>NC_132910.1:91439922-92064922 GCF_047675955.1 Chlorocebus sabaeus
GAGTTAATACTAAATAAATTCCCCTTTACACACATATATATATAAAATATATATATATGACTAATAGGATATATATATTCTACAAATATATATATCCTACAAATATATATATATATATATCCTATTAGTTCTGTCTCTCTAGAGAACCCTAATACACTAGTCTTCTCATTTTTTAAAAATGATCAATTTTATTGAGGAAAAATTAGTATCAAATGCACACATTTTAAGTTATGGAAGATGACTTTTGACATTCACATACACTGTGTAATCACCACACCAATCAGTCAAGATATTATAGGACATTTCCGTTGCCCCAAACAGTCCCATCATGCTCCTTTGAGTCAGCCCTCCTCTCAGCTTCCACCCCAGGCAATCACTGATCTGATTTCTGTCACAACTGATAAGGTTTATCTGCTCTAGAACTTTACATTAAGAAAACAATAAAGTCTGTACTTTTTGTATCTGGTTATTTTCATTCAACATAAATATTTTAGATTCACTTATTACCAACAAGTTTGTTCTTATGTATATCTCAGAAATTTATTCCTTTCTAATTGCTGGCTAGTATTTCTGTATTTTTGGAATGTTTTCCTATTATTGATTGAAATAGCTCTTAGATATTCTGAATTCAAGTCGTTTGTTAACGTATTGTGACTATTGTTTTTCTCAAGCCTGTGAATTATCTTTTCATTTTCATTATGATGTCTTATAGAGAGCAGAAAACCTCAACTTTTATGAAGTTCAATTATTTAAATTTTTTTAATATTGTTTTTTGTGACCCATCTCAAAAAATTTGGCCAACACCAAGGGGATGAAGGTTTTCTTCTCTGTCTTCTTCCAGAAGATTTATAATTTTGGCTTTTATGTTTTAGACTCTGGTCCATTTTGAATTAACATTTCTGTGTATACTGTGAGGTAGAGCTTGATATTCATTTTTCCTGCATATTGATATCAACTTGTTCCAGCAACACTTGTTGAAAATACTAATCTATCTATTCCCATGGAATTACCTCGGTACCACTGTGAAAACCTAAATTATCAAATTTATTGCCATAAGATTTTTCATAATATTCCTTTTAATGTCTTCAGTATCTATAATATGTCCCTGCTTTTATTCTTGATATTGGTTATTTGTGGTGCCCCTCTCCTTTTTTTTTCCTGGGTAAGTCTGCCTACAGTTTTAACATTTATTATTCCTTTAAAAGAACCGCCTTTTTGTTTTACTATTTTTTCTATGGTTTTATGATTTTCAATAGGATTGATTTTTTTGCTCTATATTATTTTCTCCCATGTGCTTGCTTTGAGTTTAATTTATTTTTCTTTTCCTAATATCTTAAAATGAATGCTTAGATTCTGGATTTGAAACCTTGTTTTCTCATATAAGCATTTAATGGTAAAAAAAAAAAAAAAAAAAAAAAAAAAATTCCCTCTAAGCACTACTTTAGCTGCATCCCACAACTTTTGATATGTTTACATTTTAGTTTAAAATTACTAATTTTTTTGTGTGTGACTTACCCTGTGACCCATGGTTTGTTTAGAAGTACATAGTTAGATTTCTAACTATTTGGGGATTTACAAATATCTTTCTGTTACTGATTTCTAGCTTAATTCCTTTCTGGTAGAGACAATAATTTTTATTATTTCAATTATTTTAAATTTGCTGAGATTTGTTTGATGATACACAGTGGAGTCTATTAAAGAAAGTGTGTTCTTCAGTTATTGGGTGGAATGTTCTACAAACGTCCATTAGGTCAAGTTGGCTGATAGGATTGTTCAGGTCTTCTATATCAATAGTTCAGAAATTTGCCAGCCTTTTTTCAAAATCAGCTTCTTAGCTTTCAAAAACACTAATGCCTGTATCTCACTCCTTAAGATTGTAATTTATTTTGAGGTGTGGTCTGTTCACTAGAATAATTAAAAGATTCCCAGGTGATTCTAATATACTGAAAAGTTTGGGACCTGAGTTCTGTATACTTAGATTTTCTGTATACTTGTTTTACAAATTGCAGAGCAGGAAGTAATGAACTGTTTGAATTCAATTAATTTTTGATTCATTGCTATTTTTTAGCACTGTGGTTAGGATTTTGTGTCTTCTTGATGAATATGCCCCTTTATCTAATTGTTTTAATGTTATTTTACCTAATTATTAGTGAAGGTAAACATTTTTTAAAAAATCTTTCTGGCCATTGAGTTTTCCTCTTCTGTAAGTGGCCTACTTATGTTATTTGAATATATTTATCTTGAGTTGTCTTTTTCTTATTGATGTGTCTGAATTCTTTATATTTTCAGAGTTTTACTATATTCTGCCAACCTGTGGCTTGTTTTTAACTTGATTAGAGATGGCTTCTCTTCTGTTCGTAAAACTTCTAAATTTTAAAATAATATTTTCCATCTTTCCTTAATGAATCATGCTGTTTCTTCCCTATGGTGATATCATAAAGACATATGCTTTTCTTCTAAAAGTTTAGAGTTTTGTTTCTCACATTTTGGGTCATTATTTCATTTGGAATTTAGTTTTATTTCTGTTGTATCAGGATCGAATTTCTTATTTTTATATAAATAGCCAATTTAACTAGAACCAATAAAATTTGTGTCTTCTATATCCTACGAACAGTTACTGTACTAATTTACGTTCCCAACAGTAATGAATAACAATTTTTTCCCACGACCTTAGAAACAGTTATTCCTCACCAGACATCTTTATTATATACCAAATTCCAGGTATCCTTTTTGTTTTTTCTAATTTTCTTTTTGTCTATTCTTATGTCAATACCAGTTTTTAAAAAGTTGCCTTAAAATAGAACTACCATATGATTCAGCACAAATTAATGCACACTTCTGGGTGTATATCCAAAAGAACTGAAAAGAGGGTCTCAAAGAGACATTTGCACAGCCATGTCCACAGCAGTATTATTCACAATAGCCAAAAGGAGGAAGCAACCTAAGTGTCCACTGATAGATGAATAAACAAAATGTGCTATAATGCACATAATAAATGATATATAGAACTATTCAGCCTTAAAAAGGAAGTTATGCAATATACTATAAAATGGATGAACCCTGAGGCATTATGCTAAATGAAATAAGCCAGTCACAAAAGGGCAAATTCTCTATCATTCCACTCACGTGAGGTACCTAGAGTAGTCAAACTGATAAACAGAAAGTAAGATGATTACTGCCAGAGGATGAGGGGAGTAGGAAATGAAGAGCTGCTGTTTAATAGGTAGAGTTTTAGTTTGGCAAGATGAAAAGAGAGATTGGTTCCGGAGACTGGTTGAACAACGATGTGGAATGTATCTGATACTACTAAGTTACAAATGGTTAAGATGGTAAATTTTATTCTATGTCTATTTCACTACAATTAAAAACATTTAAAAATACTATTCTAGCAAAAAGTTGCTTTAATAGTTTCTCTTGATCTTTGGTGTCCTGCAATTTCACCATTGCATAGAATTCTTTATATCAATCCTGCTCAAGAATAACTACTTCTTGAAACTGAAAATTCAAATAATCCACAATCTTGGAAAATTCTTAGTTATTACTCTTGGAATACTGCCTGCATCCATTCTCTCTAGTCTCTCTTTTTTGGCACTCCTATTAGATTTATGTTGGAGTTTTTTCATTTATTTAGCTCCTACACTGCATTCTAGTAAATGTCCTCAAATTGAGTATTGTAATCTCAGCCAAATGTACAGTTCTCAAAACACTGAATGGAAAATCTCTTTATATAGCTCTTAAAATGATTAAGGCGATGTGTCAGCAAACTGTGCCAGAAGTAAAAAGTCAAGAAACAGGGAGACATAAGGCTTGTCTCTACAGTTCAGGAGACTGTGCCAAAGCCAAAATAATAATGCATTGCTGTGGATGTCTGCTTTGTACTCAACGAATATTAAAGCAGGATGCCTCTTTGTGTCAACTGCTAGATTACGATGAGCAGTGTCACGAAGAACACTCTACACTTGATACCGTATGTGTGACCTTGAGCAAGAAACGTATTCACGCTCAGGCTTCAGTTCCTTTCTGTGGGTTGCTGTGAGGCTCCAACGGGGTAAGGTGAGCAAAAATGCTATGCCTCAGTACCACTAGGGTATTTTCTCAGTTCTAAAATATTAAGTGGCCACGCACTACAGATTTAATAATAGTTTGGGAGGAGGGGCGTGAGAAGAGGAACATTCCACTAGCGCAACTATAAGCTTTCCGATTTCGGAAATAAGAAAAATACGAAAAAGTCTGCTTTTAGAATTGAGGAACCACGGTGTCGCGTTGACTTTCTCTGCTCGGTTCGCAAACACTCTTTTCTTGAACTTGAATGACTTCTCTGTCGCTCAGACCAACCTCTCTCCTGATTTTCCACACTGGGATTCTCACTCCAATTCTCAAGGTTTCCTAAGAGACACGATGAACACCTGGGCGGTGTAGCTTCCTTCTTTACTGTCATTGGCTGTCGCTCGTCCAGGTCCCGCCCACAGCGACCTCAATTCTGATTGGATGTCAGTGTCCTTTTGTGATGGTAAAGCTGGATCCCGGTGCTTTGAGATTGGACGACTTGGGGGAGGCGGGCAGCTAATGCGCAGGCGTCTTTCCTTGAGTCGGGATTGGCGGGCGGGGTGCCGGGACGGGGCGGGATTCTTCTCACGCACATTCTGTGGGCGTAGTGGGCGGAGCTGCCGGCGTCAGTTGGTTCAAGTGTCCCGGCCTGAGGTGTCTGCTTGATCCCTCCCTCTCCCGGCGCCTCAAGCGGAAGGTGAGGGCCGTCCTGGGCAGCAGAGGGCTTGGCCCCAGGCGACTAGAGCTACAGCCTCGGTACCTTCGACGGCCTGGAGGGCGGGGCGGGCTGGACGCGGCCCTGCGCACCGGGGGCCTGGGAGGAGCGGTCTTGGGCCTGGGCGTCTGGTGGGCGGCGGAGGCCTGGCTCCCTGCAGAACCCCTGCGCAACCTCTTTTTCTGCTGTTTTCGTTGTCAGGCCCAGGCGTTCTTTGGGAGAAGGGCCTCTCGCGGTCCCTGACGCAGACATCGTGCAGGTTTCTCCCCGCAGGTCCTGGGTCGGGAGCCGCTTTGCAGCCCCCGGCTCTGGAATTGGACTGCGGGAGTGGCGTTTGGGTGGAATGGGACCTGGCTCTCCTGGACCTGCCCGTGGCTGCTTGCTCTGCGAGAGCCTGAGAGTTGGGAGGGGAGGCCAAGGTGGGGAAGGAGCCTAGTGAGCCATAAAATAAGGATTGGAACGTCTTTCCAGGCGGCGAAAGCGGCACCTGGGTGTGTTGGTGAATCGTCTTCTCCCCAGAGTCCTGCTGAACAAGTTTTGGGAAGTAAGGTTTGGAAAGGAGAAAGAGGATACATTCCTGAAAGGCAAGGCTTCTGTTATACAATGTGTCAACCTCAGACTATTACGCAACAATAAGGACAGATGCCATTCCAGGTGTTCCCAACACGCTGTCTATGCCCGAGGACCCAAAGCTATGCCCATGTATTCTGGTACCTGTATCCCTGATTAAAATCAGTGTAGCTAGCCATCCTCTGAAGAGTATAGCTTCCGTTTAAATCCTCATTTGGCCAAACAATTCCTTGGTCTTGTGGAATTTGAAACTGGATTATTTAACCAGGACAAGTCAAAGCAGAACTTGAACAGAGCTGAACAGACAAATTATGTTGAAGTTGATGTAGCCTAAAGGGAATGGGGTTTATCGTGATTTGGTTAGTAAAGATTTCAGAGGGGTTTGACATCAGTGGTAGCAAAATGTTTGGCAAACTTAAGATTAGGGCCATATTAAAGTTTCTTCCATTGCATAATGGAAAAAGCGTGGACTGTGAAGTTAGACCTGTGTTCAAATTCTTGGTAGAGACGTTGGCTGTGAAACCTCTGAAACAGCCTTTCTGAAATTTAGTGTCCATATCCGTAAATTGCAGTTTCCTTCTGTTGATTTGATGAAATAACATATGCAAAGCATTTAGCACATTAATGCACGAAGATATTATTTTAGCCGTCTTACTAGTTCTCTAGTATGACAGATGGTGAAATCAATTTTAGATGCAGAAAAGTTGAGTGATGAAGATGGACGGATATTAGGAAAAGGTCTCAAAATCTGCAGTCTCAGATGTGACAACAGCTGTGGTGGAATGGTGGAAAAAACACTTGGGCATTTGTTGTAGTCTTGGCCCTGTTGCTGACTACTTCTGTGGTCTTCAGTAAGCCATTGTTGTCTTTGGTCTTGATTTATCTGTAAAATGAAGCAGCTGGACCAGATGGTTTTCTTTAAATTCTTTTTGTTGCCCAAATGAGAGCTAAAAGGTAGAGAAGATAATAGCAGACATCTATTGAATACCTACTATGTACTAGGTACTGTTGCAAACACCTTGTATCCACTAATTCTCACAACAAACGCATGAGATACGTATGGTTATTATCCACATTTTACAAATGGGGAAACTTAAGGCCGAGGTGTTAACCTTGCCCAAGGTTCCAGAGCTTATAAATTGCAGAGCTAGGATTTGAATCCAGGTAATCTGAGTTCATGTTGTTAATCATCGTGCCAAACTGCCTCTCGAGGAGAGTGATATTGTGAATATTGTATATTATTAGAGATACTATAAAAGAAGATAGGGGAATAATTGGTAAGATGCTCGTCTTTGGTCACAGGTGTGTGTGCATGGCAAAAATTATTAAATGCATCTTGTCCTAATGTTTGCCACATTTCCTGGTTTGTATTCTCTCTCTGCGTTCTGCCTCCTGGACTTAAATAATCAAAAAATAATTCTAGATTCCCTTCCACTGACCAAGGCTAGATACCCAAATTTACTGTGATTTTTGAGAAACCTTTAAAAGGTCTGACCTAGGCATACATCAGAGCTGAAGAATCTCAGCGAACCATATCCATTTCTGGGTTACGGTGATTTAGGATAGGCACAGCAGCCTCAGCACCCCAAATTCATTTCAGTGTTCCCATGCTTCAGCAGACTTGGTCTGAATTTTCTCGTTTTTCATCAGATTTGTGTTTATATGTAGGAGTAGAAGGAGTTGAAAGTGAACTTTTAAGAGCATATTTGACATGGAATTAGATTGATGTTATAGCAACTATAGGTAAAAAAGGATTTTATAGTTGAAAAGGTTGAAAAACTCAGTATTAAGTACCTATTATGATGTAGTACTGTGTTAAATGTAGACTTTGGGCAGTTTGAGGATCAATACTATTTTAAAAGAAAAAATCCGTGGCTAAAATACTTTGACATAAAGAACTCAGCAAGTCTTTTGATCCCATATGTAAAACAAATCAGTTTATTGCCCTAAATCTACTGAAAGACTTTGAATATATATTATTACAATAGTAGCATTTTGAGGTGGGTCTGTTTGATCTCATCACAATAAAATACAATTGCTTCTTGTTCTTTTGTTGTGGAGAGGCAGCAGGTAATGCTGTGGTCCACTGTACTAAAGAGTAATGCCCTTATGCCCAGGGCTGCCAGAAACAGTGGGCAGGTTTTGCACTGTACAGCACTTGGGGTGCAATCTTACATAGACTGGTGTGAATTGTACTCTCTTATGTTGTATATCCTATAGCACTGTTCTTGTGGCACTACTTTTGTGCTCCCGCCTTCGCCCCAATCTTGAGTGTGAGAGTAATTTTTCCTTTAATAAGCCCTCTCCACCCTGTTTTTCTGCTTCTAATTTTCTTTCACTTTTTAAGATGAAGTCACTGTTGCTAAACCACGCATAGGTTTTCTATTGTTTGGATTATATGTGGTCAGAATTTCAGAAACTGGCTTCTTTTTCTTTATCTCTTATATTGGTGAGTTTGGAACACTTGTGCTTTTGCAGACTTTTTGGTTTAATTTAAATATTAGTCTGAAACATAAGCAAAAGAAGACTTCCCAATCACTCTATTATATCTGACTTCAAAATCAGCTGTGTCATTCTCTGATTATCTGTTGTTTTGGCTTGTATATCTTATAACTCTTAGCTATCATGAAAATTTGTTCCAGCTGTAGCCTTAAAAGCACTGGCTATGAGAAATTTGAAGCACCTTTAATTTATTATTTAGCAAATACAGTTGCCAAATTGCAGCTTACTCCTGCTGAGCACTCCCATGATCACTTTTGCTTTTGGTTGTTGCCTCTCTCATCTCACTCAGACCTCTTTCAGCCAGATCAGTGGTTGAAATGGTTTGAAAAGAGAGCGACTGGAGCACCTGGTTACAAGTGTGCTTCTCTGTCAGGGAAATGTCAAATCAAGGTTTCACTAACACTCTTCCTCTTCAATTATAAGAGACATGTTGATTCAATGGAGAGGAATACTTTTTGGAGTGTGGTCTTTAAATACTACAGTAGGTCGAATAACTTTAAAAAAAAAGAATTATTGGAAACATTTTAATAATCTGAAATGCAGAGAACCTGAGAAACCATGTGAGAAAGAGGTCGGGCAGAGCAACTTTAAGTGCGGTTTTAGATAAGGGGAAAGATGCTAGAAGACTTGGAGTCGCTTTATTCAGCATCATTAATTGTATACCATTTGTAGTTAATTATTTAATAAATGTTATGCAAGGGATATTACATATTTTTTTCTTTTTTTTTTTCTGAGACGAGACTCGCTCTGTCGCCCAGGCTGGAGTGCAGTAGTGTGATCTGCAAGCTCCGCCTCCCAGGTTCACGCCATTCTCCTGCCTCAGCCTCCCCGGTAGCTGGGACTACAGGGGCCCACCACCACGCCCAGCTAATTTTATTTTGTATTTTTAGTAGAAATGGGGTTTCACCATGTTAGCCAGGGTGGTCTCCATCTCCTGACCTCATGATCTGCCCGCCTTGGCCTCCCAAAGTGCTGGGATTACAGGCGTGAGCCACTGTGCCCAGCGCTACATATTTTTTTCTAGACTAGTGAGTGCTATCTTACTTGAACTATAAACTTGAAGTTTGTGTATATGTACACTGGGCACTTTAATTTGAAGTTCTTGTTAGTATCTGAAATGTAACAAGATTTATGTAGATGTTCACTGGGCATTTTCAAATTTCGTGTTAGTATCTGTAGTATAACAAGATTTGTATTAACAGAAGCTGTGAGAGAATGTGTAATACACTGATACCTCTTTATTGTGATTCTAGTTCTAGTATGTAGATATCCTTATTTAATAGGTCTGCTTTCTACTGTTTAAGATATGGAGGCATAACAATGCCTTGGGCATAGAAGATATTCAATAAATACTTGTTGAAAGAAAAACACTGACAAGTCTAGGTCGATTCAATGTAGTAGATTAGATTGGGTAACAAATCTGTTTTCAGTGATAATCTGGTAACATTATTTACTATATTTTGAACACATTGAATGAAATGATTGTTAGCAATGGAGCAGAACATGTTTTATAGAAATTTTTTGTTCTAATATTTAGAAGTGTTTATTGGAATAATAAAATGTTAGTATTTATTTACTTATTTACATCCTGATTAGTCTGTTTTGATTTTACCCTGACTAGGAGCTGATGAATGGACATTTTTTCATTTATTCTATATTACTATTTTAGATGGTCTAAATAGTAATTTTTCTTTTGAATTTTATTTGTAAAATATTAAACAGTATATGTAAAGCAATACTTTAATGAAGAATATTTGAAAAAAATTTTGTCCTCATCCATACCATCATCCTTAATATCAGAGCATTTTTTCATTTTCATGTTTTTATGCATATTTATGTATATTTCATATAATTTACATCAGTGAATATACAATTTTATACACATTGTTTCATGTACTATAGTCATAATTATTTTCAGTAGCCACTCTATTAGAAATTATAACTGTACTCAGGAGGCTGAGGAGGGAGGATTGCTTGAGTCCAGGAGTTTAATACAGACTGGGCAACATAGCGAGACCCCCATTTCTAAATAAATAAATAAATAAAAATATATCTTCTTAAAAAGAAAATCACAACTGTAATTTGCCAGACTTTGAGTGGGCAGTTATGTTGCTTCTGAGACTTGGTTGTAAATAAGATTGAAGTGATTTTTATGTATATAACTTTCTTTGCATTATTGTCCTTAGCCTAAATTTCCAAGAATAAAATACTTAGTTAAAAAATATTTAAATATTTTTATGAATCTTATTATCATATTGCTTTCCAGAAAGAGTACATATTTAACAGTTGTGTCCAATGTTTGCGTATTTGTTTTTCTGTAACTCTTTGCTAGTATTGATCATTACCTCCTTTAAAAAATAATTATACCGTGGTATTTATGTATTTTTTGATTATCAAGAAGCTTAACATTTTCTCTCACTCAAACTATTTATATCCTTTGCTTATTTACCTATTAGGCATTTATTTTATTCTTAAAAATAGTAAAGCATATGAAAAGTCCTGCTATGTCATATTTAACAAAATCATCCTCCTTTGAAAAACAGGCTTATATTTTATTGCTGTGTGTATCTATATTTCTAAATTTTTCTTATTGTAGACCATTCATCAAGGATTTTGTATCCAAGGCACAAAAGTTTGTTGCCCAAGATGATGAATGCTGACATGGATGGTATGTTCTTCATTTTCTTTTTTGTATACTCCTGGTTTTGTGGATGTTTTGCTTTATTAAGCAATGGAAAGGGCAGAGAAACAATGTTTAGAAGAGTTGGATCTTGGCTAATTCCTTATTTATATCTCATCTAGTGTCAGAAAGGACCAACCAAAGCAGCTTTCATTCCTTAGCTATGAGAGGTTGGCAAGTTATTTTTATCTTCTTTACCTTGGTGTCCTTATCTGCAGTTTGGGGATACAACATTTTATATCACAGGGCTCTTGTATAAGTCAAGTAAGAATGAATATAAAACATTTTGCAGATTTTTAAGTGCTACCCTACACAATAGTACCTAATGTTAATTAATAGTAAATTTGAACCTTTATATTACAGCAGTTGATGCTGAAAATCAGGTGGAACTGGAGGAAAAAACAAGACTTATTAATCAAGTGTTGGAACTCCAACACACACTTGAAGGTTAGCTTGCATTTTGTAGTTTATTTGAATGACAGCCAATTAATTGAACTTGTAAGCATTTATATTGCTAAATTTTGTTAGAATGTATAATTTTTTAAAAGAATGAACTTCAAAGTTTATATATATATGATCTTCCTGCTTTGGTAGTTTAAAGAACAGATACACTTCAGTCAAGTCAAATGGTGTTATTATGCTTCCCTCTTTAAAGCCTAACATAATGCTGGCTAGTGTGAGACTCCCTTTTAAGTCCCCACAATGTGTTACTAAGTCCGCTTTAATAAAACTTGTTTTAAAGTAGAAACAATGTATTAGCCTTGGAGATTAAAAAGGAATTTACCTGAATTTTTTCATTTTCTAAGTCTTGCATAAAATTAATACTAACACTGAAACATCTTTTGAGTTTTAATAAAATTAAGAGGTTGTGTTTTTGGTGCCACAGTGAGCAGATCATGTCCTCAGAACCTCCCACTGACTTACATTTTACAGAGTTAATAAACGTCATCTGTGACTTCCCTATTAGCTTGCTTTCTTTTTTTTTTCTTTTTTTTTTGAGATGGAGTTTCACTCCTGTCGCTCAGGTTGGAGGGCAATGGCGCAATCTCATCTCCCTGCAACCTCTGCCTCCTGTGTTCAAGCGATTCTCCTGTCTCAGCCTCCTGAGTAGCTGAGATTACAGGTGCCTGCCACCACGCCTGGCTAATTTTTTGTATTTTTAGTAGAGACAGGGTTTCACTGTGTTGGCCAGGCTGGTCTCAAACTCCTGACCTCATGATCCACCCGCCTTGGCTTCCCAAAGTGCTGGGATAACAGGCGTGAGCCACCATGCCCAGCCAGAATTAACTTCTTATATGATCATCAGGAACTGCATGTGTTGAATGTCTTGATAATGTTACAAGATGATCAGTTGCTTGGAAACTGACTGCCTGTATTCAGTATATGAATTCAATTGTGTTAACCTGATATATATCTTAAACATTTCTAGTAAAGATCTTATGGTTTTATGTTGATAAGACATAAAATGTGAACCAGAATTCACATTTTAAAAACAAAGTCTTTTTTGAAAATTAACTACCCAACATTAATGCTATTTACAAAGAATAACATTTAGCCTAATGTGAAGTATTTTTAGGAATTTGTCTACTAATTTGCACTCAGTTTGTTTACCTTGCTGTCTCTAAAATCTGAATTCTTAAAATTTAAGGATTGTGTTACCTCTTTTAAGAATGAATCCTAAGAATTTTGTAATACGGAATCATTGTCATTGTTATATTGATAATGGGCATTTTTATTTTTTATAAAGATCTCTCCGCAAGAGTAGATGCAGTTAAGGAAGAAAATCTGAAGCTAAAATCAGAAAACCAAGTTCTTGGACAATATATAGAAAACCTCATGTCAGCTTCTAGTGTTTTTCAAACAACTGACACAAAAAGCAAAAGAAAGTAAGGGATTGACACCCTTCTGTTTTATGGAATTGCTGCTGATCATTTTTTCTTTAAAACTTGGATAGATTCCAAAAGTTACAGTACCTTTGTGGCTTCATTGAATATTTATGAAGAAAATGTCAGATGTAGACAAAAATAACACAATAACAGGAGGCTTCCATAAGTTTGTGTATTATGTTAGTCTATGAAAACGTGCAAATGTATTGTAGAGACTTTATATTAGAATTGCATATATTTATGAAACTTAAAGATGAATGTTTTATCAAATTTGTAGGTTTAGCACTGTCTTTTATTATAGGATTAGTAAGATATAGAAGAAAATAACCACCATGTTGTGAAAAAGTGACCAAAATCATGTACTAAATGCACAGCTTTATGTACCCTGTCCACCATCTTGTGCCTCTTTTCCATTTGCCTCTTCCTTCCTATTTCCCTTCCCTTAAGGAAAAAAATTGGTGTCACATTTGTAAAAGTAATTTTAATAGTTAATCATCTCTGAGAGTAACCTGTATTTTCATTGTTGAAACTTAACCAAAATAAGATACTGTCTCAGCTAGGGTTTGTCATTTGTGTATTTAGTATTAAGATAGGAATGCTAGTGTCTCTTTAATTAATTGGAAATAGATGGAGGCTAAAAATGAAGGTTTTTCTTTGAAACTGAATTAACTTGAGAAATTTGTTGTTAAAAACTTCTTTTTGCACAAAATAACTCATTTTGTATTATCTGAAAATATATAATTTCTGGTCATGTGTATGTTTAAAATAGAAAATTTTGAGGAAAAATGGAAATAGGGTGGAAAAGTACTTGGTAAACAGTAGTAACCAACTTCAAATATTTTCACTCCAGATTTGTGTTTTCTCTGGCACAGAGTAGATCTTTTGGGAAATATATATGATTAAGTTTGACTACCCTTGTGTAAGCCACATCTGGATGAGAACAGTTACAAAGAGTTTGGTCTCTAAGTTGATTCGTACCCAGCAGGTCAACTTTTGCAAAATTCCGTAACAGTGTGTTAGTATTAGAATAGTGAATAAAATGGGAGTTTTACATGTATACTTATTATCTTGCTCAGTATTTTATCTCACTTGTTCTAGAATTTTCTGTAAACCTGCTACTGGGTTTGAAGAGTTTTAGTCATCCTTTAACAATTTTTAAAAATTTAGCTTGTAGATTCCATTTGGTAAGGAAATCAGTAATGGAAGTAATGCTAAAATCTTATAATATGAAAAGAGATCCACTAATATAGCTTATGGTTATTTGATTTGGGCTACTTTTAATCATGGAATAATCTTATGTATTGGTGTAAGAGTTGATGAATGACTTTAGCTGTGTGAATATATAATAGTGAAACTGCAAACATTTTGCATCTCTTTTGTGACCTAATTTACAGACATTTAAATTGTGTTGCAGTTCTGCTTTGCTGTTTAATAAAAAGCTATTTCAGAGGTTGTGTGTGTTTTGATATAGTTACCTAAGTAAATGGGGTATTTAGGTTTAGTGGTGTATCCAGGGTTGTTCAATGCCATAGAATAGTGTATCTTATTTAAGTACACAGTTACTGATTATTTAGGGGAATAACATTTTTATTAATAAAACTGTAACTGGTTATCAATATAAATATCATAGACTATTAAACATTAATTTAGAGAACAAAAGCAAAGCACTCAAAGGATCCAAGATCTCCAGGGAAAAAGGAAGTTGTATTTTTTAGGGTAGGCTAAGCTACTTTAGCAAGAGACCCAGTGATAAAGAATATAAATACAGAAGTTTCTCTCCCAACCAGTGGTTCCAAGGTCAGCATTGCAGGCTAGCAGCCCTTGTTCACACAGTTACTCAGGGACTTTGGCTGAGGATGGTGCTGCCATTTTAAATCATGGCTTTCAAGTCACTCTAGTGATTACTCATCTAATTTGCAGGAAAAGACCATGGAAGTGTACATATGCAAGGTTTTATGGGCTGTGCCTGGAAATGGTTCATATATCTTCTTATATTCCAGTGGTGTGGAGACTTAGTTACATCTAGATACAAGAGGAGCTGAGAAATGTAGTCCATGGCTGGGAAGCCATATTCCAGCTATAAATACAAGATTTTGGTGGCCACTAGCAGCCTCAGCCACAGCTCTTGTGCTGCTAAGTATCTTCCCTTACATAGAGAGTAATCCCTCTTCATCCAGCTAGTGATTCAGCTCACAATCTCTATTAAAAGTCCATCCCTTTAGATGTGGCTTCTAACAGTCTGACAATCTCTAAACTGATAGACAAATTATTTGCTCTCACCCTTACTGCTGCCCATTTATAATGTAGTGGGGACAGGATGGCCAAATAAAAAGTCTCAATTTGGAAAATGGAATAAAGGGAAACATGCAAAAATTGTGGAATGCTCCTGGGAGATGTATGAAGATTTTGTCCCTAGTAGTGGAGAAGTACTTTGATTCGACTATGATTCTGATCTCTGGCAGGGGACTCCCTTGTTCGTTGAACTCCATGGTTTCCCCTCTGGAAATTTACTCCCTATCCATTTTCTATGGCTACCTTGGAAGTAGAGGTTGGGTGTTCACTCCCTGGGAATTGTGAAGACAGTCCACTTCCTGCTGGTGTGAACTTGGTGCCCATTTTAAGGCCAAGCTCATGTTTCTTGGGAATATGAGTCTCTTAAAAACTCAAGCCTTTTTATCAATATGCTCCTGATTCCATATGCCACGGAACCACAACCAAGCTTTTGACCAAATTCTCAAAGTATGTATTATTTTTGCCTTTCTTTAATGGAGGCTATCTTGAGATCAACTGAAAAGAAGATTGCACTGGGAATGTTACATGCAGATCATCACTGCAAGGCTGGGTTCCTCTGGCTTAACAATTGGTAGAGAAGTCTTCATGGGCTTTCCCCCAATCTCCCACACCTCAAAAATAATTTTGAACCTTTGCTGCTATTCAGACTTCAGAAACAATTGGCTTACTTTTGTGAGGTTCCTTGTATCTGAACTTGGTCTATTCCCTTCCATCTCTGCATGAAAATGTCAAAATTTTTTGATAACCTTGCTGAAGGCAAGGAATAGCCAATTCATTTAACATTCTGTCTTTTTCCAACTAGAGCTATCAGCTTAGTAGGTGTCAAAATATATCCCCACTGCTTGTCATGTTAATGGTAAGCTAATGCTATATACTTAGTTTTTGCTATGCAATACTTCAGGATAATTTCTTCATTAGAAATATAAGTGGTACACAGTGTGCACAGGGACTGTGTCCAGCTTCTGGAAAAGACTCGACCAAATTTTAGACAGGCTCCTTTGAGCCCTCTTCTTCACTAGTCCAGTTTTAGCAGAAATCCTGCTAAATCAGTTTAGAGAGAATCTCATCCTCAGTAACATGATCATCAACCTGGACTGTCTCTGGCAAGAATCATCCTACTCTTGATGTCCCCACTTAGTAATTTTCCATACACTGACCTCATCACTACTCATTGACTATAAATCCTCAGCTGTATTTGCTGTGTTAGTTGAGCCCGGTTTCTTTCCCTTATTGGATGATGGTCTTAACACATACAGTCCTGAGTAGTCTTCTTTACTGCTTTAACAAGTGTCAGAATGGTTTTTTCTTTAGTACTTCCTAGCTTACATGCTGGTAGAATAATATTTGGTAGGGAAAAATCAGCATACTCCTTGTTATGGACTGAATGTGTCCTCCCAAAATTCTTAGGTTGAAATCCTGACCCCAAGGTGATTAGGAAGTGGGGCCTTTGGGAGATAATTAGGTAATGAGGGTGAAGCCCTCGTGAATGGGATTGTGTCCTTATGCAAAGAGACCTCAGAGATTTCTCTTTCTGCCACATAGAAGACAGCAGTCTGCATCCTGGGAGAGGGCCCTCAACGCTGATCTCAGACTTCCAGCCTCCAAAACTGAGAAATACATTTGTTGTTTACAAGCCACCCAGTCTATATTTTATTATAGCATCCCAAATAGTTCAAGACACCCATTTTCCCCACTGTTTCCCAGGAGGAATTTCCCCAATATTGACACTGCCATTCTATGCAAAATGTGTCCTCTTTATATTCCCTTTGGACTCACAGCAGGTTACTACAAATCACAGTTCCTCGTCTGAAACTTGCAGGGCCAGATGTTTTAGAATTTGGAATTTTTCAGATTTTATAAAATATTGTGACTCAGACACCAATATGGTTTGGCACAACACGTATAATTAAGTATATTAACATTTCTGCAGCAAAATGAGTATTAAAGTAGGATAAAGAAAGACTATATATATATAAAATCTTGCTGAGCAAGTCAGGCTCAGCTACCAGGTGAGTTTTGTTACCAAAATGCTGGGAAAAACCTTTCACTTTTCAGAGATTTCTGGTTATGGAATTGTAGCAACAAAACCTTTTGTAGAAAAGTAACCAAAATCATGTATGCATTTAGTTCCAACCAGTTAATATCGTATCTCTATTCCTGTCCCTATTCCCTGTGATCTAGTCCCTTTTGTAAAAGAAAAATGATAGTTGAATTATAAAATCTAAAATTAATTTTATGGTCCAAAGAAAAGCGAAATTGTTCCTAACTTTAGAATGTAAAGCCATTCTTTACTTTGCCCAATAAAAATTTTGTTTTTCCCTGAACACTCTGTGGTGGCTGTCATCAGATTCTTCAATGTGCATGTAACCAAAATTATTACCAGTGGATACCAGAGATTAGTTGTTAAGAGCATTTGTAAATCATGAAAGAACAGATAATGTGAAGATATGAAAGGTTAAGAATTGGAAGAGACTTAATTCCTTCTTACTCTTATCAGAAAACTAGCTGCAGTTTATTTCACTGGAATCAGAGATTAATGGTATTTAAAAGACAAATTTACAAGGCTAGGTGTGGTGGCTCACACCTGTATTCCCAGCTCTTTGGGACACCAAAGCAAGGGGATTCCTTGGAGCCTAGGATCTTGAGACCAGCCTGAACAACATAGTGAGACCGTGTCTCTCCAAAAAAAAAATTTTTTTTTTAATTAGCCAGGCATGGTGGTACTTGCCTGTAGTCCCAGCTACTCGGGAGACTGAAGCGGGAAGATTGTTTGATCCCAGGAGTTCAAAGCTGCAGTGAGTTACGGTACCACTGCACTCTAGCCTGAGTGACAGAGTGAGACTCTGACTCCTCAAAAAACAAAAACAAAACAAAAAAGGCACATTTACTGTAACAAGGACTTTATGTTGGCCGTTAGCCTTTGGACCTATGAAAGGGTGGGTTGAGAGATAACAGAAGCTGAAGTTGTACATTCATTGTAATCAATTTTATAATGTATCTTGTTTTAAAATGTATACATTATAGATGGCTTATCAAGTGCTATTAAAACTTGGAAATACCCCCAAATTTTACCAAAAAGTATTCATTTAACAAACACAAAATATGTGATAACTACGTTGGGTGGTAAAAGCCCATTTTTCCAGTTGTCATGTTGCCCATCTTCTCTAAAACTACCCTACTTTTCCATGCATTCTCTTTCCCATCAATTTGCCTCATATCTGACCTTTCAGAATAAGGGATAATTTTATTTCCAAAACTCAGCTCTCATACTATGGAAATACATGGGAGTTATATACTTTTGAGGGGGGAGAAATTGTTGAAATGTATGCAGAAACTCTTTTATGTTTTAATAAATCACATATAAAAGATTTAATTATCTTACTTTAGCCATCTTATAATCTTTAAATCCTGCTAAAGTTAGAACATATAGCCACAATTAAAAAGAGAACAAAACATTGTTCACAGATGCCTAGAGTGTAATGTATTTATGTTTTAACTATTCTGAATAGTTTCTACTGAAGACAAAACCATTTAGGGACTAGAATTCTGAAATTTTAAAATACATTAAATTCATTTCTAGTGGTTCATTTTAACATGTAAGCAGTTCCATCATGTTTCTCCTCCAAATGTGGTCTGATAGCTCAAAAAGACTAATTCTAGAAACATGATGTTTTCTTGGAGAAATGATTAATGGAAGCAAGACCATCAGTAAAAAATATTCAAGAAAAGGGACGTTACTTTACACTGATAAAGTTTAAAAGCCTCTGAAAAGGCAAACTAAAATAAAGAAAAGCAAAATACACTATTTTTCTCCTTTATGGATAAGATGTAAGTCATTTTGAACAATAAAGTCAGATTAGGGAGTAAAAGGAAAAAGCCATTTGATTATTAAGAAAGACTGTCTATTGCATGGATATAGCACAGGTTATACATTAGAGTTTTAGTTTTGTTAAACCTGTCAGTTACGGTACATCCACAAAGGAGTATGTGCACAGGATTTAGCAGTGATTTGGCAAATTCAGTTGCTCAAATTTTACCACTGCAAGCTCATGGAGTTTAACCAAACAAATGAATCTGCAACCAAGAAAGTAAACAAAACAAAACAAAAAAAACCCCAAGCTTTAAAGAGTCTTTAGAGAAAAATGTTCACATGCAAGAATCTTGCCAGGCAAGAAGGTTTTCATTAAATTAAAAAAGAAGTTATCTCCCGAAGTAGTGGTTTACCTTCAGAAATATTCTCATCTAGGGTTATTACACTCCAAATGCAAGGTGAGCTAGAGAGGGAGAATGCTTGCAAGATGTGTGCAGTTCATAGTAAATAAATACAAAGTATGGCTAAATACTATGTATTAAGATTTTCTACCACCAATTTATAGAAGTTCAGAGTATAACAATGGAGTAAATAACTTATTTTCTTTCTCAATTCACTCTTTGAAGTAAGGAGTGAATAGTATTAGTGGCTATGTTTGGCTTCCTTCAGTAAAAGCAGAAGCTAGAGACTTATTTTCCTTATTCATAAGTTCTAAATTTACCTACTGGGGAAGGAGTTGTATGAGAACCTATAATAGTTTAGGGCTTGCCTAAAGATGGGGTATGTGTACGTCTATGAAGGAATCCAAAATCCTACCTAACATGTGGAAAGTTCTCTAGGTAGTTAGTATTCAAGTAGTTCTGTGGTCTCAAAGATTTAGATCCTCTTCCAAAGAGTCTAAACCTGTTACCCAGACATAAGAATTTCATAAATAAAATATTTTAAATGGAACAACACAACTCCATTTTAATATAGTCCAGTGACATGGTAACTGATTTAAAAAGAAGAGCAATAATAATACTTGCTCCTATCTACCTCAGTGGCAGCTTTGAAGCTATTCATAGATGAGATGACAGACTTAAAATAGACTGAAACTTGTCAGGAAAAAAGAAAAAAGATAAAAATACAAAAGCATTCCAACCCCACTGGAAACAAGAAAAAAAAATATAAAAACATGATGGATTGAAATCAGCCATTAGAATCTCTTAGTAATAAGGAAAATAATATAAAGCTTCCCCAACAATAACCTGTTAAATAGGGTATTAAGGATGAAAAGATATTTAAATTTTATTTTCAATAGCAATGTATGCATAAGAAATTTTGTGAATGGGCTACTCTGGCATAAAGCAACTATAAAAACTTGAAAAAAAATCTGTACATCATTTTGTTTTGATAAAACCCATTATCTTTGTATTCAAATGTAAAATATGCTACAATATAATCCAGTGATTTTATGAACAAGGCACCTCTTTAAAGGAATCTATAATTTAAGCGAACAACTGACCATAACTATAATTTGACACAAACTATGTAAATGTGGGTCATATACAACACTTTCAATTGTTGATAGAATCAAACAACCATACAGAAACTTTATTGCATTGAGCTCTGTACAACAGAACACATGCTCATTTTTATTATAGAACCTACCAGTTATATTGTTGTATAGCCATTTAAGTGGAAATTCCAATAACTGATTTTTTCCAACAGCAATGAAGCTGCTACATATTATTTTGTTCTGTACAAACCAAAACTATCTCCAAACAACTAAAACTGTGTAACTTCTAATGGTATTAATCTCTTAGATCCGATATGTAATGTGCCACTTTTATTCTAAATTCAAAGACCAGGTAACTTCAAAGATGCTTTTTTTTCCCTCTGAAATGAAGGACTAAAATAAATGTCTGAAAGAAAAATGTTGCTAGATATTAGAAACAGGATGTGCATAGATTGATTAAAGTTCAAGTCTGGCATGCTGATTTTAGAATGCCAAACATCCCTCTCAGGAATTAAAAATACTTGAATCTAGTTTAGTCCTTTCGTACTCTTCTTTTGCGTACTGACTTCATTGGCCCATCTCCAGATCCTGTGCTCTCATCTGCTTCTTTCATCTAGAAAAAATAATTATGAAAAGGTTTCTTTTAGTATAACAAGTAACTAGTAGATAGTAGTAAACAATATATTTATTATTATCTAAAATATATGTGCTATCAATCAAGTGCTATTATGAAGGTATTATATGAAATAAAGTTACAGTTATTTCTCAAGGCTATACAAAAATCGATGTATTCTAGCTCACTGAGACATACACATAAAAAGACAGAAAGACTGAAAGATGTAATTAAGATATTTCTGAAGGTACACAAAGTATTTTGTAACATAAATGTAAATAGAATACATATTCAAGTAAATGACTGCAGGTATTATTTTAAGAAAGTCACAGCAGAAACAATGATTATTTAAACCTTGGCTCTGGAAGAAATTGTCTTCACCTAGGTCTCCCTAAATATGGATATTCATACTAGATAATGGTCCCCAAAGTCCCTATAAAAACTCAGAGGGCAGGAAGATCAGCAGCCAGTATGTGTACTGATTGAACATTAGGAAAGACTTAACAATAACTGCAAATTTATTTGGAGGATTTCTTCAAATAGATAAAATACAAAATTTAATCACATGCAACAGCAGGCAGAACTATACTTTTATCCTACCTACGTGGTTGAAATGTAATGTTAGCATGGTGACTCTGTGTGGTAAGGTTATGTAGCTCTTTAAGGGCCAGAGAAAACTGGTTTTTGGTTTATGCTGGGTTAAAAAAAAGAAAAAGAAAAAGAAAAAAGAAAGCTCTGGCTCTAATTATACTCTGGATTTCTCATTCCATAATAACTTACAAAAAAAAAAAAAAAAAAAAAAAGCATTGTGCAAAGTTCCATTTTGTATCAGGACACAAAACAGGGTAGACTGATAGGGGTGGGGGAAATTCATTAAAGATTTGAGAAAAATACCCTATTAGGCAGATAGTACTCAACTACCCAGTGAATGAATATTTCAAAACATGAGAGTAAAATGTTGAGACATTAAGGATGTTTTACAACAGCTACAAAAATTATAATAATGACAATTATCTTTTAAATATTCAAACAATGTGTTTATTATGCTTTTCAACAGAATTTCAATGAGAAAGTCATAATTTTGGATACATATATTCTATCTTCATATTTTGTAAGTCACAGGCTTGCTCTATACTGTTTTATTAGGCATTGAGACAATATAAATTATAGTATTTGTCTTTCCTTCCTTATGGATATGTTTTAAAAACAATATAGAGGCTCTTATAAAAGCTGAGAGAAATATGGCAAAAATTCTTTCATAAACCAGATTGGTGCTTTTATTGAAAGAACTTTTTATGGATAACAACTATACATAGAAACCAGTTTATTTTCTGTTACCTCATCCTCTGATCCAGACTTATTTGATTTATTACGTCCTTCTTGCCCTTCTATGATTTCGATTTCTTCTTCACTCTTTTCCTCAGGTTCACTTTCCTCTTCTAGAATACAGATTTTATTAAAAGCAAAGACTCAATAAATTAGAATTTTGCTACTGAAAAGTATTAAGTACAATAAAGGGGATTTATTTAAATTCCAAGATTTATTCCAAGATTTAGAAGAAACTTCTTCCATTCAAAATTTTAAAAATTATAAATACTCATTATATTGTCATATTTTATAAATGAATCATCATATTTGAGTTGGGGGACAAGTTTTAAAAACTTCTTAAGCATTCAATCTGTATGTAATATGAAAACCAAAAAATAATCATCTTTCCTGTGTTCCTGTCTCGGGAAATACTTCCTTTAATTTTTGGTGATCTTTTAATCTTCAATATGTTATTTACTTATGTTTGTTCTCTGTGGACATAATCAGGCATTTTTTCAGTTACTGACCCTCCTTAGGATTCCATTTAGCAGAACCTCCAACTTTTGTCATCATTGTTAACCAAAAGATATTAAGCATGTCCTAGGAGCTATATAAAGTAAAAACTCCTACCCCACCAAGAATGGGCTTTGGGGAAAGGGAAGTTGAAAAATCAACTCTACTTCTTCCATGTAGTTCCAGTGTGGGACTACATGTATAGGTGAAAGTACCTTTATACAAGCAGGCCCTTCTGATACTTAAATGTCCTCTAAATAAGGTTGATCCAGACATCAATATACTAAGCACTAAGAAGTTACAAAAATAAGGCTGAAAACTTACAACCTGAAGTATTTGTTGTTTCAGATACCCATCCTAATAAATACATGTACATGCATTTATACATGTATATGTGTGTATATATATACACTGTCTCTTAAAAAAATAGACACACATGTGTTTTTAAGTCAACTGTTTCATCAAGTGAGTTAAACATTGTGCTTCAAGACATTTGACTTGGGACACTGGGCAAATCAACAGTTTTATTTTTACCTCATGTAAGGAGGTCTCAGTGGAGAGCCACCAAATGGTGACTTCAGTTCTAACATCTTCAAGAGTTTAATATGGGATGGGAAGGGGATATAGGTTCAGCAATCCTTTCAGAAAATTAATTAAATTATTTATTCTATATGGTAAGCATCTGATTAACAATAGCCATTGGAAGACTTGGTGTTGATTTTGTTGCTGCAATCACCTGCTTTATATCTATTTCTTTTCTATAGAAGCCATTATATATAACCTCTATCACCCTCCATCTCATCTTCTACACTCCCAGAGCCAAGAAACATCCTTGCAAAAAGCTATGGCCTATGGGATTCATAACTGCTAGGCTCTGAAGCAACTGAACACTATTTAAATCTCCTTCTTCCTAGAACACAAAAAGTATAAACAGGGTGACTGCTCAGATGACTATTACTCCTTCTTGCCATAGTCACATATTCTTGGGAGATTCAGATGTATAAACTTGATAATAAACAAGTGTTAACACCTAGTTATTTCAAGGCAATATACTGTTTTATGAGCTTTACCCAGGGTCTCCATTATAAATCACTCTCATTGTCTTACCTTTTTCAAGCATTTCACCATCACTTTGCTTTTTTTCCTCTTCCAGGTCCATCGGTTTTTCCAGGGCTGCTTTTTCTTCCTTTCCTTCTTGCTCTAGTATTCCTTTTGTTTGTGGTATACATATGTCGGTTTTTTTATACTCTGTATCTTTATATTTCTTCTGTGGTAGTTAACATATTTTTACTAAAGGCAGAGTGCTATTTTGAAAAAGTTTTTTTTTTTTGCAATAATTGATAACATACATAATGAAAGTAAAACTTATGAGACATTTAGTTTATTACTCTTAAGAATCACTTGCTCAATTTATAGAACTCCTAAACAATAAGAAATTTGGGGGAAAAAGTTGAAGGAAATCAATTTTCTTTACCTTTACTTTTCTTGGCCAACAAAATGAAGTAATTAATGCTATTGGCACTCCTGCTGTTATGAGATAAATCAACCAAAGCCATGGGTGCCCTTCAGCAGCTGCCATTAACTGTTTTAATACACCAGGCTATAGATGAGATAAGCACAAAAATGCAATTCAAATTTTACAAACCTTTACTGGGTAACACAAGATACAAAAAACTTATTTACTCAGGCATTTTACATTAACGAGTGATGAACTTGTAAGTAAGTTTCATTTTCCCACCTTATACTTTGTAAAGTCTAATTTAATTATTAGCATGCATCACTGAGTGAGACTTGATAGCAGAAGATATGTTATGACAAAAATGGAAACTTCTAACATACTAGCAAGAAAAATGGTAATTTTCCTTTTTGGTAAATTTCAGAATAGAACTACCTTTTATGGATGTATTACCTGGTTTATTTGAAGTGATCATTCATTCTGTACTTTTAAAGAACTTATTAAAATCATACCTCAGAATTGTTTTCTTTTTTATATAAACACATGTCACATACAAGACCCTCAATAAGGATATTATTTCTCTTATTAAAATAAAATTTAAAAAATCAAATGTTTTAGGTACAAGAGGTTCAAAACGAGAATCCCTCTTTACCTACTCTTTTGAAGGTTTTTCGCTAGTGACCCAAGGAACCAAATGTAAGGTAAGAATTTTTCTTTATAGCAACTGAATTTAAAGATATATTTTCTAAGATGCAGTGTGTTGAAATATTTAGCTTAACCTTTTCTAAACAGTGTCAAAGATTTCGGGAAAAAACTGGAACAGAATTTAATAATGTTAAAATATAAATTATTTGTACATTCCTCTAACTAAAAAATAGTTAAAATAAATAAACAGTAATATTTAGATTATCATTATCACTTAGGTCTTGAATTGGCAAGATGACAAAGATATTAAGTAATCTTCTTCTATAAACAGTAAATAAGCATTAAATCCCATTAGAGATATTATAATTCAATGAATAAAATGAGGACTTACATATGCATATGTAGTTCATAATGAAGTAACATAAAAAGCAAAATATTTTATCTGCATAAACTTATTCAAACACATTTCCTTGGCATTTAGTAATTATTGCACATTTATTTGCCTTTAAAAGAGCCATTTGAATAACCTACAACCAAGACCAAATCTTACTATCATTATTCATAGTTATATCACTACTGCTATTGGTCAACACCATACCTCATTAGCATTTGCTATCATTATTTTCCATCTCCAACCATCTGCAGCCCAGTGATCTGCTACTTCCTTTTCCGAACAGATAATAAAATTATCAAAGTAGATATCAGAGGTCATAGACCAAAGCTCTAAACCAAGAGCACTAAAAGAAGTCAGAAGAAATGGATGATCATCTTCGAAATAATCTGGATTAGGAATTTTTCGAGGACTCCAGATTCCCTGGAAGAAAAAGTAATTGAAGACATTTTCAAATAAAATAACTTCATTATAAATGCTGCTTAATAAATAGCTGCTGTTGAATGAAATTCACAATGCTAACTGGAAAAAAGAAAACTTTAACTGATATTAATTCATTAGTAACATACTGGAAATAAAATCTTGTTTCTTTTTGCTGTGTACACGATGTTTCCTATGAGGGATAATGATTTTAAATTCTGCAAAAAAAGGAAAAGGGAAAATCCAACATAAACAGAAATGTGAATAAATTTCACAATTTGTCTATTTTAGACAAATTTTTAGATTTAGTAAAATTCATTGCAAAATGTTACTCAAGTTGTCCAAATCAGAAAGATTATTGTATAGCAAAAATGGAGTTACTCCATTTAACATATACCCATGACAGATATCATTAATCAGGTATGGTTGAATCTCAGCACAACTACTCAACATAAAATTTCCATTAGATCTTAAATGATTAAACTGTCAATTAAATCAAATACATTCAACAATATCATTGCTCATTGAGTCACTCCGCCATCACATGTATGTATTCTGGACCAGGCACTATGCCAAATGATGGAGACATACATGGTTCTTGTATTAGGGAGTTTAAAGTAGAATAAAAGAGACAGACATTAAACAATATTTACCAAAAGAAATATTTTGTGTTAAATGCTTTTAATAAAAACTCAGTGAGTAATTAGAATATGAAACTGTATATATATATAATGTTAGAACGTGTCCATAAATAATTACAAAGATAAAACTAGAGGGTTAAGTGGATAACATAGAAACTTTTAATATAAAAAGCTAAGTACACTCAAAAGATGTCTGATTGATATCAGAAAAAAATCAGGGCCGGGCTCGGTGGCTTACTTCTCTAACCCGAGCACTTTGGGAGGCCGAGGTGGGCAGATCACGAGGTCAGGAGTTAAGGAGACCAGTCTGGCCAACATGGTGAAATCCCGTCTCCACTAAAAATACAAAAATTAGCCAGGTGTGCTGGGGCGCACCTGTAATCTCAGCTACTTGGGAGGCTGAAGCAGGAGAATCGCTTGAGCCCGGGAGGCAGAGGTTGCAGTGAGCCAAGATCGCACCAGGGGTTTTTTTTTTTTCCTTTTTTTTCTTTTTCTTTCTTTTTTTTTTTTTTTTCTGAGTCTTACTCTGTTGCCAGGCTGGAGTGCAGTGGCGCGATCTCAGCTCACTGCAATCTCCACCTCCAGGGTTCAAGAGATTCCCCTGCCTCAGCCTCCCGAGTAGCTGGGACTACAGGTGTGCACCACCACGCCCGGCTAATTTTTTGTATTTTTAGTGGAGACGGGGTTTCATCATGTTGGCCAGGGTGGTCTCCATCTCCTGACCTCATGATCCGCCCGCCTCAGACTCCCAAAGTGCTGGGATTACAGGCGTGAGCCACTGTGCCCGGCCAAAAATCAGAATTTTAATAATACTAAAGAATAAGTACACTAATTAAGCACAGGCATTAATTACTAAAATGTACAATGTGTGTCTATTTGATCAGAATTTACTTCTTATATTTACTTCTAAAATAGAAGTTTATTTCAAAGTGAACATCAACTGATAATTCAGGAAGAATATAGTACGAAGTGATTTATTTCCCCAGAAAATTAAATAATTGATGCTCTACTTTTAAAATATAAATTAGTTGGGGTCTATTTTCTCTGACATCTTAAAAATGAAACTTCCAAAAGTTAACGTAGATAATTAGATATTTAAACAGAAAAGATCACAACCTTTTTAACTTCACTAAAGAATTGGAACAAGCGGTTGTTACCTGGTAGTTAGGATTATCGACCAGTGGAGGTCTCCATACTCCTTTGTATTTTGGGTTATCTATCATGGGAGGTTTCCACTCACCACACCCAATCCGACATGCTGGATTAAGAATCTGAGGTGCCTCCCATTCTCCATCCATGTCTTCATTCCTTAGGATATTAAAGCAAATACAGTAACCTCAAGTCTCAGATCAGTCATATAAACTAGTAACAAAAATGCATGTAAGAAACATTTAAAATCGACATTTGAAGATGAAAAGTGCTTACCAGTCATCAGGTTTTTCAGCATTAGGATCAGGGATAAATTTTGGTTCATCATCAAGCCAGCCAGCAGGTTTAACAGCACTTGAATCTTCTATTTGGGCAGGTTCACTTTCATCCCTGTAAATACAATGTTTTATATTAATTACTAATTGTTCAAAAAGTTTAAAAATGCATATGTTACAACACTCAGAAGGTACCACATAAAAGTATTTCCCTCCCTTTTGTTTGTGCCTGTTATTTGTCCTCATCTACCACCCACCTAAATCTTCTGCTAACTTGCCAATTTTTGGTACATATTCCCCGTTGTGCTCTATGCATACATGCACACATGTATACATTCTTTTTTTATACAAATGATAGCATTCTATACATAATATATTAGACCTTGCTTTTGTTACTTAAAAACTCATTCATCAAATATATATTGCATGCTTACTATGTGTCAAGACTGTTCTAGGAGCTCCATTATTATTATTGTTTTTTCACTTGAGATGGAGTCTCACTCTTGTTGCCCAGGCTGGATTGCAATAGTGCGACCTTGGCTCACTGCAACCTCTGCCTTCTGGGTTCAAGCAATTTTCCTGCCTTAGCCTCCAGAGTAGCTGGGATTACAGGCACTTGCCACCACGCCCAGCTAAGTTTTTGTATTTTTAGTAGAGAGAGCCACCATGCTCATGCCTGGCTGGAGCATATATATATATATATATATATATGCTCAAAGATAGACACATATATATATATGGCTTCATTCTTAACAGCTGCATAGTTTTCTACTTGAGGATATACCATAATTTATTTAGCTTATGTCCTCTTGGAGGACATTTAGTGTTTCCAAAATTTTACTATTATTAATACAAACAATGCTATAGTGAATGTCCTAGAATATATGCCATTTCTTACCTGTGAAAATATAATTGTTAAGATTATAGACATTTTAAATTTTGATAGTAGCATCCAAATTACTTTCTATAATGGTTACACTCCATTTCCAGTTCTACCAGCAGCATGCAAAAGTACTTATTTTCTCCTGTCTTTGTGAAGAGTGTTACCAAACTTCTTGATTTTTGCCCATGTGATAGGTGAAAATTGGTATCTCACTGAACTTTGAATGTACATTTAGTAGCATAAGTGATATATAAAAACTATTTTTTCTTAGCTCATCACCTTTATATTAAGAAATTAGCTCTCTGTCAGCTATATGATTGAAAATAATTTTTCCTGGTTCTTGTGTGTTTTTTGAAATAGTTTAGGGAGGGTTTTTTTTTTGTTTGTTTGTTTTTTGCAATATATACAAATCACTTATTTTCATGTAGTTGAACTTATTTTTAAAGGATTTTTGGATTTTATATTTGGAAAGTTCTTCCCTATTCCAATATAATTTTTAAAATCCCGCTTATTTAATTCTAGTATTTTCATTTTAAAAACAACACTCAGGCTGGTGTGGTGGCTCACACCTGTAGTCCCAGCACTTTGGGAGGCTGAGGTGGGCGGATCACGAGATCAGGAATTTCAGACCAGCCTGACTAACATGGTGAAACCCCATCTCTACTACAAATACAAAAATTAGCCGGGCGTGGTGGTGCACGCCTGTAATCCCAGCTACTCAAGAGGCTGAGGCAGGAGAATTGCTTGAACCCAGAGGCAGAGGCTGTAGTGAACTGAGATCGCATCATTGCACTCCAGCCTGGGTGACAGAGTGAGACTCCGTCTCAAACAAAAACAAAAACAAAAACAAAACACTTAGTAAATTCTAAAGTATGTAAACATAAAGTACTGAACTACTAATATAATTTTCATCATTACAGAAAGATAGACATTTTAAACAAGAGGCCACTTCATGATTTTCCAAATGAATTACAAAATAAACAGAAAAAATGAACTCTACAAATGTACAGATTTGTGTTTGCCTGATATCAATGTCATCTTGAGTCTCTGAGTGCTCAGAGCAACCAAAAGTTAAAACTTAATGGAGCATTTCTTTTAGTACTTTGTAAAACAAATTCTAACACATTTCAACAATCAGAATGAGGCAGTTATATGTGGTTTCTCTCATTTAAGGGCAAACGTACTTTTTTTTTTTGAGATACAGTCTCGCTCTGTCGCCAGGCTGGAGTGCAGTGGCACGACCTTGGCTCATTGCAGCCTCTGCCTTCCAGGTTCAAGCAATTCTCCTGCTTCAGCCTCCCAAGTAGCTGGGATTACAGGCACCCGCCACCATGCCCAGCTAATTTTTGTGTTTTTAGTAGAGCCGGGGTTTTGCCATGTTGGCCAAGCTGGTTTCGAACTCCTAACCTTAGGTGATCTGCCCACCTCGGCCTCTCACATACGTACAATAAAGATCAAACTAGGACTGAAAATTAAAGCACTGGTATTTTGGATTTATGAACTTTTTTATCCACAGCAATGAAAACATAAAAAATTGAAAAATGCAACATCATTATCAATAGAAATAAAAAAATATTAACAGGGAGGGAAGTGTAAAATCTATTTTAGAATATATTTCACCCAAAATACTAAACATAAGTACTTCTGATGTTTAAAACAATAAACTTCATTGGTTGTAAACTTCACTTACATGTTGTTTCATTACCCAGTTATGCCAAATAATGCTTTGCTACCGAATTATGTGCTTACCAGTCTTCTGGTTTGACGGCAGAAGGATCAGGAATTTTTGCTCTTTCATCCCATTCTTCAGGTTTTTTGTCACTGGGATCTTCAATTTCTTTGGGAGGGTTGATAGGAGGAACCACATCCTCGAGGAGGCTTCCTTTGTTTACAACTGTTTGATCAACTAACACCTCAAATGTGTCATCTGGATTCATCACTAAGGACAAATTTAAATATATTATAGTTATCATTTTGATGTACACTTTAAAGATAATCTTCTAAATAATGTAACTACCCTTAACTCCATGGGTAAAGCTTTTTTCCCAACCAGAAACAGAGGAATAACCAATGTAGTAAACCAAAATATTCTAAAATCACCAGATATATTTCCTAAATAAAGATAAAATTTTGTTTTAAACTGCATTTTTTACAATAAAATGCTCCATTACTTCTCAAATAAAGAATAATACCAAATAGCTCTGTTCTGGGACTCATAACAAGTCAGCTTCACTCTTTTATAGTTACAAGATACAAGCTAATCTTTTTCAGCATTTAATTTTTTTGATACAATCTTAAAGTGTTATAACACAAACAATTCATTTATTCTGTTCTAGTTATATTTTCTCATTATTTCTACAGTTTACTTGGTGTTCCCCAAAATGCTGTTTTATTTTTCAATTATTTCATAAAGATGCTTATTATATCACATCTGATATTGAAGATGAAATGGGCATTGCCCTAGCAGACAAAATGAATGTTTCTACAACTGCAGCATTTAGGGAAACAGATTGAAATACTTTAATCTTGGGTGGAGTTGAGACGTGAGAAAGGAAGCCGATAGGGCCATTTCAAAATGTCCTATTAGGTTCCAATATGCTCTGATTTTGATAGTGGCCCAACAGAGCTCTACAGACATTATACTTGAGAATGGGAGAAACAACTCCTTATAATGTCCCTCACCCCCATAGCTATGCAAATTCCTATTTACCTAAGTATATTAATATATGGCTGCTCAATGCTTTTCCTTTCGAAGTACATGCCACAACCAACACGAGGTAGAACATAACAATAATCACAACTACCTACAGGATAAAGTCTAAACTTTTTAGTCTGGCATTAAGGGCGTCTTCCTTTTTATTTTCTAGTTTTCTGTTCTTACAGCACCACTGTCACAACGTCTAAAATGTCCTTTCACCCTACTGTCTTCCACATTCTATCTGTACTTCAAGATGAGCTCAAATATAATCTTTCCTAGCTTTGTTCCAAGTCTCTAAGCTGGAAGTAATATTGCTTGTGAACTCTTAGCTGTGCCTTATCTCTCTTTCTTATATGGCACTTTATTTTCTACCTGTGCTGTCATTATACATGTCCTATTTTCTGAAAAAGATAAGCTCCTTCAGGATGGGGTGCATGTTTGTTTTCTCGTAAAGCACTTGCCATGAATATATCAATAGTCAGCAAATATTTTTGAATACATGAATGAATTGAAAGGGTATACCAAGGGTATAAAGATGAGTCTTCCTGTCTGTAAAGAACTTTTTAAGGTCTACATCTGGAGGTTTGGCATGTTTCTCTTCAAAAACTCCAGTTTTGGGATGTTTATGTCTGAAGATAAAATGAAGTTTATAATCTTCTCCGCATTTATCTGGTCCAAACATAATGATATAGGATGTTCTATCATAAAAGTTTTCCTTCAAAGAGAGATGAGTGTTGGCATTAGTCCAGAATCAAAGAGTATTTAATGAATTTCTGTATTCTATCCAATGGGTAGAGTTTACAAAAATATATTAAATGATAATTCACCAAAGAGCTAGCTATTTAATACAAGTGACAATAAAGGACGTGGAAAAACGACAAATTTTACTTGAATATAGATTTTTTAAAGTACACACTACTTCCTGAAGATGTAGGAAAGAAGCTGAAAATACTCTAGCAACATCATAATATGCTTCAATTCTCTATGTAAATCTATATTACTAATATTTTATTGAGAGAATTGGGCATTAGAGGAAAGCATATTTATGGCCTTAAGACTAAAATTGTTACCCATTACTATTATTTAGGAAGATATCAGAAAATGACCCTCTGAGGACAAGATGAAGAGAGATTTATTCAGACATAAAAACAGACAGGGGGACATGCATTTCTCTTTATTTGGCATGGCACAGTGGTTAACAGCATGGGGTATGGAGTCAGATACTGGGGTCCAAATCCTATCACTGCCACTTAAACTAGCTGTATGTCACCATAAGTCAATTTTTTAAAGCTCTCTGTACCTCCATTTCATCACCTCTGAAGTATGGAGATGATAGTAATACCTACCTTACAAGAGTTCTCTGAGAATTAAGTGAATTAATCAGATAAAGTGCTTATAGAAATACTCAGCATTAGATTTTTTTGTCATCCTACCTTCAAGTGTTCATCTAAAACAAGAGCTTCAACATATACTACAATGGTCTCTCCTTCACTTGATCCTAATAATAATGAGTAGTATATGAAAAAGTCTTCCATCCACATTTCATAGCTTATGTACAGACATGTGTTCTGAAAAACATACCCCTGATGTCTCATCTATTGTATTTCTGTTATATGCAGAAAGTCTGAAACAGCCATTTACAGGAGAAGGCTATAAGAAATATCCCCAACCTTCCAATGTTCCTAATACAACCTCTTAGAAGTATAAAGCTACTTCATCATGAAAAGTTTTAAAAATTAGTTACTTTCTATGGGTTACTAACCCCTTTTAATTTGGTTCTTTGGCCATTTTGTTTCACTGCTTTACTTTGTTATACTTCTCTAAACAAACGAGTCTTATTCTGTGAAGAAAATAACTCTAAGCTATATTTCAAAAGAATTTATAAGTACCACGAAGTTTTTGTCCTACAGACATGGTAAACTTTTTCATGTCTGTAAAGATTATAAAATTGATGCCTTCAAGTAACACAGCTTTTTATAAAACTTGAAGGCAAATTGTAAGAGCTATATAAATTCACATTGAAAAAAGATATCTACAGTTCTTTTCAATTTCAGTTGAAGATAAAAATGTTCACTTTTATCAACTGTTCCTTAAAAATACTTATTAACTTTAATAAGGTTTTCTTAAATATTAAAATATCATACCAGAATCAAATCATCAGTGTCTGCTAGGAGTTTAATGTATGCACCTCCACAATCAATACCATCTTGAAAATTTACTTCATATCTGAATAAAGGGAAAAAGAACCGTGCTACTGATAAATAAAAATTACTAATTGCTCTTTAAAATCCAATGTTATTATTTTCAATTCATGTAAGTATAAATTTTTTTACATTATCAGAAAGCTCATATAAAGCATATCTACAACCTATAGGAAATAAGCAAAACAGTTTTCTACTACTGTAATACAAGACACACCATTAAAATATTAAAAATAGAATGATTACAATCAACTGCAGACAAACTAATCAATTTGTTTAAATTTTTTTCCATCAAAACTGATAAATTAAGAATAAGATACTGTGACTAAAACTACAACAGGAGATTTCAAATTCTGACAAGGTAGGCACTATACTTATACTTTATAAACTGAAAAAACAAAGGCCATAAGAACCACAGCTACAGCAAGATTTCTAAGAAATTGCTAATGATCTTAGATACCTAGAGTTCACTACACCTTACCATGTTAAATAAGTTGTACATTTAATTAAATAGGTCCAGCAAAGAGATTCATAATCTCAATCAATAAGCTGGCTTTCAGACCTAAATAGCCAGGAGATATGGGAAATTTTCACTGTTTAGTATAACAGCTAAAAGAATGAACATGAGAGTCTCTTACGAATTTACAACACAGTGTAATTCTCAGCAAAGTTTTTTAAAATGTATTGGTAATTTTTAAACGGAAATAGCCTTGCTACAGCAATGAGGCATAGACTTACTGAAGAGATTTTTTTTTTTTGGTTAAATTAATGAATTATATGTGACAGAAATCAATGAGGAAATGGTTGTCAAACAGTAAAAACAAAAAAGGTTATGATTTCATTAAATGAATGAAAACAAAAAGACATGAAAACTAGAGAAACAACCAGAAATGATGATCATTTTAATAAAGGATTATAGTTGTAAATGTTTCTGAAGAAATTTAGTGACAAGAAGGTAAAACATGATAGCATACAAAATTTTAACAATTTGAACTCAATTGGTGTACCTATTTTGTATTTAAAAACAGAGGAAACAAAATTTTAAGTACCTCTGATTTGAAAGGGGTGATTTTCCCCTATACTTTGTTCCATGCTTTATTTCTTAAGCTATCTACAACAGTGGCTACATGCATGTACTTTAAAGACAAAATGACCTGAGAGTTATTCTTGATTCTGTCATTTACTCTAGTGACTCCTTGGGTAAGGGCAAGTCATTTAAGCTCTAAGTCTCTATTTGCTCATCTATAATATGCAGACATGGCCCATACTTACACCTTAAAGGATTGTTATGATGATTAAAGGATATTATGCCCCATGAGGGGCAAATACATGTTCAAATGCTTCTATGATAATCAGAAGGAAGGTATTCTTTTGTTCTTTTTCATTTTTTAAATAGAAGACAGTTTGTTTTCCTCAAAGTCTTCTCTTTATTTTAATCAATAGCTGACAAAATTTTGTTTTTCATGGAATTTAAGTATTTGAAGACTATAAGTAGAAGACATGGTGCATGATATGACTTAAAGGTCAATGTTTTCAGGAAAAAAATTAAAAAGATTTTGCTTTATAATAGGTTATCTGAGGACAGAGCATTCTGTAAAAAGGTAAGAACTGGAAAAAATGTTTTGTACAGTGGCTTCATAAGTGTGAACATAGTTTCATTGCTCCATTATGCCTAGATTCAATCACTTTGTCCATTTCTTACACTGTAAACTTTCAGAGTTTTCAAATAATTAACTTTTACCTAGTATAAATGATTCACAATGGATTAGAGGATCAACAAAATGTTTATCATACAGCTTGACTGCTGCTAAACTTCCAGTCACAGGAAAACCAAGGACATATGCATAGTATATGGTAACCTTAATTTCTTTAGAGTATCATTTCTCAAATTGTACCATGAAATAGCAGTTATTGTTAGGTGGGAGAATAAACTTATGTGATCAAACGTGTTTGGGAAACACAGTAGTAATGCTGAAAACAGGTTTTCATGTGCAGAACTTCTCAGTCTTTAATAAGCTAACATACTTCCTTTTATAAATTTAAATTTAAATTTTATTTATTTATTTAGAGATAGTCTTGCTCTGTTGCCCATTTACTCAGGCTGCAGTGTAGTGGCGTGATCTCGGCTCACTGCAAGCCCTGCCTCCTGGGTTCATGCCATTCTCTTGCCTCAGCCTCCCGAGTAACTGGGACTACAGGCACCCACCACCATGCCCAGCTAATTTTTTGTATTTTTAGTAGAGACGGGGTTTCACCATGTTAGACAGGATGGTCTTGATCTCCTGACCTCATGATCCACCTACCTTGGCCTCCCAAAGTGCTGGGATTACAGGTGTGAACCACCATGCCAGGCCTTTACTTCGTATTTTTTTAAGTTAGGATATTCTTCATCTTATTCATATATACTAACATGTACACGATTTGGGAAAAGCAGCTTTATAGTAAAGTTATGTTGTAAATCAGCATTTATAGCATTTAATATAAATCTCTTCATTTTATTTACCCCATTTCATTTTATCAATATTAAGAGGAGACAAACATTCACTCTCCTTTGAATTGTTTTTAAACATGAAAGACTGCTATTCAATTCTTGGTCCTCCTTTTTTTTTTCTTTTTTTCTTTTTTTTGAGGCAAGATCTCATCTGTCACCCAGGCTGCAATGCATTGGTGTGACCTTGGCTCACTGCAGCCTCGACTTCCTGGGCTTAGGTGATCCTCCCACCTCAGCCTCCAGATTAGTTGGACTACAGTTGGGCACCACCATGCCTGGCTAATTTTTTAAATTTTTTGTAGAGCTGGGGTTTTGCCATGTTGCCCAAGTTGGTCTTAAACTCCTGGGCTCAAGCTATCTGCCCACCTAGGCCTCCCAAAGTGCTGGGATTATACACATGAGGCACCATGCCAGGCATAATGAGAAGGTGGAGAGGTTGAAGGAAAGGATTATCTATAAGAATGTGACCTTTAAAAGGGGTCCATGCTTGAAAGACACTGGTATTCATAAACATTTATTTTTGAAATAAACTTTCTGCCTTTGAATCTTATCACTGGTTTAATAGCAATATTTATGATTCTAGTCTGAATATATTAAGTTTAATATTTTGATAAGAAGTAATTTTAAGAGTAAAACAAAAACGGTGATTTTTACTATGCATTATATAGTTTATGGCAGCAGAATTGTATATATTACAGTATATATCACATAATTTTTAAATTTTTTTAAGAGAGCCAAACTATTTACTCTTCATTTAGTCAATACAAGACTCAGACCAAAGGAAATACACTGCTTAATAGCCCACATACAATTCCTTGAAAAAATATAAATATTAGTTCTAGGCCATAAGAATGGTTGATCTTTGTATAATTTTATCATTTACCTGCTTTTCATTAAAGACACGGGTATGTTTGTGCGTATATGCACATTTGTGTATTTAACTAAGTGAAACAGAAAAGGAAGATCTAGATTTTTACATCCATTTTCAAAATACAAGCTATATTCAGAAGCCAAAGCTAATACAAAATTCAGAAAAAGTATTCCAAAATATAGCAACACTTACTGAACTATCAAGGGTTTATCAGCAAAAATGAAGGGTTTTGCTAATACAGCAGATATTGCATGATGCTTTGCTCTAGATTTTAATACCAGTCCTCTGTCACCAGGTACCTGGTTTTCTTTCAACTCTTCAATTTCCCATCTTCCTAAAAAAATAAAGCAAAGCAAATTAAACTAAAACAGAAAACACCGACCTAAGAATTATTCATCAGCAGTTGTGAGCAATAATTTTTTCCAGGAAGGCTGACTTGGGAAAAATAAAAATTTTAAATCAGGAAATATCTTCAACTATATATGTATGCCTGCTCATTTATCTTTTTTTTTTCTATCAAGGAATTATTTCATTTTCTTAACTAAAATTGTGAAAACTAATAGCAAACACTATAGTGTCTAATTAAGTCACTCTTAAAGCTGAATTAGTTTGGTTTTTCTATGAAAGAGTTTTTTAATCAATGAAATGTGGTTTGTCTCAATATGGTCAATATTGTATTTTTAAAATGACGTATTTATAACTGCATATGACACAAAGAGCATCCTTAACACAAAATGAGTAGTCTATTTATTTTGAAATGCATAATACTCATCAGCTACTTTTCTTAGTTGCAGCAGTCACTGTAAAGATTTAAAGTTCATTTTGAAAACTGCATGCTTAATTCACACAAACCCTTCTCAGGCTACACTAATCAGTTCTCAGAACTTTTGGCCAGGAAGGCAGCAAAGCACCGCATAAGCACTAAGCTATAATAAGGCAAAACTGAGTTAGGCCTTCTCTGGTTTACAATTTTCCATGTTAAGATCAGGACATTCCTGAAATTAGATTATGGGCCACATACAATGCAAAGCTAGGTGGGCTACCTGTAGCCCAAAAGTTAGGTGTTGGACTTTACTCCTTTACCGGTTTTAGAATAGAAAATCGACTCATATTAATTTGTGTAAAATCTTGTGTTTTGAAAATTATAGGTATTGCCTATTCCAAGAAAATTCAATTCAGCAAAAACTGGCCATTTTCCAGTATTGTGTCAACTCAAAATATTCATTAATGAGCATTTGTGAATTACAAATGCTCTTATATCCTTTTGTTTTCTTTCTAAGAAAAATAATGCAAGAACCAGACACAGTCTTATAAATCAAAGAGGGGTAATTTTTGGTCTATAATTGTACATACATTTTTAGACTTTTAAAAATGTGTGTGTTTTTATTAAGTTTCCAAGTTTCTTTTCTTCACCACCCCCCCTGCCCCCCAATTTGGTCATATTATTTTTTTTTGAAAAAGATAAATGTACTTGGTTTCTTTCTCTCACATTGACGGTGAATTGTATTATCACTAACTTGTAGTTTGCCCCTCGCCTGCTATAAAGGTCTTATTTTAAGAACTAACAACTTTATCTGGAAGTCCTAGCCAGAGCAATCTGGCAAGAGAAAGAAATAAAGGACATATAAATTGGAAATGAGGAAGTCAAGCTATCACTGTTTGCTAATGATATGATCGCATACCTAGAAAACCCTAAAGACTCATCCAATAGACTACTAGACTTGATAAATGAATTCAATAAAAGTCTCAGGTTACAAAATCAATGTACACAAATCAGTAGTACTGCTACATAGCAACAACGACCAAACTGAAAATCAAATCAAGAACTCAATAACTTTTACAATAGCTGCAAAAAAAAAAAAAAGAAAAAAAGAAAAAACTCCCTAGGAATATTCCTAACAGAGGTGAAAGATCTATATAAGGAGAACTATAAAACACTGCTGAAAAAAAATCATAGATGACACAAACAAATGGAAACACATCCCATGCTCATGGACTGGAAGAATCAATATCATGAAAATGATCATTCTGCAGAAAGCCATCTATAGATTCAATGCAATTCCTGTCAAAATACCAACAACATTTTTCACAGAATTAGGGAAAAAATCCAAAAGTTCATATGGAACCAAAAAAGAGCCTGAAGAGCCAAAGTAATCCTAAGCAAAAAGAACAAATCTGGAGGTATCACAGTACCTGACTTCAAATTATACAAGGACATATTATCAAAACAGCATGGTAATGGTCTCAAGTACACACACAGACCACTGGAACAGAATAGAGAACCAGAAATAAAGCAAAATACTTATAACTAACTGATCTTTGACCAAGCATACAAAAACATAAATTAGGGAAAGGACACCCTATTTAATAAATGGTACTGAGAAAACTGGCAAGCCACATGTGGAAGAATGAAACTGGACCCTTACCTGTCACCTTATACAAAAATCAACTCAAGATGGATTAAAGACTTAAACCTAAGATCTGAAACCATAAAAATTCTAGAACACCAGAAAAACTCTTCTAGACATTGACTTAGGCAAAAAATTCAGGACCAAGAACCTAAAAGCAAATGCAACAAAAACGAAAATAAATAAATGGGACCTAATTAAACTAAAAAACTGCTGCACAGCAAAAGAAATAATCATCAGAGTAAACAGACAACCCACAGAGTGGGAGAAAATATTAATAACTTGTGAATCTCACAAAGGACTAGTATCCAGAATCAAGAGACTCAAACAAATCAGTAAGAAAAAAATTAATCCCATCAAAAAGTAGGCAAATGACATAAATAGACATTTCTCAAAAGAAGATATAGAAATGGCCAATGAACATGTTTAGAAAATGCTCAACATCACTAATCATCAAGGAAATGCAAATTAAAACCACAATGAGATACTACATTACCCCTGTAAGAATGGCCATTATTCAAAAGTCAAAAAACAATTGGCATGGATGTGGTGAAAAGGGAACATTTATACACTGCTGGTGCAATGTAAATTAATATAGTCTCTATGGAAAACAGCATGGAGATTTATTAAAAAACTGAAAGCAGATCTACTGTTTTTCCAGCAATCCCACTACTGCTTCTACTGCCTTTTCTGTGCATATGAGGTGGTGTCCTTTTTGGACTAGATAAGCATATAGACATATATACACATACACACATATATATATGTGTGTGTGTGTGTATGCACAGGGGATTTGCTGGGATGGCGAACACAATGCAAAGGAAGACATGCAGGTATGACCTTTATCTTACACTAAACAGAAACTATGAAAAGGAATCAGACAGCTGACATCCAACATGCTATCTATTTTGCTGTTGTGATGTAACTGCTTATTGGGGTCTGAGCGCAAGGTCACATGTTTATGAGTATGAGGTCCTCTGAAAAAGAAGACATTACCACTATCAGTCACTGTGAGAAGATCACAGTGTTATCACTGTGATCGTGATTCAGCATATAACAATCAAGGAGGCTGGTTTTTAGATCACAAAGAAGAAAATATTTGGTCATACTCTAGGGTAGTCCTGTTACGGAAGACAATATGACCCCTGCCTATAGGACATTTCTTTCTAGAGCTAAGACTGAAGATAATCCTATTAGACACCCTATGATAATGGATATAGGCCTGGAGATGAGGATTCCAGAAGTAGCCACATATCTTGTAGCTCTCATTAGTTATCCTCTGCTTTTTACTTGCTAGGAGAATCTTACCATAAATTATAATTTGATCTACGTGTGTCTAGGCTTGAGATGAAACCATAGAGACAACAGTAGCCTGGGAAATACTGCTTCAGGAAACGCAAAAGACTAACCAGCAGTAGAATGAAAATTCAACTGTTCAGTTAGAAAACTAGATTAACTGGCTTAAGAGTGAGATTTTCAGAAATAGCGAAGGGATTTTCAGAAATATTGAAGAGGGACAAGATAAAAGACTGAACATTTTATTGCGAGGCAGCATGGGGGACTCCAGCCAACACAATGTAACAAAAATATAATCTCAAAGGTTAGTGAACTCCAGGCCATATCGGTTATATCTAATACTTAAATATTTTACCATCGTATATCGAAATCTCCTCATCCATGTCATCTTTCTTTGCTTTTGATAAGACCCATCTGTAAATAAAGTTGAACATACATATATGTCATTAACAATAAAATCAGCAACTTATAGATATAATGCATACAAAAATACAACAAATTATCACCCAATACAGTCACTTTTCATTCAACAATAAATTCATACTTAGATGCTAAATAAGGATGCCTTCACCACATAATCCTGGAGGACTAGAGTTAAACTGAATTTGGAATCTATAATTTACTAACTGTATGATCACAGGTAAGGTACAAGAAGCCTCGGTTTCTTTACTTGTAAAATGGGGATTAAATATGGTAATTATCTATTTTTTTAGGACATCTGACACATAATAATCATTTTAATATTAACTTTTGTTTTTCCCATTATTGTAGTAGAACTGTACTCATATTTGTCATCTGAACTTAAAGAGTGTTAATATCTGTCCTACAGAATGAATAAATATGATAAATTTCATCTTTACATTCAGAATTAGTATATTTTCTTTGAATAAATAACTATTCAAATTAAACATTCTATCAATTACAAAAATATACTAAGTACTGATTTACATTGTCAATTAAACTACTTTAAATTTTTTTTTAGATCTGTAATAGAGGTAATTTTCACAGGTCAAAACCTAATAACTTCAAAAAAGCTAATAAATCAAAACATTCTCTTGAATGAATACTCACCCAGCCAACCTTCCACTATCAAAAGTTTCTGCAAAATATACTTCTCCTATAGGTTGAGGTGTCTTATATTTAATCTAGAAAAGAGATTTTCCAAGTCTAAAGTTATTCATTTTCACAAATATTTCAATTAAATAATCTTCCTAGTGAAGAATATAGTATGCAATGCACATACAGGTAATACAGATATAAGGTGACAAACTCATACCTGTACAAAACTTTGTATCCTAGTAATGATAAGGTACAAGAAAATATAAGAAATACCATGATGACAAAAATACTATACATACAAACAGTGGATACACTGACCCCTTCTAACACAGAAGGAACAAAGGGACTCTGACAAGTGACAATATTTATGAATAAAACTCTTTGGGAGCAAAGGAAATAGCATAATAAAAAGCATATAAGATGTAGAGCTTAGTAAGCACATAGGCTTTTAAAATTAACTCTTAAGTTTTACTGTTAGGTACCCTAAAATATAATAATATAATTTTACAAGATTAGGAACCCAGAGAATGAAAAGATTCTGTGGAGATAGCATTGCAAAACAATGATCAACAAAGCATTGTTTCAAGTGCCTTTGAAGTGTTAGCTGTTAGGGTGGCAATAATGATGACGGTGGCAGTGGTATTACTGGTGATATAGTGGCTCCTTTAATTCTTATAATATTCCTATGGGGGAAGTACCATTAGTGCCCACTTTATATATGATGAAACTGGGACAGACAAAGTAACTTGCTTACTGCTGTCCAGTTAGATAATTGTAGGACTTATATATAAAGCCAAAACTGTCTGGCTCCAAAGCTCATACATTTTTACTACATGATACAGAATTTACCAACAAAATAATTTAAAAGAGTAAAGACTGATAAACTATCAAAAGATAATTTAAACTGAGGACCAATAAATAAAAATTTGCCCACAGTAATAGGTTAGTCTGGATCCTCTCAGAATCAGCTTGTTGTGATTGTATCTGTATGACTAGTGAGATTTCTTCCATTAGGCTTTAGGGAAAAGGGTGCAGAAATACTTTTTCTATTTTCACTGTCCCTATCCCACCCTGATAGTAAAACACTCCTTGTCTATTTAAGGGAGTAAAATCGGTAATTACACAAAATTCCACATAATTACTGACAGGGTCAAGATTCAGCTACCTAAACTGCCAATCTTCTATGAAGTTTACTGAATTACAACTTTACTGTTCTCTGTATTTTTATAGATTGACAAAATGGGCAACGGTGTCACAAGAGACTTCTTTCTGATAGGCCACCCCTAAAATCAGTTTATTTTACCCTTTATTTATACTTCACCCTATGTAGATTACTCATGCTATAAAATTAGCAGCATCAAAAATAATTCTTTCCCACTTCTTATCATATTCTCAAAGTATCACCAAATAAGTCAAGAGTGGTAGTTACCTGTCAATTTCTTTGAAGTATTAATATTAACCTTCAAAGATCCTGTGGTAACTGTATCTAAGTCAGTAATTATTAATACTTAGAGTACTTACTTTCTGCAGATTATAGAACTAGGCTTAAAAAAGTTGTCCTTACAGAGCTTAAATTTAACAGGGGAAACATACTATTCACCTTAGACAGTGAAATAACACATTTGCAAATGAAAAATTCTTAATAAGAGGAAATGAAGTAAAGAAGTCTGTAACAACTACATATTATTCCCTTTGGCCCTTCAAACAGTAGCTGGCACAATACAATTAATGCTTTCTCACCATCAAAAATATTTCTGATTATCACAAGGTTAGATATGAATATTTCTCAATGTAAAAGCTCTTATGTATCATCAAGGTATACAAAAATTCCTGCAATTTCTCAGACTCCTGTTAATCACTACTTCAAAATACATGTTTTAACAATGCTGAGACAGAAACACGAGTCAGGTTTACCAAATGCTCACCCCCCACCATCACTTCCTTTTCTAATTCATCCTCCTTCCTGGCATTTTCTTTTCTCAGAGAAATAAAGACAAATACTTTACTTCTTGAAGAATTGCAAATTATATGGCCTTTTATTTGAAAAGATCTAGCAGTGTCAGAAATATGAATAAAAACCTTACTACTAGCTTAGTTCTCTGTAATCAGTGACAAATTCCTGTTTTGATAGTAAAAACCTCACCCATATTTATTTGTTTAAGAAACTGTGCTAGGTGTTTCTTTTGCTAGGCCATGAACAAATTTCTGAAGTACGTGGGCTCTCTAAAAAATAAAGTAATAAGACGCTTAGAAAAAAATCAATGTTTTTCTATCTGTCTTTAAAATGAAGACTACTAGAACTGAAATGAATCATCAGAGGTCTATCACTTCATTGTACTATGTAAAGGAACAATTTATGACTCATTTCTCAATAACCATACCTCTGAGGAAAGTTCACCTTCATTAACATCAATTTCTTCTGAATTTTCTTCTAAGTCTTCCATCTCGACATCATCATCCATAAATTCTGCATTAATTGAGATGAACAGAAGACCCAAGCATAGCCAAAAGGCTTGGAAACGCATATTGATTATCTGTGAAATTAAAAGTAATTAGTGAAAATAAAACAAAGTTGTGAAAATAAGTGTTAAGTATATGTAGAAATAAATAATTTCTCCATAATAGCTCCTTTATTCTAGGATGGCTTTTAAAACAAATCACTGACAAAATTATTTAAAATATGCTTTGGGCAAGTGAAAATACAAACTTGAAATCTTTTAGGAAACAGATTCTATAGCTGCAGGCCTTTGTCCAAAAACAAAGAGCCAACGGCACAAAATCTAAAGATAAAGACGATAGTAATTATCAAACACAAATAATATGTAGACCTCTTTAAAAGAAAAAGTATCATGATTCCTAAATGTTCACTGAAATTGTTTTTATTATAATGTTGCTTATATAAACATAAAATGGAAATTTTATAATTATAAAACCAAAATACATTTATATCTAAATGCTGAAAAAAGATACAAAAAATGTTTTATCACAAATTTAATGTGGTAGTGTTTTACTAAAATCAAATCACAGTCAAAAGATCAAACAAATATAAGGTTTATTGTAATCAGGTAGACTGCTATAGAGAAAGTTCTTTTGCATTTATAATTCCTATAATTTCATGATTACATAATTACTTATATATTTATGGACAAAGATAACACAAAAATGATGGATGCTGTCATTAATTAGGAGACTTTGATCTCTCTAAATCACAAAAGAGGTATAACTGGGATAGGAAGTAAATGTAAAGGGATCAATTTGACACAATGAAATAGGCTTATTTCCTTAATTTCCTAGTTATTGGCACAGAAATTTATATATCTGCAAATTGCTTATTAATTGTGAACTCTAAAAGCTTCATTATTCTAAAAGTCTAAGATCCTTCCATGTTATGTAGTAAAAGGTACTTTACTTGACTTGCTATTAATCATTTTTGAGCAAAATAAAAATGCATAAACAGTAGCAATAATGAACATTAATATAACTTTAGACCTATATCCTCTCTTTCAAATGAATATACACTTTAGGTTCCAAATAATTAATTTGTTGAAAAAATACATTCTAAGTGCTTTGTTTGAGCTCTGGTGTATTGGGCTGCCAAAGAAGAGTTAAGAGGAAGTCAAGCAGGCAGTGCTCTATCTGGAACTCTACTCTTGATTCAACCAGAACACCCCAATTTCATTTGTATTCTATATTATGGTTTTTCCTGACTTTTCCTTAGAAATAGTTGCCAATGCTTCAGAAAAAAGTTCAGAAAACACTTTATCTTGAAAGTTTGTTTCTTCTTTAAAATTCTATGGTCTTATATTTATATAATATAACTAGCTAATTTAATCTTTGCAGCCCAGGACATGAATAGAGTAGGTACTATTCCCAATTGACAAAACAAAACCAGAGATTTTTAAAGAACTGCAATCAGTTACAAGGCATCCTGTAGACAATGCAGTTCTATTGTTTTTATTTGTTCTTTTCTTTTAAAAAAAATCAGAAATACAGACTTCATACTTTCTGTGTAATGCTGCAGTATCCTATCATTTTTCAGTGCTGCACCAGCTGACAATCGAGAATTAGATCATGAAATTCACAGTATTGAAGTCTATCTCAAAATGGTGCCAACATGTTATCAGTTCCAAACAAAACTATGAGGTTTGTCACATGTCATTTCTTAGAGAGAGGTATGCTACTGACAAGTCTGTTCTGAAACTCTGAGAGGCCAGATGCTGGGGTAATACTACAAGAAAATGAAGTAGTTAATTTATGCATTTAAAATTGTTTTAAATCGCATGCTAAAATATATTCTCATTGTTGTACAACTAATTTCCTAAACTTTCTTCGTGCTCTAAAACTAAAACTCTATACACATTTAACAACTCCCCACTACCCCGTCCCTCCAGCCCCTGGAAACCACCTTTCTGATATCTATCTCTATGATTTTGACTACTCTAAGTACTGCATATAAGTGGAATCATACAGTATCGGTCTTTCTGTGACTGGCTTATTTTACTTAGCATAACGCCCTCAAGCTTCATCCATGTTGTAGCATGTATCAAATTTCCTTACTTTTTAAAGCTGGACAGTATTCTATTGCATGTATATACCACATTTTGTTTATACATCCATCCGTCAGTGGACACTTGGGTTGCTTCCACCTGTTAGCTGTTGTGAATAATCCTACAATGAATATGGGTATACAAATAACTCTTTGAGACCTTGTTTTCAATTATTTTGAGTATATACCCATAAGTTGAATTGCTGGGTCATATGATAATTCTATTTTTTTTTTTGAATCCTCATACTGTTTTCCATAGTGGCTTTACCATTTTACATTCCCACCAACAAGGCACAAGGGTTCCAATTTCTACACATCCTTGCCGACATTTATTCAAAATTATGTATTTTTTTTTTTTGATAGTAGCCATTCTAATAGGTCCTAATATGGGGCATCACATTGTGGTTTGATATGCATTTCCCTGATGATTAGTGATACTGAGCATCTTTTCATGTGCTTGTTGGCTATTTATATATCTTCAAGGGAAACATGTCTATTCAAGTCCTTTGCCTATTTAAAAAATCAAGTTTTGTTCTTGTTTTGAGTTGTAGGAGTTCTTAGAAATTCTGGATACTGACCCTTTATCAAATACATGATTAGCAAATATTTTATCCCATTGCATAGGTTTTTCATTCTGTTGTGTTCTTTGATGCACAGAACTTTTTAATGTATTTTACAATTTATTCGAGTTAATTTTTGTCTGTGATTTAAGGTAAGGTTACAACCTCATTCTTTTGCATGTGGATAGCTAGTTTCCCCAATATTATCTCATGAGAAAACTGTTCTTTCTCACAAAATGGTCTTGGCACTTTAAGAAAATATTTGAACATATATGTGAGAATTTATTTCTAGGCTCTTTATTGTATCCCATTGATATATATGTCTGTCTTTATGCCAATCTCACACTGATTTGATTGCTATAGCTTTGTAATAAGTTTTGAAACATCGAGATATGAGATTTCCAAACTTTTTCTTTCCCGAGATTGTTCTGGCTAGTTGGGGTCCCTTGAGATTCTAAATGAATTTTACTCTTCCTGCAAAAAGGGCTATTAGGATTATGATAGGGATTGCACTGAATCTGTGGATTACTTTGGGTTGTGTTTCTATTTTATTAAGTCTTCTAATCCCAATGAACATAATGTCTTTCCACTGATTAATATTTGTTTCTTAATTTCTTTCAGCATTTCATAGTTTTTCATGTACAAGTATTTTACTTCCTTGATTAAATTTGTTCCTAAGTATTTTATTCTTTTTGATGTTGTTATAAGTGGAATTGTTTTCTTAATTTCCTTTTCATTGTTAGGATACAGAAGTGCAGCTAATTTTTGTGTGCTAATTTTTTTACCCTGCAACTTTAGTGAATTCATTTGTTTGTTTTTTGAGATGGGGTCTCACTCTGTTACCCAGGCTGGAGTGCAGTGGCACCATCATGGCTCACTGCAGCCTTGCACTCCTGGATTCAGGTGATCCTTCACTTCAGCCTCTAGAGTAGCTGGGACTACAGGCAAGCATCACCATGCCCAGCTAATGTTCTGTATTTTTATGTAGAGATGGTTTTTGCCATGTTGCACAGGCTGGTCTTAAACTCCTAGACTCAAACGATCTGCCTACCTTGGCCTCCAAAAGTGCTGGGACTACAGGCATGAGCCACCATGCATGGCCTTCATTTATTATTTCTAACAGATTTTTGTATTGTGTTTGTGATATCTTACGTACAAGATCATGTTATCTGCTGAGATAACTTTACTTCTTCCTTTTCAATTCGAATGTCTTTTTTCTTTTTTTTTCTTCCCTAATTTCTCTGGCATGGGAGAGTGGAAAAAGCAGGCATCCTTGTCTTATTCTAGATCTTAAAGGAAAAGCTTTCAGTCTTTCACCATTTAGTCTGATGTTAACTGTGGGCTTTTCATATATGGCCTTTACTATGTTGAGGTGGTTTCCTTCTATTCCTAGTGTACTGAGCGTTTTTTTACTATGAAAGAGTGTTGAATCATGTGAAATACTTTTTCTGCATGAATAAAGATGGTCATGTGTTCTCCCCTCTCTACATTGTTAATGTGGCATATTACATTGATTTTCTTAGGTTAAATCATCCTTGAATTTTAGGAATAAGTCCAACATGGTCATAGTATACAACTCTTTTAATATGCTGCTGACTTTTGTTGTCAAGTATTTTGTTAAGAATTTCTGCATCAATAACCATCTGGAATATTGCTCTGTAGTTTTCTTGTAGTGTCTTTGGCTTTGATAACAGGGTTATGCTGGCTTCATAGAATGAATCTGGAAGTGTTTACTCCTCTTCAATATTTTGGAAAAATTTGAGGAGAACTGGTGTTAATTCTTCTTTCAATGTTTGGTAGAACTCACCAGTGAAGTCACCTGGTCCTGGGCTTTTATCTGCTGGGAAGTTTTTGTTTACTGATTCAATCTCCTTACCAGTTATAGGTTTGTTCAGATTTTCTACTTCTTCATGATTAATCTTGATAGGGTGTGTGTTTCTAATAATGTATCCATTTAATCTAGATTATCCAATTTGTTGCCATACAATCCTTCAGCGTATTCTCTTATAATCCCTCTTATTTCTGTAGAATCAGATGTAGTGTCCTTTCATTACCAATTTTAGTTATTTGAGTCTTCTCTCATTTTTCTTAATCCAACTGAAGGTTTGTTATTTTTTGTTGTTGTTGTTGACCTTTTCGAAGAATTAACTCTTGATTTCACTTGTTTTCTCTCTTGTTTTTCTATTTTCCATTTTGTTTCTCTCTGCTCTAATCTTTATTATTTCTCTCTTTCTTCTAACTTTTGGGTTTCATTTCATCTCTTTCTAATTCCTCAAGGTGTAAGTTAGGTTGTTAACTTGAGATCTTTTGTCTTTCATGTAAGTGTTTACAGCTATAAATTTCCCTTTTAACACTGCTTTCACTGTATCCCGTAAGTTTTGGTATCTTTTGTTCTTAATTTTCATTTGTCTCAAGATATTTTTCTAACTTTCCTTAAGACTTCTTTGGCTCATTGTTCAAGAGTGTGCTGTTTAATTTCCACATATCTGTGAATTTTTCTTGTTTTCCTTCTACTATTGGTTTCTAGTTTCTTTCCTTTGTGTTCAGAAAACTTACTTTGTATGATTTCAATCTTTTAAAATTCATTAAGACTTGTTTTATGGTCTAATATGGTCTATCCTGGAGAATGTTCCATGCGCAGTTAAGAAAAATGTGTGTTCTGCTATTGTTGGGTACAGTGCTGTCCATATGTTTATTACGTTGAGTTGGCTTGTGGTGTTATCTATTTCTTTATTGATCTGTATGGTTGTTCTAAATTATGCAATTTTAGTACAGCAAGAATTTGTTTATATGGTATAGGGTAGAACATTTAGTGCTAATGTCACCCTCTTCCCTCCTTATAAATTAAAAGGTAGCATGCCCAGGGTTCCAAGCTTCTTATGTATTCCTCACTCCATGAGGCTTGCTGAGATCACTAAATATCAGTTGTGCCTTCATAAGAAGGGAGGCACTAAAGAACTGCATCCTTCTGCACCAACACGTATCTTTGATCTCATGTATGTTCTCTGCACTGCTTCTGTGCTAGTTCAATAACAAATTGAAGCACAAGTAACTTTATCCATGAATGAGATACCATTCTTCCCAATCTTTGAAATCTAGATCAAGTAGTCTGGTCTACTTTAAATAATTACACCAATATTACCTAAAAACCCTACTGGATCTCCACTACCACCCCCAAATTACAAATTATAAAGTGCAGCTCATGTACTGGTATTGAAGTAAAGCTCACTGTCACATCAAAGGTAAGTAGGGCACACAAAGAAAAGACAATCACAGGATATGTAATATCTGTTGTAAAATGTGGGAGAAATTGCTGGCTGATCAACAGGGTAATTTCCTTGGCACTAGATGTGACCAGGTAACTGAATTCCAGCCAATAGAATGTAAAATAGAAGACCCTGTATGCCACTGTCAGCCCTTGCCCGTAAAAACTTCCCACAATTATGATTTATAATTCTTTATGATCTTTCCCCATCTGGTTTGATGCAAGTAATTTTGAAAATCATGGTTGAAAATGGCAGAATTACAAGGTAGAAAGTTGCAGAATCCCTGAATCATTACTTGGAGGAGAGCCATTTTATTAGAGTTTATCAGAGAAACAGAATCAATAGTGTGTGTGTGTGTGTGTGTGTGTGTGTGTGTGTACATACAGGCATACCTCATTTTACTGCACTTTGATTTATTGCATTTTTCACAAATTGAAGGTTTCTGGCAACGCTGCATTGAACAAGTCTACAGTTGCCATTTTTCCAACACTATGGTCACTTTATGTTTCTGACACATTTTTGTTTCTTTTTTTTTTCCTGAGATGAAGTCTTGCTCTGTCACCCACGCTGGAGTGCAGTGACACAATCTCGGCTCACTACAACCTCTGCCTCTTGGGTTCAAGGGATTCTCCTGTCTCAGCCTCCTGAGTAGCTGGGATTACAGGCATGCACCACCATGCCTGGCTAACTTTTGTATTTTTAGTAGAGACAGGGTTTCACCATATTGGTCAGGCTGGTCTCGAACTCCTAACCTCAGGTGATCCGGCCGCCTTGGCCTCCCAAAGTGCTGGGATTACAGGCGTAAGCCACAGCGCCCAGCCTTCTTTCATTCTCAACACACCTATTTAACACACTTCTGTACATGCTATTTCTTATAACTGCGATGCCTTTCTGCTGTTACTCAGTTTTAATGGCTGACTGAGGATGGGACCAACACTGGCATATCCCAGAAGCGGTGTTTGACAATCACCTATTATTTAAAGTTTTAGTTTTCATGTGGCGTCAGGAATGCAACGCAGAATGATAGAATAAAAAGTACACTGAACATGGCACCACCGCACCAAGTTTCTAGTTTTATTATTAAAAAGGGAAGTGATTAAAACTGCTCTGCACCTGTTTTCTCATTTGTGACATGAACTAGACAATCCAAAGATTCTTTAAAGTTCATAATTCTAGTTTTCTATTTAAAAACACCAATATTTATTAGGTACTTAGTACTACAGCTAACTTACAACACTGTTCAATTTCCAGACAGATGTATCAACATATTTACATCATTTACACACAGTAATTAACCTTATCAACTAGCTAAGACAGAGAGTACAGAATATCTTGTTCTGAGGATTTGGGGATGAGATCTAAATGTGACTGGAAGATCAAACCAATACGACGTGAAGGCCAAACTCCAAACTGAAAACAGGTCAAACTCTCAATGACCCAAATGAGGGCTACCTCGAGTGATGTCGACATTTGTAAAGCAAGCAAAATCATCAGACGAGATTGGGATTTTGCCTGCTTTTAAGCAACAAAAAGTTTCTATGTTAATGAACCCTCTTCTAATTTGAGACTTCTTCCCGAGGCCACATTATTTACCTTTTCTCTCCTAGTCCTGAGCTTTGGTTGCCATTTGCTTTTAACTCCCAAGCAAATACCTCCTCCTTGTTGCTTGGGCAGCTGCTATAAATAAAATCAGCGAAAGTGTCTGATTGATGGTACACAGGCCTGGGGCGATAATGAGTTTAGTAATTAGGGCCTCTCTGGATTCAACCCAGCCCTTTCGCCCGCCCCCCCGGCGGCGCACACTGGGCTCCGCGCGGGTATCCAGGGAGGGGCCGACAGTCCCTGGCCCCACCGCGTTGAAGTGGGGGGTCCCTTCGCTTCCACAGAGGTGGAGACGGCGATAGTCGAGCCTATTTTGGTCTCGTTTGGGTTTCTGTGAGGAGCAGTCAGCGAAGTGAGCAGCGCCCGGACGCGCCCCGGGCCCCCTCCACAACCCTTGGGAGAGCGCCCCGGGGCTCGAGCGTGGAACGGGGCCGCAATGGCAACCGCTGGGATAACGGCCTCGGCTCCCGGTGGCTCCTCAAGCCAGCAGGGGAGGCCGTCTGGGCTGGGAACCTAGCTGTCCCGGCACCCGTCCGCCCCAGCCCGGGCGCAGCAGGTGGACGCGGCGGTGCAGGAGACACAAAAGGACCCAGGTGGAACCGACCCCCTGCGTCCATCCACGGGGCCGCCAGAGCCCAGTCAAGACCCTAGCTCGCTGCAGCCCCATCGCCAGACTCAACATCCACCCTCACCTGGCCCCGACCGGTTCAGCCCTCTGGCGGCAAAATAACTGGGTGCCTGGGGAAGCAGCAATGATCCGCTTCCTCACCCCAATCCGCGCGCAAAGGGCAGCGGGACAGCGGGAACGCGGCCTGCTGCTCACGCACCTCTCTTATGGCCTGTTTTCGGCAGTAACAGCCCAGATGTCCGAGTCGCTGCCACTTGGTCCCCGCGTCTCTTCAGACCTATCCCGCTGGCTGCCGCCCAGCAGCGACTACTAACTGCGCATGCGCGTGCGGCGGCAGGCGAGAGGCGGTGGCTGTCCCAGGCGCGTGCTGCGCGCTCCTGCTCCGAGGGGCTCAACCGCCTCCAGGGGGAGCCGCGCAGCGAGCCTGTGCCGCCGCCGGCAGGTTGTGAAGTGAACCCTGCTCCCGGGTTAGCTGAGGAGGAATTCCTCCTGCAAGTCCGAAGACTTTTCCTCTGAGAGCCCGCCCTCTCTGCAGACCGTGCGGTTCTACCTCCTGTTGCTCAATGCTTGGGTCCTGAATTTCATGTAAATCATATTTATGAACAACGTCCAGTAATAAGCGCAGCAAGATTAGGGCTCTAGGCTTTCTCTAGAGTTCTAGATGTTAACAGATCTGCGGTCGTGGTGATTAATAAGGAGCTTTCCTGTCTAGTGTGTGTATATGACAAATACAGATATGTTAAGTGTTAATAAATACATTGTATATAAAACAATACGTTCTTTTTCTCTCCAACAACACTATTAATAAGAGCTGCTAACATTTATTGTGTTCATTGTGCTCTAAGGGGCTTACATTCATTGTTTAACCTTCATAGCAACCCAGGTGATGAAACTGATGATAACTTGCTTGAAGCTACACAACCCGTAAACAGTGGAAACGATGTAAATCAGGTCTGTCTCTCCCAGAGCCTGCAGTTTCAATCACATTGAAATAAAACTACAGCATAAACGCAGTGTTCAATCACAAGCTGCTTTGCCTTTTATATATTGGATCATTCAGCTTTTACTACTTATATTTTATAGTAAATCTTGACTTTGAATTTGGTATAATAACAATTTAATTTTATCAGAAGATTAATTAATAACGTTTGATTGACTTGTGAGACTAACACCTTTGTTGAAGAGTCTCAGTCTTGAGGGGTTGGTGGCATTCCATGCACACCGTATCATTACTGGCTGGGGTCAAGATCACTGAGTTTTTTTTTTCACATTGCTTCGCTAATTAAGACCAGCATTTCTAAACTTTTGACTTTGTCACCTCTGGGAGAGTGTTTGGATAGTGTTAAAATTTACTGGTTAAACAAACATTTGAGATACTTTGTAACAATATTATACCCTTTCTTTCTTTCTTCCATCCTGACTTCTATTATTCAACATACTTCTGTGGCCCATAACAAATACACTTGAACTGCTAGAGAAGGATTTTTTAAAGGATCCATTCAAAGTTTGCAGTGAAGAAGCTGAAAACTAAAAATGTAAGAATAGTGAATTTTTGCAAGATTTAGTAGTATCTTCTTGGTCACATAGTACTCAAAACCTTGAGAATTTTTTTTTAATTTTTTTAAATTTTTTACTCTTTGGCTGCTACATTCACTGCCTCCATAAATTAAACTCTATCTCCATAAAATCATCTAAAAGAGGTCCTCACCCCCTTCAGCTCCTGTGCTATTTCTCTAGATTTTCACTCCTTTAGAAACTGTTGCTCAGAGTTGTCTAACTAGTTGCCCCCCTTCAGAGCCTCCCACCTACACTTCATAGTTGAATCCTCAGCTCATTCAATAGTTTCCAATGACCATTACCCACAGAATGAAATCTAATCTCTTACCTTGAAATTTAAGGCCTTAACATATTTCCAAAATTATCTGCCACTTATTGAAAGGATGATTGAATATAATATTTATAATTTTGTTTAATAGGCAACTTTTCATCAGAATAATACAGTGTGATAATAATGTCAAAGAATAATGTGAAAATGAGACCAGGGTATGACTTTTTGAGCATGAGGTAGTGTTTAATAATACAAGGGGAGGAGTCTCAGAAGATAATGCTGAATGGTAGAGTTGTGAAGTGTTCTGACACATCAAAGTTGAAGAGAGATTTGGGAAGAGACCAAGGCGATGTAATCAAGATTGGAGGGACCAGAGTAATCAGAAATCTAGAAAAACATAAAAAGCAGGAAAGGTGACGTGGCATGGTGACTCATGCATGTAATCCCAGCTCTTTGAGAGGCTGAGGCAGGTAGATCGCTTGAGCTGAGCTGCCTGAGACCAGCCTGGTCAACATGATGAAACCCCATCTCTACAAAAAATACAACAAAAATTAGCTGGGCATGGTGGTGCATGCCTGTAGTCCTAGCTACTTGGGAAGCTGAGGTGAGAATGGCTTGAGCCCAGGAGGCAGAGGTTGCAGTTAGCCCAGATAGTGCCACTGCACTCCAGCCTGGATGACACAGTGAGACCTTGTCTCAAACAAAACAAACAAACAGAAAAAGGCAGAAAGTTTCATGCTACTTAATGGAACGGAGTGATGTCCTGTTGGAAGCCTGTTTTGTAATCAAAATCAGAGCGGTGTTTTATTAATGGTCTACTATGTGCAAGTTGCTATATGCAATTGACCCACAGGTATCATCCTTATTTTACTTATAAGGAAATAGACCCCAATCAGTTACGTAACTTATTCACACAGGCCTTAAGATGTAGAGTGAGGATTCAAAGCTTGTGCTCGTTCCACAACACCTTGCCACTTGAAAAATGCAGAATATAGGAAATGCCTCTGATTCTCAGGATTAAAGAACTATGTAGAACGAAGTTTTAACTCAAATACAATGAGTGGACTCAGAGCCTAGATAATTCAAATAATACTTTAAAATGTTTGTATAGTTTCATATATTTAGAAATGTGCTTTTTAATGGTGCAGAGAATAGAGAAAAGGAAACAAGTATTCCACAAGTATTTCCAGTGGGTTGATTTTTATTTTTAAGGTGTATAATTATGTCTATGGCAGAAAATAATCTTTTCTTTCTTATATTTATACTTATATTCTGAGATTTTTTCCCTCATTGCTTTAACAAAAATATCAAACAATAGTAAATAATAGTAATGACAATAGTCATCGTTGTTTTGTTCCTGGCTTTTCCCAGAATTCGTCTGGTTAAACTATATAGTTGGCAGAATGAGCCCATGCTGAATTTTTATCTTGTGTCTCAAGATAAAGTCCCCCAGAAATGCTACCTGACTTCAGGATTTATAGAATGATATACAGTCATAGTTATCAAAGAGTTATCAAAGAGTATTAGTATCAAGGCAAATCAATGGGACAGAATAGATTCTATATGGACTTACATGTGTATGTATTATGGCCTGGATATGGTTGCTTTGTCCCAACTAAAACTCATGTTGAAGTTTGGTCCCCAGTGTGGCAGTGCTGGAAAGTGGGGCCTAATGGGAGGTGTTTGGGTCATGAAGGTCCTGTCCTTGTAGGTGGCTTGATGCCATTGCAGTAGTGAGTGAGTTCTTGCTCTGACAAGACTGGATTCATTCCCATGAGAATGGCTTGTTATAAAGCTAGATGCCCCTCAGGATTTTCCCTCTTTGCATGCTCTGCTTCCCCTTTGACCTTCTCTGCCATCTTTTGGCCAAGCACAAAAGCCTCACCACAAGCCAGAGCCATGTCCTTGAACTTCCCAGCCAGTCAAACTGTGAGCTAAATAAACCTCTTTTCTTTATAAATTACCCAGTCCCAGGTATTCTGTTATAGCAACACAAAACAGACTAAGACAGTGTGGACAACTGGTTTTCAACATAGGTACACATGCAGTTGGTAGAGAAAGAATAGTCTTTTCAACAAATTGTGGTGGTACAATTGAATTTTCACATGTAATAAGTAAATTTTTCAATCCATACCACACAGCATATATAACAAAAGACACTAGCAGCAATTTCCCCTTGCCTTAGATATTTGTGGAACTTTGAACTTGAGGGAGATGATTTAGGGTATCTGGTGTAAAAAATTTCTAAGCAGCAAAGCACTCAAAAGGTGACATGGGTGTTATTAGAGGCATTCAGTTTTAAAAGGGAAACAGAGGATAAAAGTTTTGAAAATTTGCAGCCTGATAATGTGAGAGAAATGAAAATCCCCACTGCAGAAATTTTCATAAGTAACAAGAAGCCAAATGTTAATCCATAAGACAATGGGGAAAATATCTCCATGGCATGTCAGAGGTCTTCATGTAAGTCCCTCCCATCACAGGCCCAGAGACTTAGGAGGAAAAGAGTTTTGTGGGCTGGGCCCAGGGCCCCCCTGCTCTGTGCAGCCTAGGGACTTGGTGGTCTGTGTTCCAGCTGCTCCAGCCATGGCTAAAAGGAGTCAAGGTGCAGCTCAGGCTGTTGCTTCAGAGGGTGGAAGCCCCAAGCCTTGCAGCTTCCAGGTGGTGTTGAGACTGTGGGTACACAGAAGTTGAGAATTAAGATTTAGGAACCTCTACCTACATTTCATAGGATGTATGGAAATGCCTGGATGCCCAGGCAGAAGTTTGCTGTAGGGTCAGGGGCCTCATGGAAAACCTCTGCTAGGGCAGTGACGAAGGGAAATGTGGGGCCAGAACCCCCACAGAGAGTCCTTGTGGGGCACCACCTAGTGGAACTGTGAGAAGGAGGGCCACCATCCTCCAGACCCCAGAATGGTAGATCCACTGACAGCTTGCACTGTGCACCAGGAAAAGCTGCAGACACTCAACACCAGCCTGTGAAAGCACCTGGAGGGAGGCTATACTCTGCAAAGCCACAGGGATGCAGCTGCTGAAGACCATGGGAACCCACCCCTTGCATCAGCGTGACCTGGATATGAGACGTGGAGTCAGAGGAGATCATTTTGGAGCTTTATGATTTGACTGCCCTGCTGGATTTCAGACTTGCATGGGGCTTGTAGCCCCTTTGTTTTGGCCAATTTCTCCCATTTGGAATGGCTATATTTACCCAATGCCTGTACTCCCATTGTATCTAGGAAGCAACTAACTTGTTTTTGATTTTACAGGCTCATAGGTGGAAGGGACTTGCCTTGTCTCAGATGGGACTTTGGACTGTGGAATTCTGAGTTAATGTTGAAATGAGTTAAGACTTTGAGGGACTATTGCGAAGGCATGATTGGTTTTGAAATGTGAGGACATGAGATTTTGGAGGGGGTGGAGCGGAATGATATGGTTTGGCTGTGTCCCCACCTAAATCGCATCTTGAATTGTAACTCCGACAATTCCCAAGCCTCATGGGAAGAACCTGGCGGGAGGTAATTGAATCATAGGGGTGGGTCTTTCCTATGCTGTTCTTGTGATAGTGAATAAGTCTCATGAGATCTGATGGTTTAAAAAAAAAACAGGATTTTCTTGCACAAACTCTCTTCTCTTGTCTGCCACCATGTGAGGTGTGACTTTAACCTTCTGCCATGATTGTGAGGTCTCTCCAGCTACGTGGAACTGTAAGTCCATTAAACCTCTTTCTATTGTAAATTGCCTAGTCTTGGTTATGTCTTTATCAGCAGCATGAAAATGGACTAATAAATATATAAACCAGTGGGGTCATCTGGGTCTACATTTGGGGTGGAAAGATTTAGAGCTGGGTTTTCTACCATTTTACACACACACACACACACACACACACAAACACACACTATTTTAATGGAAATAGAGACCTAAACTTTAAAAATTATAGAAGTTTTATAATATAATTTATGGGACTATATGCTTGATGTGGGTAGGTAGGTTGTTTCAAACAATATAAAAAGTGCAAAAGTCATAAAAGAAATTATTAATATATTTGACTATCTCAAAGTTGAAAACTTTATGTCAAGAGACAATATAAAATAAGTTTAAGACAAAAGACTTTCTGAAAAAAGTAATTTTCCCATATACGACAAACTATTAATATTTGGTTTGGGAGTTTAATTAGGTTCCTGCATGTGTTTTAATAACCTCACATTTAAATGAAGAAGAAGAAGACAAATAGTTCATTAAAAAATCAGGAAAGATATAAATATGTGAGAAAATTTAAACCCTACTTGCAATTAGAGAAAGGCAAACTAAGACTATAACAAAATACTGCTTTCACTAGACTGGCAACAATTTCAAAGCTCACTAATAGCAAGGCTTGGGAAAACTGCTGCTTTCAAACACTACTCTTGAGGATACAAGTTGATATGGCAATTCTGGTGGCAATTTGGCATTATCTGTTAACATTAAAAATGTTCATACCCTTTGAGTCAGCAATACCAGTTCTGATTATATTTAAAGTAGGAAAAAGTCTCTATGCTCAAGTAGGCACACAGAAGAGTGTTCATTGAAACACTGCTGTAACACTAAAAAAAAATTAAATAGTAATGGATCAATTTCTGCATTAGAGAAGGAAATGCTAAATAAATTATGCCTATTCATATTTTGGAATATTGTGTTGATGTTGAAAAGAAAGAATTAAATCCATGTTGGTGACACAGAAAAAAATTAAGTAACAAATATTGAGTGAAAAATCAACTGACATTTTAACCAAAGGCTTTTAAAAATCCAAAGCAATACCACATATTTTAATAAGTACATATGTATGTAAATGCATAGGAAAAGATACGGTAGTATTCATGCCAAATTGAAATCAGAAATAATTTCTGGGAAAAGGACTAGGATTTTGGTTGGTTGTCAGGTAGAACTTTTGCCTGGCTGGTAACAGTTTTTTTTTTTTTTTTTTTTTTTGGTAATAACAAGGATATATTTATGCATTAATTGTACAATTAAATAAATAACATTAAAATTATCATAGTATAATATTGTTCTTTACTTGAAATGAATTTCCTATTTTTATTTTTCAGTAGTTTTTAATGGTTAGAAATGAGTGTTGAATTCCAGTACATGCTTTTTCAACCCATGTTGAGATTATTAATACACAAATTTCCTACATTTGAAACAATCTTGCATTTGGGGAATAAAGACAACTTCTACGGTCTGAATGTTTATGTCGCTTCAAAATTTGTATGCTGAAATCCTAACCCCCACAGTCTGGTATCAGGAGGCCAGAACTTTAGGAGTTGGTAAGGTCATGAGAGTAAGGCCCCATGGACTCTCTTTCCCCTGCCATTATATAAAGACACCGTGAGAAGGTGCCATCTTTTGAGGAGCCAATCCCTCACCAGACACCAAATCTACCAGCACTTTGATCTTGAACATCCCAGCCTCTAGAACTGTGAGAAATACATTTTTGTGGTTTAGAAGCCACCTAGTCTACGGCATTTTGTTATAGCAGCCAAACGGAATAAGACACCAACCTTTTCATAACTGATTATTCCATCATTTTGTTTCTCAGTTCTATTTATGAAGAGTTTCTTTAGCCTTTTAACATATGTATCCATAATTGAGATAGTCTATAATTTTTCTTGCCTGAATCTGGTAACAGAATTAAGTTTATTTTATATAATGAATTAGGAAGTTTTAAGAATTCTCTCATGCTCTGGAATCATTTATATAGTATGAAATTTTATATTGTTTTTTGAAATTTTGAAAAGTTTAACTAGTATAAATTTATGGGCTTTTGGTGGATTGGTTCATTGAATTTTCCTGAGTTATTACTTATTTCTTCAGATTTTCCACTTTCTGCTATATAATTTTAAATACTTTTTTCCAAAAAACCATTCATTCAATGAGATATTCAAAGTTGCTGGATGCACGTTTGTAGTAAGGGAAGCCTGTTTTCTTGAGGAAGGAGCCTACAACATCAATAGTCGTGTATATTATGATTCTTTCCCCATATTTTCCCCAGAGCAACCAAGGAGACTATGCACTAGCTGAAGGGAAATATCCAGACCTTCTAGAGTTTTTAAAATACTGTTTCTGAACTGACACTAATTCCTAAAGACTCCAAGCACCATCATGTACTTCTGTTCAGCTTGCAAATTTATGGCGGTCACATGCTAGATGGAGTCTTGGCCTAAGTCCCCATGCCAAAGGAGTCCAGTGAAGTCACAGCCCCCTACCTGTAGTATTTATCTAGTTCCAGAATATGTATTAGGGCTAAATATATGCAGTAACTAACAGAGTCCCTCATGTTTGTTCCCTGCTCCATGGAGTGAGGGCTATGACAAGATATCACCTCATGAGAAACAAGTTGCTGTACTCTGGGCCACCCCCCCAAAAAGAAAGAGACACAACACTTGGCAGGCCTCCTCAGATTTGGGATATGACATACACCACATTTGGACAGCTTGCTAGGACACATTTCCTGGGTATCTATAAAACTGCCAGATTTGACTGGGGCCTATAAGTTGCCACAGGTTCAGACTACAGAAGGAGTGTCCCTACTACTTGGGCCTCATGACTCAGGAGATTCAGTGGCATCAGAAGTGTAAATGGCCGATAAAGACATGGTGAGGAATTTCTGGTAAGTTCTAATAGGAGGATCACAGAACATACCACTAGGATTTTGCAGTAAGAGATGCTCTCTTCTGCTGACAACAATTCTCCATTTGAAAAGCAACTCCTGGTGTACTACTGGATCTTGATAAATACTGAATGCTTGCCCGTAAGACATAAAGTGGCCTGAATTGAGGTAATCTGATTCACCAAGTCACAAAATTGGAGAGATGTGATCATGTCTAGGAAGCATAACAAAACTGCATATGCTGGTGGCTCGGATTCACACGGCTCTTTATTGTTTCTCTCTCACTCTGCAGCTATGGCCTGATGAAGAGGCCTCTATGACCAGTCAACAACGAAGGAAAAAGTACCACCTGATTTGTGGATGGATCTGTCCTGCCATATTTGTAGCAGTGAGAAGTGGACAGTTGCTACATTACAGCCCCACTCGAGGAAGTCCTGGAGAGACAGGGGTGAGCTGAAATCATTCCAGTGGGCAGCCTTAATGTAGATCTTCACTAATATGGGGACTAGCAGATAGACTGGCTGACCTGGGATGTAGAAAGAACAAGAATGATATACTGATGGCGAGGCAGGTTGTAAGAGGTTTGTGGATGGGTTTCTTGGAGGGGGCACAGAGTGTGAAGATACGTATGTTGCACATAAAGCCCCCCTACAGGTATCCATTGAGGAAGTTCTTAAAATCCAGATGGATAAGAATATCCACATCAGCCTCTTTGGTCATCAATGGAAGCTCAAAGGCCCCATATAGAAAGTGATCATGGAGGCATGGATTTAATAAAATGGGCTCTAATTCACAAGGGTGATCTAGCTACCAGTGTAACTGAATTCTTAACCTGTCAACAGCAGAGACCAATGCGGAACTCTTGCTGGAATTATCTTTTATGGGGATCAGGCAGATGTCTGGCAGTATTTTGAGTATCTGGAATTCTTTCATGATGGAAGAAGCAGCTATTTTTCCTCACAAGGAGAAATACACATTCTGATTGTGGATTTGTCTATTCCCTTTCTGCCAGAGCTACCATTTGTGAACTTACAGAATGTCTCATCCATTGCCATGGTAGCCCACACAATATGGCTTCCAACAAGAAATACATATTATAAGGAGGAACTGCAATAATGGTCTCACCCCCATGGATTCACTAGTCTGACTATGTACCACATCACCTAAAAGAAGTTGCCTTGTTAGAATCATGGAATGGCTTTTGGAAGACTCAGTATGGCTCCTCACGAAAATAACATCTGGGAGATTGGGGTGCTGGTCTACTGGATTTGCTGTGTCTTAATCTAGTGACCAATGTAGGAAACAAGGGTGAGGGGAAAGTGTTCCAATTACGTTACAACATATCCTCTCCTGAACACAATTTTTGTTCTTTTCCTCATGACTTTCAGCTCAGTGGGTTTGAAGGTCCTAGTGCTCCAGGGAGGAACGCTTTGGGAAGGGAACAGTCATAGTTCCATTAAACTAGAATCTGAGGCTGTTTCTTAACAGTCTGTACTGCTTAACCAGTAGGCAGGAAAGAAAGTTAGTGTACAGTGTGATTGATCTTGATTACCAAGGAGAAATTAGGTTTCCGTTACAAAATGGGGGCAATAGAGAACTATATCTAAAACCCAGCACTTCTTAGTAAGTCCTTACTCAACGGTATTGATCAATGGAAGATACGTCCACCAAGGACCCAAATTCTACAGGAAGAAAAGTTGAGTCACACCAATTTTCATACTATCCCTTCCATTCAAGAATCGGGAGAGGGTAAGAGGACCATAAAAGAGTTATCAAAGAAGGAAGTTTGAAAATCAACCCAGGACTCATCACAAACCTCAGAATGGGTCTCGTGATCTGTTTACTTTGGCTTCCTTTTTTTTTTCCCTTTGCTACTTTTGTGGAAGCACAGGTGGTAGCTAAGATTTTAGGTTTCAGGTAAGAGTATAACTGACTTGGCATCACCTCATAATGATATGTTACTGGGGATTTTGTGTGAATACATTTTTCACCAGGGCAAGATATATGAACAAGAATATATGCTAACAAAGGGGGTGAAATATGCTAGATATTTTCCGTTTGCCCCACTATATGCCACTATATGTAGTCTCTATCCTCTTTCACTTTGCTCTGTGAGCCATGCAGGTGGCCTTTATGGACAACATTAATGGTTTCTGTGGAGTCAGTCAATGAAAGGCATTGACAAGAAACTGGAGGAAGGAAGGATGAAGCTTTTCACTAGGCTTCCTCTCTAGTGGTAAGTACACCAATGCCGTCACATATGGTTCTTTTCATTGAAGATCACTTACAGGCTTTTTCCTATACCACTAGATTCTAATGTAATTGGCACACAGAGGTAAAAGAAAGCATCAAGGAAAAGCTTCTCCCTAAGAAGCTTTCATGAGGACATTTTTGCCTTTTACATTGGGACCCTGCTTTCCTTTCTGCTTGCTTCCGCTCCTGACCTTCCTTGTTTGCGGCTATCATTAAATCAGCCAAGTCCTACTCTTGCTTCTAGTCTTGGCGTTTTAGCTCAGAAAGTGAGCTAAACAGATCATTAACCTGACCCATTGATGTGAAAATTTGTAAAACTCCAAGTTTGTGATGTATGTTTAATTCTTATTCTCAGTTTGGAATGTTGTTTCAGAGGGTACCTATTTATCTATTTTAATGAATATATTAATAAGAATTCAGAGTGGAAGACTCATGTACTTTTATTTGCTTCTTACTAGAAGTATTAACAAACATTTATTGAGCATCTTCTGTGTCTTAGGCAGTGTGCAAAAATTTTGACTGACAAACACATGGCTCCTGCTTTCAAATAGCTAATAATGTAGTTAGGGAAATAGACAAATAACCAAATATCTATAATATATGAGAAATTATATAATAGTAGCATAGACAAAATGTTATGGGAACATAAAGTATGTTGTTATTCATTCTTCCTAAATGAAGAAAGCTTCATCAAAGAAGTGCCATTAGAACTGTGTGACAAAGGCACAGGAAATGGACATTCTGGCTATCATGGTCACAGCATGAGGTATTCAGAGAATGGAAACTAGTCCATTGTAGTTAGATGTAGAGGGCATGAAAGTGAATGTCAGAAAATAATTCTGGAATAGTACATTGGGGCCAGTTTATTAAGGAGCTTGAATGTCAAGGCAGATAATTAAACTGTATTCTTCAGATAGAACCGTCAGATTATTTTAAACAGCAGAGTGACAGGATTAACCCTAAATTTCAGGAAAATATTTAGTAGCAATGTGACATATTGAGTGGCATGCAATTTGATGACTTTTGATATATATACCCCCAAGAAACACTACAAAAAATAATGAACATATTAATCACCCCCAAATTTTCCTTGCCCCCATCCCTAAGCAATCACAGATTTGTTTGCTGTCATTATTGATTAGATTGCCATTTGTAGAATTATATATAGATGAAACTATATAGATGTACTCTGTTTTGTCTGGCTTCTTTCAGTCAGCATAATGATTCTGGGATCCATGAATGTGTTTGTGTGCATCGATAGTTTGCTCCTTTTTATTGTTCGGTAGTATTCCACCATACAGATACGAAACTGTTTATACATCCATCTCTTAATAGACATTTGGATTGTTTTTAGTTTTTGGCTGTTATAAAGATGCTGATATGGCTGAAATGTGTGTCCCCTCCATATTTCATGTTGAGATGTGATTCCAGTGTTGGAGGTGGGGCCGAGTGGGAGGTAACTGGATCATGGTGGCAGATCCCTGATGAATGGTTTAGCACTATCTCCTTTGTGATAAGTGAGTTCTCAGTTAGTTCATGTGAGTTATGGTTGTTTAAGAGTCTGGGACCTCCCCATTCTCACTCTCTTGCTCTTGCTCTCACCATGTGACATGCTGGCTCCCCTTCACCTTCTGCTATGATTGTGAACTTTCTGAGGCCCTCATCAGGAGCTGAGCAGATGTTGGTGCCATGTTTATACAGCCTGCAGAACCATGAGCCAATTAAACCTATTTTATTTATAAATTACCCAGTCTCAGATATTCCTTTATAGTAATACAAAAAAAGGCCTAATACAGAGTTATTTAAGTCTCTTGAATAACTAGGAGTGGAATGGCTGGGATGTTTTGTAGATACACGGAATTGTATCTTTTTTTATTCCCACAAGCAGTGTATAAGAGTGTTTATTTCCACATGTTAAGAACAAATTCATTGCAATTTTCTTTACTTTTTTATAGGAAATAAGTTGAACTTTTTCAAAGGCTTTTTAAACATCTGTGGAGGTAACCATGTGATTTTTCTTCTTAGTCCTATTAGTATTGTGCACTCTAATAGTGGGTTTCCTAACAGAGTCCTAACAGGTTCTTGCATTCTTCGTATAAATATCAAGTCATGGTGTGGTGTTTTTTGTTTGTTTGTTTGTTTGTTTTTTTTTTTTTTTTTTTTTTTTTTTTTTTTTTTTTTTTTTTTTTTTTTTAGTGTTGCTAGGGAATCTATTTCTAAATCGTATTTTGGATTTTTGCATCAGTTGTCATAAATGATGTTGCTCTATACTTTTCTTTTTTTGTGCTACCATTACTATGATTAGGTACTGATGTTATATTTACATCATTAAAATAATTTGAGAATTTTCCTTATTTGCCATGCTCTGAAACAATTTAAAAATATTGGGACTATTTGGTCTTTAAAAGTTGGGTTGAATTTCCCTGTGCAGTCATCTGGATCTGGTGTCTCTTTGTGATCATTTGTTTTTTCTCGATAATTTTCTCTATTTCTTCTATGAAAATTGGTTAGTTTAAGCTTTCTGCCTCTTCTGGCATTAATTTTGGTAAACTGTTTTCTAAGAAATTATACATTTTATCTGGGCTTATAGAAAGAAGACTAACATCAGCACAACAAAAATCTGTCAGCTTATATAAATTTTCTCATAATTCATCACCTGAACTACCACTAAAATGAACACAGTGTCTAAAAACGTAAAACAAGACTATTTTTTAAAAAAGGAAACATAAAGAGATGTGTTCCCATGGGAATGCCTGCCCAGATTTATCTTGGTAAATTTGTTCACAATTGTCACAATCCTACCACAGGGTGAAAGTTCTTTGCAAGAATACACAATTAACTCTGAGACATTTTTACACACCTATGTTAGTAGAGGGTATCTCTTTCTCCTCTACCCAAGAGTGGAGCCACATTGACTATTTCTATTAATTACTAATTATTAGTAGTAATATTTGTACACTGCTATTTACTCATATAGTCAATAACAAATAATACAGATGTTCTTGGCTTTTTTATCTCAATACTGGAGAGAAATTTTGGCAATAGAGATAATTTTACTTATATCTCTAATGTTTGCAGAGCTTCTATTCGCTTCAAAAGTTGTTTTACGAAAAAAGATTTCAGGAGAATCTGGTTTCTAAAACTTATTTATTATACATCATCATTTGTCTTCATGTAGGTTTGAAGAAGAGTGATTTTTAATGAAGCAAAATCAGCATAAATGCTATAAAACAAATGCTCAAACCAACCAATGAAGCACTGTTTGCTCTGCTCTACTCCATGTTACGTGTCTGGGGTTCTCCAAATCTCCCCTTCCTCGTGTATCTCAGACTAATGACCATGGTGGTAAATGAGATCCTCCAAACATCCACATTTGCAAACAGCAGGGGTGAGGATGGAAGTTAGGGGACATCTCTTCTGGCTACATTAGAAATATTTTCTAGAAATACTTTGTGCTGACCACCCAAACACTCTTAATCATGAATAATTTCTTCAGGGACTGTGGTAATTGGTTTGGACTTTTAAGGCTGTCTTTAACTTTCTTCTCCCTTGTTTCTTCTAGCATCTTTCACTCTCACTGTATCTCAGTCAGGGTTCAAATGCCTCTGAGCACTGCAGCAGCATTCCCTTGGAATCATCTCAGCTTTCTCTTGACATTCAGTAGAATGTTGGAAAGGCTTTTTATATATTTATCCCAGCTTATGGTGCCAATCGCTTAGGTATTTTGTTCTAGTCTTCAACAGGATAAGAAGTCCAAGTAAGCACCTTTTCAAGGAATGTTGCTCTTTTCAAGAAATACTATTCTGGGACTTTGTTTCAATTCTTCATATTATCTGGGACTATGCTCTGGCAGATTTAACTTCCAAAGTTCAAAATTTAAGTCAAATTTTAAATCTTTGTAACATACATACAATATCTTATTTTCTTCTCAAAAGTGAGAATGAAATGGAGACACAGAAATAGTTCATCTTTCATATTCTCTTTATAAATTGGTATCTGATACAGTTCACACCGAGGCGAATGTGTGAGATCTTGGCACTCAAGAATAAGGCAACGGTGTGAAATGAAGAATTTCACAATATTTGATTAAAGGATAACAAATATCTCTTATTATTGCTCAAAATAAATAATATCTTATAAAATAACATCAAGAAGAAAAATAGATTTTAATGGGCCCCTGTAAGAAACTGATGGATCAACCATGTAGAAATTAGTAAGGAGTGAAAAGATTTCAACGACCAAATTAAAAAACCTGATATAAGAGAATCTTGTACTCAATAGATAGGAATATTTTTAAAAGATATTTTTAAAGCACAAAACCAACACTTTTAAAAACAAATGAATATAACATGTTTAAAAGGGAGTATACAGAAACTATACATTCTTTCCAAAGTCATGTGGAACATAAGGATTCACAACATTTCTCAAAATTTTATCACATAGATAAAGTTCTATAACCACTATGCAAGTAATTTAGAAATTAACAATAAAAGATGGAGAAACCAATATATTTGGGAAAAAAACTCGCAAATAATCTGTGTGTTAAGAAGACAATAATGAGAGAAACTATGAAATCTTTAGAACTAAATGACTATCAAAATACATATGTATCAAGATGTTTGATAATCAGTTCAAATGGCACATAGGGATAAGTGTGTAGTTTTAAATGCATTTATTAAAAGATAAGAAGACATTGTGGCATTGTCAGATCCAGGCTTGTTTAAATTTGTGCTTTCTATTTCTTTATTTTCTTTATTTTCTTTGTGTTGTAACAAAACGGGTAACAGCATATACCAATTCACCCAAAACTTCTCTGCGACAATAGCAAGCTTTCGAACTTTTAACTATTTATTGAAATTATGTGATGGTCTCACTATTGGAGTCAATAAAGTATGGTTCTTAATTAAAAAAAAAAATCTCCCCTGCCTTTAGTATTTTTAAATTAAATTGCGATAGGGTAAAAGCAATATAAATCAATGTTCTATTTTTTTCTTGACGTAAGAAGTCATTTAGTACTTTCAAGTCTACTAGTTTATTCATTGTTTACTTATCTGCTAGATAATTATGTATTTTTATTACTACAAGTTCTGAAACATGCCATTAGAAATCAAGGTTATCTGAGGTTCCAGGTATTATGGAGTTTCTTCTTATGCTTCTTTATCTTCATATTTTCTGAAGTAAAAATAAAAAATATAACATATAGAAATAATATATTAATTCATAAAGATGAAATTATTTTCACAATTTCTTAATCATATTATCTCCTTATTGTATCCTCTTTGACACCACCCACGCTTTTAGTATAGGGAAGGTAACTTTATATTGGGAGAAGATAAGATTCTTAAGATGTATTAGACAATGCCAATTTTAATACTCTCATGCTGTTAAAATGATTGAAAACAGATTTCCATCTGTGGGATTCCAGGGAAATCTTTATAGTCAGACTATCATTACAGCCAACAAGGCATTGTAGGTAATGTACAAATAGTTTAACTCATTTATTTGATTTTTATAACATAAAATAAAAATATAGAAAAGATTTAGGGTAATTTAAAGTGAAAACACAATAATCCTTTAATAATAATATATAAGAAAAAGCCAGAGATTAAATATAAAATAAGGACTGAAGAAATTCTGCTTTTAATATAAGATTATATGGATACTACATATCATATGAAATGAGTTTTGAATTTCTTGTTACTAAAAGGGGAAAAAAACCCACACAAAACCAAAGAAATCATGACAGTTTTTTGAGAAATATCTTTTCCTAGCATCAAATTCTAAAAGAGAATTGTTGCATGTATTTTCACATAAAAGAGAATCATAAAACTTTAAATAACAGTTTTGAAGAAAATGCAAAAATGTCATACAGTATTAATATATCATCCTTTAATAAAAGTCAAGGGCAGCCGGGCGTGGTGGCTCACGCCTGCAATGCCAGCACTTTGGGAGGCTGAGGCGGGTGGATCACGAGGTCAAGAGATCGAGACCACCCTGGCTAACATGGTGAAACCCCGTCTCTACTAAAAATACAAAAAAAAAAAAATTAGCCAGGTGTGGTGGCGGGCACCTGTAGTCCCAGCTACTGGGGAGGCTGAGGCAGGAGAATGGCGTGAACCCGGGAGGCGGAGCTTGCAATGAGGTGAGATGGCAGCACTACACTCCAGCCTGGGCGACTGAGCAAGACTCCATCTCAAAAAAATAAATAAATAAAAATAAAATAAAAATAAAAGTCAAGTGCATGACCTTAAGTAGTAATTCAGTTAAAACTTTTTTTTTTTTTAACTTTTATTTTAGGCTCAGGGGTACATGTGTAGGCTTGTTATATAGGTAAATTTTTGTCACAGGGGTTTGGTGTACAGCTTATTTTGCTAACCAGGTACTAAGCATAGTAACTGATAGTTATTTTTCCTGATCCTTTCCCTCTTCCTACCATCTTCCCTCAAGTAAGCCCCAGTATCTGTTGTTCACCTCTCTGTGTCCATGCGATTCTCATCATTTAGCTCCTATTTATAGGTGAGAACATGCAGTATTTGGATTTATCTTCCTGTGTTAGTTTACTAACAATAATGGCCTCCAGCGGCATCCATGTGCCTGCAAAGGACATGATCTTGTTCTTTTTTATGGCTATGCAGTATTCTGTGGTGCATGTGTACCACATTTTCCTTATCCACTCTATTGCTGATGGGCATTTAGGTTGATTCTGTGTCTTTGCTATTGTGAATAGAGGAACATATGTGTGCATGTGTGTTTATGGTAGAACAATTTGTATTCCTTTGGGTATATATCCAGTAATGGGATTGTTGGGTCAAATGATAGTTCTGTTTTTAGTTCTTTGAGGAATTGCCACACTGCTTTCCATGATGGTTGAACTAATTTACACTCTGCACTGTGTAAGTGTTCTCTTTTCTCTGCAACCTCACTAGCATCTTTGATTTTTTTGCCTTTTTTTTTTTTTTTTTTTTTTTTTTGATATGGAGTTCTGCTTGCCTAGGCTGGAGTACAATGGTGCAATCTTGGCCCACTGCAACCTCTGCCTCCCAGGTTCAAGCAATTCTCCAGCCTTGGCCTCTGGAGTAGCTGGAATTATAGGCACCTGCCACTACACCCAGCTAATGTTTGTAGTTTTTTTAGTAGAGACGGGGTTTCACCATGTTGGCCAGGCTGGTCTTGAACTCCTGACCTCAGGTGATTCGCCCACCTCGGCCTCCCAAAGTGCTGGGATTACAGGCGTGAGCCACCATGCCCAACCCTATTTTTGACTTTTTAATGATAACCATTCTGACTGGTGTGAGATGGTATCTCACTGTGGTTTGGGTTTGGTTTGCATTTCTCTAATGCTTAGTGATACTGAGCATTTTTTTCATATGCTTCTTGGCTGCATGTATGTCTTCTTCTAAAAATCATCTGTTTGTGTTTTTTGCCCACTTTTTAATGGGGTTGTTTTTTGTTTGTAACTTTGAGTTCTTTACAGATCCTGGATATTAGACCTTTGTCAAATACATAGTTTTTAAAAATATTTTCTCCCATTCTGTAGGTTGTCTGTTTACTCTGTTGATAGTTTGTTTTGCTATATAGAAGCTCTTTAATTAGATCTGATGTGTCAATTTTTGTTTTTATTGCAATTCTTTTTGGAATCTTCATCATAAGATCTTTATCAGTTCCTGTGTCCAGAATGGTATTTCCTAGGTTATCTTTCAGGGTTTTCATAATTTCAGGTTTTATATTTAAGGCTTTAATCCAACTTGAGCTGATTTTTATATATGGTGTAAGGAAGGGGTCCAGTTTCAATCTTCTGCATGGGCCAGTCAGTTATCCCAGCACCATTTATTGAATAGGAAGTCTTTTCCCCCATTGCTTGCTTTTGTCAGCTTTGTTAAAGATCAGATGATGTAGATGTGTGGCATTATTTCTGGGCTCTCTATTTTGTTTAATTGGTTTATGTGTCTGTTTTTGTTCCAGTACCACTGAAAGCCTATCATGTGGTTTTTGTCTTTAGTTTTGCTTATGTGACAAATCACATTTATTGATTTATGTGTATTGAACCAATCTTGCATACCAGGGATAAAGCTTACTTGATTGTGGTGAGTTAGCTTTTCGATGTGTTGCTGGATTTGGTTTGCTGGGTTTTTGTTGAGGATTTTTGCGTTGATGTTCTTTGAAGATATGGGCCTGAATTTTTTGTTGTTGTTGTCTCTGCCAGGTTTTGGTATCAGGATGATGTTAGCCTCACAGAATGACTTAGGGAGGAGTACCTACTTTTCAATTTTTTGGAATCGTTTCTGTCGGAATGGTACCAGGTCTTCTCTGCACACCTAATAGAATTTGGCTGTGAATCTGTCTGGGCTTTTTTGGCTCAGTAGGCTATTTATTACTGATTAAATTTTGGAGTTTGTTATTGGTCTATTCAGGGATTCACTTTTTTCCTGGCTCAGTCTTGGGAGGGTGTATGTGTCCAGGAATTCGTCCACTTCTAGATTTTCTAGTTTGTGTGCATAGAGGTGTTCATAGTAGTCTCTTATGATTATTTGTATTTCTGTAGAGTCAGTGGTAATGTCTCCTTTGTCATTTCTAATTGTGCTTATTTGAATCTTTTCTCTTTTCTTCATTATTACAATTAAGCTAGTGGTCCATATGTCTTATTAATTTCTTCGAAGAACCAACTCCTGGACTCATTGATCTTTTGAATGGTTTTTCGTGTCTCAGTCTCCTTCAGTTCAGCTCTGATTTTGGTTACTTCTTGTATTCTGCTAGCTTTGGAGTTGGTTTGCTGTGGCTTCTCTAGTTTTTTTGTTTGTTTGTTTGTTTGTTTTTTAGCTGTGATGTTAGATTGTTAATTTGAGATCTTTCTAGCTTTTTGATGTGGGTATATAGTGTTATAAATTTCCCTCTTAACACTGCCTTAGCTGTGTCCCAGAAATTCTGGAATGTTTTACCTTTGTCCTCATTAGTTTCAAAGAACTTCTTAATTTCTGCTTTCATTATTTACCCAAAAGTCATTCAGGAGTAGGTTGTTTAATTTCCATGTAATTGTTTGGTTTTGAGCAATTTTCTTAGTCTTCATTTCTATTTTTATTGTACTTGGTCTGAGAGCATGGTTGGTATGATTTTGAGGTTTTGTTTTGCATTTGCTGAGGATTGTTTTATGTCCAATTTTGTGGTCAGTTTTAGAGTATGTGCCATGTGGTTATCAGAAGAATGTATATCCTGTTGTTTTGGGGCAGAGAGTTCTGTAGGTGTATGTTAGGTTCATTTGGTCGAGTGTTGAGTTTAGGTCCTAAATATGTTTTGTTAATTTTCTGCCATGATGATCTGTGTAATACTGTCAGTGGGGTATTAAAGTCTCCCACTATTATGTGTGGCTGTCTACATCTCTTTGTAGGTCTCTGAGAGCTTGCTTTATGAATCTGGGTGCTCCTGAGTTGGGTGTATATATATTTTGGATAGTTAGCTCTTCTTGTTGAATTGAACCCTTTACCATTATGTAATCCCTTCTTTGTCTTCTCTGATGTTGTTTTAAAGTCTGTTTGGTCTCAAATTACAATTGCAATCCTTGCCTTTTTTCTGATTTCCATTTGTTGGTAGATTTTTCTCCATCCCTTTATTTTGAGCTTTTAAGAGTCACTGCATGTGAGATGGATTTCTTGAAGATAGCATACCAATCTCTTGAAGACTTGCTTTTTTATCCAGCTTGCCACTCTGTCTTTTAAGTGAGGCATTTAGCCTATTTACATTCAAGATTAGTATTAATATGTGTGCATTTGAGCTTGTCATTGTGTTGTTAGCTGCTTACTACGCAAACCTGTTTGTGTGGTTGCTTTATAATGTCACTGGTTTATGTACTTAAACATGTTTTTGCATTGGCTGGTAACAGTCCTTCCTTTCCATATTTAGTGCTCCTTTCAGGAGGTTTTGTAAGGCAGGTCTGGTGGTAATGAATTCTCTCAGCATTTACTTGTCTGAAAAGGATCTTATTTCTCCTTTGCTTAGGAAGCTTAGTTTGGCTGGATATGAAATTCTTGGTTGAAAATTTTTTTCTTTTAGAATGCTGAATATAGGCCTCCAATCTCTTCTGGCTTGCAGGGTTTCAACTGAGAGGTCTACTGTTCGCCTAATGGGATTCCCTTTATAGGTTATCTGCCCTTTCTCTCTGGCTGCCTTTAACATTCTTTCTTTCATTTTGACCTCTGTAAATCAGATAATTATGTGTCTTGCGGATGATCTTCTAGTATCTTGCAGGGATTCTCTGGATTTCCTGAATTTGAATGTTGTCCTCTCTAGCAAGGGTGGAGAAGCTTTCATTGGCAATATTCTGAAATAAATTTTCCAAGTTGTCAGCTTTCCAACCCTGTCTTATTCAGTGATGCTAGTGATTCATAGATTTGGCCTGTTTACATAATCTCATATTTCTGGGAGATTTGTTTATTCTTTTTCACTCTTTTTGTTTATTTTGACTATATTATTTCAGGAAGGCAAGCTTCAAGCTCTGAGATTCTTTCCTCAACTTGGTCTATTCTACTGTTAATACTTGCAAGTGCATTAGGATATTCTTGTAGTGTGTTTTTCAGCTCTATCAGGTCAGATTATTTGTTATACTGGCTATTTTATCTGTCAGTTCCTGTATTGTTATATTTTGATTCTTAGATTCATTGGATCAAGTATCTGCCAGTTCCTGTATTGTTATGTTTTGATTCTTAGATTCATTGGATCAAGTATCAACGTTCTCCTGAATCTTGAAGATCTTAATTTCTATCCATATCCTGAATTTTATTTCTGTCATTTCAGCCATCTCAGCCTGATTAAGAGCCTTTGCTAGAGAACTAGTGTGGTCATTTGCAGGACAGAAGACACACTGATCATTTGAGTTGCTGGAGTTCTCGTGCTGATCCTTTCTTCTCTGTGTGTGGTATTCTTTTCAGTTAAAGCATTTTTATGGGAAGTATCCTTCTACTCCCTGTCCCTTCATCACCTCCAACTAGGCTTGTCAGATTTAGCAACAACTACTACAACAACAAAACAAATGAGACATACATGAAAAAAAAATTGTTTAACTGAAATTCAAAGTCAATTGGGTGTCCTGTATTTTATCTGGCAACCTTAATTACAGTACATTTAAACAATTGGCCCTATGCCCAGTGCACTGTAATAAATAGAAAATGACTTTTTGTATACAATGGAGAGGTAGAAAATTATAGAAATACACACTATTAACTTATCAACTAAGAAAAATCTTTCTTTTAAGTATTTTATTGGAATTTTCAGAAAGTATGGTTTTGTTAACCAGTTTGGAAATATGTTAGTTGTTTCCAAAAGAAAATTTTATGTTTATCATAGACCTAGAATATGAAATGATAAACAGCATTTAAACTTACAATCTAGGCAAATTTCAAAAAATTTAAAAATTAAGAAAGTTCATCACTAAAAAGGCATATTTTTGTTTTATTAAATTATTATTTTTTGAACTACAAGCTGGATGACTAGAGATAAATAAAGTTATTTTTCTGCTTAATAAAATTGTAGAAAATTTATCTTACAATTTAAAAAGTTTTATCATGGCTGGGCACGGTGGCTCACGCCTGTAATCCCAGCACTTTGGGAGGCCGAGACGGGCGGATCACGAGGTCAGGAGATCCAGACCATCCTGGCTAACACGGTGAAACCCCATCTCTACTAAAAATACAAAAAAACTAGCTGGGCGAGGTGGCGGGCGCCTGTAGTCCCAGCTACTGGGGAGGCTGAGGCAGGAGAATGGCGTGAACCTGGGAGGTGGAGCTTGCAGTGAGCCGAGATCGCGCCACTGCACTCCAGCCTGGGCGACAGAGTGAGACTACTTCTCAAAAAAAAACAAGTTTTATCATAAGGGTAAAAGAAAATTTAACTGGTTAAAGAACAAATTTTACCTAAAAGTTTTTAAAAAAGACTTAAAGAAATGAATATTAAGGGAAACACAGTAGTAAAAGTTGAACATTCATAGAATGTAATTTAAAATAAAATTAATAAATATCTGATAATTGTCTATATATTTATATCAATTTTCTTATACTTACCACTTTATTGAAGGATTAGTATTTTAAAATATGATGTAGTCTCTTAAGAAATTTGATAGTCTAATCCTTATTATGCCATTATTTCCAAAGAATGATTTTGATACTTTTTAAAGAAGCTTTAGAAGCATGAAACTCCTAATAATAGACATCCTGTTAAAAATTTTAAAAATAATTTGAATATAAACACATTTGACATATTATTAAATTGTTATTGAATTCTATTTTGTGTGGTATGAGGTATAAAAAAGGAAAAAAGCCAGCATTAAAACATCAAAATATGAATGTTCGTGTCTACATTTCCTTAATATGCCATGAATTTACAAAGGTGAGGTTAAAATATCATATCTGGCCAAAAAATATAATGAAAGAATCCCATTATAATAGCGTCAAAAAAGAGAATGGTATAGACCAATTTATTTCTGCATCGTATCTACAACTGTATATTCTGATGGTGTGACTTTTTGCACAAAGATTCACAACAGTTACATTTTCATTGTTCCAGGCACATATTTGTCTTGTTTGGCACATTTTCTTTGTTGGATTCCACTTTGCTTGATAGCTACAGCTAACATTTACTGACTTCACATTATGTTCTAGGCATGGTTCCAAATCATGCATTACAATACACAAAGCAGAAAAAGCAGAAAGAGGGCGAGTCATGAATGATGGGAAGATGTATATGTCTATTTCTCATTCAATTGACAAAGGATTAAAGCAAGCATTTCTTTCATAGTGTAAAGACACTAAGGGTAGAGGTGTCGAGGGTGGAAGAAATCTTAAGGATCATTTAAACTCTTCGAAGCTTTTATAGATGAAGAAAGCTCAGAGGAGTGTTAGAGCTTGCCCAGTATCATATATGTACTCCCTAGTTCACCAGGACTGAAAATTAGGTGCTTTGACCTTGAAATCTTTGTTTCTTCTACTACACTAAGGGGCTGAGTCAATTATCAATAATATTGTATCTGAAAATGATGCAAAATTTTAAAAATGACTAAAATCCAAGCAATGCTAAATTTTTCTTCATCTGGTAAAACAGAGGTCTGAAATAAAAATTCTGATACATTTAAATTAAATAGTAGAGGGATTTTATTTTTGAAATATTATAGTATAATTTTGAATTTTAGACTAAAATAGTGAATTTTATTATAATTTTCAAAGCACTTTTTTAGTCTTCTTTGAATTGCACAACTGGGAACAGTAAGGCGAAATAGTTTATGTAGGCTGAATTCTTCTTACCATGATAGATAACTCGGGGCTTTAAAAGATGATTGCTTAATTTATAAATGTTCTTCACAACATACAGTTCTACCATAAGATGAATTCTGCTTAAGCAACCATATTTTATAGTCTCTTATGTCACCACTCTTTTTCTAAATAGTATTTTATAAGTTTATAAAATATTGTATGTTACTAAAGTTACATTTCAAAATCTTACTTTTTCATATTGTTCTTTTCCAGGGAATGATGAATGTATACCAACATGCTGGAAAAGAGAAGGTTTATACCGAATACGTATTTGCTTCTTTCGTTTTATACAGTTTCCCTGTGGAAAAAGAGAAACAACAATCTTCTGTAAAAACCCAGATATTGCTTTGTATTGTGTTTGCTGAGGGTAGAATTTTTATATATTAGTTTTTGCTAGAGTTCTATTTTCATATTTAAAAATATAAACAAAATATTTAATTCTTAGCTTTTTCTTCAAAAGAATAGAGCAAAGGAATTGGGGTAAAAAAAATTTTCGTTACAACATGTATTTGCATGAACTCTATCTTAGAAAACCAGGTTAGTGTTGTACCAACTATATTTCCTCTCTTTCTTTTAATTATAATAACTCAAATAAAATGCTTGGTATTTTTCTATCCATATCTGTCAGACTACAGTATTCTTTCACTTCCCATATTCATTGACTAATTTCTTTATTGAATTATATCACCTCAATTTCTTCTTAGAGAGTAAAAATGTGATATTAAAACAAAGAACCAATTTATAGTCAATGAAGAATAATCTGGATAATTTTCTCAAAAATGAAAATAAGAAGGATGACCTATAGAACCACTCCTATTAAAAACAAACATTTGAAGGCTGGGCACAGTGGCTCATGCCTGTAATCCCAGCACTTTGGGAGGCTGAGGTGGGAGGATTGCTCAGGAGTTTGAGACCAGCTTGGGCAATATAGTGAGACTCCATTTTTAAAAAACAAAAACAAAAACAAAACGAACAATAAAAACCCCACAAACATTTGAAATAATTATGATCACTGAGAATTATTTTATAGATTTCTATACATAGAAGATTCAGAAAAATAAATCTAAAATTTATATATATAGTAATTTTTTTACATAACAGGTTTATTTAGATGCATTTCTACCCAGTACTAACACATAGGAAATATGGTCTAGAGTTAATTTAATTTGAAATAAAATTAGCATCAGATAAAATGAGTTTAGCATATAAAATAATGGCTCGGTAAATACACCCTCAAAACAACCTGTTGATAAAGCTGAGCTTATTTCATATTGCCGTAAGGACAGTCATTACTTTTATGGAGTCTGGATAGTGTCTGTTCAAATCTTTTGCCCTTTTTAAAATTGAGTTGTTTGTTTTGAGAGTTCTATACATATACTGAATACATGTCCTTTGTCGGATATGGAATTTACAAATATTTTCTCCTAGTCTGTGGTGTCTTACCGTCCTCTTAACGGTACCTGTTTGCAGCACAAAAATTTTTAATTTTGATAAGGTCCAATTTATGAATTTTTAAAAATGCTTTTAGTGCCATTTAAAAAAAAATTTCACCCAGTCCTAGGTCCTGAACATTTTTTTCTATATTTTCTTCCAAGAGTTTTAGTGTTTAGATAGATGATTTTTTGTGTTTAGATAGATGATTTATTTTGAAATAATGTTTGTATAAAGTGTGAGGTTTAGGTTGCAGTATGGTTGAGAGATAGGGCACCAGTTGATCCAGTAAATATTTGTGATAAGATTATTCTTTCTCCATTGAATTACATACACTTCTTTGTAAAATATCAGTTGGTTATATTTTGTGGGCCTATTTCTGGACTCTATTCTGCTCCATGGACCTTTATGTTTATCCTTTTGCCAATAAAGGTGGCTTGTCTTGAATACTGTAGCTTTTTCGTAAGCTTTCAGATTGAATAATGTGATTTTCCCAACTTTATTCTGCTTTTTCAAAATTATTTTAGTTGATTTATTTCCTTTGTCTTCTCTTAAAAATTCTAGAGTCAGTTTTGGTAGAATACCTACCAAAAAATTCCTGCTGGGATTTTGATTAGAATTGTGTTAAATCCATAGACCAATTTGGGGAACATTCATACCTTTACTAGGTTGAGCCTCCCAATCTATGATCATGGTATGTCTCTCTGTCCCTTTCATTAGCATTTTAAGGTGTCCAGCATATAGACAATGTACATATTTTGTTAAATGTATACACATACAGATACATAAACATTTTATATATAATATTTTTTAAATATTGTAAGTAATTTTGAAATGTTGGTGAGACCGTTTTTCTCTTTGTCCCCACCCAAATTTCATGTCAAACTGTAGTTCTTACATTTCAGGGGAGGGAGTTGGTGGGAGGTGATTGGATCATATGTGTAAATTTCCCCCATGCTGTTCTCATGATGGTGAGTGAGTTCTCATGAGATCTATTGGTTTTATGTGTGGCAATTACCCCCTGGCTTTCTCTCACCTGCTGCTATGTAAGACGTCCCTTGTTTCCCTTCACCTTCTGTCATGATTGTAAGTTTTCTGAGGCCTCCCTAGCCATTCAGAACTGTGAGTCAATTAAGCCTCTTTTCATTATAAACGACCCAGTCTCAGGTAGTTCTTTATAGCAGTGTGAAAATGGACTAATACATTTGGTTTTCAACGTTTCATTGCTATTTTGAGGAAAAATGATGGATTTTTGTGTGTATAGACCTTGTATCTTGCAACTTTGCTCAAACTCATTTATCAGTTCTAGGATATGTGTGTGTGTGTGTGTGTGTGTGTATTCTTTGTGATTTGCTGCATAGACAATCATGGCATTTGCTTTTCAATTCGTGTGCCTTTATTTTTCCCTTTATTGCACTGCTTTGAGCTTCCAGTAAAAGGCTGAATAGGAGTGGTGAGGATGGACATGGTTACTTTTTTCTTAATCTTAGAGAGAAAGCATCCAGTTTTCAACAATTAAACATGAAGTTGGCTATGGGATTTCCCTAAATGCTCTTTAACATGTCAGAGAAGTTTCTTTCTATTCCTAATTGGCTGGGAGTTTTTATTATGTATGAATTTTGAATTTCATCAAATGATTTTTCTGTATCAGTTGATATTATCATGTGGCTTTTCTTCTTTAGAATCTTAAATTGGTGGGTTACGCTGTATGATTTTCAAACATTAAACCAGTCTTGTATTCATAGGATAAATACCAATTAGTATGGTATTTTTCTTTTTACATATTGCTAGATTCAATTCACTGTTACTTGGAAGATTTTTCTGTCTGTATATTTGGGGGATATTTGGTCTTGGTTTCCTTTTTTGCTCTGTTTTCGTCTGGTTTTCATGTCATAATGCCGACCTCATGAAAAGAATTGGGATGTACCCTTTCCTCTTCTATTTTGGATAAGATATTATATACAATTGTTATTATTTCGTCTCCATTAGTAGAATACACCTTTAAACCCTTTGGATGTGGAAATTTCCTTTTGAGGATTTAAAAATAATAATTTAATTTCTTTAGTAGATATAGGACTACTCAGGTTACCAATTTCATGTTGGATGAGTTTTGGTAGTTTACAATTTTTGATGGATTTCATTTTCAAGTTGCTCTTTGAATATGCAAGGAAGTGCCTGCAGTATTCCCTTATTATCCTTTTGGTATCTGTGGAGTATGTTGCGGAACTCCCACTTTCTTTCTAATGTTGATAAGCTGTAATTTTTTGTCACTTTTATTAGAAACTTAGCAGTTTTATTGCTTTTTTAAAAAAAATTACCTTTTGGTTTTATTGGTTTTCTCTGTTATTTTTATGCTTTTAATTTTCTGTTTTCTTTTATTATTATTATTTTCTTCCCTCTCTTCCTTTACCTTTTATTTTGCCCTTCTTTTTCTAGTTTGTTAATGTGGAAGTTGAGATTATGAATGTGAGATCTTTATTCTCTTCTGAGATACAGATTTAAGTCTATAAGCTTTCTCTCTAAGCAGTGCTTTAGCTGCATTCCAGAAATGTTGAAACACTGTATTTTCATTCATTTCAAAGACTTGTCTAATTTCCTTTAAAACTTCTTCCTTCATCTAGGGCTTATTGAGAAGTGTGTATGTTTATGTTGCTGATTTCTAATTTGATTCCATTGTGGTACAAGAACATACATTTAAAAATTATTTCAATTTAAATTTGTTAAGCTTTGTTTTATGATCCAAGATGTGGCTATTTTGGTGAATGTTGTATCTGTTTTTTTTTTTTTTTAGAGAATGTATTTCTTACTGTTATTGGATGTAGTGGTTTTTAACTGCCAATTAAATCCAGTTGACAGATGGTGATGTTCAGTTCTTTTATCTCCTTGCTGGTTTTCTGCCTATCAGTTCTGCTGATTACTGAGAAAGAGAAGAGTTGAAATCTCCAACTGTAATTGTAGATCAATGTATTTTTTCTTTAAGTTCTGTCAGTTTTTGCTTCATGTATTTCAAGACTCTGTTGTCTTCTTGGTAAATTAACCCTTTTATTATATATAATATCTTTCTCGATACCTAGACTGTTTTTTTTCCTTTGCTTTTAAGTTTATTCTGATATTAATATAGCTACTATAAGCTGGACGTTGTGGCTCACCCCTGTAATCCCAGCACTTTTGGAGGACAAGGTGGGCTGATGGTTTGAGCCTAGGAGCTTGAGACCAGCCTGGGCAACATGGCGAAAGCCTGTCTCTGCATAAAATACAAAAATTAGCTGGGCATGGTGGCATGCACCTATAGTCCCAGTTACTAAGGAGGCTGAGGTGGGAGGATCACCTGAGCCCAGGGAGGTTGAGGTCGCAGTGAGCTGTGATTGTGCCACTGCAATCCAGCCTGGGCTACAGAATGAGTCTCAATAAATAACTAAATAGCTACTACTGCAAATCTCCTTTGATTTGTGTTTGTATGGTATGTATTTTTTTCATCCACAGTTTTAACCTATCTATAATATTTGAACTGAATATTGACTTTAGTGGTGGCATCATTTAAAAAATTGACTCTGACAAACTCTTAATAGTGTACTTTAATCATTTATATTAATGTAAGTATTGGCATGTTTGAATTTATGTCTACCATTTTTTTCTGTTTGTTCACTCTGTTTTTGATCCTCTGTTTCAACTTTTCACTACATTTTAGGGGTCTCTCATTACTTCATTTAACAGGTAGAAAGATCAAAATTGGGGATATTAGAAATTTAAAATATTGATGTATTTATCAGATTTGGTTTGGTAAACAAACTTTAGGTAATTACATTAGATAGATAATATTTTTCCTAAAATATTTTTTATTCGTAAAGTAAATAAATACTCACAAGATCTTCTCCTGTGTCACACACCTTTATCTGAAAAATGTCATTCAGGAGCCAGTCTATGGGTTTCTCTTTGTAGAACATTAAAAAAAACCGTACAAAGTGAGTTAAGTCCTCAGATCTAAACAGCTTTCCTATGGGAAAAAATATAATTAGATGCAAATAATTCATATATAGTTGTTCATTCCTTTAACATGGGAAAAAAGCAAAAGTTATTAAAATTTAAATATGTCCCATTCCTTAGCACTAAAGATTAAAGCACTACTGAAGTTGGACAATGATAAAATTGAACACTATATCTGCTTAAGTATCAAGAATTACCACATCTGAAGGAGAATATAAGCAGGTTTAGAATAGTCAATACTCTCAGGAAATCAATTGTGATAACTAATGTGGATCGATTGCCTAAATCAAGTGAAAGATAAGTGAATAGAATGAAACATATAGGCGCTGTAATCTTTTACTTAATTTCGTACAAACTGTATTTTTTACCTGATTTTTGTAGCACTTTATTAATCTACCACATTTTTCATTTTTAGTACTTAATTTTATTAAAGTACTCTCTTATTTCAATATTTGAGAATTATTTTAACAGGATGCTATTTTTTTTTATATTTGTTTTTTTGTTTTTTTTTTTTTTTTTTGAGACGGAGTCTTGCTCTGTCGCCCAGGCTGGGGTGCAGTGGCCGGATCTCAGCTCACTGCAAGCTCCGCCTCCCGAGTTTATGCCATTCTCCTGCCTCAGCCTCCCGAGTAGCTGGGACTACAGGCGCCCGCCACCTCGCCCGGCTAGTTTTTTGTATTTTTTTTTAGTAGAGACGGGGTTTCACCGTGTTAGCCAGGATGGTCTCGATCTCCTGACCTCGTGATCCGCCCGTCTCGGCCTCCCAAAGTGCTGGGATTACAGGTTGGAGCCACCGCGCCTGGCCTGTATTTGTTATTCTTAAATATTTACTATATTTTAAAATATTATTCCATTAGGTCTAATAATTTTTTTCTAATATGCTGCATCTTTAATTTTAAAATGAAGTTGAAGGGATAAGATTCAGGTACATATTCACTTCAAAGTAAATAATGTAAAATACATCTAATGATTTGATAAATATGAAAGTAGGATGTAAGCATGCTTCATTCTTCACTAGGACTTCAGTTTATACGGGTCACTTACTAAAATGTATAATTGTATTTTAATGTTTTGCACCCATTTGTATAATGACCAAAGCAAGTGATTTAATGATGTATAAAATAGCCGATTCAATTCCTAACCTGCTGTCACCATGCTGTAAAATTCTAGTTGGCAAGCTCATATTTTTAGCAAATAATGAATAACCGAATTATGATAACTAAAAGCAAACTTTTGTAAGTTTAAGCTTGAATAAGATCTGGCATCCTGTAAATAGTACACCTTGTTCAATGTGCTCTTGTGATCAGAATGTAAGTATTCTCTATGTGTCTCCTACTTGACTTCGCTGAGAAAGATAAATTTTTTTGAGAATTTTAAATTCTCAGACTAATCCATCAGCAAGATTATTTTGTCTCCATGCTTTTCACTGGGTATTATTGTTAACAAAAATTTTCCTTCTTATTTTAAAAAAGGCTGAGGAAAAACATTTGGGCCCTTAAAATTTTACAGAAAACATGAAACACAAAAGTCATCGAGTGAGTATATGAAAAACAGATGGACCTCACCAGCAATCCCAGAAATGCTTTATACTGAGAATGGCAAATATATGCATATAATAATAGATAAAACCAAGTGTTGTCAAGCATATGGGGAAGCACGAACTTTTACGCACTGCTTATGAAAGCATAAACCGCCAGGCGCGGTGGCTCACGCCTGTAATCCCAGCACTTCGGGAGGCCGAGGTGGGCGGATCACAAGGTCAGGAGATTGAGACCACGGTGAAATCCCGTCTCTACTAAAAATACAAAAAAAAAAAAAAAAAAAAAAAAATTAGCCGGGCGCGGTGGCGGGCGCCTGTAGTCCCAGCTACTCAGGAGGCTGAGGCAGGAGAATGGTGTGAACCCGGGAGGCGGAGCTTGCAGTGAGCCAAGATCGCGCTACTGCACTCCAGCCTGGGTGACAGAGCGAGACCCCGTCTCAAAAAAAAAAAAAAAAAAAAAAAAAAAAAAAAAAAAAAAAAAAAGAAAGCATAAACCATATAACCAATCTGTAAAGCAATCGGCAGTACTTAGAGCTATGTGAATCCTCAGCGGTCCACTCCAGGGGACATATACGTCACTTCATTTTTTCATGGTAGTAGAACATTGGAAGCAATTAAGGTCTGCCACTCAGGAAATAGATAAACCAAATGTGAGTGATAAGTGATAAGTCACTTCTTTCAAAGTTCTTTGGTGAGTGGTCACTGTGCATCCAGTATTTAGTCCACTTGTAGACAGCAAAATGTGTGGTTGTCTTGCCTTGCCTTCTGGTGATAAATCCACATGACATTTAACAAAAGTAGGTCATCAAAAGAAGGGACTGACTGGATGACAGATGAAAGCACAGAAAGTGAACGCTGGAAGTGAATTTGGATGTGACTATAAGACAGCTGATCGTGGGATTGTTGATGTAAAGAAATTAAAAGCAGGTTACAGTTTTATATGCATGACCTCTATGTGCAAAACTGGTAGTCCTCACTGCACAATTCTGAATGCAGAAATTTCAGTGGCCATCATTATGCAGCACTTACGCAACAGTAAAAAAACCAATAAACTAAATGAACATAAAAAAATGCTGATAGTTTAGAAATCAAGTTTTGAGGACAAAAATATAAGGAATAGGAATATACAAATATGAAAAGCATCAAATAATTTACATGGATATTGTATATTTATAAATGTATTTTGAACATATTAGAGTGAACAATATATTGAAGAATGGCAGGAAGTGGGTGTAGGGATTGGGAATGAAAGAAAAGAATAAATAAGGAAGAGTTCCTGCATGAATCAATAACGTCATGTACCATAAAATGAGGAGTATGGTAACTTAACTTGGGGCCTTGAGGTTCAAAGGAAAGAAAAAAGCATGGAAGTGAAGAAAGAAAAATTGAAGAATTTGAAAGGAAAATCTATGGAAGAATAGTAAAAAAAAAAAAAAAAAAAATCTCTTTATGGGCACAGTATTTGGAAATTTTCTGCGGTGGATATAATTCCTCTTATGTTTTTACATTTTTTAAGACTGCCAGCTTTAGCATACTGGAAATTGCAGCAGCTGAGTTAAAATCCCTTTCTCTACAATTTTAATTATCTGAGTTTCAGTACTCTTATAAAGCAGAGAAAAGTGCGTCTTAGCCACTGAGCTAACATGTGTGCCAGACTCACAGCAAGCACTTAATAAATGGTAACTCTTTTATGCTTCTATAACTTAAGTGTCTAAATGTCAATTTTATCTCTCTAGAAAAAAGTTTGGTTTAAGAAAACACATTATCTGGAATTCAGGTACTTGTATCTGATTATACTGTTAAGATATTCATATCTTTATAAAAATCATGCCATTCTTTTTCCTTTAGTAATAAACAAACTGATAAACTCTTTTAAATGTTTTAAATTATTGTGTGCTAAAAAACTTGATCCAACAAAGTAGATCTATTGCTTACCTATGAATCCAAGCATTGAAAACTCAATAAAAAACCAATTATTTGAACTGATGTTACCTACAAAATCTGTTATTTTTGTAAAGTACATCTCTTTAGCTATGATATCATCTTCTAGCTGAAAAAAAAACCCCAAAAGACATTAGTACCTTCGACGCTTTCATTGAGTAAGCTACATTAACTTGAAAATAAAAAATACAATAGAATATACTGAAGAAAATGTTTTTTATAAAATAATAATTTTATTTCAGTTTCAATCAATTGAAGGTATTTACAGGTATTTACAGTTAGTTGATCTCCTTTTTTTTTTTTTTTTTTTTTTTTGACAGGGTCTCACTCCATTACCCAGGCTGGAGTGCACTGGCATGACTGCAGGCACGTGCCGCCTGCCTAATTTTTATATTATTTGTAGAGATAGGGTTTTACCATGTTGCCCAGGCTGGTTTCGAATTCCTGGGCTCAAGTAATCCTCCTGCCTTGGCCTCCCAACTCCTGGGCTCAAGTGAGCCTCCTGCCTTGGCCTCCTAAAGTGCCGAGATTACAGGTATGAGACACCATACCCTGCTCCATGTTTGATTCTGAGATTAACCAGACAAGAAATTATCTGTTTCTTTCCTAAATACTAAACATCCCATCTAAATCCCTCTTTGAAAGAGTCTCTTTATCTAACTCCACTTTCATCCTCACAAATACTTCAGTTTCTAGTTTAGAACTGTCTTAGTCCATTTGAGCTGTTATAACAAGATACCATATGATGGGTAGTTTATAAACAACAAATAGTCCTGGAGCCTGGGAAGGCCAAGAACAAAGTGCTAGCAGGCTTATGTCTGCTGAGGGCCCATTCCTCATACATGATGGCTTCCACTGTATCCCCACCCAGTAAAAGGGGCCAGCTAGCTCTCTGAGGTCTCTTTTACAAGGGCACTAATCCCATTTATGAGGCTCTGCCTGCATAATCTAATTGCCTCCCACAGGCTCCACTTCCAAATACTATCACCTTGGGGGTAAGAATTTTAACATATTAATTTTGGGAGGGAGGCCAGGAGCTGTGGCTCACGCCTATAGTCCCGGCACTTTGGGAGGCTGAGGCAGGCAGATTGCTTGAGCCCAGGAGTTCGAGACCAGCCAGGGCAACATGTCTAAACCCTGCCTATGTAAAAACTACAAAAAATTAGTCGAGTGTGGTGATGTGCACCTGTAGTCCCAGCTACTTAAGGCTTCAGTGAGCCATGATTGTGCCACTTCACTCCGACCTGGGCGACAGAGCGAGACATTGTCTCAAGAACAAAACAAAACAAAAACGAAACGTTGGGAGGCTTTGGGAGAGATGCGAACATTGAGCCCATAGTTAAGACGAAGGAGCTTCACGCTCCTGATGAAAGGTGCCACGTTCTAGCTCCAGATATTGTGACTGACAAAGTAGTTCCCAGCAAAGAGAAGACAAAAAGCAACCGGCTCTCTCACCCACAACTTCACAACTAGCTGGTTAGAGTCATGGTGTAAGCCTAAAAATATCCTCCATAAGAAAGAGAGGGCAATGGAAATGAGCTTTCTTTTTTATTTAATATATATTATGCATAATCTGTAGACGAAGAGAGCCTCATAAGTAACAAAGAAAAATGTGGCCGTCCTCAGGCACACTATGAGGACACAGAATAGAACTGTGGTGTTTCAAATTGGGAAGAGTACATTGGCTGGATCTTGTGTTTTCATGACATTGCCACTAACTAGGAATCAAAAGGGACCTTTTTTTTTTTAAATTCCAATAAAAGAAAAGACCTTGCTTTAGGCGTTTCTCTAACTTTCTCTCTAGTCTAGAACTCTCTTCTGCAAATTCTTCCAATAAGTGCACATTGTCTATGTAGTGAGGTCCATACTTACTATTTAGAAACACAACATTATTATTTAACAATGTACAAGGATTTAGAAGGTACAAACTATATATAATTGATTCACTTTTACAAATACAGTAGACACTGAGAACTGTGTTACTCATAAAGTATGAGTAAATTTAGGGTAGCAATGATACGTGTATATACAATGTCTGACAAATGCTCAAAATGCATTTGCTTAATCTAGTAAAACTGTAAGCCAAGAAACAAATACAGGCGCTACAATTTCTTTTTTTTTTTGAGATTTTCTTTTCAGTTTGCTTCAGGTAACTATACTTTTCTCTATAACCGTGAACCTAGTAAGAATATTCATATATAGTCAATTTTAAACTTCCTTTGCCTTTTTATTATAGTGAGTATTTTCTATTTTCTGAGTATAAAGTATGGTGGAGGAACACAATGAGGAAGAAGAAATTATACGAAGGAGGGAGAAAGTAACACTTTCAATTTAAATTATATCTATCTACAGATATAATTGGTGTGTACATATATATGTGTGTGTGTATATATATATATAAAATTGATTATATATGAATATTCTTACCAGGTTCACGGTATATATATACACACACACACACACACACATATATATACACACACACATACACACCCCAATTTCTTACCTGTAAATAATACTTGGCCTTGGGTTGGGCATACAGCATCAAAATGCAAAAATCCAATACTTGCTTGATTCGCCAACTAAAGGTAATCAATAAGATCTGTTAATATTTGTCATTATTATTTAATTTTTATTTATAAGAATATTAATTTAAAACTCTTTGGCAATTTACTAACAGAGTACTAGCTACAATTAAGTAATTAATTTTACTTAATTAATTTCAATTATGTAAAATTGAATATACTTATACTAAAAAGTTTTCCATCTTTATTCAACGAACAGTGTCTATCATTGCTAAATGAGGATAAGCACAACCCATTTGTTTTACATTTTTATCTAGGTAAGTTTTGATCTAGATAATAGTGTTAATATTCTTTCTGATTTTAGGTCTTGTTTAAATGAAAGTATAAAGAAACTTTATTCTTTTTTCAGTGTCTCTTCTAATAGCTTTCTTTAATGATTCTATCATCCAAGAGTTTTCTCCCCAATTCTTAGGGTTAACTATCTGCTACAGAGTATTAATATTTCTTTTTATGGGTCTTTAAACCATTTCCCCTAAGTCTTATCCCTCGGTTTACTCGGAAGGGAAAGGTTGCTTTTTTTGTTTTTATTTTGAAAGTAGTCTCCACAAGCCTCTGGAACTCTTCATGGCCTCTTGAAGAAACCCAATGTAACTCCCTTCACAAGTTGACTTTATGTTTGGCCACACATTGCCCCAACTCTCCCAATCCTAGGGAATGGAGTAATTATATGAATTACTACTCTCCAGCTGATTGATTGTGGCCAGATTTGGGGCAATTTGAACTCTAGGGAGTCAAATATTTTGAATGATAACTGAAAAGAATTAGAGAATTACAGAAAAAAATGGCAGATACGAGACAGGACTAATGTGCATCTCCTGCTTGGCCAGGCAGAACAGTGCCTGGAGACGCACATTGTGAAAGTTTGCTCCAAGAAACACTGCAGGAACATACCAGGAAAACCTAAAGAATTCACAAACCCTTTGAAAGAACTGACTTGACACTGCAAACTCCATGAGATGGCAGAAAAACTGCGAGTTCCCAAAGTGTAAGGGGGGAAATGTTGGCCTCCATACACACATCCCCACTGGGGAACCTGAAAATTCAGATCACAGGAGAAGGATTTAACCTTACTCTAGTAGAGCTGAAATGGATTTAGGGAGCCAAGAGAAATATAAAAGTAGAAGCAGTGGGAAGAGCCCTGTAGGCACCCCTCGTCCCCAGCTCCAGACCAGGGACGTCATTCCTGGCCTTATCTCACAGAGTTCCTTGGGGAAGGGAAGGCAGCCAGTGAATTGGGGATGGGCCACAGGGTGAAGGAAATTCCTAGCTGAACTTTGTAATAATTTTGACTGAGCACAAATTTTCTTGAGCATAATCTGTAGGCAGGGTGAATGAGGAGTGCAGATATGAGCACAGAAGCCACTGCCGAAGGTGTGGGCAGGCAGGGAGGGGTGAGGCATGAGAGCCCTGCTTGCTTTCTTAGTGGGGAGGCTTGTAGCCTGGGGCAAGGGCTCATCCCTGCTCATAGGGCTGCCTGGATATAAATTCACCAAAGCAACTTTATTCTCATACAAAGCTAGATACCAGGCCAGGTCCTGAATATACAAACAGCAGTACCCAAAGTCATTCTTGCCCTTCTGAGTCTCATAACCGCCTATGAAAATAGTAATAATAATAATAAAAATAATAAAATTACAATAATTGGATAAGTGCTATATGAAGATATCAACAATGTTGGCTATCTTACAGTAAGTTTTCAAAGATGTGGAAAGGGTAGAAGAGCATGCCACTTAATTTTAGGGCACAGAGAGCTGACAGAAAAAAGTTGATGATTGCAAGGTTGGCAGAGACCAGATCATGAATGACATTTTATGATATGTGGGAAACTTTGGACTTGATCTCATATGAGAAAATATTCTTCTGGGTATAGCGTGAAGAATGGATTGTAAGAGAGGCTAGGTTAGGCTAGGATTAGGGACTCTGTAATGGTGAAGGCCTGAACTAAATCCAACCCAATGGAAGGAGGATGAGAGGGATAATGTGTAGAGAGATTTTAAAAAAGAAACAACGACAGAGATATAAAAGGCTGAAGGAAAAACAAGGATCCAGGATGACTTCCAGCTTTGTGACTTTAAAAACTGGGCATAATGTGGACCACTAATTAAAAGCAAAACAAAACACTTAAAAGATTACTAGATTCTGACACACTATTTATAATTTTAAAACAAAAGAAGACTAATCAGTTTCCTGGGATAAGGCCTTTTTCTAATTTCTGGCATGTCTTTTTCTTTATTAAGTTTCGAGGGACCAAATTATTACATTTCCCATAATACCTACCACACTAACACCCCAAATTATAATCCTTTGTATGTGTATGGAGCTTTTAATTTTTTAAGATTCTTTCATAAATATATTTTATTCTCATAATGACTCTTGCAATAATGCAATGTAGGTGTCATTATATACACTAGAAAGTTAGGAAAGCTAAGGGAAAAAAAGGTGAAACTACCTGCCTATAATGACCAGCAAACAGAACAGCTGGGACTAGAATCCAGCTGTAATGATTTATAATCACAGGCTCCCCCCCTCCTCATTATGCTTTACTAATTATCGTCTATAAACGTGAACACAGACCATCAGTGGTGTGCTGGTAAATATTTAACAACTGACTTGGGGGTGGAGGGATGGACATCTTGCTTTGTAGCCTTTGCCCATTTTCATGGTGTAAATATTCCTACTGTGGTTCATGCTATCAACTTGATGTTATTGAACACAGAGTTGGGAAGTGATGCACAAAATTGGGTCTTGCAAACCAGTAGGAGCCAGCTCCAGATGACCGTGTCTTAAATAGTTTCTAGTATGAGTTGATTCCAAGATTTTATCAGATGAAATTAGTTATTTAAGGCTACTATTTTCTAATATGACATACCTGGCTAATTTTTGTGAGGCCTCAGCTAACTGCTTGGCATTTAACATACTTGAGTATAAAAAGGCAGGTATTGAAATGACCTCTAAGGATCCAGACCTCACTTGCCTTTTGAATCTATAAATAGAAGTAAATGTAGACTTATAATTGAATATTTAATTTTCCAGAATAATATACTTAAAAATAATTTTCTTATGCATGTTTACATAGTATTTGATTTGAATTATATCACATGTTGATACACGATACCAGTATCATAAAACTAGCCAAAGGATGTTTTCTATAAATTAATAACAGACATATTAAAATACACAACGTAAAATCAGTTTCTTCTTATAAAAATGACAGGTACTTTGACTTTTTAAAGTTTCCAGTCAGATGTGTACTGTGACATTTGAAACAACTAGGCTCATGGGTTGTGATAACACAGTCACTGTGAGACAGCAAGAACATTAGATCATTTTTAAATGCATAATTTTGAATTGAATAAGAGTCCCACTGAATAGCAATGTGGCTCCTGAGACTAGATTATTACAGCAAGCAAGGATTTAGTCAGACTCTCGTCCACAACTCATTGGAGGACTATGTATACTCTTTAGCATCTTTGTTTTTAAACGTTAATGTTGAGAGACCAACAAGGACATCAATAAACTACATAAAATATGATTCACAAAAATTCAAATATAAATCTTGTACCATCAAGGTAAAGGATGGGAAATCAAGTAGAAAATTTTAAATGGTCTTCCTTTAGAGATATGTGATTTTAAATGAGATTGGAATTTAGGCATTACATTATTCATTAACATGTTAAAAGTTCAAGGAAATGTTTATTTTGTACTACGTAAAAAATTTAAAAGGTTACAGTTTTATATGCATAATCTCCATTATGTGCAAAATAGGCAGTCCTTGCTTTGCACAATTCTGAATGCATAAATTTCAGTTACTGTGTTTTTGTTAAATAACACCAGTCTCCTGCAACAACACTGTAGTCATGATATATTGTGAATAATTGTGTAAAGTACAAACTTCACTGCTAGCTCTTTAGTGCACAAATCACTATATAAATAGCAGATGCACATCATCATTAGTGACTAATTGGATCACTTCTTTCAAAGTCTTTTGGTGACTGGTCTCTGTACGTCTGCTATTTAGTTCACTTGTTGACAGCAAAACGTGTGGTTGCCTTGCCTTGCCTCCCAGTGATAGGCCTACATGATATTTAACAAAAGTAGGTCATCCAAAGAGGGAAGTGGCTGACAGATGAAAGTGCAGAAAGTGAATGCTGGAAGTGAATTTGGATGTGCTATAAAAGAGCTGATCACGGGAACATTGACACCTCCTCTGTCTGAGAGACTCTAGAGATGCAACAAAGGGAACTTAGTGAAGGTGAACTTAAATGACAAATAAGAAAAATGGTTGTGGTGAAATTATGTCACATAGGAAATGATGCTGCTGAAAAACTTCACATTAAAGGAACTCTCAGAGATATTTCATGACACTGAAAACGCAAATGATAAAATGCTGTAACTGATCCAAACTTAGAAAGGAATATAACAATTTGCTGAAGCATAGAAAAGACATTTGCTCAGTGTTTTAAGTTCTATGATAAGAAAAAGGCAAGGACCATTTAAACGACTCTTGATAAAATTTTTAAAAGAAATCAAATACTTTAATACTCAATAATTTTAATGTTTTAAGTTACAGTGTAATAAATTAGCTTAACAATATTTTAAAGTTTTCTATGTATTTATAGTTGACAGAAAGTAATGTTTTAACACATGTTTAAATGTCATGGAACAATTGTGATTTTTTTCCCATTGTTAATATTGGCTTGCATGGTTTAAACTTGCACAATCATTTTTATGGCCCCACGCTATCTTGCAAATCAAGGATTGCCTGAGCATGTATAAAGACACACAAACACAAATGGAAGAAAGCTCATGTTTTATAACGGGTATGTATCATGAAAATGGGGTTGGAGTAGTATACTGTGCTAGAGATAATATATGGGTATTAGACGTAGAAAAGTCTCTGTACCAATTTTGCTTCTTTTACTTCCTAACTTCGAGCAAGTAATTTATTTTTTCTGATCTTTAATTTCCTCATCTATAAAACTGGAATAGCAACTTAAAAACTTTGGGGGGAAAGAACTGTTCAAAATACATGCTGGAATTCTTCCAGGCTCTACACATTAGTGGAAAGGTTTCCGGCCATTTATTTTGGTGGGAGTGTAAGTGGAGGAGTGAAAGGGATGAAAGTCTTACCAGCTGCCCTCTGATTTTATGATATATCAAATGAAAAGATTTTTAAAAAATGAATTCTAATATGTTCCTTGGGGAATAGAAAATACTAGTATGGAAAAAAAGAATGGAGAGTTTGGTTGGTTGTTTTGTGGTAAAAGTTAGTAACATGATATCTAAATTTTCAAATGAATTTGTGTAACTTTCAACTACAAGATCTCGTGCAGCAATTTAGTAGTGGTAAAGGGAAATGACATCAAGTTGCAGCATACACAATCATCAAGAAGTTTAGATTACAGAAATACACGAATTTTGATCTCTAGAAAATTCCATCCAAAGTCCAAAAAGCACCAAAAGATACAACAATTTCTACTTTGATGATATAATTTCCCAGTCACGATGGAGAGAAAGATTCAAGTCTTGGTTTTATTCAATCTGTTTTAAGCAAGAGACTCGAAATTTTGTGTGTTGACACCTTTCTAGGACTCTAAAACTTTTATAGCTTGTTAGGTTATTTATATACAGCATCAAAAGCCCTTGACTTAATTATACGAGAATTGCTAGTTTCCAATGACTGGAGAAAATAATATAACTCTAGGTTGTTGCCATTGAAAATGAATGATTTTACCTTATAGTCATACAAGAGTAGAAATCTTACAACTCTATAGGTTTATGTAAAGTACATAGTTATATACAGTTTCATATAAGGTTATATACAAACATAGATGGGTCCTTTAAAAATTATATTTTCAATTTAGGACTAATCCAAAAATAGAACAATTTCTCATTAACCTAATGAGAAGATCTAGGAAAAGGGTTTTTAGCTAAATTAAATAGGCAAAAGTTGAGACACGTAAATTTAAAGTTATATGTCTATATTATCTTAATGTTTTAAATTAAATATTCACTAACGTGTTAATTTTAAATTATTGCTTTATTCTACTTTCACAAAAATAATTTTATTCCAACTGTTTATTCTGCATTGGTATTATCAATATAATTATCACCTCTAGAATCACTTTTTGAATCACCTGACATAGTTTTCCAGTATCCTTGATTTTCAATTCTAATTACAATACAGCAATTTCTAAAACCAGTGACATTGTCTCTGAAAATTTTGTAGCAAATCAGAACTATTCTCATGCATTAGGTAATGTTTTCATTGGAGATCTTTACAAGTAACCACATACTCTAATTTTTTTAAGTGATCTTCAAAAGGCTTACAATGATGTAGTCATATACCCAGGAATCGTTTTACACCTTTGCCTTCTTTTTAATTGATTATGTCAGGAGTCTCCTATAATAATACCAAACTAGCACAGATTGAGGCCACTTCAGGATAATGTGTCTTCTCTAAATAGTAGTTTATTATTCAGAATAGAGCAAAATAACCGAGAAGGCATCCTTGACTAGGAGAAGATTTTAAGGGTTCAAGTATAAGGTAACTTTTTTCCTGGGGAGCCTTTCAGGGGAAATACGAGATGTGTATGGTGTTTTATTTAGTCTTTATTTAATCCCTCTCCCTTCACATAAATCACCTATTTCAAGCCTTCACTACCGTAAGTTCCTTCACTGTCAACAAATCCCTCCTTCTCAACACAGGGACTTACCTCCTTCACAGAGAAAAGAAAAATCTTTAAAAAAGGAATTTTAAGGTGATTACACTGTCTTTTCCCCAACAAATTAATTTTTCTACTCTTTTACCTGCTCTCGTCTCCTCTCTGGTCTCATTCCTGTCTAAAGTTCCCTCCGCCTGAGTCTCCAGTTCCCTCCTGCCTTGCTTCATCAGCCCCTCCTTTCTTTACTACAGCACAAGTAAAAACTCCAGGTGCTTCCACCTCAAAACCTCCCAAACAGTATTTGTCTCCCTCAAGACAGTGATAGTTTTCTTCCTATCAGCTGAACTTACTGACAATAGTCTGCATTCAATTCTTTAAATATGTATTATAAAAACTACCAAACATCCACAAAAATAGAAATAAAATGGGTGCTGTTTTTTTTTTAGTAGAGACAGGGTTTGGCCATGTTGCCCAGGCTGATCTCGAACTCTTGGGCTCAAGCAATCCACCCACCTCGGCCTCTCAAAGTGCTGGCCTTACAGGTGTGAGTCACCATGCCTGGCCCTCCTTTTCCTTTCCTTTCTCCTTCCTTCCTTCCTCCCTCCCTCCCTCCCTCCCTCCCTCCCTCCCTCCCTTCCTTCCTTCCTTCCTTCCTTCCTTCCTTCCTTCCTTCCTTCCTTCCTTCCCTCCTTCCTTCCTTTCTTCCTTCCCTCTCTGTCTCCTTTTCGTTTCTTTTTCAAGTTGTATCACCCATTTGAACATAGGATTTGGGAGGCAGGGTCCATTCTACAGCATCTTGCTTGATAAAGAGTTTCATATTGGTTAATCCGCATGTGTTTCCACTGCTTATGGCTGAAGAAGATTATAAGCAGAAGTGGTGAAGTAACTTCATACAGTAAAGGATACAGGAGTGTTTTAAAAATAACTCAATAGGCTTCTCTCATACTAATGGTTATCATGCAGGATAAACAGTATAACATGAAAAATATAAATTCTAATTGGTAGATATCCAACAAAATTGGGGAAAACCATTAAGCCATACTTCATTACAGCTTAGAAAGGACTACAGGTTCTTTCTGCACAGCTATACTCATTAAAAGGAATATGATCACTAAGAAAATAATTATACAATTGGACAGAAAAAAAGACAGAAAAATGAAAGTGGCTAATTAAAAAATATATCAGACAGTACTTACTTTCTTGTAATCATTTTAACAACAGAATGTAAATAATCTTCATTACTCTAAAAATGAGAAACAATATTTTACTGATACTAAGCATGTCTCATAGTTCTATTAATACAACATTTTTTGCTATATATAAATCTAATTTGTGTGTGAAATGTTATTATATACTAATAATTTTAGTGTTTTCGGTTTCTATTAAAAGATTTAAAAATATCCATGTTCTCAAAAAATTTGACTTGAATACAGGAAATATTTCATTCTTCTCCCTTTGCCACAATGTGAAATATTACAATCCAAAATTTACCCTTAAAAATTTACCCTTAAAATTGTATACCCTTTAGATATATAAGATTACATAAAATATTATATATCTAAAGATGTTTTGGTCTAAAAATGGTCATCTGTGAATGGCTTATTTCAAAGAACTACTCTTTTTGAAAACTACTCTTCATTTCCTCAGTATTATAGGACAATAAGCTTACTTCAAAATTACGTCATATTTCTCCAGACAGTATTACTCAGCTTGATTCCCATTTACCTTTCTGACAATAAACTTTGTGGGCCTGCTCTTCATTGAACAGTGTGCTAGATTAGATGACAGACTCCTGCAAAAAGCTTTTGATGGTTTACCCTCTTGGGATAATTTTTTAAAAAGTAACATGGCATTTACAAGATGTAGCCTCAGGGCCCATAAGCATTTCCAATATAAAATTTTGAAAATATTTTCAACAATGACAGTTCTATTGTTGAATCCGAGTACTCTGAAAGGCAACTCTGGATGTATGTACTCAAGTTTCTTGTTTAAAAATATCAGACATGATGTAGATAAATCTATTATAGTACTGGAGGCTCTTAACCATAAATTGAATCACTGGCTATTTGTCACACACTGAAACATATTATATTTTAAACACAGCATCAAAGTCATATTTTGTAAGCATTTTATATTCCATTTAAAAATCTTCCTCCAATGTTTTATTACAAATGTAAACATTTTAGACAGACATGTGTTGTGCTAACAGCAAGGAAATAAAGATTCTAATATAAAAAATGAGGAAATAGGATGAAACATTTTGGAGATTATGTGCATGCTTTCTTTTAATATTAATAAATTAAACCTGGATGCAATGACTTGAATCTTTCATTTCTATTTTTCTAATAGTTCTTCTATTGCTTGTTTTGTTTAGAGTTTTTTGTGCATTCAAAGACATCTTTATTATAGAAAATTCAAGCAATAGCAAAAAGAATAAAGAGAAGACAACAAAGATTTCTCTTAATCCCAGCATTTAGAGATAACCATTATTTATATTAATGATACATTTACATAATTCCAAAGTTTGCTCATTTTCTGTTTTCTTCATATGTTTCATTTGTTTCTGTGTATTTTTCCCCACCCTCCATCTTTTCCTTCCTTCCTTCATTCCTATTTTATATAGATAACATTATGTTAAACGTGATGCTTTACAGCTTTTCTTCACTTAACAATAGGACGTGAACATCACTTTATATCAGTGAGTATAGATATTCATTCTTCTTTCAATGCCTACAGAGTATTACATTGTAGAGATATATAACAAGGTATTTTATCAGCCTCTTATGGGTAGATATTTTGTTTGTTTCTAATATTATGCTTTCATAACACAACGGTGCACTGAAAATCCTTGAAATAATTATATGTTGAGCACTTACTCTGTGCCACACATCATTCTAAGTACTTTCAATATATTAGCTAATTTCATCCCCCAACAACCCTATGACATAGGCAATATGATTATCACAATTTTAGGGATAAAGGAAAGTGAGGCATAGAGAAGTTAAGTAAGTTGCTCAAGTTCACTGATTGGGTAGTAGAGAAGCTGGCATTTTAACCTTGGTCATCTAAATCCAGAGTCTGTTCTCAACTTCCACACTATACTGCCATATTTTTGCTGGGTTTTTGTTTGTTTGTTTTTTGAGACAGGGTCTCGCTCTGTAGCCCAGGCTGGAGTGCAGTGGTGCAATCACGGCTGACTACAGGCTCTATCTCCTGGGCTCAAATGATTCTCCTGCTGCAACCTCCCAAGTAGCTGGGACTACAGTTGTACACCATCATATCTATTTATTAATTTTGTTTTTCAGTAGAGATGGGGATCTCGCTATGTTGCCCAGGCTGATTTCAGACTCCTGAGCTCAAGTGATCTTCCTGCCTCAGCACCCCAAAGTGCTGGGATTACAGGCATGAATCCCAACCATTTTTCCTGTTTTTATACACTTGCCTGATTATTTCCTTAGGATAAGTTCCCAGAATTTGAATTCCTGAGATAAAGTATATATACATTTAAATTTAACACAGGTTGCCAAATTTATCTCCAAAAAGTCTTATGGTGCTGACATTCACACAGTACTTTATAGTTTTAAATGGTGTTAGGAACAAAGTGGAAATCTCTGGAGCCATTAAAGAGACCTAGGCTTGAATCTGCTCTATTAATTACTGCGCAAGTTACTGACCTTCTTTAAGCTCTAGGTCCATTATCCCTAAAATCAGGACAGTAATACTTACTTCACAGGGATGTAATACAGGTTATAAATGTCTATAAAAATCATCTACAATCTCTCAAGCATAAGAAAGTCTCTAATCATAACTGTTGTTACTTAATACAAATTATCTCTTGATTCATATATGAACCTCTTATTGGACTGGGCACATTTTATTACTAGCATCGATTTTAATAATTTTAATTTTGTTTGTAAATATAACTTCTGAGTCACATAGTAGTCAGGGATTCTATATTAAATGCAATTAAAATTTAGCAATCTTATATTTCCCACATGAAGCCATTATGTTTTCTTTTTAGATTTACATGTTTAATTCCTTCTCGGCAGTATTGAAGAAGTATTAAGTATATTGTCTGGGATCCAAAAAAAGGCATCTATGGGTTGCTTTTTAAAATTAAGAAAACAGTTTTCAACATGGTACAATGATTATTACCATTGAGGAAGGGAATTTGGAGACCACAGGGTGAGAGTAAGGAGAGCTCCTTATTTTGTATACATACATCTGCGACCGAGACAATCACTACAGAATCCTTCTCTTCGGAGAGCGTCATCCTGGAGACAACAGAGGTCAGTGTCTGTCTCAAGTAACTATAATTTCCTCTATTAACAGTGGAAATACCCAGCGCAAAAGAAACTGTGGACATAGGAGTATGAAATCATCATTCCGTACCACAGAGAAAAACACAGTTTAGCATGCATTCTATGCTTATTCCTATGTTTGGGTTAGTCTTATGGTAATAAAATGAGTGCTTGAAACTGTATTACAAAAATAATCCAAACTGTGTTAATTTTTATCACATATTTCATTTTCTTTTTGAGGAAATTTGCAGTGGATTGTTAGTAAAAGCACTAAATAGACTCCAAGACGTTCTCATATTAAAAGGTTTTGGTGTCGCGAAAATAAAACTAACCACTTTCCACTTACTATAGCTTCATCTAACTGGGTATAAAAAGTCCTATATTGGTAGATTCTCTCTTCTTTTCCTAACAAGGCACTGGGACTCAAAACAGGAAAAAATCACTATGAAATATTTTCATCTGTGAAAAAAATGTATGAAGTAATTTCTAAATGATTTGATGGAATGAATCCATACCTCTAAGTAACTTTTGTTGCCCAAGAATAACTGGAGCACTAAAGCTCCAAGATGTACACATCTTGGATGTACGGGTGCAGCTAAGATTGAAGCTACCAATCCTAACTATACCAGTGCCTGGCCGTATGGGCTTAGGCAAGATATACAACCTCTCCAGCCTGACGTCCCCAACTTTAAGATAGGGATAAGGACTTCCAGAATGGCTAAGTGAGAAGCTCAGAAAATCCTCTTTCTAGAAAGCAGTAATAAAACTGGAAAAAAAAAAAAAAAAAAAAAAGGTCAAAACAGTCATTTCAGTGCCCTGATAAACTGAGAAGTATTTATTTTAAAAAAACCATGGAACTTTGGAAGGAACAGCAGGAATCAGTGTTTCCCTGATTGCCACTGAGTTTGAACATATTTTCATATGTTTATTGGCTTTTTTTTTTTTTCTTTGAGATGGAGTCTCACTCTGTCGCCCAGGCTGGAGTGCAGTGGCGCAATGTCAGCTCACTGCAACCTCCACCTCCCAGGTTCAAGCTATTTTCCTGCCTCAGTCTCCTGAGTAGCTAGGATTACAGGCGTGCACCACCATGCCTGGCTAACTTTTGTAGTTTCAGTAGAGACAGAGTTTCACCGTGTTGACCAGGCTGGTCTCAGACTCCTGACCTCAAGTGATCTGCCCACCTCGGCCTCCCAAAGTGCTGGGATTACTGGCATGTGCCACCGTGCAGGGCTACTTATTGGCTTTTGGATATTCTCTTTTGTAAAATCTTTGTTTAAGCTCTTGCCCATTTCTCTAATGAGTTGCCTGCATTTTTCTTGTTGATTGTATTGATACTCCTTATATATTCTGAATACGAGCCCCTTGTCAGTTATATGTGTTATTGTTAAATATTATCTCCCACTCTTGGTTCCCTTTTCTTTGTTTTGCCCCCTGATGAAGAGAAATTCTTAATTTTTATGTAGTGCAATTTGTCACCCATTTTCTTTATTGTTTGGGTTTTCTGGGTCTTATTGAGAAATCTTTGCTTATCTTCAGGTCATAAAGACATTCTCCTGAGTGATTTTCTAATCGTTTATTGTTTGCCTTTCATATTTAGAGCTGCAATCCACCTGGAATTGATTTTTATGGATAGGTTGAGGCAGGAATCAAGTTTCAAGCTGTAAGCTACAGTATAAAGGCAATTCCTGGAATGGCTTCCTATGTCTTACAATGCATTTACAAGAGTTTAAAAGACTCTTAGTGACCTGGTCCTGATCTATCCCTTTTTTTCAACTACCTACACTTTTCGAATTGACCAAATACCACTCTTACCTCGAAGTCTTTGCACACGCCATTCTTTTTGCCTAGAATACTCTTCTTCGTCTAGTTTCCTTTGATAATTCTACTTATTTCTCAGGATTCAACTAAATATTAGTCATTTGATCACAAATTGTTACTTAATCCTTTCACCAGCTATGCATTCTTACCTTATCTTTCATAGTACTCATCACCCCTTTGGTTGTTACTCATTCCTATCTAGAACGTCAGCTTGGTGACAGCAGAGACACCTTCATGTGTGCTTACATTATAAATCCAGCACTAACATAAAGACTGCCACATGGTAATGATAATAAGTTGAAAATGAACAAACAATAAATGGGCAAGCCCCTTTATTATTTGGCCTGTGTCCATGGTCTTGCTACTTATACCCTCCAGCCCCAATTGTGCATGCAAGACACACATCCTTTCTAGGCCTTCTTGCCACCTGACTTTTGCACATTTCTTTTCCTCTGTCTAGATGACCACCCTCTACTTTCCGCTGTCCACTGCCCACCACTTTCTTACTTAGTCTATTCCAATTCTTTTACCCTTTGTGTCGCTTATATGACACTTCTTCCAGAAAGCATAGCATAGGATTTTGGCTCCACCCTGGTATTTCCCTTATCACAGCACTAGTCGCTTTATATTATAATTACCTTGTCATTTGTCTGTATGAAGGTGGGGTCTATGTCTTGTTCACCCCATATCCCAGGGCCTAAGAAGTGCCCAGAACAGTGTAGAAGCTTATTAAATGAGGAGACATGGAAGAATTCACAGAGAAGTTGTCATTTAAGCTGAAAAGTCATGTTGGATAAGGGAGTCACATTACAAATCAGTTTGGTTTGCCAGAGGAGGTATGTTCATTATAGGCAGTGGTTAGCACATGCAGAATATATGAAGCTTGTCCTATCTGTTCTCACAGAGCTTGGCCTATCTGTGAGAACTGCAAGTGGTTTGTGGTTTCTGGAAAGGAGAGGCATGGCAGAGACTGAGATTTGAAAGATATAGTCTTTTGTGCATATACCCTGCCAAGGGGCTAACTTCACCTCATGTGCACTGAGGGTCTACTGAAGGATCTTAAGCAAGAGTCAAGTATGATCGGTGATGAATTTTACTAACATATCTTTGAGGAAAGTATGAAGAATGGATTGACTTTGGTGATACCAAAATCACGAGAGAAATTACAAATATGTTTCCATAAACCAGGCAAAAAATGATGACGGGCTCAATAAAAAATAGTTATAGAGGGGCTTCAGAAGGCAGAAATTATCTGAGATCTATTCAGAATACAGAATAAACAAGACTGATGATGGATTTCCTAGTAGACCTTGCCACAGGCTTCAATCCTCTTACATATGTTTCATGTGTTAGGAGTTTTTTAGTTGCCTATAACAGAATCTTCCTTAAATTGCTTCTGGTAATTGAGAAAAGCCACCAAAAGGGCCTCAAAACAAGGATAAATATATACATCATGATGGAAGATCAGGAAATAGTTGGGGAATTAGAAAATTTTTCTGGATTTAACACAGCTCCGATAACTGGATTACCTCAACCCTCCAACTCCCTATACAAGAAGGTCTATTGCTTCTCCCAAACACCACCCTGTCTCTCCCTCCTTCCTTTCACTCTGTGTCATGGGCTTCCACTTACATTTGATGATGCTTATGCAAGGCTATGCTTATTCTTGGTATCTAATATCTTATTACTTCTATGCATTGTTCTTCTTGCTTGTGTCTTTCAACTTTTCGTCATCCTACAAACTGTAGCTTTTGCACTTTCTCATACATTCACACACACGTATGCATGTATTTGTATATACAGGTAAAGAGTTTTACAAGTATGAACTCAAGAAGTTTCTTAATTTCTCTAAGCCTCAGTTTTTTCAGGTGTAAAAAGAGATGACAATAATAGGCCCTATTGCATTGGATTGTGAAGATTAAATGAGATAATGTAAGAAAACATAGAACTCAGTAAGTGGAACACAGAATGCAGTAGATAAACGAGGTCATCAGAGGCATATGATACAAAACAACACTACTTATTCCTATGGAACTGTCTAGAGCAGAAGTCAGCAAACTTTTTTTTTTTTAAATAAAGGGGCAGATAGTAAGCATTTTTGGCTGTTGGGTTATACCATCTCTGTTGCAACTACTCAACTCTGCCACTGGAGCACAAAAGCAGATATAGACAAGTAAATGGATAAGCATAACTATGTTCCAACGAAACTGTGTGTTAAAACATGGAGCTAATGGGCCTGGCCTAGAGCGACTCACTCACTGGAATGAGTGAGGTTTATAGGAATGGCAGGTATCCTGAGGCTTAGCTTAATATTCCTGCTTCAAACTCCAAAGCTTCTTGTCTTGTATACCTGGTGAACCTGAACTTATGTGTCAAGGCTTACCTCAAGCATCACCTGTTCTATAAAGCTATTACTGACCTTGGTCTCCAGAAAGATTGGGAAATAGGAAAATAACCAGGTAAGCATAGATTTACCAAAACCAAGGAGAAAAAATTTGCCAGACATTTGGCATATGCTTAGTTATATTTGACTTATATTTCTTATTTTCAAAGCATTTGCATTACGCTAAATTTGAATTTAAGTCACCAAATGTTTATGAAACTATTATTTTCTGCCAGACAATATACTGACTTCCAGTAATCCAAATTAATGCCAGATAGGCTGGTAGTCTGCGTATCAATCTAATATATTAATGGGTTACATCTTAAAACTTAAAAGTATGTCCCCAAAGATCAAAATACCTGTATTTAATTTTCCAGTTCTAAGTTTTCTTACCACCAGTTTTCCCTTTGCCAATGATTACATCAGGATAAATTCTGCCTTCTTTCCTTATATGAGGAAAAAAGAACTTTAAGTCTTCAAATGTATTAGATATTGTTTCATTTTTATTTAATATGTCTGCTTTCTGTGCAACTGAAAGAAAAAAAAATAATGCTTCTGAGTATATGATTATAAGGATTTTTCTCCCTCTGGAATAATTTTTTTAAAGGTGTGTTAATAAACTCACAGATTCATTTAGCATTCAATATATAAAATAAATACTCCAAAATGTAAATTGTCAAAATAATAATGCTAAAAATAAAGCTCAACTACTATTGATTCATATTTATTTATAAAGTAATATTTAATTTAAGCCTAGAATTATAAGATACACGGAGGACAATAGAACTGTCAGTTCCAAATGAAAAAAGTGTAACTAAAACATGCTGTAATTGGTTTATTCTACTACTTTGATTAATATCACTTTATTAAATTTATATCTTTACACCTTTGCTTTGTAGCCCCTAAAATTTAATGACTGTATTTGTAACCTTCATTAGAATTTGCTTCTACAATTTTGAAAAAGAAAATGTTAGAGGACGCACATTGCCCAATTTTAATTCATAATAAATAACAATGTAGTAAAAACAGTGTCATATAAAAAAATAGATATATAAACAATGGAACAGACCATAGAATACAGAAGTAAGTTCACAAAAATATGGTTGACTGACTTAAGACAAAGTTGCAAAGGTAACTGAACGCAGAAAAGACAGTTGATAAAGGTATTTGAACACTTGGACATCTATGTGGAAAAAACTGAACATTGACTTGTTTTTTATGCTGTTTATAAAAATTAACTTAAAAAGTTCATAGACATAAACGTAAAACATAAACCTATGAATTTTTAAAAAAGAAAAACAAAAAAGAAAACCTTCATGACCCTGAGATAGGTAAAGAGATCTTAGATACAATATAACAACACAAAAAACAAAATACATAAAAGAAAAATTCACAAATTAGACTTCATCAAAAATTAAAAATGCTTGCCCCTGAAAGCATCATAAAGAGAATGAAAGAGTGTCACCAACTGGAAGAAAGTATTTCTAAGTCACATATCCATCTGATATGTATCCAGGATAATGTGTAGCACTCTCTTAAAACTCAGTGAGAAAACAAAATCACCCAATTAAAGAAACTGGCAAAACAGGAGTTTGAGAACGGCATGAGCAACATAGCAAAACCCCCATCTCTAAACACACACACACACACACACACACACACACACACACACACACACACACACAGTGGGGCATAGTGGCATGTGCCTGGAGTCCCAGCTATTCAGGAAGCTGAGGTGGGAGGATCCCTTGAGCTCAGAGGTGAAGGCTGCGGTGAGCCATGATTGTGCCATTGCATTCCCCATTTGAATGGACATTTCACCAAAGAAGACATCTGGATGGCAAATAGTAAAAATGTTCAACATCATTAGTTTCTGGGAAATGCAACATAAAGCTATGAGATATCATGGCGTTAGAATGGGTATAATAGGACAGGCATGGTCCCGTAATTCAGCACTTTGGAAGGCTGAGGTGGGAGGCTTGCTTGAGGCCAGGAGTCCAAGATCAGCCTGGGCAACATAGAGAGACCTCATCTCTACAAAAAATAAAATTAGCCAGGTGTGGTAGCACATGACTGTAGTCCTAGCTACTTGGGAGACTGAGATAGGAGGATTGCTTGGGCCCAGGAGGTGGAGGCTGCAGTGAGCCATGATTGCTCCATTGCCCTCCAGCTTGGGCAACAGAGCAAGAGCCTATTTTTAAAAAATGGCTATAATAAACTGGAGTGACTAAAACTCTCATACATTGCTGGAGGGAGTGAAAAATGGTATAGCCACTCTGTAAAACAGTATGGCAGTTTCTTATAAAGTTGAACATATACTTACCTATGCCCTATCAATCCTACTTCTACATATTAATTCTAAAAAAATTAAAACTTATCTTCATACCAAACACATATCATGAATGCTTATAGGAACATCTATTTTTAATTGCCCAAACCTGAAAACAACCCAAATGCCGTTCAATTGGTGAGAGGATAAACAATATGTCCATTGAACATTGATACAATGAAATCTACTCAGCACTAAAAACAGAACAATTGGTCACAGGACAAGTTGGGTGAATTCTATGCTAAGTGATAGAAGCAAGTTTCAAAGGGTTACGCATTGTTTGATTGCATTTGTATGGCTTCTGGAAAAGGCAAAGCAATAAGAACAGAGATCTAATCAGTGGTTGCCAGGGATTAAGAGTAGGGGGAGGACTGGAGTACAAAGGGGATGCACAAGGCAGGAATTTTTGTCCTGGAGAAATGGAAAGCCACTGAAGGTTTATATGAGAAAAATTAGCTGTATGTTACTAGTCACTCAGATAAAGCCGGAAGGTTGCCTGACTAATGTAGCAGAAATGATGATAGAAAATGTGGACAAATTTTTGAGATAGATAGAATGGTGAACCAACCAGGATTGCTTATTACTGACATGGAAGTATGCAAGAGGCAGAGGGAGGGGTCAGAGATGATCCTCAGGTTTCTGGTTGCATCTATTGAATGGTTCGTGAATGGTGGTGCAATTCACAGAGCCGGAAAGCACAGGAGACTACTTCCTGGTCGAGATGAGAGAAAGTAGGTCAGTGATATCTCTTACCTGATTTTTGCATGTCTCACAATAAAAGAACCAGTACTGATTTAGTTAAGTTTGTAGAGAGAAGATGCCCTAAAATCATAAGACATTGAATCTACATTTCCAAAAACAAAACAAAACAAACAAATCACAATATACAAAAAAAAAATCAACACAAACCTAAGTTTCCTGACAAATTTTCTCTCTTTGTAATTTCATACTTTATTCGATTCAAAACTTTCATCATCTCTTGGCTATTTTTTTCAGTTTTGTTTCTTAAGTGTAGCATATTTTCTTTAAACTCCAAAATATGGTTTCTACAATTAATTAATCGATTATCTGCAATGAAAATATATGTATATATTTGTACATGTAGCAATGGTGTCACACAATTTTCTATAATAGATAAGAATGTAAAATACAAGTTTCAATATAGTTATATATAGTACTATATATGTATTATATGTATATATATATACAATATACATATAGTATATACTACATGTGTAAATACATGCATAGGTACAAATATAAAAGACTGGAAAGAAAGAACAAAATGTTAAATATAGTGATATGCAGAAGGTGGGGTTATCAATGATTTTTTGCTTTATTACTCTGTGCTCTTCTTTTTTTTTCCAAATTTTCCGTGGTGTGCGTATATCAGATTTGTATTAGAGTGTAATCCCATTAACCCCCCAAAAATACATCTAAGAAATTATATGAAGAAAATTATGAGGAATATGTACACATATTTGAACTAAGGATATTTAACATAGGCCATAGTATTTAGCAATTTTTTTTTAAAATTGGAAACGACCAAAGTGCCCAACAGTAGGAAATTTGCTAAATAAATTACAGAATATTCTTTTAAGAGTTCTGATGGCTCTGATGTCAAATCATGTATAATATGTTTAATATTTGTGTTATCTGGTGAAAATTACTTAATTTCTTTTGCCTCTGCTCCTTTTGGTGTAAATGCATACATAAAAATCCCTGCCTCAGAGCTGTTGTGAAGAGATGTAATGATGATGCACATAAACTAAAGTTTCAGGATACAAAATCAACAGTAGAGTTTCTATCCACTAACAACAAGCTATCCAGGAAAGAAATCTATTAAACCACCCCATTTACAATGGCAACAATAAAATACTTAGGAATAAATTTAATTAAGGAGGTGAAAGAGCAGTGCACTGAAAACTATATAATCTGGGTGAAAGAAATTGAATACACAAATAAATGGAAAGATATCACATGTTCATGGATTAGAAGAATATTGTTAAAATGTCTATACTACCAAAACAATTGACAGATTCAATGCAATCCCTTTAAAAATTCCAATTACATTTTTCACAGAAACAGAAAAAGAAACCCTGCAATTCATATGAAACCACAAAAGACCCCAAAAAGCCAAAACAATCTTGAATGAAAAGAATAAAGCTGGAGACATCACACTGCTTGACTTCAAAATACATTGCAAAGCTATGATAATCAAAACAGCATGGTACTGGCATAATAAGCGACACATAGACCAATAGAACAAAATAGGGAAACCAGAAATAAATTCATGCATTTACAGTAACTTGATCTTTGACAAAGTTGCCAAGAACGCACAACAGGGAAAGAACAGTGTCTTCAATAAAACTGTGTTGAGAAAACTAGATATCCACATGCAGAAGAATGAAGTTAGATCTTTATTTTAACCCACATACAAAATCAACTAAAAATGGATGAAATGCTTAAGTGTAAGACCTGAAACTGTAAGATTAATAGAAGAAAACATTAGGAAAAAGCTTCATGACCTTGGTCTGAGCAATGATTTTTCAGATATGACTCCAAAATCACAAACAACAAAAAACAAAATAAATGAATGGGATTACATCAAGTTAAACAAGCTTATGCACAGCAAAGTAAACAATTAACAGAGTGAAGAGACAACATGGATTGAAAATATTTCAACCCAAGAGACAATCTATGGGTTCAAATTTGTCCAGTGGGAGAAAATATTTGCAAACCATACATCTGATAAGAGGTTAATATCTAAAATATGTAAGAAACTCAAACACTCAATAACAAACAAACAAAAAAAGTAAAACATCAGCAAAAGATTTGAATAGATATTTGTCAAAACAAGACAAACAAATGGCCATGTATATAGAAAAGTGCTTGATACCACAAATCATCAGCGAAATGCAAATTAAAACAATGAGTTACCACCTCACACCTGTTAGAAAGGCTATCATCAGAGACAAAAGGTGAGAATATGGAGAGAAAGAAACTCTTGCACATTGTTGGCAGGAATATAAATTGGTGTAGCCATTATGGAACACAGTATGGAGGCTCCTTAAAAAATTAAAAATAGAAATGCATAATGCAGCAATCCCACTGTTGGGTATGTATTCAAAGGAAATAAAGTCTGTATGTTGGATGGATGTTATGGTTCACACCTGTAAACCCAGCACTTTGGGAGATCAAAGTGAGAGAACTGCTTGAGCTCAGGAGTTCAAGGCCGCAGTGGAGCCATGATTGTACCACTGCACTCCAGCCTGAGCAACAGGGCTAGACTCTGTCTCAAAAAAAAAAAAAAAAAAAAAAAAAAGGCAATGGTGATACATTTGGGTTGAAACATTTAATATTTTTTCATTCATCTGCTTTGTCTGAACCAGAGTGCACAAGTGGATAGCCTGTGGCAAAAATTGGATAATTCCTCTCCCCTGCTCCAAACCCTCCAAAATATTTCTCGTCACACTTAAAAAAATAACCAAAGTCCTTACCATGACCCACAAAGCCCTGTGTGATCAGTCCTTGAGTTCCTCCCTGGTCTAATTTCCTACCCTTCCTGCCTCACTGTGAGGGAGCCCAGCATCACCCACACTGGCCTCCTTGCTCTTCCTCACGTGAACCAAACACTCTCCCACCTTAGGGCTTTGGCTTTTGCAATGTTCTCAGCACTGAATGCTCTTCCCCCATATCCTTTCATTGTTTTATTACATATCCTGTTGTGGCAGGAGGTCCCTAATTTCATTCAGTTTTCTGCTAAGACATTACCACCTCAGGGAAGCCCACCCTGCCATCCTTTGTAAGATAGCACACCCCTCTCCTTCCCTTATTCTTTTTTTTTTTTTTTTAAATACTTTAAGTTCTGGGGTACATGTGCAGAAGGTGCAGGTTTGTTACATAGGTATACATGTGCTGCAACCATCAATCCGTCATCTACATTAGGTATTTCTCCTAATGCTATCCCTCCCCTGGCCACCCATCCCCCTGACAGGCCCCGGTGTGTGATGCTCCCCTCCCTGTGTCCATGTGTTCTCATTGTTCAAATCACTTATCACCACCTGACTTCATATTATGTATTGACTGCTTTGATGTTTCACTCCAGAGATTTCTAGAATGTAAACTTGAGAGCAGCAAGAACTTTTTACTACTAAATTCCAACTATCTGAAACAGTGACTTGCATGTAGCTCTTATATGAATATTTGCTTAATGAATAAATAAATTAACGAAATGAATGGACTTGTCAGTATAAGAACTAATTTTAGTGATTCTTAAACTGAATCATGCTTTAATCAAAAGAACTGCACCTATCCAGACAAGCTTTAAACATTCATATTGTAGATACTATTTGAAGATGTTTACAAACCTCAGAGGGGGATGTAGTTTAAGCCCATGATATTAGGGTTTCCCAGGTAATGTTCTCTTTGCAAAATGGATTGTGTGTTCTGAGTTGATATATCATGGGTGATGCAACCTATGTGGGAATTCTACATTGTAGGTCAGTCCCTAGGGATCAATTTAGTAAACACGAAAAGAAAGTTTTCTCTAGAGGAAGCAGTATTTACAGCAACAACCATAAACAAATGTTAAAGGACATAATCTCTAATCTTAGATCTGCTTTTTGTACATTTTTCCCTGGTAATTCATTCATCAATATTCTATTTAAAATACTGAAATTACTTGCATATTTACTCAGGTATTTAGTGAGGATGAAATGTTATAACACTGTTTTGCAAAGGTTTGAAATAAACAATAATGAGATGCTTTGAGTCAACTGGGCATCTCTGTAGTGAAACTGTGAAAACAAACACCAGTTCAAGTGTGCAGTGGGTGAATGTGACTTCTGCACATTAAAAATAGGTTCCAGGCTAGATCCTAAGTGCCACTGCTTTGTGCCTCTCACAGCAAGGCTCCAAGGCATTGTGTTCCAGTAGAAATAAAATGCAAGCCACATCTGTAATTTAAAATTTTCTAGTAGTCACATTTTAAAAAATAAAAAGAAACAAATGAAACAAGTGAAAGTAATTTTAAACAATGTATTTTATTTAATACGATATATCCAAAATGTCTCGACATAAAAGTAAACAATGGGCTATTTCACATTTTTGTACTAAATATTCTAAATCCTGCATGCATTTTACACTCACAGCACATCTCAATTCAGATGCTAACTTTTAATAATTATAGTGAAATGTAATCCTACCAAAACAGTACAGTTTTGCTTAATGGAGAAATACTTTGCACAATTTCAGTTATTAAATGTAGACTCAAACTAGTTAAAATAAAATAAAAACGCAGTTTCTCAGTTGCACTCACTAGCTGCACTTCAGGGGCCTCAAAGCCACCTGACTATCACGCTGGATGGCATAAGTCCCCAGCATCAGCTATGAGCTTGTTAGAAATGCAGTATCTCAGGCCCCACGCCAGACCTACTAAGCCAGATTGTGCTATTTAATAAGATTCCCAGTTGACTGCTATGCACATTAAAATTTGAGAAAGACTGTGGCAGACTACTTTCATGGTTTTCTCTTTATCATCATTGATACTACCATAGTTCAAGCTTTATTGCCTTTAGCTGTACTATTATAATTGCCTCTTAATTGGTCTCTCACCTCCAATCCCTGATGAATCTTCTGGAAACACTGCTCAAAGACTATAAATAGTTCCCTGAGTACTTACTTGCCTTGGTCTACCAGGTCCTATACAACATAGCCATGAACGTGACTTGACCTCACTTCATTCACTAAACACCTCCAGTAACAAGCAGCATGCTGAGATTTCTATTCTTCCATTACATACTTGCCATGTGCTATGTGGTAGGTAAATAAACATGAATAAAACCTGGTTCCTGCTCTAAATTAAATTGATACGAATAAAATCTGGCTCCTGACAATCAGGCTGCAAGGAATGTGGGAATGGTGCATATTTTTAAACTGTACTAATTATAATATATTGTTAAAATGGAATTATTCTCAAAGTGCCACAGGCACAGGAAGGCAGGAATGATTAATTCTTAAGGAGAACTGAGGAGTAGGGGAGGTGGAGACGGTTTCAGAGAAGAAGGAAGACTTGAGAACTTGTCTGCACAGAAGCTGGCCTACAGCAGAAAGAAGGGAAGGGCATTCCAGCCTCAGAAAAACACACTGTAAGTGCATAGAGTGTGAAATGGTATGGTACGTGATATAGTTTGAATGTATGTCCCCACCAAATCTCATGTTGAATTGTAATCCCCAATGCGGGAGGTATTTGAGTCATGGGGAAAGATGATCCCTTATGGCTTGGTGCTATCCGCATGATAGTGAGTTCTACTGGGATCTGGTTAAGTGTGTGGCACCTCCCTGCCACTCTCTCTCACTCCTGCTTTTGCCACGGGACATGCCTGCCTGCAGCCTAGCCTTCTGCTATGAGTAAAAGCTCCTTGAGGCCTTCCCAGAAGTCGAGCTTATGTCGGCACCATGTTTGTAGGGCCTGCAGAACCAGGAGCCAATTAAACCTCTTTTCTTTATAAATTACCCAGTCTCAGATATTTCTTTATAGCAATGCAAGAATGGCCTACTACAGTTTATCTTGGGGAACGTATGTAAGTCACTCAGGGGGTAGATAGAAGGGCAAAAGGTATAATGTTAAAGCATTGGTTGGTCACTTTAAATTTGTTATTAGTTTACTTGTACCCAATGTAGTTCCAAATAAAGAATATCTAAGGCAATTACTAGAAGATGAAACTAAAAACATAAAGGACATTTCAGATTACTCCCCCCATATATGCTTTGCAATAATCAAATCAAACTATGTACTAAGCCCTTTAAATTCTCTCTGAGTGGCTCCTGTATGCATTAGGTTTTATTGTGAAATATATTAGATATTACAAAGAGTATATAAGACAGTTTAAAGGATAATAATAAAAATGAACATCTTAGCCTTAGATATTCTACCTGTTTCCTTCCCAGATCCAATTCTCCTTCCTCCCTAGCCCCAGATAAGCAGAATCCTGAATTTCGTATTAATCATGTATTGCTTTCCTTTACAGTTTTACTATTTTTGCAAGCTGACTTACACTTGGCTTTATACATTAGTAAATAAAACTCTGTACTTGCTTTTTAAGCTCAATTTATGCTTTTGAGATTTATTTATATTGATGACTCAAGCTGTAGTTTATTCATTTTCATGGATGTAAAATGTTCCAGTGTTCTGAATATACCACAACATGTTTGTCTCTTCTATTGTTGGTAACAATTATAAGAAATGCTATCAAGAACATTCTGGTACATATCTCCTAGTAAACATGTTCAAGAGCTTCCCTAGGATATATCTGGTGGTAGAGCCATTATTTAAAATATTTAGCCACATGTATGGTACAGGTGCTGATCAGGAAGAACAGACACTGGCCATAAACCATTGATAAGGCTGTACACTAATTTCAACCCTACCAGTAGTGGAATTCCTAAGACATAGGAAAGGCATATTTTTCATAACAGACGTGACTGAATGTATACTCCTCCAAGGGAAGTTTGAATTCCCAAAGCTCCATATTCTCACTAAGTGTTTAATTTCCTAATTGAAGGAACAGAGTAGCATGAACTGGTAACTCATGTTTCAAACTTGCATTTTCTTGATTGCTAGTGGTTTTTCCATGTATATTCAACATTTATGTTGCACTTTGTTTTAGAGTCTACTTTGCTGGTATTAATATAACCACAAGACCAGCCCAAACTGGACCTACTTTGTTGAAAAATGTCCAGTTAGCTTGTAGGTGTAACAGAGCCAAAAACTGCAATTCATACAGCCTGGGCAAGTGCAATAGCAAAAACTTTGACCTCCAACCACACCCAGAACCAGTGAATCCTCCCTCTGAATCAAGAAGCCTGGGATATGACCAGAACCTGAATGCTGGAACTCTTTCAGATGTGAGGGGTTTGTTGGCCCAGAAGATCTGGAGCTGAAATTTGCCTCAACATACCTTACCATCAATGGCCAGATTGGAAGCCCTCCAATTAGACCCTGCCAAGCTAACGTTCCTAAATCTTTTCCCTTGTCCTATGATCCCTTAAAACTTGGCCCAGACCCAATAAAAGACACAGATTTGAGTCTGAGTCTTATTTTCTTGCTGGCTGGTTTTGCAAAAACAAAACAAAACAAAAAAAATTCTTTTCTCAAAAGTCATTGTTAAAGTTACTGGCTTCTGTATGCATTGGACCATGGGCCCATTTGCTTGATAACATAATATAGCTACATCAACTTTATTTTGGTTTGGGTTTGTGGGTATTTTTCTATCCTTTTTCTTCCAAAATTTCTGTCTTTAAAATTCAAATATGTCTCTTTTAGTAATCATCAAGTTGAATTTTGTCGTATATCCAATCAGGAAATATTTTAATTTCTTTTTTGGCACACTTAATGCAATTAGTGATATAGTTGTGTTATTTTACTTTATTTTAGTGGTTCAACTAGATACTTCAACATGAATCCTCAATTTAATAGTCGAATTCCAATTCTTACAATCTCACTTCTCAATAGTTCTACAAGTCTAGTGCAATTTAACTCCATTTTCTCTCTCTTAACTTTTCTTGTAATTGCTGATGTGCATTGTTGTTGTACATATATTTTAAATTCCACAAGACATTTCAATTATTCTCTGAAATAACCCACATTTGGACCTTGGATTCTGCTGACTTACCGCTGCATCTAGGAGCTCCTCCTCTGTCCCACGGACAGTAATAACAATCTATTGGCATATTCCCACAAGGTCATACACATTGGTGAAACCCTTCCCCAACTGGATGGGGATGAGGGTGTTTTCCCTCCATCAAGGGAAGAGAGAAAGATCTCCAGGAAATAAAGTTGGGTGCTCTAGGATGAGCCCTCTTGTCACTCATTCAGGGGCTGAAGAACATTTTTACCCTGAAAATTGTGGAACTGCTAGACCTACCAAAATTCTCATGCCGCCAGATGAAAAGAGGCAGGAGAAAGAAAGAGATGCGACTAAGCCAAGAGCGGGATCATATGAAGTAGCCTGCAGGCATGCAGCTTGAAGCGGCAAAGACATATGAGTCAGCTGTGGCTCAAGTGAATATTGCAGGCCATCTGCAAGAGGGTCTTCTGCCAGGCAGAAGATTCCCAGCACCAAGGGGCTGTGGCAAAGGCAGAGGTAGGGAGGAAGAATTCAAGCAGGGGATGGATATCCCTTCAGGGAATAGATAGCAGAGACACCACAGCAGGTGCTCAGAAGCAGCCACAAACTACCCCTACAAGAGCATTAGGTGTCTGCCACATCCAAGTGTCTTCCAGAGAAATTCATGGAAGAAAACCTCTGCCCCCCCAGCTCTTTCCCACCCTAGTACCACAAGGGAAGCACAAGAAAGGAGGAAGGGGGTGCAGCAGACTGTTTCTCCAAAGATGACCTCCAGGTCAAATAGTATTGTGCACTTTGACCTTCCCAGTCACTCATGAAGAAGTCAATTTCTCTACCTTCTTGAATCTGGGTTCACCCTGTGACTGCTTTCACTACAGTAATATAGAGCAAAAGCAATGGAGTACTAGTTTGGGGTATAACCTTTAACTGGCTTGGCAGTTTCCACTTCCTGCCTTTTAAAAGGTAGTTGCCTTGTGGGGGCGGAAAAAGGTATCATTTTGCTAAGACCACAATGTTGTGAGGAACAAACCCAAGCCATGAGGAGAGGCTTTGGAGGATGCACCACTGCGTGGGGAGAGGAGAGAGAGATGCCAGAGCTGTGAGGGAAAAAGACTTCTTAGTAGTAGAGTCTTCAGCTCCAAATGTCCCAGTTGACACCACCTTGGATTATAGACAAACTGCCCAGTAGAGCTCTTCGTGAACTCCTGATTACTAAATCAAGAGTTTTTAAAAAGAGATTGTTCGAGGTCAGATCGAGACCATCCTGGCCAATATGGTGAAACCTCGTCTTTACTAAAAATACAAGAATTAGTTGGGCATGGAGGCACGTACCTGTAGTCCCAGCTACTCAGGAGGCTCAGGCAGGAGAACTGCTTGAACCTGGAGGCGGAGGTCGCAGCGAGCCGAGATCGCGCCACTGCACTCCAACCTGGAGTGGTATTTAATGGCATTAAAACTTCTGATGTTAACATTCTAAATTACCTTCCAAAATTACTAGACTGGGTGCGGTGACTCATGCCTGTAATCCCAGCACTTTGGGAGGCAGAGGTGGGTGGATAACCTGAGGTTAGGAGTTTGTGACCAGGCTGACCAACTTGGTGAAACCCCATCTCTACTAAAAATACAAAAATTATCCAGGCGTGGTGGCACATGCCTGCAATCCCAGCTACTCAGGAGACTGAAGCACGAGAATCGCTTGAACCTGGGAGGCTGAGGTTGCAGTGCAGTGAGGCGAGATCGCGCCACTACACTCCGGCCTGGGCAACAAGAGCGAAACTCCACCTAAAAAAAAAATTACTATAAAACTTTACATTTTGCTTTCTAATTACAAGAAATCATTTATTTTTTGTTATAAATGTGCTTATTGTTCATTGTGCTAAAATAAATAAAAAGACATTAGGATAATGTTCTTTATAGAAAATGAAGAGGAGGGAAACTTTGTCAAATGACTATAAAGATGAGTAGACATATTATAATGCAGATAAATTAATATACATTCCTTATCTTTGAAACAAGCAGGATATAGAATATTTTGTGTATATGAGGATAAAATCTAGTCTTAGCTGGAGAGCTAAAACATGAAGCCACTCCCAAACTTCAACCTCAGCACTCTTGCCAAGATTACCTTGTGTGCACTTAAGTCACACATGTGTAAATAAATGAAAATTTAACTGAAAACAATGTAAGAGCAATCGTGGAATGCTGGGATCATAATTTACAGGATTCCTAAGTCTTAAACTGAGAAATTCAACTACTTGAACGATAAAATTTTACACCGCGGACAACTAGGGTTGAAAGATCAAGTATAGGATGCCTGGTTAAATTTGAAACTAAAATAAAAAAGATATAAATATTTTAGAATAATTATGTCCCATGCATTTTTTATACCAATATATAATTGTTTATCTGAAATTGAAATTAAACTGGGCAACCTGTACTTTTGTTTCCTAAATTGGCACTTCTATAGGCCAGGCGAAATTACATCTTGAGTGTGTGGGAGCGGAACGCAGGCCGGCGGTCCATCGGAGAAGTCCAGACTGTGGGCCGGCGCTGTAGGCGGTCAGTGACATCCCTCTCCTTTCTACCACCTCTTTCCAGCTATGCAAAAAACACTCCAGGGAGGAGGGAGGCATGAAGCGTGGCCTGATGATGTAACCTGGACCACAAAGGAGGAAAGATGCGGAAAGACGCTGGCTGTATAAGAGCAGTTCTTGGGGTCAGACAGTTATAGTTTCGAGAAGGAAGAACAGGAGAGGGGAAAAGCAGGGCACAGATGGGGCCCTTGAACCTTTGAGGAAAAGGGAGCGGTGGGGAGCCCGGGCCAGATCCGTTAGCGCGCGCGCAGGCCGGTTACAGCCCAGCCACCGCTGACCGGAACGTGGGCACCGACGCGGGCCTCCCAGTGGCAGCGCAGGCGGCCACCGCCAGCTTCCCGCATCGCCCCCGCACCCGCCCACCCCGCCCCGCCGGCATCCCTGCGGCCGGGAAGCCCCCGAGGCGGGAAAGGAGGCGGGAGGAGGGCCCGCCGCTTACTGGTTTGAGTTATCCTGTAGATGCAGAAACAAGAGAAGCTGAAAAGCGCGACGGCGACCAGGGTGATCAGCAAGTTCACCTGCTTGGTCCTCATGGCGCTGACCTGGCTGCGGGAGGCCGGCGGGTGGAGGCGGCGAGCAGTGCCCGGGACCGGGTTGAGCGCGCAGAGTCCCCTTCCCGCGGTGCCGCGTGGGTCCCCAGCACACCGCCCTGGGAAGCCGCCTTCCCGCAGAACTTCTGCACCCTTTGCTTCTTGCTCTAGGGCTCAGCGCGTGCTATAAACCGCTGCCAGGTCGTTAAAAGCGATAAACTAGGGAAAGCACCCCATTGCCTGGCACGTGGTGGGTGCGCAGTACCTGTTGGTGACTTTCCTCGAGTAGCTTATCAAACTTTTACCCAAGCTGAGAAACACTAGAACATCAGTAGCATGAGACTCTATGGACTCCTTGATCTCTCCCCTCTAATCTCTCCTCTCATTGAGGACTCACTGGCAGTCTGGTTATAAACATTCTACTTCAAATCAGCCCTGCAGGTTGGAAGGGCTCGCGTCTGTCCCCTTGAGAGGGAAGAAAGATTTGAAGATACACCAGCCTGAGGATGCCATTACAGCCTACGTGTTCTCATGTGCTAATGGCTAGGAGCTGTGACTTTCCATGGGCGGGGACCCAGCCAGATCTCAAAATAAGGAGCCAGGAGAAAGAGACACCTCAACTATGTTCTCCTTCACCGCTCCAGTCTGTTGCCGGTGCTTGCCTTTGACTGAACTCTACTGAAAACGGGAAGACAAGAAAGTTCAGCTTGATGTACTAGATGGTCCAAACTTGGCTTCTAGGCTGTGGAGCAGGTTGGAGAAAACGTAGGGAAGATTAGGGTGGAAGAAGGAAGCTATTCAGCACAAAGAGATGTCTCCACACTCAGCATTTCACTGCCTTCTTACCTGAGGTCCAGTTTTGCATATTCAGTTGCCTACCCAGCCCTTCAGCTTGAATGTCCCACATCAGCTTCAAGATGTCCAAACTTCCTCACCAAGCTATTAATAGCTGTTTTCCCAGAGTCCCTTGATTTTATCAGTGGCATCATAGTTCTTCTTACAATCATTTTGACTCTGGTTCATTATATCTCATTATTTATAAAATCTTTACTTACCTAAAGGATTGTGTTTCTGTTGCCACTTACTATCCCCAATATTCAGATGATCACAGTGATATTCAAACTGGTCTCACTGTCTGCAGGATCTACCCTCTGCAGTCCACACTTCAGTACCAGATAATCTTCCTAGTTCACCACAGTCAGCTGTTATTGTTGTTTACATAGCTCCACTTCTCCTGAATGAAAAAGGCCCCTCTCAATCAGGCCCCTCACTGCTTTCTCATCTCCCAGCGTGCCCTTACATGCCTCTGGCTCCTGCCAGATTCTTTTTTCAATCCTACTCTGAACATGTCATGTTCACTTCTCTCCTTCTGTGCCTTTTCTCTTTATGTCTGCCCCCTGCCCACAATGTCCAGTGTCCTCTCTGACCACTGAAATCTTTTCTACATCTTCAGGTCTCATGTTTCATCTGTTTCATGAATCAAAACCTGGCTACAGCAGACCACTCTGACTTCCCCTTCTCTGAATTTCTTTAGTATGTAGGGCAGGGATGTTCAATCTTTTGGCTTCCCTGGGCCACACTGGAAGAATTGCCTTGGGCCACAAATAAAATACACTAACACTAATGATAGCTGATGAGCTAAAACACACACACACACACACACACACACACACACACACACACCCCTCACAATATTTTGAGAAAGTTTACCAATTTGGTTTGGGCCACATTCGAAGCCGTCTTGAGCTCCATGCTGCCTGCCAGCCATGGGTTGGACAAGGTGATGTAAGGTCTCTGCCTTTCATTTTGATATGTATCCCTAGGTACTTGTGGATAGGAGCTTCCAAAATGATCCTAAGTTACACCCATGGTTGAGGGAGAAATATATTCAAAGCAGATTGAATTATTGGTAGTTGTCCTAAGAAATGTAATTACACGTGTTAGCATCAATGGTTGTGGAGGTCTAGGGAAGGATAGTTGTGGTAGATGCCTGAGAAAAGAGGGTTCCCATATTCCTTTGCTGTGTAGTCATGCATGATAGACAAGCTCTAAAAAGACCTGGCTGTGGGCAGAAGCTGACGTCCCATTTCTACAAGGGAGCATGGGAAACAGAAGGAAAAGCTGCTTAAGAATTAATCCTCCCAACAAAGTTTCAGTTAGACAGGAGGAATAAGTTCCACTGATCTCTTGCACAGCATAGTTACTATAGTCAATTATAATGTATTGTACATTTCAAAAGTCCTAAAAGAGTGGACTTGAAATGTTCTCACCACAAGAAATAAGTACGTGACATCATGGATATGTTAATTAGCCCGATTTGATCAATGCACAATATATACATGCAGTAAAACTTCACACTATACCCCATACATATATATAATTGTTGTCAATTAAAAATAAAGAAATTTCTAAAAAAGAACTAATGCCATCAAGTAAACAATAAATAATTGAAACAAGGTGGCACACATAATGCTGGTAGGGTCAGTACAGTGGGAACCAAACAAAATTTTAGTAAGCTTAATCATCTCGATAGCTTACAAGGCCAATGTTGTATTAAGGAAAAACTGCAATGTAAATAGGTTTACTAGGACAAGTACATATACCTAAAAAAAGAAAGTTCTGGGATCATTTCCACTGCTAAGTTGAGGAAAATTAATTTAACAATCAAGAGCTTCTGGTTATTAAATCTTTCTAAGTAGCTTCTGAGTGTCAATAGATTTTCTAATTGCTTCTGAGTGTCAATAGATTTTCACTGGTATCAGAGGGAGAAAACCAGGAGAATTATCTAAAGCTAGTGCCTTAATTTATCCACATAGTCCATCTCTGTTGGAAAACCTGAAGAGACCATGGTGCTAAGCACAGAAGAATAATTAATCAAACCACTGAGACTTTATGTGACAAAACTCTTTAAATGCAGAGACACTATAATTGGATCAATATTTTTAGATCCAAAAGGTGGAAAGGAAAGCTTACTGGTTTTAAAAACTTTTGTACGTTTAGCATTTTAATATGAACTATATACCATTATAAGTCAAATCTTTATAACTATTTAATACAAATCACAAATCGAAATAAACACATTTTCTTCATATTTGTTATTTATTTGCTTCCTAACTTTGATTCAAACATATCAGCAACTAATTAGTTAATACCTGCTCCAGGAACAACTAAACTCCTAAACCTCCATGTCTTAATAGAGTTTTTTTTTTTTTTTTTTTTCCTAGCTCAAGTAATATCTAATCCCAGAGTTTCCGGTTGGTTTGTAGCTTTCCATGTGATCAATCTGAGGCACAGCCCCTTCCATTTTGTTGCTTCCCCTCTTCTCCAGGGTTTAGAAATCCTCTTCATTCCAATAGAGGATTAGGAGAAAGCATGTGGAGGAGAAAGTCTGACCAGAATTGACACAACCTAATTCTGCTCAAATTCTATTGGTGAGAAAACTAGAGGCAAAAGAAGTGGAAACTAGTTCCTGGTTGGCTAGCTGCTTCCCCTCCACACTCTACCACATGAGCCGATCACAAACATTCAGTGGTCAGCCATCCATCTCTGATACATCACCTTAACTGAAACCAAATGATAATGTTTCTCAAAACATCCATCGCCCTCTTTCCCAAATAAGTCAATTACTAGTTTCTGGATTCAAGAAATTAGTATAACTAAGGAGTACAGTGCTATTATAAAGGAAAATAGAATGTCCATATTAAATATGTAACTATTTTTTACACTGTGTTTGAAGGTAAACAGTGCCATCATTCACCAGCAACATAGTGTTGGGAAGAGTTTTTAATCCTCCCTAAATTTGGGTTCAGTAAGAGGGGATGGATAATATCTGTTCAAGTTGGCAGAGATTAAATAACATTCATAATAACTTAGCAATGGAATACTATTTGGCCATAAAAAACAATGAAATCATATCATTTGCAACAACATGGATGGAACCAGAGGTCATTGTGTTAAGTGAAATAAGCCAGACACACAGAAAGACAAATATCCATGTTTTCACTCAAATGTGGAAGCTAGAAAAGTTGATTTCATGGAGGCAGAGAGTAGAATGATAGATACCAGAGGCTGGAAATGGTAAGGAGGATGAAGTGAGGTTGGTTAATGGGTACAAACATACAGTTACATAGAAGGAATAAGTTCTAATATTTGATAGCAGAGTAGGGTGACTATAGTTAAAAATTGTGTATTGCGTGTTTCAAAATAGAAGACATGAAATGTTCCCAATATATAGAAATGATACATACTTGTGATGAATACCCTAAATACCCTGACTTGATCATTACACATTCTATACATGTAACAAGATACCACAAGTACTCCATAAATACGTACAAGTATTCTGTATCAAATATATATACATATGATGCAGCACACACACACACACACACACGTACATACACAACTACGTTGGGAGGAAAAGGCAAAATGTTAACACTGTTTAATTTTTTAAAAAATGAACTTAGCATACACATACTTCTTGTCCTAATATAAGTGCTCAATATGTTTTTGTTCTTTTTTCCTCTGTTGCTATTCACACAAAGCAGTTATAATTTTCTCATTTACTTTATTACTTCTTCTACAGCAGACTACCTGTTCAAAAATCCTTCTGTGATTCCTTCTGAAAAATAAAAAGTGTTATCCTAGAATCCTGGGTCTTCCATAGACTGGTTCCATCTGTCTTTCCAGCTGCATATTCCTCTGTTGCAGTACTCAAAAGTTCTACTCTGCTCAAATTCACTAAATACCACGTTTTCAAAATTCAGAAAAGCACTTTCCTCTCACATTTTAAGGTTTTTGAAATCAGAATGTGTCTTCCAATCAATGTTTACATTTAACATATTTCTTCTTCTTTTTCCCCAAAAACAAAAACAAAAAAATCTGATACTCAACCAATGGGTCAATGGTTTGTCTATGAGCCAGGACACATGATATTTATTGAGCATCTACTCTGTGCCAATCATAGAATGAGGTGCTGGGGATATAAATATTCACCTGCTGGTTCTTGACTTCAGCTTCCTCTTTATGCTCAAATGTGGACTGCACTGCAAACACATTCATATTCCTGCCTATCAAAACTAGTCGGGACTGAGCTGAAATGGAACTTCCTCCATGAAGTGTTTTTTGAACTCCTATAGCACTTGGACCCTTTCTCAGAGCCCTCAATCTGCATTATATATAATTGTTATACCCATGTTTTATTTCCTCTACCATGTTATGAACCCCTAGAAGACAGAGATCATGACATTTTCCTTCCTTCTTTTCTTTTTTTTTTAGAGATGGAGTCTTGCTCTGTCACCCAGGCTGGAGTTCAGTGGCGCAATCTCGGCTCACTGCAATCTTTGCCTCCAGGGTTCAAACGATTCTCATGCCTCAGCCTCCTGAGTAGCTGGGACTACAGGCACGTGCCACTATACCTGGCTAATTTTTGTATTTTTATTAGAGATGGGGTTTCACCATTTTGGCCAGGCTGCTCTCAAACTTGTGACCTCAAGTGATCCGCCCGCCCCGGCCTCCCAAAGCGCTGGGATTACTGGTGTGAGCCACCGTGCCTGGCTGACATTTTCATACCGTATTCCACACTACATATTTCAAGGTGCTTTACAGATCAAAGGTATTGATTGAAACACAAACCTCCACCTACAATCAACCTACCTACGACCAGTTAAGCCAACAGTAAATTTTAGTCCAGGAAATCCAGATAGACAATGCAGCAGCATCCTCAAAGACCTTCAGAATTCTCCTTTGTGATGTTTGTCTAAATTAATGTTACATCCAGTCCATGGGAAGTTGAGAACTGCCAGGCTAAAGATAAATATTTGCTAAAATAATAGAAATGGAAAGAGTATCCTCTGAGGATATTATCAGTGTTACAAATACCCATCAAGGCTTCTTTAGTCAACCTTAATCTAAATGGTGATCTCATAACTATTATTAGCACAGAAAAGTAAACTTAGTGGAGACAGATCTTTCTAGTGTCATCTATATGCAGGATCCTGAAGGTGAAAACAACCTGAAAGACAATGACTTTGGACAGCCATTCTTCTCAAATTTCAGCATGCATAAGAATCACCTTGTTAAACACAAGGTGATGACTGGGCCCACTCTCAGAATTTCTGATTCAGTAAGTTAAGGTTGCGGCCCCAAAATGGGCATTTCTAACAGGTCTCACATGCTATTAATACAGCTGGTCCCGGAGCACACTTTGAGAATCTCTGCACAATAGCATTCCATAGAATCACAGATCAGACCTAGAAAAACATTTCATTATATCCCTTGGACATCATATTCTGGAAGTGAATAATATTTACAAAAATTTATCTCTGCTATCCTTGGACATACCAAGACTGGCCTGATTAGCTGAAAAAAGACACAGTAATTTTAGAGGCATCAGATTCTAGGATTGTCCCCTGAATTGAAAGGCTGAGCTGCAGACAAAAGGAGGATGCCCCTTCCAGCCAGCAGAACCTATGATCCAACAACTGGATGAACAGAAACAGGAATAGGGTACAGACCAGTAATAAGCATCAGAGCGTCCAACAGAGAGTGACACGAACTGATTTTTTTTTTTTTTTTTTTGGACAGAGTCTCACTCTGTCATCCAGGCTGGAGTACAGTGGTGCGATCCTGGCTCACTGCAACCTCCGCCTCCCAGGTTCAAGTGATTCTCCTGCCTCTCAGTGTGCTGGGTAGCTGGGATTACAGGTGCATGCCACCACACCAGGCTAATTTTTGTATTTTTATTAGAGATGGGGTTTCATCACGTTGGTCAGGTTGGTCTCGAACTCCTGACCTCATGATCCACCTGCCTTGGCCTCCCAAAGTGCTGAGATTACAGGCATGAGCCACCGTGCCTGGCCCTGATGTGGTCTTTTAACTGTCCTTCCTGCTGTAACATGACTTTGGTTTTTCTTAGGGGAACTGTGGTAGTTAGCTAACAATTCTTCCCATCTCTGTATGCTGCTCCTCCCATGAAGAGGTGAAGTCTCTGTGCCGACCTTAAAATTTGCCTTGATGAATAGATATTATCAGAAGAGATGTTCTGGGACTCCTGAACCAGGCTTTAAGAGGCCTGGAAACTTTTGCATCTTCCTTCTTGGAGCCCAACTGTCATGCTTTGAAGAAGTCCAAGCCAAACTACTGACTGATTAGAATCTTCTTGGAGAGGAGCACTGTGATGAGAGGTCAACCTGACTACTCCAGCACCAGCCAAGCTCCAACTGAATGCAGTTGTGTGGGAGACCTCCAGAGAAACCAGCAGGAAAACTGCCTACCTGAGCTCAGCAAACCCACCTACTTATAAGAAATTGTTATTTGGGGCCACAATGTATGGAATGGTTTGTTTTGCAGCAACAGGTGAGTGATAGAGGAACTAATGCCCTCTCTGCCAACTTTATGCAGAAAGGGTTCACATACAACCCAGCTCTGACCAAGCATCATAGTCTCTGACCCTTTACACAGAGATTAGTTCAGCACTTGACTCATATCAGCCAAAGGTGGCTCAATTATGAGACCTTTCAATCTAGACCGGGAGTTTCTAGGGCCATCTTGCCTATAGGAAGGGAGAACTTGCCAGAGGGTAATGCTGACTAGGGTGGAAGCAGCTCTGAAGGATTTCATTTGATTACCTACCCAATCCAGTCATGCCAAGATCTATATTAATCTATGGTTATTTTAGTTGCATGAGTCAATGCATTTCTTTCATCAATTAAATCAGCTTGAGGTAAGGTTTCTATAGGTTGTAACTGAAAGACTTCTGACTAATACGGGGAACCTAGCAGGTAAGTAAAGGACGGTAATAGAGAATCTAGAAATAACAGACAACTTGGAGATTCAGCTAGGTGCAGCCAGCACCAGGAAGAAACAAACACACGCAATTTCCAGCAACATTGGCATTCTGAAGTAAGACATCAGGCCCCAGGATCACTGAGTATAGTTATATGAGTTGTGTCCTACCAAAGGGGCCCTGAAGGAGGGCTAAGGTGAAGGCTAAAGATCGGCACTTGCTCCAAATGAACTGTGGTGCAGGACTGTGTCTGTTTAGAATAAGGAGTGCATCTTTTTTAGATTAACAAAACAGCATTGTGTAGGCTGAAGCCTCAACTGTCCCTGGAGGCAATGGGAGAAGCCCAAGGCACAGTCCTGCTCCCAGTGACGGCTAGGAAAACACATAGAGTACCTAGAAAAGAACTAGAAAAAGAAGCATAACTCATAAATCACAACTGAAAAAACAGTGCCAATCTGCTACCATTCAGGCAGGGGTTCAGGGATCCTGTGTCACAGTTTTTCTCTAGCTTACCCATACAGAATTTTCAGGCCAAACATGTAAATCAGCCTCAATTTGATTTGGGAGGAGAACAGTTCTGAAGGTTTATTCCATCATCAACCATGATGTGGCTTTCCACCTGAGCCACAGGTGTATTATTCTCTCACCTGGAGACACTCTAGGGGGCTCAGAGTGACAGTACCTTCCCCAGCGTCATCATTTATTTGTTCTCCTGTTTTCTTTCTCTTAATATTTCACCTTTTTTCCCATTTATCACCTGTCAGAACATAGATGTGGTCTGCCAGGCAGGGGCCTCTGGTTCAGACATACTGTCAATCCATAAAGAAGATAGCAGTAGGAAACGTGCCAGGGCCTTGCCTTTTGTCAGTTCTTGGGAAGAAGTGGCAGGGCTGCCTCAGTCAAGTACAACATAGCTATATTCCCACTACATGGGGTGAGTGGAAAAGTGGGTGTACTTATAGCCAATCCTTGTTTGGCCACATGATATGAAGTCACTACCCAGCATGGGGGTTCCCTGAAAAATATGTACATGTATGTTCAAAGCAATAGAAGTTTTGTCTTGGGCAGCAATTTTTTCTTGCACTGGATCACCCAAATGCAAGAGAGACAGAGAGAGAGAGAGAGAGAGTTCTAGTAGAGCAGCATCCTCCATCTCTTCCCTCCTCTAGCACTAAAAAGCCTTTTTAAATCTGTTTCTCCCTTACTTCCCCTCATATGTGGACAGAGCACACAGTCACCTGAAGGAGCCAGCCAGCTGTTCACATCCTGTGTTTTATACTGTATTTTCAATAATAAATATTTCAATTATCTGTTCTCATATCAATTTGACAGTTACTCCATCGGTGGAATATGATATTGACATGTCCATATCATGTTAGGATACTTTCTGGGGAGGAGGGCTACTTCTGCACAGTGGCTACATAGAGTACCTTCTTTAGTACAGTGAGATGTATGATAGGGAACCAAATGGCTGTATAATACACTGTTCCAAGTCCTTGATAGTGTTTGTGTCCAAGATGACATATGCATTAAACTTATTGGAATCCTCTGGTGGGGGGGGGGAGGCGCTACAAGTAGTAATCCTATATAGTTCACTGGCCCATTCTGTGCCCAGGAGATTTTCCCAAATGGCATTTTTAAATGGCTATTTTTGGGTTAGCATTCATTCATGTCTTGCCATATTAGTGGCTTAGGTAAGGAATAGGTGGAATATATAACTATTTCACACATTCGTGCATGGCTTTGGCACCACCATGCCTACTTACATTGCCAAGGAGACTACTTCTAGGGAACGGCAGGTGATCATCTTCACATTTTATTTACCTTTTGAATTGATTTGATTCTTATCGTGGGCATCTGTTCGACCCACTATCATCCTTCCTTGGGAATCCCACAGGGCCTTCCACAGTCAAATCCCCTGCACTGGGGTATTCTTAATGTTAACCTATCAAGATTCTCAGATTCCTGGGCCTGGTGGCTCATGCCTATAATCCTGGCTACTTGAGAGGCTGAGGTGGGAGGAGTGCTCGAGCCCAGGAGTTCAGGGCTATAGTGAGTTATGATTGTGTCACTGTACTCCACTCTGGGTGACAGAGAAAGACAACATTTCTTTAAAAAACAAAAACAAAACAAAAAAACAAATTCCTGACCACATAGCTAGACTATTGGTTACTATCTGACTCTGTAAATATCCAAACATTGCTCTGAGGTAAAAAATGAAGCGATTCTTCCTCCACTGTCATGAACATTGCTCTCAACTCAGTCCACTGCATGAACTTACCTTGTGTTGTCTGACTGAGTTTTTACCAGGCATAGGCAAAGATAAGCAGACTTTTATATTGGCATCCCTGCTATACAGAAACTCTCATGGATAAACCAAGAAACTTGTTCTATTTGGTGGAGAGTCATGAGGTTTAGATCATTCAGCAACAGAAGGAGTCTCCCAATTAGTTTTAACGCAAGAATGCTACCTGCTCACGTATGAATTATAACTCCCCAGAGATACCTCTCATGACAGGAATTCTTTTGAAAATCGTGTTGTGCAGATTCCTCTTTATTACAACCTAATTTTTATATCACTTGTGATATAATAGGTAGTTCAAGTCTTAATATAATTTGATGGTCTTAAGTTATGGGGACTGTTTTCAGCGGAGTCCAGTAGCATGCCGGCAAATGGGCTCTCTAGCCCCATTATCAGGAACTTCTTGAGTCAAAAAAGTCTCAGTGGCTGCCACAAGGCGGTTTGCACGTACTGTATTCCAGTGTCAGAAACTTCTAAAATCATGTGTGAATGTGCTAGAATCCTAAGGTCCCACTAGCATACTTGGGTTACTGCCCATTACAAATTTTCACAGCTTGTCAAACTGTCCCTCAAGATATTGTGTCTTCTTTTTATTGGCAGGGTCCTAAAGGGAACATAATACTGTTTGTGGAATATCTCTGGTGGCCCAAAGCTATGTTCAGAAATTTTACGGATTGGGCTAAACTCAGACTCTCAGCTGGATTGATGAACCATTCTACTACTCTTATTCGCCACTGTAGCCCTCGACTCTCTTTGGGTTTTTTCCTCAAAGCAGGAAATCATCATAGTATCATCAATATAATGAATTAACTTCATTTTGATGATGATAATGTTGAAATCTAATCTCACCAAATTGTAGCAGTGAGTTGGAGCAGTTGGAGATCCTTGGGGAAGGACCCTAAAGATATATTACATTCCTTCGCATGTACAAGCAAACCGTGCTTGACTTCTCTCTGAGTGAGATCAAAAGGATAGCATTAGCCTAATCTAGCACACACAAAAAACAGTCATATTTATCTTGCTGTACCTCTTGTACAGCTTGTACGATGCCTAGCACAACAGACACTTGTTTAAACCATGGGAACTACCTTGTTTAAATCATGATAGTTAACTGTTCTCTCCAAAGCCTGCTCTTTTTCTCCTGGGTCACATAGGATTAATAGAAAGCATTAGTGGGGATTAGCACTTTCCCTCCCATTGTTTCTTAATGAAAGATAAGGTTTCTTGTGTCCTTCCAGAATCTGACACTGCCTGATTATTTACTACAAAGGAGGGTTGGTGTGAGTCTCAGGGCTTCCATATTGCCTGACTAATTAAAAGCAAGTGGAGGGCAGATTTCTCTATCTTTTAAAGACATTTTTCTTGGCTTTAAGCTGGTAAGGACAAGATCTTTCATCACATCCATTCTCATTACATATCCAGGTGTAGACCAAAAATAAAATTCTAAGCCCCTGCAAGCAACTGAACGGACCCCTCCTCTTGGCCAAGGGAATGTCAAAGAAACCTGAAAAACTGGGGGCGGAGCAAGATGGCCGAATAGGAACAGCTCCAGTCTCCAGCTCCCAGTGCGAGCAACACAGAAGACAGGTGATTTCTGCATTTTCAACTGAGGTACTGGGTTCATCTCACTAGGGAGTGCCGGACAATCGGTGCTGGTCAGCTGCTGCAGCCCGACCAGCGAGAGCTGAAGCAGGGTGAGGCATCACCTCACCTGGGAAGCACAAGGGGAAAGGGAATCCCTTTTCCTAGCCAGGGGAACTGAGACACGCAACACCTGGAAAATTGGGTAACTCCCACCCCAATACTGTGCTTTACCAAGGGTCTTAGCAAACGGGCACACCAGGAGATTATATCCCACACCTGGCCAGGAGGGTCCCACACCCAAGGAGCCTCCCTCATTGCTAGCACAGCAGTCTGCAATCTAACGGCAAGGCAGCAGCGAGGCTGGGGGAGGGGCGCCCGCCATTGCTGAGGCTTAAGTAGGTAAACAAAGCCGCTGAGAAGTTCGAACTGGGTGGAGCTCACAGCAGCTCAAGGAGGCCTGCCTGTCTCTGTAGACTCCACCTCTGGGGACAGGGCACAGCTAAACAACAACAACAACAACAACAAAGCAGCAGAAACCTCTGCAGACGCAAATGACTCTGTCTGGCAGCTTTGAAGAGAGCAGTGGATCTCCCAACACGGAGGTTGAGATCTGAGAATGGACAGACTGCCTGCTCAACTGGGTCCCTGACCCCTGAGTAGCCTAATTGGGAGACATCCCCCACTAGGGGCAGACCGATACTCCACACCTCACACCTCACACAGTGGAGTACACCCCTGAGAGGAAGCTTCCAAAGCAAGAATCAGACAGATACACTCGCTGTTCAGCAATATTCTATCTTCTGCAGCCTCTGCTGCTGATACCCAGGCAAACAGGGTCTAGAGTGGACCTCAAGCAATCTCCAACAGACCTACAGCTGAGGGTCCTGACTGTTAGAAGGAAAACTAACAACCAGGAAGGACACCCACACCAAAACCCCATCAGTACGTCACCATCATCAAAGACCAGAGGCAGATAAAACCACAAAGATGGGGAAAAAGCAGGGCAGAAAAGCTGGAAATTCAAAAAATAAGAGCGCATCTCCCCCTCCAAAGGAACGCAGCTCATCACCAGCAACGGATCAAAGCTGGACAGAGAATGACTTTGACGAGATGAGAGAAGAAGGCTTCAGTCCATCAAACTTCTCAGAGCTAAAGGAGGAATTACGTACCCAGCGCAAAGAAACTAAAAATCTTGAAAAAAGAGTGGAAGAATTGATAACTAGAATAATTAATGCAGACAAGGCCATAAACGAACTGACAGAGATGAAAACGATGACACGAGAAATACGTGACAAATGCACAAGCTTCAGTAACCGTCTCGATCAACTGGAAGAAAGAGTATCAGCAATTGAGGGTCAAATGAATGAAATGAAGCGAGAAGAGAAATCTAAAGAAAAAAGAAGAAAAAGAAATGAACAAAGCCTGCAAGAAGTATGGGATTATGTAAAAAGACCAAATCTACATCTGATTGGGGTGCCTGAAAGTGAGGGGGAAATGGAACCAAGTTGGAAAATTCTCTTCAGGATATCATCCAGGAGAACTTCCCCAACCTAGTAGGGCAGGCCAACATTCAAATTCAGGAAATACAGAGAACACCACAAAGATACTCCTTGAGAAGAGCAACTCCAAGACACATCATTGCCAGATTCACCAAAGTTGAAATGAAGGAAAAAATCTTAAGGGCAGCCAGAGAGAAAGGTCGGGTTACCCACAAAGGGAAGCCCATCAGACTAACAGCAGATCTCTCAGCAGAAACTCTCCAAGCCAGAAGAGAGTGGGGGCCAATATTCAACATTCTTAAAGAAAAGAATTTTAAACCCAGAATTTTATATCCAGCCAAACTAAGTTGGCACACTAATATGGCACAAGTATACATACGTAACAAACCTGCACATTATGCACATGTACCCTAGAACTTAAAGTATTAAAAAAAAAAAAAAAAAGACACCTGAAAAACTAGTTAAGCTCACGATGGGAAGTGGGGGTCAAACAGCCCTCATTATACCCTCGTCCTTTGGAATTCAGGCACAACTAATCAGCATTAATATTAAAACCGAGATCTTAAGACTGAAAAAGCAGACTGTTTGTAGCAGAACGATACCAAATTCCAACCTTACTCTAGTATAGCATCACACAACAGATATAGCAGGCCCTGGAAGTATCAAAGTATTTTACCCCAAAATATTTGGAGATGGCCCTGCAAAGTTGATTCTTATGGATAAATTTGCGATCTGTAGAGAAGCCCCTTCCCTTTCCAGGTGTTTTTCTGATCCTAAAGATATTAGCTGAGAGTCTAGCACCTTTTAAATGTCTAAATAGAAAACATTTGCCATCTATTGCCTCTAAGGGTGGCCACATATGAGATTTCATCTACATAATAAGAACCTTGGTCTCCACAACCCTTATCTTAAAGCAGACACTCCTTTCTGTTGATTCCAGGTCTTTAGATAATAACTCAACTCTTTCAAGCAATTACCAATAAGAAAATCTTTGAATCTACCTATGACCTATAAGTCCTTCCCCACCACAACTTCAAATTTTCCCACGTTTCTGGACCAAGCCAATATATACCTGACATGTATTGATTGATGTCTTTTGTCTCCCTAAAATGTATAAAATCAAGTTGTAACCCAGCGACTTTGGGTATATGTTCTCAGACCTCCTGGGGGTATGTCACAGGTGATGGTCCTCACATGTGGCTCAGAATAAATATCTTCAAATATTTTACTGAGTTTGGCTTTCCATCAACACAGGTAAAGGCAGGAATTTCATTTTTGTTTTTTATTTCTTTATCTGTAGCTTCATAGTGATTCTGGTGCTATCTACTGTAATATTTTGATATGCTCTAAACTTTCCTTTCATACCTTAATATTGTCTTTTTATTCCCCTGCTATTATGGTAGACTTTACACCATCATTATGGTACATCCGATAATTCCAAAAAGGGTTTTCACTATCCTCTGCCACTCAACATTAACTTGTAACATACAACCTTGGACCCTCCCAACCAGGGGTCATATGAAGATTTCTTCTCTCTCAAGTTTTTCTTTTTATTTTTTTCTTTTTATTTTTTTTAGACAGGGTTTCATTCTGCTGCCCAGGCTAGAGTGCAGTGGTGCCATCATGGATCACTGTAGCCTTGACTTCTCAGGCTCAAGTGATCCCACCTTAGCCTCTTGAGTAGCTGGGGCTACAGATGCGCACCACCACACCTGACAACTTTTTTCTATTTTTTGTAGAGAAGAGTTCTCACTAGGCTGGTAGTGAACTCCTGAGCTCTAATAATCTTCCTGCCTCAGCCTCTCAAAGTGCTGGGATTATAGACATGTGCCACTGTGCCCATCCTTCCCTCGTTATTTATCCTCTTACCCACAACCTTAATAGACAAGTTAAAATCATTACCCTGTGCTAAATACACTTTATTTTCCTATTTTTTTCATCATTGCTACCTTTAAACTCCTCCAGGCTGGGATAATTGGAACAGATCTGATAGGGTAGCTTAGGTGAGGTGGATACAGGAGCTAGAGTAGGTTTCCCTTCTCTAAGCTATTGTTAATGTGCTGTCAAACCCTTTGTAGGGATCCTGTCAATTTCTTCCTTCTCTATTCCCTCCCCTCACTTGCCCTTCAAAACATTTTTAAAGATCATTCTACCTGATTCAATGTTTATTTCTCTTATTCTGGTCAGTATCTTCACCCCAGCCCATTAGCTTTCTTCTGAACAGCTTAAACTTTCTTTTTATTTATAAAGCCCATTATCAGTAGCTGTGAGAACAAATCTGCTTTGGCATTCTGCATATTCGAATCCTTGTTTTCTCACTAAAAGTAACCTACTGGGAACATATGCATGAGGGATTCCCCCTAATCACAATGTCTATAATAGTGCGGGGCAGAGGCATAGGGAAGCTCAACACTAATCATCATAAAACCAAGCAGGGTTGCCACTGCCCTTTATATTTTTAATGCTTCCACAGAAGCAACAGTTTCACTGTTAACAAAATGGATATAAAGTTTTCCTTTTCCATATAAATTCAAGGTATTTCAGACATCACACACTCCCAAAGGGGCGCTGATATTTAATTTGGGTCTTCTGTGGATCAAATACTGAACACTGTGACAAGTCGATGATTAGCAGTCATACCAGAGAACTCTTTCCATTAAGTAGTTTCTAAAATCAACAGTTCCATGGCTGTTTAGCCTGAGAATCCAAGAAAGCAGAGATTCCTCAGTACTACTAAAAAATATAACCAAATTTCATTCCACTGTTGCCTTTGGTTTGTATATAGGTGTATCTGATAAGGCCAGGTAGATGCACACAGGTTGAGAGACCTAGGGACCTAACCTGTGAGAAGGTCCCACTTTCTCCATGAAACCAGAATCTTAATCTTAGGATATGATTAGCCTTTAGCTAGCCACAAGAAAGAAGAAAACCAAAGAGAATAAGAAATAGAGATGGGCAATCTTTCCTGAGAAACAGGATTGGTTTAATGTATCTGCCAGTTACATGCAAGGGAATTAGTGGAAAAGGGAAGAGGCAAAAGGTATGCATAAGAAATTTTAATGTACAGTGACCCTGCTTACAATAAATGCAGCTTAATCAATTTCTCAGGTTCTGACAAAACATATTAGCATTTTCTTCTCTTGGGGAAAGACATAAATGGAAGTAGGCCAACAGGCAACAGGGAAACAACGAGGAGAGAGTTCCTCTACAGCACTGCCTACACTCAATATAGCACTTTGAAAAGGCAAAATGATTACATATAGAATTATCTCACCTTCTACTATGTAAAAGTTTGTGTAATAATGGAGAATCTCCTGAAATAGAAGTTAGTTTACATCTCAATTTGCCAAATCGGCTGTGCACTTTGCCTTTCTAAATCTTTTAATCTACAATTTAAAAAAATTACATTAGATGATAGTTATAAGTTCTCTTTAAGATTTAAGATTCCATGATTTTACTAATATAGTGTCTATCCAGACTTCATTACAAGTTCATTGTTTGTACAGGACAGGGATGATGGCTTATGCACCCTGCACATGGCTAGTGTTCTGCAATTCGTCCATTGTTTAAATGCCAGTTGAGATGTGGGAAAGTGTGTATCACTTGCTTCAATTCAAGGAGCTGGAACGAATATACATATGTACACTTGCATATAATATTTTTGGAATTAGAAATAAAGTAATACTGGTTGTTTCTGAGCAAGGTGACTGAGGTATCAGGAGTTTTGGGTGGATGGGAAAATTTGTTTTCAATATCAGCTGTCCTTTGTATTTACATTCGACTCTCCCCCTTGCTCTTTCTCCTCCAGCCACCCCGACCTTCTTGCTGTTCCTCCATTTCAAAAACGCTCCCAACTCAAGGTCTTTGCACTTGTCATTCTGGTGCCTGGTGCACTCTCCCTCCAGATACTCCCACAGTGAACTCCCTTACTTCATTCAATGAGACCCAAATGCTACGTTAATACTGAGACTTCCCTGACCACACTGTATGTAATGACTTCCCCCACAGACTCCCCATGACCCCTTAGCTAACAACCCTTAACATTTAGTAGCATCTGACGTACTGAATGTTTGCCTGTTTGTTTAGTGTTTGACTGCCTTTTGGAACACTGCCTGTGCTAACAATTAACAAATACTTGTTGAATTAAGAAACTTACTGTTTGAGATTTTTAAAAAGTAATCACGAAATTACTTTTTCAACAAAAACAACCAGTTAGGGAATAAACATTTGATAAATTAACTTTTAGATCTATAGTATTATAGGATAAAGTCCAAACTTCTTTTCTCAACACACGGACTTTCCTCATCTGCCACGTATTGACCACAGTCAAGTAACCCGTTCCCTTTCCTCCTGCATAAAGCGGGGCTATTCATAATTACTTCACAAAATTAAGATTCAATGCAGATGAAAGCGCTTTTGTAACCAACGCACTGTAAGTTACCATAAGCACAGGGTTTCTTCCGCGCTTGGAGCCTAGGAATAGTACATGGTGTCAACCTGCGCTAATGACCTGAGGTTTAAGGACAGGAAAATCTCCAGTGCAGCGCTAGCAGACACTACTCTGGCGCGGGGCGGGGCTCCTTACCACCGTTCCCAGGGAAACTGTCCGGGTGTCCCTAGTCTCTGAGCCAGTGCGCCGGGGCCACTCAGCTCAACCTCTCTCCTGCGCTAGCAATAGGTGGAGCGCCGGCCAATCGGAAGAGGCCGGAGGGGCGGGGCGGGCAGTGGCCCTGGGAAGGCGGGTCCGCGGCCTCGCTCCCTGACTTCCGGGTCGCGGTGCTAGCAGGCAGAGTTCCGTCGTTTCCGTTGCCGGCTGTTTGCAGTGGGGAAACCGAGGCAGCTCCTGCTCCCCCTAGTTCTTCCGCTCCTGTGAGGTGGCTGCTGTTTCTTTTCCTCTTGCCCCGCGCTGCATCGGTGCGGCTGCGCTGAGAGTGCGCGGGCTCGCGAGCCCCGCGGGGTTCTGCGGGAACCCGGGGGCGCCTGGGCCGGCGGGTCTTTGTGCGAGCCCTGCCCTCCCATTCGCGGGCGGCGCGCGAGGGGGGTCGGCGCAGCGACGCCCCGAGCCTTGGGGTGCTCAGGCGCCGCTAGTCGTGCATCCCTTCTGCTCGGCAGTTCTGCGCTTTTGTCCTAATGAGCGCGGACTAGATGGCTTGGTTTTCAAGATAATGATCAACCCAGCTGTGATGTGTGCTGTTTTCTGCACTGACCTGCGGCGACTTCGAATTTGACAGCCCCTCCTCAGGCCCTAGTCCAGAGATGACGTGTCTGTGGGAATGTTTAAGGCAGGAAGGAGACGAGCAATTTTGTTTTTAAGTATCTCCCTCTCACGAGTATCTCCCTGACTTTTTCATTTAGAAGCTGAAGAATTTTCTTAAGACATAAGATACAGTTGTATCGAGTGTGTACTTAAAAAAAAAAAAGCAAAAAAAACTTGTTAGTATTTCTGCCCTTGACCTCTTGAATGGAAAGTCAAGAATGAGCTAAGGTGTTATATACTCCGTGTTCAACGTGTATACTTAAGTTTATAAGCCATATGTAGTGTTTTTATTTGCTGGCATCACCTGACTGGGACAGTTGCAACGAATTTTCCACATGGGATAAGAAGAGCGTGTTCTATAAAAACAATTCTGATGTTTTGGTATATAGTTTAATTGTTGATTAGTTGGGGTCCTCTTGATCTTGAACTGTTGAACCCTAATTCTCAAAGAATGGGAAATTTGGAAACTAAGATATGAAACAATTATTTAGCAAACCATTCTGTTATTCTTTCAAGCCATTGAATGGTTTGACTACGTCGTGTGAATTTTCGTTTTGAAAAAGTGATAAATTGGCCATTGAATCATCCATCATTTAATTAATGTAAGCGGTATATATTACACCTGCCATTGTTTTTAGATGTCTAATTAAACACTATCACAAAACAGACACAATGAAATAATAGATACATAATTTGAGATTTGATCAGTTGTATAAACTAATTTTTAAAATTTTAAAATTCAGTTTAAGGTCATTAAGCTTGTCTTGTATATTTCCCTCCTCCAGGAAAAAAAAATGTTTATTTCTTTGTGGGAGTTCTTCTATGGGCACTTTTTCCGATTTTGGATGAAATGGCTATTACGACAGATGACTGGGAAGTGTGAATTGCAGCGAATATTTGATACCTATGTAGGTGCACAAAGGACACACAGGATAGGTAATGTTATTCGAAAAAGAAAAAGTGCTAATAAAAGTTTAACTGAATATTTTTCTCAGTACTCACAGTGACAGATGTATTTCTTGTGTATCCTGACAAGTCACTTAAACTGAATTTCATAAGCTTTGAAATCCTGCTTTGACTCCTTCAGCTCTAAAATTGTATGAATTTATAGAAAAAGTGATTGTTGAGTTGCTTTTCTGTGGAAAGAATTATCTTCTTTGGCTCCTGAAGTTTATCAGTTATTCCTTAGATTATAGTTGCAACCTATTTTCTGGTGAAAAATTTCTATACTTATATAATCCCTTTGCAATTTTCACTCATATGATGGGATGAGTGCCTCAGTCTAGATCCATTTTTATACTTAGCATCCTTCATCAGTCTTTTACTTTCTTACTGTTACTTATGAAAGGCCAGTAATTAGGTATCCAGTGGTCTCTAGGAAAGACTTTTAGACTCATTCTCACTGTCCAATACCATAGCCAATAGCCACATTATATTGAGCATTTGAAATATGGCTAGTCTAAATTGAGATGTGCTGTAAGTGTAAAATATAAACTGTATGTCAAAGACTTACAAGAAAATGTAAAAAAATTTCAGTAATTGTTTATATTCTCTATATGTTGAAATGGTAATATTTTGGGTATGTTGGGTTAAAAATATATTAAAATTTTATGTTTCTTTTTACTTTAATGTGGCCATAGAGAATTTTAAAGTACACAAATGGGTCACAATTTGGGTTGTGTTATATTTCTGTTGAACAGTGTTGCTCTGGTACCTTCTAAAATACATCAGTTTTCAGTGCTTCAGTGAAAATTTTACTCTAAAATTTGAACATAGATGAGTAAGAACTGTGGTTTGAAGTCGCTTCTTTTCAGCCAGGGTAAGGAAGAGCAGGGAAGTGCTCTAGCTCATGCTCTCTATGTTAAACAGAAAATTGTGAAATAGCCAGATTTCCTTTTGTGTTAATCAAGTGTGCTTCGACCGAGAAATCAACCCCTGTCAGGTTGAGAGAGTGGAGTATTGGCAATTGGAACCTGTATCCAAAACAACATCGGAAGAATGAGACAGAAGCTGCCTCAGGGCAACTGGTTGATGAAGTTTAATTACTTTCCTAGTTTTCTTACAACTTCGTGGCTGACTTAAATTATTGCTGCTCTTTTAACTTGCCCTTTTGACTACTCAAAAGAGCAAAGTACATCTTGATAAGAAATCTCTTCAGGCAGTATGGGTTGGTGTTTTAGAGTGTGGGGGAAGAATATATATAAAGGCATTTGTTTGTGGCAAAAGCATTTTTCTTATATTTTTCAAATTGCTGAGAAAAGAAGATTATTCGTAAATGTGCCAGAAATTTTTTTAAATAGACCAATAAAAATGTTCCTGTCGTTCTTGATATAGAAACCAGGAATGGAGAAGCTATTTGTCTGGTGACAGAAGGGTTGACCAGATAATCTGAAGTTCTTGCTCCTTTGTTGTACGATTTAGTTGCTGTCACCTCAAATGTAAACGCTCAGGCTAACAAATGAAAATGCAGTAGAGAGCACTCTCATTGTAGTCTTAAGATGAGTTTCTGGGACCTGAGCTACTGTGACGCAATCATGGGTGAGTTTGCAGTGGTTAGTAGACACTTCGGGGTCTAAACAGAAACAGATGACCCCAAGTAATGAGGTTGGTGTCCCCTCTTTGGATAGATATGTTGTGTTTGGTTGAGTTTTTTATACTGTAAGATTAAATTTTAAAATGCTTGCTGTTATGTAGAAATTATATCTCCTGGCACTATTAGTTTATTACTGGTTTGATATTTTTACTGGTTGTTTATTATAACTAGTTGTTATTCACAAACAGCATTCAATGGTAACATCTTTTTTTTTTTTTTTTGTCATTTCAGAAAATTCCTTGACATACTCCAAGAATAAGGTAGGATAACATAAAGGTGGTAACTCTAGAAAACTTAACTTGGACATATTTTTTCTTAAAAAAATAAAAAGTGCTCTGCTAGAAGAGTGTTTTCTATAAGAAGCGTTGAGTGAAATTTTCCCCCTTTAGAGGTAATATTCTGTTTTCAAATGTTTCTCTATGTATGTGTGTTTTTCATGTGTGTTTCAAAGAAAATACTTGAATAATTTGTCCTGTTCTGAGGTTTTACTTGTTTATTTTGCTTTAAGAGTTGATAGCTTTTGGGAAAGCAGGGCCTTAGGAGGAAAGTTGTCTTTTAGACAGTTTCCTCCGGATAGGTTATGTGAGAGAAAAGCAACTTAGGATAATAGAGAAAACCCTGGGTTGTGTACCTTCTGAGCTCAAATAAGTCATAATTCATGCTATGTATTAGTCAGCTTTTGCTGTGTAACAAACTATTATAAAATCTCAGAGGCATAAAATGATAGTTGTTTCTTGCTCATATGTCTATGGGTCAGCTGGAGAAGCCTTACTTCAGGCTGAGGCCAAGTTCCTGTTTATTCCATTCGTCTCATCTGGGACTCAGGTCGGGGGTTAACAGGTACCTGGTGAGTGTTTTCACCATGAGTAACTGAAGGCCTGACCACACAAACATATTTTAAGTTTCTTTGTGTCATGTCTGTTAGCAACCCGTTAGTTAAAACAAGTTACGTGGCCAAGCACAAGTTGAGGGGTGGAGGAATGTGATATGCCCACCATAAGGCTGTGGTAGGGAGTAGGTTGTATAATTCAATTACAGGGTAATAAAAAATTGGGACCAGTAATTCAGTCTACCACGTGCTGTTACTTCCCTATTGTAGTTCACAGTTTTGTCTACACGTAGATTATTTGGTGTGGCAAGGATAGAATATGGGTCATCTAGACCATTGTTTGAAATCCCATAATAGAACACAACCAGTATTAAACAATAATAGGAATAGAATAGAAAATATTTAGAAACCATTGGTCATAATATGGTTAAATATATTTTAGGAATTTTTTATACTATTATAATTATTTTAAATATTTCTGTGTACATCTGTGTGTATTTTAGACATCCACATGAATGTTTGTTCTTAGCCATAATGTAAAATGTGGCTCAAGGTCAAAAATGTTGCTTTGCTACTGTCTAGTAATATGAATCGTGCCAGAAATAAAATAGACCTTCTTGAGAGTTGCAAGCATATCTATTATGTTCTGAAGAGTAATCTTTAAAATAGGTACTTTTTTAATGATTTAGTTATACTCTTTAAGAATGGTCTATGTAAGAATAACTCATATATAAGTGAATATTTGGGGGAAGAGTCCAGAGTTACACTCCTTTGTTCAGAATTGTTAGAGAGTGATTAATGTATTTTTGAAAATGAGGATACGGAGGTCCTGACAGCTAACAAGTTGCTGGTTCTCAACATTTATTTATACCTTATCTATTTATATAGTTCCTTTGTTTGAAACATAGGATGCAGTTTCCCAAAGTAACAATATTATAAATTGTAGCAGATGCACTTGGGGAGGTGTTATATTTCAGGTCCGTTACAAGAGTAGTTCTTAAATTAAGGATGAATCAAAATCTTCTAGAGGCCTGTTAAAACACAGAGTATTGGGCCCCACCCCCAGAATTTCTGATCTGGTTCTGATTGCATTTCTAACATGTTCCCAGGTGATACTGCTGCAGCTGTTCCTGCTGCTGGGGGCAGTGTCTTGAGGCACTAATAGCATATTAGTATGCTGTCTCGGAACTATTGTGGATCATAACTGCTTTAACTTTGTTTCGATAGGAAACTGTGTGCATTTTTCAAACTGACCTTAAACAAGTTGGTTTGGAACTATTTGGGTGCTGAACCCTCTAGAATGGATTGTTCTGTGAAACCTGTTTTCTTTAAGTCTCGATGTTGTAAAGAGAGTAAAACCATAACTGAGCTCTTTATATTATACCCACAATCCCCAGCTTCCAACCCTAATTTTTCAGTAGTGTATTCCTTCAAATACCTTGACATCTCTCAGCCTGGAAGTTGACCAACACTGCCACTGCTGTCTACTAAAACTCTTATCTGGTCCCCTTCATGGCTCTCTGACTTTACTACTATTCTTGCCTTGCGCACCAGTCATCACCACTGTGCTGCCTGTTATTTTACAAACACATTGGCATGCTTCTGGTTTATGACCTTTGCACCAGGTCTTCTGTTTAACTAGGATTATCTTCTTCTGCTTAAAAGCTTAGCTCACTTCTTCATTTTCACGTTTTTCCTCAGTTATGACATTGTCTATGAGATTTTCCATGACCATTCTCTACTTAAGGGTATCCTCTTGTCTCTGTTTATGATCCCCTTTCCTTAGTTGTTTCACCATAGCACAGACCATCACTAGCATACCAAATATTTTACTTATTTATTTTTCCATTCCTGAAAAGAAAAAGGCATTGTTTGGGTTTTGTTTTGTTTTGTTCACTGATGTTTTTCTAGTACCTGAAACAGTGCCTGGATTGTGATACGGACTCTGAATATGTATTGAGTGAATGAATGAATAAATGAGAAAAATAAGAGGTTAAGGAATAATAAGTAAATGAAAATTTACTTTTTTCAGAATAGAGTGTGTAGTGTTTCTTTTGTTTGCTAATTTACTGCAGAGGTTCTGGAACTGGGTACCCAGTATCACATCTATCAGTGTAATTGTTAGTACTGCATTTGTAACAACAGTTTTGGTCACAGAATGTATTAATGGGATTGTATGTGTGGTAAAATCATGGCAAGCTTAAGTGGAACAGTACATAAGACGCTATATTTAAGAACTCCAGTGCCTTGGTCAAATCCATTCAAGGATTTGAATGACTACCGTATGTTCAATATTCAACCAGGGTCTTTGGGATATTCAAAAGATATACAAAAGAAGACTGAAATTGAATGTAATTGTAAATAAAGGTTTAGAGAAGCAAGAGGTAAATGTGGACTAGAGTGTTTGGGGATTTTAAAGTAGTGGTTACAAGTTAAAGAAAAATAAAATGTTCTTTTTTTTTTTTAACACAGAGTCTGGCTCTGTTGCCCAGGCTGGAGCGCAGTGGTGCAATCTCGCCTCACTGCAAGCTCCGCCTCCTGGGTCCACGCCATTCTCCTGCCTCAGCCTCCCGACTAGCTGGGACTACAGGTGCCTGCCACCATGCCCGGCTAATTTTTTGCATCTTTTGTAGAGATGGAGTTTGACCGTGTTAGCCAGGATGGTCTCCATCTCCTGACCTCGTGATCCGCCCACCTCTGCCTCCCAAAGTGCTGGGATTACAGGCGTGAGCGACTGCGCCTGGCCTAAAACTTTCATTATTTTTTACCTCTGTTGCTTGCTGTAAAAAGTTCACTTGAAAAGTAAACATTAAAATTGTATTCTTATAACTTCATTATTCAAAAATAGAAATTGCTAATAGCACGTTGGAGGGCATCCTGCAAAGAGAATGGTCAACAAATGGGTAAATACTGAAATTAAATCACTTATGCTTTATTCTTTTAAAGTTTTAAATCTAAGATAAACTTTCCAATAAACAGAAGTAGCTTTATCAATTTAAAAATATAATTTATGTGTGTGTTGCACCTAATTTGTACATTCCATTTACTTTGTAGGGTAAATGTATTTCTCATTTTGTGATACTTTGGTTTACCTAATTACATTTTTACACTACGAAAAAGTCGGGGTTCAAATCCTGATATTATCAATTAGCAGTTGTTTGACTTTGTGCAAGTTACTTATTTGCTCATTCTAAAAGCTATTCATACCCACATAGTTGTTTTGAAATTAGAGATACTACTATGAAAACAGTCTAAGAGAATGCCCAATACTTGGTAAGTATTCAACAAATAGTGGTTACTAATAATATTAATGATAATAGAATTAAGCCAATATATACCATAATCATTTTAGAAGTTTGATATTCATGAAAACCTCTTTGGTACTTCAGATTACTTAGCATTACCAATGATTGCTGTGAATAAAAGTGATTTTAATCTATTCAGAGTGATTCCCTAAAATAGTGATCTTGGAGTATGATCCTGTTGGGTTGTGAACTGTTCCACAGTATGCATTCTTTCTTTGTTAAAAATTGAGTCTTATTTGCTTATATTTTAGAGTAAGGACTATTTATCAATTAGATATTAAGGGTTACTAAACTTTGGGATTTATAAACAAAAATTAATAACTTACTAGAATCTGAGGAGTCTAATTCAATATTCTGCTAAGAAGTCTGGCTCCCATGCAATATATGACAATGTAGCAAAGCTCCATGTACTTATGCGTACACAGGCATTTGAATTTCTGAAAGTTAGGGAGGAATACTTTGGCAATCTATTAGTGTTTTTGGTGGCTGTCTTTGTATTGCAGCTGCCATCTTAGGTTTTAAATAATAATAACGTAGCTGTTCGATAGTTGAATAATAAATAAGTTTTATGACATTAGTTTTCTTTTAATGCTATAGTGATGCACATTTGCATTTTTGGGCCTCTACTTTTCCATTACAGCCTATAGTCATTCAAAGTATAATAAGGGGATTCTATGAGCAACTTTATGCCAGTAAATTGTTCCAGTTTACATGAAATGGACAAAGTCCTTGAAAAACAACTTACTAAAACTAACGCAAAAAGAAATAAAAAATCTAAATAGTCATGTACTTAATAAAGAAATAGAAGCTGCAATTTAAAATTTTTTCACAAATCTCCAATCTTGGCTTCACTAGTGAAGTGTTAAACATTTAAGGAAGAAGAAATAATACCACTATTACATTAGCTCCTAGGAAACAGAATAGAAAGAAACACATTTTATGGGGCCAGTATCATCTTGATACTAAAGCCAGAGATAGACAATATAATATATGAAAATTACAGTTCAATGTCCTTCATGAATATAGGTGCAAAAGTCCTTAAAAGAATGCTAGCAAATTGATCCCAGTGATACATAAAAAGGATAACATGTCATGTTGAGGTTTTTTTTTTTACTTTAAGTTCTAGGGTACATGTGCACAACGTGCAGGTTTGTTACATATGTATACATGTGCCATGTTGGTGTGCTACACCCATTAACTCGTCATTTACATTAGGTATTTCTCCTAATGCAATCCCTCCCCCTTCCCCCCACCCCAACACAGGTCCCTGTGTGTGATGTTCCCCTTCCTGTGTCCAGTGTTCTCATTGTTCAAGTCCCACCTATGAGTGAGAACATGTGGTGTTTGGTTTTTTGTCCTTGCGATAATTTGCTGAGAATGATGGTTTCCAGCTTCATCCATGTCCCTTACAAAGGACATGAACTCATCCTTTTTTATGGCTGCATAGTATTCCATGGTGTATATGTGCCACATTTTCTTAATCCATTCTATCATTGATGGACATTTGGGTTGGTTCCAAGTCTTTGCAATTGTGAATAGTGCCACAACGAACATACATGTGCATGTGTCTTTATAGCAGCATGATTTATAATCCTTTGGGTATATACCCAGTAATGGGATGGTGGGTCAAATGGTATTTCTAGTTCTAGATCCTTGAGGAATCGCCACATTGTCTTCCACAATGGTTGAACTAGTTTTTTGGTATGGAGCCTCGCTCTGTTGACCAGGCTAGTGTGCAGTGGCATGATCATGGCTCACGGCAACCTCCACCTCCCGAGTTCAAGCAATTCTCTTATCTCAGCCTTTCAAGTAGCTGGGATTGCAGGTGCACACCAGCATGCCTGGCTAATTTTTGTAGTTTTAGCAGAGACAGGGTTTTACCATTTCCCAGGCTGGTCTCAAACTCCTGACCTCAGGTGATCCGCCCGCCTCTGCCTCTCAGAGTGCTGGGATTATAGGCATGAGCCATCGCACCCGGCCCGTCATGTTGAGTTTTTAGAATCAATGTATGTAATTTACCACATTAACAGAGTAAATCAGAGAAATATGAACATTTCAACAGATACTGAAAAACTGTTTTGACAGAATTCAGTGCCAATTCATGATTAAAAAATCTCAACTAGATAAAGAAGGAACTTTCTCAACCTATGAAAGGCTGTGAAAAACATGCAGCTAACATGATACATAACATTGAATTATTGAATGCTCTCCACATTCAACTGAGAAGAAGACAAATAGATGTACTCTCTCTGCTTTGATTCAGCATCATACTAGAGATCCTAAGTAGTGCAGTAAGGAAAGAAGAAGCAATATAAGACATAATGATTGGAAAGAAATAAATTATATTAACAGATGACATTGTGAATGTAGAAAATCTTAAGAAATCTACAAAAACTACTGGCATTATTAGTAAATGAATTTAATAGTATTATAGAACACGGTATACTACTGTATGTTAGCAACAAACTTTTGGAAAATAAAGAACAGTACCACTTACAAAAGCATCCAGAAAACATAAAATATTCAGGGCTAAATTTAGTGAAAGATACATAAGACTTCTGCACTAAAACTCCCAGAGAAGATTGCTGAGAAAGATGAAAATGGAACCATACATTGTATTCATCCATTGGAGGTCTCAGTATTATTAAGATGTTAATTCCCAAATTGATTTATGGATTCAATGCAGTTCCAGTAAAAACCCCTGCAGACTACTTTTGAAGATTGTGACAAGCTCATTCTAAAGTTTATAAAGAAATGGAAGGGACCTAGAATAGCCCACATAATCTTCTAAAAGGACCAACACTACCTGACTTTAAGACTTTCTAGTCAAAAGTTGAATATAACAGATGAGAGACCAGAAATTGGCCACACCTAATATGTCATATAATTTTTAACAAGGGTATCAAAGCAATTCAATGAGGAGAAGAAAGTCTTTTCAATAAATAGTGCTGGAACAACTGGGTGTATATAGGGGAAAAAACAAACCTCAGCTTCAATCTCTTACCATACACGAAAACTAATTTAATATGGACATTAGACCTATGTTTAAGCTAAAACTTTAAGTTTCTGAAAGCAAGCATAGGAGAGTATCTTCCACCTTGGGTTATGCTACCACTTAAAAAAATTGAAAAGTTAAATTTCATCAAAATAAAACTACTTATCAAAGATATCTTTAAGGAAAGGAGTAGGCAGGCCACAGACCGACAATGTATTTGCAGCATATTTTTCTGATAAGGGACTTGTAGCTAGTAAAGCACTTTTATAAGTCAGTAATAAAAAGGCAACAGAATTTTTAGTGGACAAGAGCCTTGAACAGTCAGTTGACAAAGGTGTATATATATATGTGTGTGTGTGTGTGTATACACACTTGGAAAATTGCTCAGCATTATTAGTCGTCAGGGAAGTGCAAATTAAAGTCACAATGAGAGGACACTAAAAGTTACCTAAATGAAATAGACTAACAACACAGATGTTACAAACACCAGTTGGAGTATAAGATGATATTATCACTTTGGAAGGTGGTTTTGGCAATTTCATTGAAAGTTAAACACATACTGCCCTATATCTTAGTAATTTCACTCTTAGGTGTCTAAGAAATGAGAATATATATTTATCAAAAGTATAATAAAGTGTGATCCCAAACTGGGAACAATGCAAATTTCCAGTACCAGGAGAATGAATAAGCAAATTGAGGTATATTCATGCAATACAACTCAACAATTAAAAGGGACAAATTACAGATATGAGAAAGAATGTGGATTTGAGTAAGAATGTGGATGAATTCTAGAAACGTTAATTGAACAAAAGCCAGACACAAAAGAGTACATACTTTGATTCCATTTATGTGCACACAGCTAAGCTATGGTGGTAGAAATCAGAACAGTGGTTGCTTCTTGAAGGAAGAATGGATTGAAAAGGGGCGTAAAGGAACTTTCTGGGATGATAGAAATGTTCTGTATCATAGTAGGGAAGTGGATTATCTGGATGTATGTATTCATCAAAACAGATCAAATAACATTTGTGCCTTTCACTGTATTTAAATTATAAATCAATTTTTTTAAAAGTAATGGAATAGTGTATACAGGAAAGAGTATTTGCTTAGAAACTAGATGTGGTTTCTCTTCTTAACTCTGCCCTACATTTATGTATGCCTTGGGCGAGTTCATTCAATCAATCATTTGTTCATAATATATGTAATGAAGTTTTGAGCATATAATCAGTAATGTGCTATGCTAGATGCTCAAGATATAAGAGTAAATAAGAGAGACAAAAGCTGGTAGAGAACATAGAGAAACAAAATATGGTGTGGTCAGTGCTCTCTAACTGAAGTATGACTGTGAAAAGAAGTAGGTAACTCTAGGGCTGGGGAAGGCTTCGCAGAGGAGGTGACATTGAACTGGATTTTTAATATTTTAGGAGTTTGTAATACATGCAGAAGGTATGGCTTTTGCCTTGACTACACATGGCGAAAGTAGTCCTTTTACCATTGCTGGTATTTAAGCTTCAACACTCTTCCTGTACCCATATTATCTCAGGATTGGACAAACTAGACTTTGTTGACCACATCTGTATCTTTACTGATTGTTATTAATAGATCTTTGACCATTTTCTTCTCAGCTTTTACTTTTATCTGGGGAAATCTGTTTCTTTCTCTCTGTCTCGCCTTGGGGTATATCTAAACTACGGACTCTATTTTTATTTTTCTTACCAGTTTTGATTCGAAGTCTTAGTTTGCGAACTGTTCTTCAGTATGCACAGTAAATTCCTACAGTTCAAATTTGATCTGATTTTGTTTTTGTCAATGCCAGTTTGTTGCCAGTGGTGATCTCTGGAGACAAGATTATGAGATTCAACTCTTTTCTGCATTTAATTTTTTAAACTTATGCATTCAAGATTTTTTAACATTTTTATTATGTAATTAAAATATCTACTTCATAAACACTATGGTGGCAGCTCATTTGCTAAGAACTCGTCAGCTGAGAACCTGTTGACTCAGTTGAGGAAGCCTTCCTCTGATACATCATGTTGCTGTTCTTTTATTATAAAACTATATATATATATATATATATGAGGTTAGCCCTAGAGAAATTTTGAAATAAACTGGTTGCAACAAACTGGGTTTATTTTGCATTTTCAATATCTACTTTGTAAGGTTGATTAAATGCCTCAAAACTGTGTCTTTTTCAGCTACAAAGAATTTTTCTCATTTGGCTTTCTTTCACATAAATAGGTTTTACAGAAGGCGACACGTGTTGTTCAGAGTGAAGTGGACAAATGTGTAGACGATATTATGAAGGAAAAGAATATTAACCCTGAGAAGGATGCCAGGTGTGCTTTTTGTACATTATTATTTTTTTATTATGCAGTCATAACCTGTGAAGTATCGCAATCACACACTGTTGTAACACTCTAGAGCTGAAGGGTTTGTGGAGATCATCTGATTCAGTGTTCTCACTTCACAAGAGGAGCAGTCGAGATCCAGAGAGGACAGTGATAGAATCAGTACTAGAACCTGTATCTCTTGGTTTCCAATCCAGAACTAATGCCAGTATATCATCTGCCTTCTTCAAGGTGTCTTACCATGACTTTCCCAAGGTTAATAACTTTGGCTACTATGTCTTTTGAAATACAGTTCCTATATCCTCTAGTAAAATCCTCCCAGGCTCCTCCATTCTGAGTTAGATTCATTGCTGTGGCATCTCATAGTTCTATCATACCATGTAACCCATTGTACTATAGTCATTGATTAACTCTTGTCCTTCCCCCTGTAAATTCTAAGTTCCATAAGAAGAGGACTTATCCCATTTCTGTGTTCCCAGCACTGGTATGTTGACATAGTATTTCATATTTTTTCCTTCATTCGGCATTTTCTATGTGAATATAGAGGAAGGAACAATTTATTTCAGCTGAGACGAGGAAGGGTCTAGGAGGGAACTGTGAGGATAGTTCCACCTAAGAGGTGGCATTTACGCTGGACCTTCATGAGTGGGTAGGGGAGCAGTGCCAGCAAGGCACAGAGACATAGAACTATTAATACTTTTGTATCTGGAATGATAGGGAGTTATTTGTAGCTGGATCATTGAATATGATCAGAGTAGTGGCTGGAGAAATGAGTGAAATGCTAGATTGATACATCACAGAGTCTTGTATGCCATACTGAAGGATGTAGATGTTGTCCTCTGGTTTTTAAGCAAACAAGCTACATTTTTAGATATGTATTTTAGGAAGATGGAGAGTAGATTTGATGATGTGGGAGGCTGGCAGAAGGAGTAAACAAGAGGAAACTTGAGTCATTCAGGCAAGAAATGACAAAGGCATAAATACAGTAGGAGAAAGAGTGCTATGAGGATTGCTTTGTTCAGAGCTAGAAAGGATTAGGGTATGGGGATCTTTGGACACATTATGATGGAGAGAGGCAGGTCAGAACTTGGAGTGTTGTAGCTTGGGGAACTAATGGGTAGCGATGTCATTAATAGATCTAGAGACTAAAGAAGAAGCATGTTTCTGTAGGGAAGAGAAGCAGTTGTATTTAGAGCTGAGATAAACTGTTGTGGAGCTATTTGTTTTATATATACTTGGAAATTTAAGTCTACTGGTGGTATCTGGCAATAAGGATTTAGGAATGTATAGGATTGCCCAGAGAAAACATGAAGAGAAAAGCCTTCACAAATCCTTACAGTTGTGAAGTTTGCCATTCCTACCATATCTTGCCCTCTTTCTAGGCCTTGTATCCTATATAATTCTTTGCATAATGTTTTGTGTTTAAGGAGGCCTTTGGTGGGTCTTATGTTAAACTGAAAGCCAGGAAATGCTTTCTAAATAGATTTACGAACCCCAAGCTATGAAAGACTTTATTGTGATAAGAAGGTATGCTTTTTAAAAATAATTTTATTATTTTTAGTTTTAAAATCTGCATGAAGATGTGCTTACTTCAGATAACTGGTTATAAACAGCTCTATTTGGATGTAGAAAGTGTGAGGAAAAGGCCATATGATTCTGATAACCTACAACATGAAGAGCTACTCATGAAGGTAAATTTCTGTTTTCTTTATGTGGAGTTGTTGAACACTAGAAAAATAAATCAGGCTTCAGCTAAGTAAAGTCTGTGCAAATTCTAGAGGCTTATATGGCTAGGCTTATATGGTTTCTTTGCCCTTAGAGAATTTTATTATGCTGGATTTCATTGATATGGAAAGATTTTTAGTTAGCTGTTTTTATAATTTTCTGATAAGCATTATTATAAATATATAATGAATATGTTTTTATGAATAAATATATTCAAATAAATTTTATTTTAATGTTTTTAATTCTGAAATTAAAACCTATAGAGATCTTTTCAACCAAAAAGTATATGTCTACAAGTTTCAGATTTTTCGCCTACTTTTTATACAAACTGCTCATATAAGTTACACATTTTTTTAGCTACTTACAAATTGAAAACATGCATATCCCTTTTCAGATTATTATGTCCAATCTTTTGGGACTTACAGAATGTTAATTGCCAAGTAATGCCACAAAAGATTTAAACTTTATGAAAGTAAAAATTATTTACTTAGAGTTTTTCTATTTCTTATTTCTAAAGTCTAAATGCATAAAGCCAATGAGGTGCCAAAATTAAAGAGTAATAGACCTAGAGTAAACTTTACAGATCATCTAGACTAGTCTCTTTGTTTGAGGGATGAAGATTCTAAGGACCAGGGAGATGAAGCGATTTGCTTTAGTCCTAGAATGATAGGGACTGGAACACAGCTGAATCTCCTGCCCATCCTCTACACCTATTCCAATTTTATTTGAAAATGGTTAAAGAAAGTAGCACATTGCACTTGGAATTAGGAGTTCTGTGGAAACAAACATTGATACTATCTAAGTAACACTAAGCAATACAAGTTTAAAAACAATAAAGGATTTTTTTGCTTTTCAGGAAAAGTGTATTTTGTTAAATGAGGATAATACAAATATGTGTCTCAACGGGTTATTGTATGGATGAGTTTTTATATTTAAAGTGTTTAAAATAGTACCTGGCACTTACTGAGGATTAACTGCTATTTCTGTCCCCATTGTCATCGTTATTCCCTTCATGTTAGGCCCTTGCTACACAATACCGTTCCTTTTGAGGGAAAAAAGTACAAGTCCTAGCCCTCTAGTCCAAGGAATTTTACCTTGGTGCTTCATGGTGAAATTCAGTTCTACACTACACATACTCAGCAGTCTACACTACACATATTCAGCAGTTCTACACTACACATGCTCAGCAGGGTAAAGAGCTGTGTAATCCGTCTTGCTTTAAGTGTAGTCCAAGGACCACCTTTACTAGAGTTAACTAGTGTTCAGTATGTAGATTCCAAAGTTCCACCTTAGACTTACAAAAATTACAATCTCTAGGAATGGAACCCAGAAATTCAATATTCATGCATATTAAATTTTTAATACTAGTGTTTCTATACTGTGGCTCTCACCACATCACTGAGACCTTATCATTGGCATGATCAAACTCCTTGCAGAATTCATGGAGAGAGGCTAATGTAAGCAAGTCACACGTGTTGGTAATAAAAGTAGTGACCAGGTAAACCTAATCTAATGCTTGGATTTAGCTTCAGAGCCAGTCTTGACCCTGTTTTAAAACACGGTCACAAGTCTTCACATTTTATTTTAGGTAACAGAATACTCCTTTCATTAGGGGTCCTTATTCAACAATGCCTGAAATGGTAATGAAATGGGAAAAAATGCAAGTATTTCTGTTTTGCAAATTTTCACAGACCTTTTTTAGTCAACTTCTGTGTCTTTCATTTGATGGCTTGTATTGAATTTAAACAATAAATTTTCTTTATTTTGCATTGATTAGTTTGTTGGTATGTAATATTTGATAGCTGGTTTTGTTGTTGTTGTTGTTGTTTTTGAGATGGAGTCTCACTCTGTCACCCAGGCTGGAGTGCAGTGGTGCGATCTCGGCTCACTGCAAGCTCCGCCTCCCAGGTTCACGCCATTCTTCTGCCTCAGCCTCCCGAGTAGCTGGGACTACAGCTGCCTGCCACCACGCCTGGCTAATTGTTTGTATTTTTAGTAGAGACAGGATTTCACCATGTTAGCCAGGATGGTCTTGATCTCCTGACCTCGTGATCCGCCCACCTTGGCCTACCAAAGTGCTAGGATTACAGGCGTGAGCCACCACACCCGGCTTGATAGTTGTTCTTAAATCCTCATCCTTAAAGATATTTATTTAAAACCAAATCATATTTTTTTAAACTGAAAATCTGTAAAACAAGTTGGAATGCTATCAGTATCATTTCTTCATCCTCTTCTGTCTTAGACCTATTTTCACTCTGATTAAGCACTATTAACCCACCATTATAATAGAGCCTATTTAACTATACGGTATCTGAAGCAAGGGCTAAGTTCCTAAAATACTGTGTCCTTCTCAAGCAAGCAGTTTACCAGTTCTGGGCATATCTGTATTAATTAGTAAATAAAGACGTCTCATTGTTTTATATTTTTGTGTATTATTTGTTTTCAAAATCTGTTCTTTATACTAGTCTTTTTAATGGGAATAAATGTGCTGCATGTTTTAGGATAATTGAAAAATGTTCTAAAGTCTTTGCTTAACCTATGATTTTTCTACAAAAGTTATTTGATAGCATTAAATTACTAGTTATAAGCTATGAGAAAGAAAATGTCTTAATAATGGAAATATGTTTGTACAGCTTTGGAATCTTCTAATGCCCACGAAGAAGTTAAATGCTAGAATCTCCAAGCAGTGGGCTGAAATTGGTTTCCAGGGTGATGATCCCAAGACAGACTTCCGAGGCATGGGCATACTTGGATTAATCAATCTTGTGTAAGTGAAAGTGAACTTTCTTTTCTTCCCTAAATGAAATTACATGTAATCTCTGATCTAGTTACTTCTAGTAAGAAGTGATCTAGTTGATTCATACTATCTCTGAATTTTAATAACTGCAGTGCTGGAAGTATTTGCTAATGTGTTGGCAACAATATGAAGATATTGGAGGCCAGGCACATGGCTCAGGCCTGTAATCCCAGCACTTTGGGAGGCTGAGGCCAGAGGATCACTTGAGGCCGGAAGTTTGAGACCAATCTGAGCAACATAGTGAGACCCTGTCTCTACAAAAATAATTAGCCAGGCATGGTGGCATTTGCCTGTAGTCCAGCCACTTGGGAGGCTGAGGCAGAAGGACTGCCTGAGCCCAGGAATTCAAGTTTACAGTGGGTCATGATTGTGCCACCTCCAGTCTGAGTGACAGAGCAAGACCCTGTCTTTAAAAAAAAAAAAAAAAGACATTGGTGGAAATATACTTGTGTTTGTGATTTCTTTACTTACCAATGCTTTCCTCTCCTTTTTCTTTCTGATCTCCATTCTGATACTTCTTAAAGAATTATGTATCCTCCTACTGCCTTTATTCACTTGCTTTTTCTCTCTGGGCTCCCTGATTCTATTTTGGCAAATATAACCAGGTAAGGTGATAATAAAGTCTCTTTACTCTTTACATATATTCTTCACCACCTGTGACAACTTACCTACCTGCATTCCTGACTTTGTATAGACTACCATACGAACTTTCTCTCCTTTATCTTCTTTAATACTTATGATTAGCTACATGTATGAAACCCCAAATATGTAACTCAAGTCACAATTGATAGCCAAAACTATTCTAGAAGATGGCCTGGAAGATTAATTTCCTCCCATAAGGATATGCAAATGTACAAATTGTAGTGTTTGGGTCTGTCCATGAAATTGTGATTTTATAGACTACGAAATGTCTAGAATGGGAAGGCTAGGCTATTAAAGTTTGGATAATTCTTATTGTGAAAAAATCCTGAAATTGGCTAAATTAGGTTAATTTTGATGTTTTTTCTTATTGTGTATATATGTTTATTTTTCACCATTTGATACTGCTAAGACAGGTTAACTAAATTCAGGAAGGAAATTAAAAGTTGTTCTATATTACAGATTGAATATTTTAAGAGTAGTTTGACTATTAATGCAATGCTGAATTATTACAAAAATGAAATATAGTCAACTGAAGGCATTTTAGAGTCAATCTAGGGATAAAGTAGAAAAATTAGAGTACTTAGGAAAGCATTGCATTAAGCAAGACTTTTGAAACTGTTTTAGTGTTTACAGATCCCTTAGGGAATCTGATGAAAGCTTTGTATACTCTCTCCCTGGGAAACATATACACAGAAAAAGTTGTCCGTAATGTAAGATGGTTCCTGGATTCCCTTTCATTCATAAATTATCATTAATTCATGGACTTCTAAGTTAACAGCCCCTGGTGTAATGGGTTGAAAATTAGAGCCAGTGAAGAAATAAGGAAGTTTATATTAATACTCTGTAGAAGAATAAAGAGGGAAGAGTTAATTAGAAATTTCTATGCTTTATGAAAATGTCAATGATTTTGTCCCCTAAAATGTAAAACCATGGACATTTATTTTTTATTTTTATCTTCATATGAGCATTGTATGTGTGTGTCTATCATTTAGAGGTGATCCTAGGGTTAAATAGATTTGGTATAGGCCAAAAGGATGTATGTGCCTACAAATAGATAGTTCCATATCCATCTCTCTTGTACTACTACTACTTCTGTTTTATAGCTAGTATTTTAGTTAGATGATTGATGAAGCAAAAGATTGTTGATTCCCTTCTGATTGCACTGAAAATGGCACTAAACAACACAGACTTAAATTGTAGTGGAAGGAACGAACCTAGGTGAAAGGAAGAGTGTCCTAACAGGTACATATTGACTCTTCTATAGAACTAGAACCAGCAAAGAAACAAAAATAACTCAGTTTTGTTTTTTTTTTTTTTTAAGGTAGTCTCTTTTTATATTATCTATTTATTAAAGTACTTTACAGTCTTGTCAGCGACCTATATTCTGTACTACATAGGCCTGATAGCTAGGAAATTTTGACTGAGAAGCACTTGTGAATCACTGAAGTGATTTGAGACAGATATCAGGATACTCATGGCAATACTAGAACTATCATTTTGACAGTAGCTTTTTAAATTGGTTCTGGATATCTTATATTTGAATGGCGTACATTCCTGTGATTATTTTTCTTACACTTTTTAGGTATTTCAGTGAAAATTACACTAGTGAAGCTCATCAGATTCTTTCCCGTTCAAATCATCCAAAACTAGGGTAAGCTGGGTATATTAAAGAAACTGCAATCTCTCACATTTATAATGCTTAGATGATTAATGAATTTGAAAGTATATCAAGATATTTCTTAAAATGAAGTATTTAATAAGAACTTTATAAAGAATATTACATGATACATTATTTTTAAGGATAAATGTGATTGTAAACCAATTTTGTATGTATTTCAATATATTTTTATCACAAGATATAGTTTATCTATACAATGGAGATAAGGGCCCTTATAAAATCTTTTTGAGAAATAGATTTGAAGACAGGCAGAGGAAATAGTTTGGAAAAATAATAGGAAAATGGGAAATAGCTTTGAAAATTATAAAGTGAAATGCAAACTGAGGTAGTTTTATTAGCCTTACCATTATTTTTTAAAATATTCTGATAGTATCTAATCTTTGAAAAAGCATAGTAACAATGTTAGATCATAAAAATAAGTACCCTGATAATGGAGAAGAAAATGTCAGATTATCCAGTGTATTTTAGGAATCAGTGAGATTTGGTGTCTGTAGTCCCCCGACCCCTTTTTTATTTAAGAATTTTAGTTTTAGATACCATGTGAACAGAGCTTTATTTTTATTCCTTAGATTATATCCAGAAAAATATACAGGCTTTAAAAGTAAAAATGTTAAATTCTTTCTAGTATATTTTTCTTACCATGTAGAGATTATCATAAAAGCAATACTGTGTTAAACCTGAAGTCATTTTCTACTAATTCCTAACGTAATTTTAATTTATTTTATGAGTTATTCGGCTAGCTGGTGTAACTGGTAATGTTTCTGACATAGGTATTCTTATGCAATAGTTGGAATCAATCTTACAGAGATGGCTTATAGCTTACTGAAGAGTGAAGCTTTGAAGTTTCATCTCTATAACTTTGTTCCTGGTATACCAACAATGGAACACTTTCATCAGTTTTATTGTGAGTATTAAAATGAGTTAAAACTAGATCTAAGATAATTCTTAAACCACTAGGAATGTATAACATATATTTTAATCTGTTGCCTCTATGAAGTATATAACTTGTGTTTATCATTTTATTACTTAGGGTCTTTGAAAAACAAGAAAATAGTGGAAGATGAGTCCCCAAGAGTATTCTGTACTTCAGTTTTTATATTTGCTGATTATGAAAGGCAGTATTTCACATGTAGACACATCTAAGATTCATGTAATTTTTCTTTAAGCATTCATTTTCCAGCTAACTACAAAATATATTTTCCCTCTTGGATGCTGGTTAATGAATGCTGTTAAGGACAGGACAGACCATTTGCAGATTATTTTATTATTTTTGGAAGGAAATTTAATTTAGAGGAACTTTTCACCTCCACCTGCCTTGAATTTCAAGGCCAGATTTTCTTGTGGTAGGTCAGAGATACTAAGTAACTGTTCCTAAAGCTGTCTTTACTTCTCTGTTCCATTCACTTTTAGTGATAATATTTGAATACTGAAGGTTTAATTGAATGAATCCATCTTCTGAAGCTATTGTTCAGAAGCAAAGAACTCAAATCTAGTTTTTCTTCACATACTACTTTTCTTGATCTTTTTCTGTCTTTAGAATGTCATTTGCATGTTAGTAGCATATAAGAAACTACTTAGATAATAGGTGGCCAAATCATAATTTCTTCATCTCCATTGTTGAAAATATCATCCATGTCTCTTTTTCGCAGAACCTTTCCTGCCTTTACTTACACCCTAATTCCAGTTTTGTCTGCATCTTAACTTTCTCTTGCATGTGTCTGTTTCTTTCCGTCCCCATTGTAACTGTACAATATCAGGCCTTTGTTACTAGGTTACTGTAATAGCCTTTGGCGGTCTGTTTATGGTAACACTCTTCTATTTCTTCTCCACATTGAAAGTATAGTTATTTAAAATGAAAATCTCATCATTTTACTCCACTGCCAAAAATTCTTCGAAGGATTCCCATTATAAGGCCCTACGTAATCTGAACCTTGGTAACCTCTCCAGATTCATCTTTTGCCATATACCAGCCCCCCTCACACCCCTACAAACTCTATAGTGGAGGCATCCCAGTCTTCTTTTTAGTTGCTCAGATATATTATGCTCTCTCTTGACTCTGTGCCTTTGCAAGTGACATTCGCTTGGCCTGAACACTATTCCAGCTCCCTCTGTTCTTTCCAAGTGATGCCTTCTCATCTTCCAAATCTCAGTTTAGACGTGCTCTTCTCGGGGAAGTTTATTCGTTTACTGTGTGTTAGGTGTTGTTCTAGGCCCTGGGGATATAGCAGAGAAGACAAAGTCACTGAATTCAGTGAGGAGCTGTCATCTTCAGAATCAAAATTTCCCCCTAATGCAGTGTCCACCTCCAGATACTACTTCATTTCTCTGCTCCCTTTCTTCAGGAAACTTTTTCAATAATTGCTGTTTTTCATTTCTTCATCTCCAGTTTTTATCTAATTCCAATTTAGTTTCTCTCTCCATGACTGCTCACACTGATTTTTCTCAAACACCAAGTTTTTTTGCTGCCTAATACCATTGCCATGTTTTTTCTTCATGTTATTTGTTCCTTTTAGTGGCACTGGGCATAAATGACCACACGTTTCTTCTGGAAACATTATCGTGACTTTTCTGATGCCACATTCTCCTGGCTTTTCTCCTGCACCACAGGAATTCCTGTAGACATCCACTACCTTACTAGATGTAGGAGCACCTCAGGGCCCAGCCTGTGCCCACTCCTCTCTTTAGCCCACATACTTTTCCTAAGTGATACCATCTGGTCCCTTGCTTGAAATGCCAAATGTGCATTAAATGCCAAAATATATATCTTCAGCCCAACCTCTACTTTAACCCCAGCACTGTATGTACAGATCCTTTTTCTCCCTTAATGGATAAGGATAAAGAATCATATGGGCATGCTTACACAAAGTAGGAGCCAATGCAGCATGTCTTTAAATGGAAGGACAGGTTTCAGGTCCCTAAGGACAGCATTGATGATTCTACCCAAGTGTACTGAAGATTTCTGGCAGGCATGAGATGCTTTCCTTTACCATTCCAAAGTGTTGTCGCTGGGACTTTGCTAACTTGCCTCTATTTTTTTTTTTTTTTTTTTTAGATGAAATATATCCCTTGTTCATTAGCTACCTGTTGAACATAAATATAAAAACAATTTAAAAACTCCCCAAACAATTAAGCAGTTTCCCGTATCTCAATATATACAGGAAGGTGGTAGGTTAGAAAGCGGTACAAAATGACCTCTGTGTAGTAGTTTTCCCCTAAAGACCAGGGAACTTGAGGATCTGTGGGAACTGTTGCTCTCCAGCACCCTCACACCATCTCGGCTGGCTCCTCTATAGGAAGGACATTAAAGTGTAATATCTGAGGTAGAAAAGTCATTGTAGAACCCTTTCAGTTGCCTCCTGTCAGCTCAATCTATCGAGCTATATAGATCATCCTGGAAACAGTGAAGCTTATGGTTTTCAATTATTTTGAGACATTAAAATGCACATACACATATACCTATGTACCTTTTAAGCAGAAGTTTCCCAAAAACTTGATTTTCATACCCGTTACCATTGGAAGTTTCACATCTTAAGTAAGGTTCTGCTTTTCTTCTTAGGAGGAACGTATTCTAACTAGAATAATAACTTGAAATCTTGTCTTTTGAATGTGCATACTTTTTTTGTTAGAGGAGTGGGATCAATTGGTTTGCACAAATTAGTTCCAAGGTCATAGTTTCTCTCCAGAAGGAAGAACAGTTAAGAGATTAGTTTCCACATTTTTTGTTTCCCTACGATCTGCCTTCATCTCCCCCTTTGCTTTTGATCTCTCTGCCTTTGTTTTAATGCGTCCTGTGTAGGAAGGGCTGGAAACATTGGTAGGTTAGCTTTTTAGCACCATTGTCATCTTGTACGTCCAAACTGTGAGCAGGTATCTGCCATGATTGTGGAAAGTTACTGACCACCATTCCAGCAGGAGGGCTTAGGATTTGGGGACCTCTGTCTTCTGTATATTCCTGTCTAGGATGTCTCCATTCTAGTTTTGTAGGGCCACAATTTTAGCTGGACTTCTGGTTTGGTGGTTCCAAAAAAAACCAAATAGTAACACCTCAAATTTATATAACAAGGAAGTTATGCCTCAGTAACAACTTTATTGAGGTATAATTTATATACCATAGAATTTACCCATTTTAAAATTACACTTAAATGGATTTTAATGAGCTAAATTGGGTAGCCATCATCATCATCCACTTTTAGAACATTTTCATCACCCCAGTGAGATGCAAGTTTACAGTTAATCCCCCTTCCTATGGTTTTCTTATCCTTAACCTCTGCAGTAAATACATGCAGGGAATTTCAGGTTTAGACATTTCATATGGCAATTTCTACAGAGTCTAAGTGTTCCAAACATCTGGACTCAAAAGGACAAAATATGTGCATCATGGAAAACAGCTCTGTTCCATCACTTTTGGCAAAGCTTTGGGGGTCTTATGCCAAGGATGGCCCTGCCAGTTTCCTAGAATTTCAGTATTTTTTCCTGTGGTTTCCTGATGTCACATTAAATCACTTTAGCTATTATAGTCTCCGTTCTTCAAGTTAGTCTTTCTCTGACACTGATTTATATTATAGGTCAACAGCCTCACTCTGAAGCATGAAGTTCCTAGTGCTTTAACTTGAGCATTTTGTTCCAGGCCCATGTAGTCATTTGAATGGGCCACATTACTGACAGTAATGAAAAAGCAATTTAAAGGACATAAGAATGGTAAATATCTAAAACATAATAACCAGATATACCAAAACAAATGGTATGGCCATGAAATTTGGATGGCTATCTCCGTTATCATACTATGCAGAACATTAATCTCTAAATGTATTTATTGTACATCCCTAACAGTGTATGGGGGATAGAGATAGCAGATGGTATTTCTTCAGAGGCTTCATTTCTTGATATTACTTGTATATCATGGTTGACAAAAATCTGTTTTATCATATATTGAGAATAATCCAAAAATCTTTCTTAAACTGGCCTTCTTATGAAATGATATTTCAGTGTTGGAATATGATGATTTTAACCATTAATGTTTGCTTTATGACCAATATTATTAAAATAGGATTTCCATTTTTTTCATAGTAGGCAATCATGATAGTCTAGCCACCCTTTTGTGTAAAGTCATTGGCTTTTGCAACAGAGACCACTTACAAACTGTGTGATTTGGGGCACATCATTTAACTTCTCTGCACCTCTGTTTCCTTTTGGTAGAGTGGGAATAACAACATAGTACTTGCATCCTAGGGCTGCTCTGACAATATATGAGCATTTAGTGAGCACTGTAGAAATATTTGAAAAAATAATTCAATAAATACATTTGATTACATACAAAGTAGGACTGGGGTGGTTTTATTTTTTATTTTTTGTTTTACTTTTTAACAGCTTTATTAAAGTATATGGTAAACACATATTATATAACATATGATAAACTGCACATATTTAAATATGTATGATTTGATAAGTCTTAACATATGTATACACCTGTGAAACCATCTCCATGATCCAAATGGTGAATATAATCATCACCTCTGAAAGTTTTTATGTGCTCCTTGGTAATCCATGCCTCTTGCCCCTCCCCCTACCATCCTAGGTACCACTTTTTTTTTGTCACTATAGAGGAGTTTGCATTTATTTTCTAGAATTGTATTTAAGTGAAATCATGCAGTTTTTACTCATTTTGGTCTGGTTTCTTTCTGCATAATTTGTTATGTGTATTAATAGCTTTTTTTACTTGTTACTTTTTTAAATTGACAAATTAGCTCATTTATTTTTATTGCTGAGCAATATTCCATGATATGCTACACATTGTTTATGTACTTGTTGATAGATATTTTGATGCTGGGTGGTTTTAAATTCACGTTTAAGTTTACGTGTGTGTGTGTGTATATAAACAAGTTCAGTTTCATGAAATACCTTTAACATTTTGGGGGTTGGCCGGGCGCGTTGGCTCAAGCCTGTAATCCCAGCACTTTGGGAGGCCGAGACGGGCGGATCACGAGGTCAGGAGATCGAGACCATCCTGGCTAACACGGTGAAACCCCATCTCTACTGAAAAATACAAAACAACTAGCCGGGCGAGGTGGCGGGCGCCTGTAGTCCCAGCTACTTGGGAGGCTGAGGCAGGAGAATGGCGTGAACCCGGGAGGCGGAGCTTGCAGTGAGCCGGGATCGCGCCACTGCACTCCAGCCTGGGCGACAGAGCGAGACTCCGTCTCAAAAAAAAAAAAAAAAAAAAAAACATTTTGGGGGTTAATTTGGCTACCATAATGACGATATTGAAAGCCAAAAATTTGGAAAGCTGATTTAGAGTGGATTTTTTTTTTTTAAAGAGAAGATGCTGATAGCTCATTGAAAAAAAGTAGAAATAGCTCTTAGATTTAGAAATCAAGAATTAAGTAGGAAATAGCTTTCCTACACTTTAGCCTTATCCAACATTTTCTCATTACTTGCATTTTTGTGCTTCAGAGGTTTCTCGGGAAACTTCTCAAGGTATCTTTTGAAAGTACTACACCTTTTTTTTTTTTTTTTTTCGAGATAGGGTCTCACTCTGTCACCCAAGCTGGAGTGCAGTGGTGCAATAATGGCTCACAGAAGCCCTGACCTCCTGGGCTCAAGTGATCCCTTCACCTCAGCCTCCCAAGTAGCTGGGACAACAGGCGCATCCCACCATGCCTGGCTAATTTGTGTACTTTTTGCAGATATGGGGTTTTGCCATATTGTCCAGGCTGGTCTCTTAAGTCCTGGCCTCAAGCGATCTGCCCACCTCAGCCTCTGAAAGTGCTGAGAGTTCAGGCATGAGTCACTGTCCCGGCTGAAAGTCCTGCATCTTTTAAGCTTGAGGGACGTTGTTGATTTTTGAGACCAATAGTAAATGCACACTAAATCGTTTATTGAAATTGCTGTTCATTTTGAACATACAGAAACATTTCTTATTTAGTTCCTCAGGCCTCTAATAGTTTTGAGATTACTTTTGATTATTGTATTCTAATATGGAATTTAAAGGATGGTTATATACTTTGTAAAAATGAGATGGTTTGAATGTGATTCCAACATTGAGGACTAAATATTTTGTTTTTCTTTAACTGTAGGTTATCTTGTCTATGAATTTGACAAGTTTTGGTTTGAAGAAGAACCAGAAAGCATTATGTATTTCAACTTGTATAGAGAGAAGTTTCATGAAAAGATTAAAGGACTTCTACTGGATTGTAATGTAGCACTTACTTTAAAAGTATAAATCATCCACTGTATCTTCTATTTCTACCACATTTTGCACATTCAACAGAATTTATATGTTGTAATAGGAATTATCTGATCAATTACACTCTTATATATAATTTCCTACAAAAATATTTCAGAAATTCTATTTAAGAAAGCTAGTGGACAATCAGTGTATGTTTACAATTGTTTATACACTGTTCTCCAAAGGTACCTTATCCTTCCAAAGATCCCCTCTGTAGAGTCATGCGAGCTACAGTTTGGAACTTGGGACTTAGCCCGTTGGTGTAAAAGTATAAATCAGGTATTTGTATTAAATTGGTTGATTAAAATGTGTAAAATCAATTTTCATTTTTATGTGTTGTGGGATCAAGTTGGTATCTTTTTTCAAAGCTCTTTAAGGTTTTTTTTTTGGTTTTTAGTTTGGAAATGGCTGTTTTTAATTTTGTCTGATTTTTATTTCTAGGGTAATTAACAGGAAGAGTGTTTCTTTATGATTTTCTTTGTTTGCATCTTAATTACATGTCATAATGTTGCTTCATTAGTAGCAAACAGAGTAGAGATACGGCAGAGAGAATAAAGAATTATAGCCTCCTTTTGGGTTTCTGTGATTATTGAGCATAACTGATGAGAGAATGACAGTATTGGTGACTAGCTTTTTTGTTTTTAAATAACACACTTTAAAATGCCACAGTGTTATTTGAAAGCTTAAAGGCATTTTCTCATCTTCAGTATTTGCTTTTTATCAGTTGTAGAAAAGAACCTTAATGTTTTCTTCTCTAGCTATGTATGTTTATGAAACTGCTTTACTTGTGTATGAAAGATCTCCACCTATGTATGTTTATGAAAAGAGATGTATTTGCCAAGAAAATCTTGATTATATAAAAAACAAAAAGATTATAAAAGACAGTTTTTATTTAAATAAAACTGTCTTTGAAACTTAAGAAAGTTTGTTTTAAAAAAAATCTCAGTTAAACATCATTGGTTTATTTGACTTACTGTTAACTCTTGCTTCTCTTTGACTCCATGGTGTTTTTAGATAACGATGTATGAACTTTATGTTAACGGTTTGTGGGATACTAAAATAACTTGAAGATGACATGATGACTGTGCATTTTATATAGTTTTATTCTCCTAAAATCTCAGGAGGGCAGCAAGTGCTGTCAAGGATTATATAGTGATGAGATTCTTATGGGAATGATTTCTTCTTGGTGTGTTTTACACATTTGTACTGATAGCAAAACTAAAGTTTAAAGCAGGAAAGTTTAAGTTCTCCTTAAATCCTACAGAAACCAACCTTTTGAAGACATAATTTCATCTAAAACATGATGATATTTAGCACACCTTTTAATGTGGGTGTATATCAAGTGTTTAAGGACTGGCTCGTATATAATAGAGCAAGACTAGAGACTTTTTAAGTATTTGCTCATGTCTGTTGACCTTTCTCTTTCAAACTTGTTAAAGAGAAGAGTGGTAAGACATATCCAATTGGAAAATAAGACGCAGTGTTGTATAGCACATACATTTAAAGTGCATGCGTTAAAATTAGTTTCTCAATAAGATAAAATTATTTTAAAATTTTAGTTCCTTTTATTACAATAGTGGCAATTTAGCTTTTCAGTATTACAGGAATTTAAAAATTGGTTTCTTGTAGGGGACATCTCAACTTTGGGAATGTCTTCACTTAATTTTTAAAAAATATTTTCATGCTTTATTGTCCAGCTATATGATACATCGCAAAATCCTGACAAGTTCATTGTATTAAGGTATTAACTATTACATGGAAAGCAATTCTGTTCATCTTTTGATGTTTGTGCTGAAAATGCTTATCTTTGTATTTTGATCCTCCAACAGCAGAGAACTTGAACTGATTTAAGCCTTTGTCAGTATACTTAAGAATGCTTTAAGTATGGAAGGGGAAAATTTTAAGTAATTATTTTCCCTTCTAGGAAGAAAAACTATGATGATGTTAAGAAAATGTCGGTATAAAGTTTGCTCAATAATATGTTCTTTAAATCCACCTCCATATATACGTTATAAGTATCATTCTATTTTTGCTTAAAATAATCTGCATCCATTTCAGATAGTTTTACAGCAAATTGATCTAAAAGCCACTATTAAATTCTAGGTTTGAGTCTAGAAGCCAAGCAAAATGTCACCAATGTCAGTTGTAAATTAGAATGCAACATGGGCCTTCAGACTCTTGATAGTGATATACATGAAAACAGAAATATAATTGTGTCTACCTTCCTACTTTCCCTTTTGACATATGTAGTTGGAATTTTATGTAGTCTTAAAATCCATATTTAGAATCTTACCTATTTCTATAATGATTAGTAAAATGCCAAAGTAGTGATAGAATATTGTGGTATTGAAATAGCCAAAAAATTATGTTAGTTTTAGCATCAAAAAGGTAAATAAATGTTGAAATGAATTTTTGTATGTGCCAGATTGAAGAGAGTGTGTCAGTGACAGGAAGTAGTCTAAAAAATTAATAGTCATGGTTTTAATAGGGTCTGAAAGACAATCTTTAAAGAAATGGGAGAAATCAGGGGGTATCAGTGAACCTATACCAACCTCTCTTTGTACATAAGTATGATGATGTAGCTAGATGTAAAAATCAGTGTCTTACTGGCACCATTTACAGTTTAGAAAACAATCTTTTTCTTAAAAATTCCCATCTGATTCGTATTTTTAGGAGCTACTTGGATTTGTATGTATTTTTTCTACGTGAAAATATATGTACTCTTCACTTTTGTTCCAGTATTATAATTGCTCATGCACTCTTTCTCCCCTTTGAGAACCTTCAGTGAAATATAAGTTCATCAAAGATTTGCTCAAAGGAGAAGCATCACATGAGTATGAAAAATAGATGCTTGCAGCTAGAACAGAAAAGGTTACACATGATCATGACACAGAAGATAGGAGGTTTGACTTGGAGGGCCATAATGTTTATTATCTTTCTTGAAATAATGGGGACCAGCAGCTGTTTTCTCAGGATAAATGGTCTACCCTACTTCTCCATGAACAGGTGTGGGGAGGCTTACTTTCCATTTTCATATTTATACACCTCTCTACAAAAGCAATTTTTAATGAAGATTAGTGGAATTGTTAAAAATCTGAGAGGAATCATGAGTGGAGGTGTTTGGGGTTTTTTTCTGTATTCAGTTTTTGATGAGAAAAGTTTTAAATGTAGTACAGGTAAGACCCAACTACTACCTTACTATTATAGGATGATTCTGTGTTTCTGTTAAAGTATTCAAGTAGCTTTCTCTGGGGGAAAAGTACCACTTGGACACTTAAAGGAATTGGGATTTTTGTCTACTTTGGATAAGGCAGTTGACTTCTTAAGTAAAAGCAATAGTGTAAAATGTCATTTTGTTTGGAATGTTAAGTGAGCAAATAAAAAAACATGTTGAAATTGTTATAAGCCTTTCTGTTGATACCTCTTTTTTTCCATATTCCCTCATTTAGTCATTCATGCTCATTAAACATTTTTCTTATTTTTCTTATGTTGCTATAGGTAAATCAGAATATATAGAAAAAAGTTTTGATTTTCTTGACTTTTTAACTGCTAATTACCTATTTACAATGTTGAATGAGAAACAAGTGGTTATGAGACTGAAAATGTCCTCTATTTAAAAAGAAGCCACCACCTCCACCCGCCTGTTCTTACAAACAGTAGGAATAATTCATGCTAAACTGCACTGTTTTATTCTTAACTTTACATAAAAGTTCTATTATCCATCATAAAATGGATCTATTTTCACATAAATACATCATTTTTTACAGCTGCACAGCATTTCTGTGTGTATGTGTGTGTATGTGTGTATATCTTACTTTGAAATAAAAATATTACAGGTAGATCTGGTTGGATAAGGTTAAGTTAGTATATTAGTACTAACTTTATTAAAGTTAGTACTAATTATAATTTTAAATATATGTATATATTTGAAAATAGAAAGGCTGGAAATTAAAGACAAAACATCCATCTTAAGGAGTTTGATGAACACAATAAATGTAAAGAAAATAGACAAGGAAATATTAAAGATAAGTGCTTAAAATGCATAAAATAGGAAACAAGCATATAAGATCAACAGAAATAAGTTTTTGCTTGAAAAGACTAATATTGATAAACTTGATGATACTATTTAAGAATAAAAGAGAAAACAAATAATGTCAATGAAATATGGGACATCCCTACAAATTATACAGATGGTGAAAAAAATTAATTTTTTCAAAAATTTGAAAATTTTAATGAAATACAAAAATTTCTAGAAAAATACAGCTTACCCAAACTGTACAAGAAAGGGGGAAAGTCAGCCCTATTAAACTGAATTAGCAATTAAAACCCTTTCTGCTAAAAACTGCAGTTCTATATGACTTGCATCAGTGAGCTGAATGACACATTTAAGAGTAAAATCACTTTTCACAAACGCTTGCAAATGATAAAGAGTATAGACTGCAATTCATGAGACTGTCATAACCTTGATGACTAAAACTCCACAAGAACAGTATGAAAAAAAATTGTATGCCAATGTCACTTTAGATGCAATAATTATATACAAAATGTTAGCATACTAATCCGGAAGCTTACTAATTTTAATATATTAATGACCTGCATTTATAGATAATATTGCTTTAATATGTGATCAGTTATGGCTCAGTTGATCACCAGAATAAAACTAATGCAAGTTTTCATATTAACATTTGAAAATCATATGATAGTCTTACATGCAGAAAAAACATTTGATAAAAATTCATTTATGTTTAAAAAATAAATGAGAAATAAAAAGTGATTAATTTTATAAAGTGTATCCTTATAAACTACAACAAATACACTTTAAACAGTAAAATATTGGAATGAAATTTAGAAAGACTGGAGAACTATGGAACAGTTTGATGCAGATCATTTCCCTCTAGGGACAGACTATTAATGATAAAAATAAATGCTTTATAGATTGCATTAAATGTGTAAGATAAATATAAAAACAGTTTTTCCCAATCCAAGAGTATGTTGTATACCTATATAGTTTTAAAAAACATATTTCAATAGAATTGTATCCTTTATAGTGATACCAGACATCTTTTGTTGTATTTATTCCCAGGTACTATTTTAAAATGCTTTTTTTTTTTTTTTGAGACAGAGTCTCGCTCTGTCACCCAGGCTGGAGTGCAATGGTGCCATCTCGGCTCACTGTAACCTCTGCCTCCCGGGTTCAAGTGATTCTCCTGCCTCAGCCTCCTGAGTAAGTGGGATTACAGGTGCCTGCCACCATGAGCAGCTAATTTTTTTGTATTTTTAGTAGAGACAGGGTTTGATCATGTTGGCCAGGCTGGTCTCGAACTCCTGACCTCAGGTGATTCACCTGCCTTGGTCTCCCAAAGTGCTGGGATTACAGGTGTGACCCACCACGCCCGGCCTAAAATGCTTTTATATAAAACATTTTTAATATTGATTTTATTAGCCACTTTGCCAAACTCTTATATGTGCCAATTCTTTTGGATTTTCTGTGTACACATTCATATCACTCGTGAGCAGTAACTTTTATTTCTTTCCATCCATTTATTTGTCTTACTGCACTAGCTGGGACTTCTAGTACCATGTTGAACAGATGTGCTGTGCCAGTTTGGATTTATTCAGCAAATATTCAGTCCTCTCTATTTCCCAATAAGGAGTGCATTTCCTTGCTCCTTGATGTTAGGCTTGACCATGTGACTTGCCAAGATCAGTGGAATGTTAGTGGACATAAGCAAAGGATTGAAATAGGTTTGAGCAATTGGGCTTATTCTTGCGCCTCTGCCATCACCACGAAAAAGAGCACGCCTTGGTTTGTCCATGGGTACCAGATGAATCAGAGCCAAATGGAGTTGATCAGAACTGGTCATAAACCCATGGCCTGAATTTAAAGGCCAACTGAATTCAGCTAAGATTAGCAGAGCTGCCTAGCTAGCCTACTGTTGTGTGAATTCTAAATTTGTAATATTGGTCAAAAGATGCGCACATAAAACATACTGGAAGATTCCATTTATATGAAGTTTAAAAATAGACAAATGAGCCATGTAATTTAGGGATGTATACTTAAATAGTGAATCTATATAAAAACACACGGAAAACCATTTACCATGAAAGCAAAGTTAAGATGGTCTCAAGTTGTGATCCCGTGGGTGGAGGTGGTTCTGCGGTGCTTGCAATTTTCTGTTTCTTGGGCTTCACTTTGGTTACCTGTTAGTTCACTTTGTAATAATACATTAAAATATTCATTTGCTTTATGCACTTTTATGTATATGTGTTATATTCCACAATGAAAAATTTCCCATTTTAACAAATGAAGACAAGAAGCAAGAATGATTTGCAGACTTTATATCTTACCTTGTTTCAAGTAATGGCTTGCCTTGTTAAACAAAGAACAGAGGGTGATTATTGCCACTTACTTTGCATGAAAAAGAAAAACTTTGTGGTGATTCTCAGGCCTGTAGGGGCTTTCCCCCACCCCGGCAGTTGTGTTCCCTATCAGATGAGATCACTGAGGCTGCTATCAAAGCACTTGGTAAATCCCCAGGTACCTTCTGATAACAGATGGATTCCCTTATATTTCCTTCTGTATGGGGGCAGGGCCTATGCTTGTTTTATGTACCACTGTGTAGTATACACAATGTCTAGAGCATAGCAGATCCTCAAATATCTTCCGATGACTGGCGTTTCTCTGTACCAGGAATTGGCCAACTTGCTTCCCTCCATTTGCAACTTCCCATTGCCTGACCAGGGTCCCAGGCACAGAAATAGTTACATGTTTTATTCCTTATTCTTGAAAGAAACATGCTATTTTAAGGTTGTGATTTGTCCTAGTTTGAATTCCCTGTGAATCAGACCTTGAGGAAAGGATTTGCAGTTCATTTCGGAGGTGATCCAAGGAAACGCTGGTAACGGAGTAGGGAACCGAGATAGGGAATAGAAGTCAGCCCACAAATGTTGTAAGCTTAAAATAAAATCTAAAGCTTCCCACTGACTAAAGAACCCCCTCTTGGCCAAGGGGACCCCAGAGAAACCCTCAAAACTGAATTCCCAGCCGTGATAGAATGGAAGGTCAGACATGCTTTGTTATACCCCCTCCGTTGGATGGTTTAGACACAACTGACCAGCATGAATGTTAAAATAGAGATCACAGACTGAGGGAACAGACACTTTGTGGCAATATTCTTTGTAGCATTGTAGTCTTCTCCATAGTGATATGACACATCTTTTGTTAAATTTATTCCCAGGTACTATTTTTAAATGCTGTTATACATTTTTACAGCTTTATTTTCTTACTTCCTTTTGCTGGTATATAGAAATGTAGGTATCTAGTCTTTTAAATATTGATTTTATTAGCCACTTTGCCAAACTTCTATTATGTATGCCAATTCTTTTGGATTTTCTGTGTATACATTCATATCACTTGTGAGCTGTAAGATGCCAAATTATAAACAGGACCTAAGTCCATGCCAGGCAGGATTAAGTTACGCACTCCTACACTTAAAAGAATAAACTATGTTCTAACTGCCACAAGATTTTTCTTTTTCTCGAGCAGCTAAACAAACACTGGCCTTGAGTGTCTGAAGCAATTGCAGCTTCACCAAGTGTTGACTGGCTCCAGCCCATTTTCCACCAGCCATGACTACAGTTTTAACTGGACAAGAGGATTCTAGTAGCTTTCTCCTGATAAGAGACCAACCACTGTGGACTGGCTCTGGCCCATTTACAGAGATGGTGCATTGTGTGCCTTTGTGTCCCTGCTTCACCTTGTCATGTATAGGGCCTAACTGTAATGCATTTAAATGTTAAGTCCCCACCCCAAGGTGTAACATGCATGTTTGTTTAACATACATGCATCAGGACTGCCTTCATGAATATTCATGGATCCATCTGTAGCCTGTTGAATACGTATACTTGACCAACCCATTCAACTTAAATTCCTGTCTTACTCTTCCTTCCCTAGAAGTGCCTGCCTCTGGTCTTTGCTGGAGGATACGCTTTCTAACCTGCAGAATGAACACCTTGAAGGCTGTAACCCTTTGTAAGAAATAAAGTCTCCTTTCCAAATGCATGAAGACCCTGTGATTTTTTAGTTAGCCATAATAAGCAAAACACTACTGTGTGTTACTAGAGTTTGATCCCTCAGCAGTACTCCACCTGACAGTTGAGGGAACTGAGATATTTGTATACCAACTACTACCAGTTATTGGTTAAGGGCTGCACTGGGGCTGTGTTATTTTCCCTGCTCTTCTAGAATGCCATGCACAGGTGAGTAAAGCTGGCTCTGGTGGCCAGAAGACCCTAAAAAGGGCAGGTGCTGACATGACAATAGGAAGTCAGGTCAGCAAGCACTAAAGAGCAAAATGGTATGTGTGGGACATAGAAGATACCTGCTACAAGACCCTTTTGCAGGTAATGAATGGGTAAGATATGCATGAGGGCAAGCTGAGGATCCTCAATAGTAAATGTAATGTGGAGTTGATTAAAACAGAACTAGAATGATGTTTGGCAACCTGTAACCTTCCTGGTCGTCCAAGCTGCCAATCCTTGTATTTGGCTTAAAATCAGACTGGGCTTTGTCTTAAAAACTTCTTTTTAATATGTTTTACTGTTTCCCTATCTCTTCTGCATGCAGTTTGTAGGCATTAAAAAGGTTACTACAGGTGCTAATGATGAATTTGAATTTGGCTTTGCTGAAAGATTCCATGAAGATTCATTTTCATCTCAGTAGGAATCTCAAACTGTTCCTCTGTCTTCCCAGAAGTATCCTCCAGCTCTAAAATTACGTGATGCTAGCACAGGTGGCAGGACTCTAGTAACAATCCTGCTAAAATGAATATAGTGTCTTAGATTAGAAGTTGTTAAAGATATCATCAAATCTGGACTCTAAACATTAAAAATGTATACTAAAAACATTCAGAGTAGGTTCATGCCTATGATTCTAAAGACCTGCACTTCCTATTGGGCAGTATTGTATTCTAGGTGAACTTGACTCCTACACCCAGGTATAGATCTCAAAAGACAAACTTTAAAAGGTATTAGCAATACTTTATTGAATATATTAACTGACAACTGTGGTTAATAAATAAAAACTAATATTTTTAATAACTTCATTTTTAAGTATTTATAAATATAAACTGCATTTCACTCAGTTTCTTTTCTACCAGTTGGAATTGTAATTAAAACATGTTAAAGTTCTTCACATTCATTCACACAATTGCACTCCAGAGATGGTCAAATGCAGTAGCTTATCTGCATGACATTTGCCAGGGTATATGCTGAATGTGTTGCTTCCCCCTTCTTAAGACACTGAGAAAAAAAAGTTAACATGAAATAGGCATTAGTTTTCCTCTTTTTTATATAGAAAAGTCCAAAATTCTCTACCAAAATTCCTTTATCATTTTAGGTTAAAATAAGTGAGCAAGTTTTGTTTGTTTTTATGATCCAGTCAGCAAGATTCCCACTGGTATGTCACATCATTTTCTTGAAGCTGATTATGTGGTACAGTCCATAGTCTGCCTTGACTTTGACAGTTCTCGTTTCAGTTGTTCAAAGCACACAAACATAATGATGTTCCAGGATCCGAGTCGCAAGAAGGAAGGTACCAACCTAGAAAAGTGCATGTCATCGTTCGATTAGTTTGTTTGAGATTCTTTTTTTTTTTTTTTAATTTTTATTTTTTTGAGATGAGGCTTCACCCTGTCACCCAGGCTGGAATGCAGTAGCACAATCATACTCACTGCAACCTCGAACTCCTGGGCTTAAGTGATCCTCCCACCTCAGCCTCCTGGAGTAACTGGGACTAGAGACTGCACCACCACACTCAGCCTGAAATTCTTTAAGTGATTATAGCAGGTTATGCTTCTCATTTTGCCACTCCTCAAGTGAAGATGCTTAAAAGTACATATTCTTCGTCTTTCTCTCCTCTGCTGAAAATAAATTTTCCTTTAGATGTCCTATATTACTTCAAAACAACACAGCCCTAATGATCACATCTATACAAATCCACAAATATCCTTCACTCCCAAAACATGTCTTCTCTTCTCTGACATGAACTTTTTCAAAAACTCTTTCCTTGTTTGAGGGAAGGGGGAATTTTTGCTTGTTTTGCTTTGCTTTCTGAATGGGAGGTAGGAAACTTAGAAGGGAGAAGGAAGAAGAGAAACCAAAGAAGTATTGAGCAGAGTCAAGAAATCAATGCTGTCTCAATCTTGACAATTCTTGTCCTTACAGAAATTGTTAAATGTTTAAATGGCTTTTATGTTTAACTTATAAAAAACACCCCTCTGCCCCAATTTTTTTCCTTCAAGTCTCTTAACATGTTTCTCTTCACTTCTCAATGTGGGGTATTTTATTGCCCAAAAAACCCCATAAAATTACATTTCAGTAGCATTAAGTACATACACATTGTGTGTAACCATCACCACTATCCATCTCTAGAACCTTTTTGTCACCCCAGAAAGTAAGTATCCATTAAGCAGCTCCCCATTTTTTTCCTACCTCCAGCCCCTTGTAACTTCTATTCTTTCTGTCTCTATGAATTTGACTACTCTAGGTACCTCATTTAAGTGTAATCATACAGTATTTGTCATTTTGTGTCTGGCTTATTTCACTTAGCATAATGTTTTCAAGGTTCATCCATGTAGTATTTCTCCCCCAAAAGATTTTTAAATTTGAAAAAAATAAAATTATTAAATGGTTAATGGTTTAATAACTGGTATATCCATTTTAAGTTAATTTTATAAAGAACTTCATTTGTATTAATGTATCATAAGTACAGATTATGATGAGTTGGAACTTTTTATAAAATGTGTATGATACATTCATGCTTAATTTATAAGACTTGAGGAATGGCCTTACAGTTTAAAAAGGTAATAGTATTTTATCGTTTAACCACTAGTGTAATCCTTGTGGAATATATTGACAGATTACTTAATACTGTATTTTCTTCTCCTTCTTCTTCTTCTTTTTTGAGACAGGGCCTTGCTCTGTCTCCCAGGCTGGAGTGCAATGGCACAATCATAGCTCACTGAAACCTTGAACTCCTAGGCTCAGGAGATCCTCTTGCCTTAGCTTCCCAAGTAGAGGGGACTATCAGTGCATGCCACCACACTCAGCTAATTTTTCAATTTTTTGTTGAGACAGGGTCTTGCTTTGTTGCCCAGTCTGGGCTCAAGTGATCCTCCTGCCTCCATCTCCCAAAGTGCTGGGATTACAGATGTGAGCCACCACGCCGAGCCCATACTATATTTTCTTAGGAAGGTAGTTTCCAATACAACATTGCATTATGGAAATATGTAATCTATTACACAATACTTGTTTCTAGGTGAGTGTAATAATTACCCAAATCACATAATTTTCTGCATCACTTTTCTAGTTTGGTGGTGATGTCTTCTTTCTAGTTTTACAATTTTAAAACTTGAGTCCATCAAATTAAATCAAATCAAATCTTGTTCTCTCATAGCTCTCTATTATGATTTCCCTCTACTTTATAGCTCTCTTTCCCAGAGAAGGCAAAATACTGTCTACATTTCCAATAGATTGGGACCAATGGAAAAGGCACTGATCTTGAATGAGCCTTTGATCAAAGTTGAGAAAATTTTAATATAATGACTTTTTACTTTCTGGCACAGTGGAATTGGTGGATTCAAGAAATCTGTGGTAAGGAAAAGTCAATACTAAGTATATGAATATACTAAGGCTTGTAAACTAAATGTCAGTTGTTTGACATGAGCATGTCCCAAAGCACATAGACAGCCAGAACACATTACAGATACACAAGACCACATCTTACCCCTTGAAAAAAGCCGTTAGTCCTTCATTAGTGAACATTTTCATTGCACAGTTGGGCACACTTCTATACTGTCCTGGTGGAGAATTAACAAATCTGGTTTTTACTACATCCACCGGGGAGGACATAGCTGTTGCGCAAAATCCAGCAATAAGAGCTGACACCAAGTGGCAGGGGACTTCATCTAAAATGGATCGGTGAAACAGGTCAACATCAGACTTTTGGGGGCTTGCAATTTAGTTATCTGTTATATCTTTATAAACCTGTTGATAACAGTAGCTCAGTGAAGATGTCTTATAAATAAATAAAATAAAACAAGAAAGGTATTGCACTAGAAAAAGAAGGTAAAGAGTAAATGGCTTAATAGATTGTTAACACTTTAGGAAAATAACCTGTTAGTTTCCTCTGTGCCTTTAAGGCCTGCAATAATGCCTAATATATGAGCATCTAATACTTTTTTACTGAAATAAAGTACAAGGGAAATTTTAATGTCTCTAGAAGTTGTTAGAATATTATTTTTAAGAACCTATCTTATGGAATTACTTTTTGGATGAGACCACTGATAAACTCCTTGTATAACTAGATCTTTTGGATATAGTGCAGGATGGACTTACCTCCTGAATTCTGCTGTATAAAGAAAAAGATTCTAACAAAAGTCCCATATATTAGGGTTAAATGAGAATAATGCTGACCTAAGATGAAATTGCCTGTTAGTTTGTTGCAAAACATTTCTGTTGTGGCAAAACTTCTTAAACTTAATATTTTGGTCTTTTCCTGCTGCTCACGAAGTTATATATAGTTCAAAATTACTTATTTTTAAAAAGAGAAAACTATTAGAGTTAAGGAATTCAGTATAAGATGGCTGCAGAAGCTCCAAGAGGAAATTCTAAAGGTGCAGACCTGTTTGTTATATGAAATGGGAAGTTACCTGCTAATATGTTGTTTTTCACAAAGGCCTCCTTCATTAGATCATATGTTACCAGCTCTGTACAATTGATGATGACACTTCTCATCAGATTGGGGGTAGTCCCTGGGGGAAAAAAAAAGAAAATGTTTACTAACTCTACTTTATAATAAGTTGATAATTGTATGTATGTGCTTTAGTGGTTCTAAAACCCACTTTGAAGTTAGTTACCTTTCCAAAGACCCGTCAAACCTTCCGTTGTTGCTATTATTCTGTACGCGTTATAAGTCCCCGTGTAGCGAGGTTTGATACCGTGGAGATGGCTCTGCGCTTGAAGTCTGACTTTCACAACCTCTGTGGGTTGTCCGATGAATACTGCCACCCCTCCAGTCATTAGACCAGCTAAGATCTTGCTTCCTAAACTAGGTGTTGCTATCCAGAGAGAAAAAAAATTATTAAGAAAAAAAAATTAAAGACCTAGAATGCATGCATGTCTTTTTAATTTTCAGTGGTTCATAGTTGTTGGTTTTTTTTTTTTTTTTTTTTTTTTGATATGGAGTCTTGCTCTGTTATCTAGGCTAGAGTGCAGTGGTGCAATCTTGGCTCCCTGCAAACTCCACCTCCTAGGTTCAAGCAATTCTCCTGCCTCAGCCTCCCAAGTAGCTGGGATTATAGGCATATGCCACCACACCCTGCTAATTTGTGTATTTTTAGTAGAGACAGGGTTTCACTGTATTGGCCAGGCTGGTCTTGAACTCCTGAGACCTCAGGTGATCCTCCTGCCTTGGCCTCCCAAAGTGCTAGGATTACAGGTATTAGCCACCACACCTGGCCCATATTTTTGTATTCTTACAGCTTTTCTACTCCTCTAATGCATGTTCATGTGTTGATCAAGTACTAAATGTGTACCAACTCAGAGTAAGGCTAGAAGACTTCAGGTGTCTGAAATTTTTTAAAAATGAAGACTTTCAAGGAACAAGAAAACACAACGCTTATTTTCACAGTGGTCTGATTTTTTCCTGTGTTCAGCTTGGTTCTTTCTTATATTTAGCTCTCTTTTTAGTATTATCCAACTGTAAGGAGGCACCCGTCACCAATGAGGCTTGATCTTTTCCCATGAAGGATAATGTTAATTATGGGACTTGGTGGCTTTAGAAGAAGCCCAGTGGACAAGCTGCACCAATATAGGCCATCAACTAGTGTTAGGCTACAACATGTGAAGGGAACAAAAATAAGAAGACAGGCGAGAAGAAAGTGATTTTTGTCTTAAAATTTTGAAAAAATTAGCTTATGTTGCTCAAGAAAGATATCATTAAATATAAATAGTCTTGAAGCCCAATATTCATTTCTATCATTAAGTAAATATAAAATTATGGTTCAGCAACATTTACTCAGCAAAGACTTTCTCAGTCATTCTAATTCAGTTTCCTAATCTGTCAAACAGGGATAATAATATCTACCTCCTCGAGTTGTGTGAGTTAAATAATACTGATAAAGAGCTTACACTGTCTAGCACAAAGAAAATCCACAAAACTGGCAGCAATTTTTAAATCACTATCGTGATTGTACTCTTCTCATCATGCTTTAGCAGGAGCTGGGCATTTGATTGACAGCTGTCTTTTAATTGGCAATATCGTATGATTACAAATGCCTTCACTTTTAGCTCACATTTGTAATGCATTGCACTACAATGTAGTGTATCTTGATGTACTCATCCTATCCTCCAATCTCCAACTTTCAAATCCCTCTCTTCACTTCCCAGTCAAGCTTCCTGGAAAAGAGGCTATGTATTTTTTTTTCAAGAACTAAAAGAAATTTATTTACAAAATATATTGTTTGTCTTTACTTCTCAGACCCATTTCTTCCTCAGTCCCCTACAATACAGCTTATACCCCACTACTCTGCTGAAGATGTTTTTACTAGAAAATCAGTGAGTTTCTATTTGTTATGTACGATGATCACTTTTCAGTCCTTTCCACACTCTCTGCTGTTTGACCCTATTGATAGTCCCTGCTGTGACTTCCTGGAATCTAGCCCAGACTTTTCTCCTAAACTCATGTGCCTACTGGACATTACCTGTTGACATGGCCTAAACTAAATTTCTTGTCTTCCCCCTAAGACGGCTTCTATACATCCTCCCTCAATAAAGGGTATCTTTAACCAGAAACTTGGAAGTCATCTTGTATTTCTACCTGTCCCTTATGCCTTACTTCTATTTGTTCACCAATTCAATTCGATTATACTTTCTCAGTCTTTCTGATTGACATCTCTTTTTCCCTATTGCCAGTGCTTTAGGGCATACCCTGATCATTTCTTGCTTTCTAACTTACCTCTTTCTTACTCCTTTTACATATATACTCTATCTGCTGCCAAAGTGATCTTTTGAAAATGTAAATTGTTTATGCCACTCCCCTGCTTAACATTTTTACAGTGACTTCCCATCAGGGTAAGGATAAAATCCAAACTCCTTAGCATTGCCTGCAAGGCCTTCTGTGATCTGGCTCCTTCCTGCCTCTGTGGTTTCACGCTTCCTTCCTCACCAACATGTCCTCCCTGTGCTATGTTCACTCTACTCCTCACTGAGTCTTTGTACATGACCTTCACTCTACTTGGAAGGTCTTTCTCACCCCTTTACCTGGATCACTCCTGCTGGCCCTTTCAGAATTGATCCGGACATTAACTCTTCAGGAAAATCTCACAGGACCATGCCTCCATGGCTAGGTTAAATAGTTATGTTTAATATGGCCACCATCTTGTAATTACAGTTAGTCATGTGCTGCATATGTGATGGTGGTCCCATAAGACTAGAACGGAACTGGAAAATTCCTATCATCTAGTGACATCCCAGGCACCATAAGGTTGCCATGTAATGCATTACCTTTTATATTTTTAGGTACACAAACACTTAACTGTTATACAACAATTGCCTGTAGTATTCAATACCAATAGTCTGCACAGGTTTGTAGCCTAGGAGCAATAGATTATACCATATACACTAGGTGTGGCTATGCCATCTAAGTTTGTGTAAGTGCTCTCTGTGATGTTCATACAACAACCAATTTGCCTCCTAACTCATTTCTGAGAATGTATCCCCATCGTTAAGCGAAGTAGGACTGTATTGTAATACAGCATGTGTCATGGTGTTGCTGGAAGTCAGGGACCCCAAACGGAGGGACTGGCTGGAGCCACAGCAGAGGAACATAAATTGTGAAGATTTCATGAACATTTATCAGTTCCCAAATAATACTCCTATAATTTCTTATGCCTGTCTTACTTTAATCTCTTAATCCTGTTATCTTCAGGACCCTGTGATTGCGTTAACCATACAATCTGATTGTGAGACATGTATGTTCGAACAATATGAAATCTGATTGTAAAACGTGTGTTTGAACAATATGAAATCAGTGCACCTTGAAAAAGAACAGAATAACAGCAATTTTAGGGAACAAGGCAAGACAACCATAAGGTCTGACTGCCTGTGGGGTCAGGCAAAAAGAGCCATATTTTTCTTCTTGCAGAGAACCTATAAATGGACCTGCAAGTAGGAGAGATATCACTAAATTCTTTTCATAGCAAGGAATATACTATTAAGACCCTAGGAAAAGAATTGCATTACTTGGGGGAGGTCTATAAACGGCCACTCGGGGAGTGTCTGTCCTGTGCAGTTGAGATAAGGACTGAAATACGCCCTGGTCTCCTGCAGTACCCTCAGGTTCACTAGGGTGGGGAAAAACCCCACCCTGGTGAATTTGAGGTCAGACCGGTTCTCTGCTCTCGAACCCTGTTTTCTGTTGTTTAAGATGTTTATCAAGACAATACGTGCACAGCTGAACATAGACCCTCATCAGTAATTCTAATTTTGCCCTTTGCCTTGTGATCTTTGCTTTGCCCTTTACCTTGTGCTCTTTGTTGGCCTCAGAAGCATGTGATCTTTGTGACCTACTCCCTGTTTGTACACCCCCTCCCCTTTTGAAGTCCTGAATAAAAACCTCTGGTTTTACGGCTCAGGTGGGCATCACGGACCTACCAATATATGTCACCCCTGGTGGCCCAGCTGTAAAATTCCTCTTTCTACTCTTTCTCTTTATTTCTCAGACTGGCCGACACTTAGGGAAAATAGAAAGTTGAAATACTGGGGGTGGGTTCCCCCAATATCATGGAATATAGTCATCTATTCACTTCTCCCCACACACCCCTTACTGTCAACTGTAAACTCTGTAAACATCTGCCATCTAAATATCTAACATAGTTACTGGCACATGGCAGTTCAATAAAGCCTACTAAATAAATGGAATCTATATAACATAGAACGCTGCCAACATATATCCTATTAATTTGGTGCCCAAAGTCCACAACAATTGATAGGACAGTCAATCTGTGAAGAAAACCACCTGAACGAGCACTTGACCTCCTTTGTGTTTCCTCTCTTGTACATCTATAAATATCAAAATGCAGTTTTGATCTAGTAACATACAGACTTTATCTTCACTTTGAAAGTACTTGTGTGGATAAGTATAATTTACATATTTGTATAGACAATATTTATAAATTATCCCATAAAGCTACAGTATTGAAGGTTACTCACAGCAGAATTGATGAAATCTACAAGATGGATTTCACTTAATATATTCATTTTGTCATCAGCACATCTTCTCTCCAGCTTGTCTCATCAGAGGACATGAAAGTGCCTCTGATGTTGATTAGCTGTGTGATTTTGTGCATGTTACTTAACTGCCCTGATACTCGGCTAACAGTTTTCACTCACAGCATTGTTGTGCGGTTTGAATGATGGACAGAATCATATGCGAAGTGCAGAAGGCAGTAGAGAACAGGGTTAAGAGCCTGGAGTCCGAGGCCAGACTGCCTGGGTTTGAACCCTGGCTCTGCCCCCTCCCAGCTGTGTGACCTTGGGCAAGTGATGAATTGCTCTGTGTTCAGTTTTCCCATCTGCCAAGGGATAATGATACTAGTACCCTTCCCGTTGTAATGTACCTGAAGCACTTAGAACAGTGTCTCATTCATAGTAAGCCCTCAAATAAATACTAGTTAGGGTGACAGGAATTCTTAGAGTGCACTTGCATTCAGGAAATATGTTTCTTTTTCCTTTTCCCATAAACAAACTCCCTACAGCATTCGTCCATTTTTTCTGGTCTGGTCTTCCCTGGACCTTATGAGGAACCTCTTAAAAGGAAATATGTCTTTTCCTGTCCTTTCAAATCTACTCACCAAGTCTGGCTTTCTTTGCTTCAAACAGAAGGTTTTGAACTTTGTTGCATACCCAAATGATGAGGGAAGCTTGTGGAAACACAGATACTCTGGTCTCTAGCCTGAGGATTCAGACTCAGAGGACCATGGTAGTCCTCGTCTGGATTTCTGACAAGCTCCATAGATGTTTCTGATATATTTCCCTGTTTGGAGAACTTTAAGTTAAACATTATTCTGTAGCTCATTCATATTCTCCAGATGGAGATCCAAATTAGGCACACAACTTTCATGACTGGGTGACTTTTTAAAAGTATAAATCTGCATCTAAAATGTCAATTTTGCATACTTTTTTCTTTCTATGAACAATGAACTAATATTTGGGGAAGGGAGAGAGTTCAAATATGAATGTTTTCTCGCCAATTTGTTATGAAAACCACTCCTTAATGTGTTACATTTTTTGGAACAGAGCAGAGCCCAAGGTGTTTCTGCCCCTCCCAGGAACGTTCTCGGCTTACTTTCTTTGCCTGCGGAGAGGAACTCCTGGACCGTGTCATAGAGGCCGATCCTGAGAGAGGTGGAGCTGATCTGTCTCTGAAGCCCCGCAGGCAGCCCGCTGTAGAGTTTCATCCGCCCTTCTGTTTTGACCAGAGTGGTGATTGTTCCCAGGACACCTTTATACCTAATAGCACTGGACGTCGGGCGTTCGCCTTGGATCTGGAAATAAGAAAGGTGCAGATCAGAAGGGAGCGAACATTGAGTTCACTCTTAAGCCAAGATTTCCCCCACCGTGTTCCTATTTTCCGTTTCTTTTCTCAGCAACATCCCCCTTCCATCCACCTCCCTCTACTCCGTGTGTGTGTGTGTGTGTGTGTGTGTGTGTGTGTGTGTGTTCGCGAGCGCGCAGATTGGGGGAGGCTGGCTACAATGCACATTTTGAACATTCGCCTCCCCGTGAACTCTCCAGAACCCCTAGGGCAGCAGGATAGGACAGAATCAAAGAAAGGAAAAAGCACCTGACTAGTAAACTCAGGAGAGGCCAATATTCTCAGTTCAGAATACTAAGTGCACCCTAAATTTTAGAAGAATTTGGTAGTAGTCATGGTCAACCCATCCTCTGTGGCCCTCGTGGTTCTTCAACTAATCCTAGAAAAAGTTCCAGTTTCCCATCCTAAAGCACCAGCCCTGGGACAAGGCCAGACTGCTTTGGAAGGGCACTTACCCTACCTAGAAGCAGTGGTTAACCCAAAGCAGAGAATAAACGGAATGCACTCAACAGCGCCCCCTCTGGCCTGAGAGCCCTGGTCATACCCCTCTGGCTGGCTACCTGGAGCCGGACTTTGGCCGTGTCCAGCGGGAAGGTGATCACGTCCGCTAAGCACGCCGCTATTCCAGCTGAGAAGAGCTGGATCCCCAGGGTTGGGTGCACGTCCGAGGCTGTCAGGCCCCCCATCTTCACTCAGAGACTGGAGATGCAGAGGAAAAGGGTTCCAGCCCCGAAGGTGTGGGAAGTTTCTTTCCCTTGCTCTTCACGCCTGTCTCCCGGGCAGCAAAACCCGCTTTCTGTTTTTTGAACCCCCCACCTGGCAGCTAAGGTGCAGAGGCGGCGGCTCCAGACGAAGCGCGGCGTTGGGGGCCGAGTCCCCGCGTCCCCTCCTCCTCACCCTAGCGCCAGCAGGACCCTCTGCGCCCCGGTCTTCCGCTGGGACTTATATAGCTGGGTCGCTCCGGGGCTGGGCCGCGCGAGGTCTCAGAAGACCCGGGCGTGGGACCTGGCGGGGGCGTGTCCGGGAGCACTGGCTCCCTCCCATTCCCATCCTCGCCCGGCGCCTCAGGAGCCCCGCTTCTCTCCCCAAAAGCCCTAAGCCGGTCCCTGGTTGTCTGCGCCCGGCACTCCGCGCGTCGGAGGGAGGGCGCACCGCGGCGGTCAGCACCCGCGCCCCCCGCACGCGCCTCACCTTCTGTCACCCTCTGCTGCGCACCTTCGGCTGGGGCTTTCGGAAACCAGCACGATACCAGAGACCTTGGTAAAAGGTCCTGCCAAGCTGGAGCTCTCCCAGGAGGAAGAGCGAGGCACTCTCCCACTCCTCCTACTCCTCAGACATCTTGCAGGCACCTTGCAGCCTTCTCTGCTTCCCCTTCCTCTCCTTTAAACTTCTCATCCTCCTTCCTCCGGATTCCTTCTCTTCCCACTACCAATTCAGACTTGGAGGAATCCCACACAGGAACCAAGAGCACTCTGAACTTGTCAAAGAAAGCGTTTCGTTTCATCACTTTTTGAGAGAAGATGTCAAACGAGGCAATAGACACACTAGAAAGCAAACAGTACATTGCTAAAGCAAATACAAAATGAGATACCACTTGTTCCTTCTAATTACATTTCTTGGAGGGTGCAGTGGAAAGGACAGGGCAGGTTGCTTGGCTGCTGGTGCAGCTCTCCAGCTTACCAACTCTGTGAACCCGGGAAAGTCATCTGTACTCCAGCTTTTATTTTCAGCAGTGTGAAATGTGGTTCCAGAGCTAGCCCAGGTCTGAAATCTTCCTGCTAACTCACCTATAATGATGTAATGTATGTTGGTTGTGTGGCCTTTCTTAGTTCAATCGTTGTGCAAATTTTATTTTCAATGTTTATTCTTGTGAAAATTAAAAAAAAAAACTTTTAAAAAACAGTGGGAAATAATAGGAAACAGGAGAAAGAGGGAAATGGGCAAGGTCAGGTCCCAGCTTCCAGAATCTCTCAGATGAGCCAAAGATCCATTTGATATTACCAGAATCCACATCCAGCTATCTAGGGCTCAGGTACTCAACCCTGACTTAAGCCCCCCAAAAGAGTCAGTGGAAGTCAGAGTCATCTCCTCCAGGAGCAGCGGAAATAAGATATGAATAAAGAATCTCCAATCCCTTTCTAAGTAAAGGTTGTGTACTGTGCAAGAAGCCAGTCCTAAGGCACGTCCAAGGGAGGTCAGGCTTACGGAGCTTCCCTAAAAAAGGCAATGTTGACTTGACATGGTAGCCTCTGAAAAAATTAGAAAGAAGAAGGAGCGAGCGAGGTTTCCCCTCTGCAAACACTTGTTGAAATAAAGATCAACTGAGGCAAATAAGTGGCATGCGTGCAGGCAAAGATGTTGAGGAAAGCACGTTGCATATATAGAGTGCGTTCTGTTGGCCTGACTGGGAAATTGGGTGATGGGGAAGAAAGAGAGAGGTAGGGCAAGAAGTTGGTGAGGGATGAGGCTGTAGAAGCCAAATGAGAAGCAAAGCCTGCAAATCCATTATGAGTGTAGATTCATGTTATCACCTGTGTAGTGCTTTATGGACTATGAAGTGCTCTCACATAAATGTCACATTTAGTATGATAGACAATACAGCTTTATGAATGATTAGATGTGGAGTCAAAGATGACTCTGTTTAAGAACATGGGTTGCAAGCTTAGTGATGGTACCAACAGATTGTCATGAGGCAGTTGGTAAGGGGGCAGATTTTAGGGGTAAGAAGATTAAACCAGTTTTTAAAGTCTTAGAATTATTTGGAGAGAATACTGTTGATATCTAGATAGGGAGCCTAGGAAGCTGCATCTAACATGCTAAAAGAGCAAGAAACAGAGCTGGGAGGTATTTGGTGGTCATGATATGGATGCAATGAAAGGGGCATGCTTTACATGGGAAAATGGGACTAGTCCAATAGGACTAGGAAAAGAGTTCAAGGGCCAAATGATAGGGGGACCCAGACCCAGAGTTATAGTCTGGAAAGAATGGCCTTGTCAAAGGTAGAGTGAGAACAAGTGATATCCAGTGATAAAGCTAGTATTTAAGAACATGATTAAATGAAGATTGGGTCTTGACCAGTGTCAAGTTTAGAAAAAATGTCAAGAGGACAAAAACAAAGAAAAACCTACTGGATTTGACTCTAAGATTGTCGGTGATCTTAGGGAGTACAACTGTGATGGAGTTGTTAGGTTGTGAGGCTGATGGCTAAGCAGTGGCTAAGAATGTTGGTAGAGTATGACTAAAATGTCCATGAGGAGGCCTTACTCCTTGCTGACTCTAGTGAAACTCTGCATCAACGGATTCATTCCCAATCCTCACCCCAAAGCTACCCATGAATCTTTCTCAGTGGTTCTATCTGTAGTAGTTTTAAAACATAATTGCAAATCCATCACATTCTCCCATCAAAAGATGAGGGTCCATGTGCCTTCCCCTTGCATCTGGCAGGCTTATGAATGCTTTGACCAATAGAATAATACAGAACTGATGCCATGTGGCTTCTGAGACCAGATTATAAAAGTCCTTGTATCTTCTGCTTTACTCACTGCAACATTTGCTCTTGGAGCCTTGGGTTGGCATGTAAGAAAGCAAACTTCTCTGAGCTGTCATGCTGGAGAGGCCCCACATCGTCATCCCTCTTTACCAAGGCGCCAGGCACCAGAGTACAGCTATCTTGGACCCTCCAGATAAGCCTACTTGCCAGTTGAATACCACCAAGTGATCTCCAATGATGTCAGTAAAACAGAAGAATCACCTAGCTGAGCTCTGTCTAAATTCCTGATCTATTCAATTGTGAGATACAATAAAATAATTATTGTAGTAAGGTAGCAAAAGATAACTGTAACAGCACCTTTACTTGTTTGAGCAGTTGGAAGGGGCATGCATTCTCTCTTTGCCCCATCCTACTTTCACAATGAGGAGTTCAAGGCAGTGGATGGGTATAGAGTTTTGGATTTGGACTATAAGAAGAAGCCATAATACATTTGTAAAGAAAAAGCAAGGTAAATTAAAATTGTCTTTTTTTCCCCATAAGGCACATGTTTGCATGTTTTAAAGCCAAAGTATGACAAACTGGAGGAGAAAGTGACAGGAAAACTATGAAAAGGGAAGGAAATGTGAGAAATAAATCTATTAGAAAATAAGAAAAGTTGTTATCCAAAAACAGGTAAGGACAGGTAGGGACAGAGAACCCCTGACAAGATAAAGGGGTTGCTTTATTTGAGCCTGGAAGGAAGAACGACAGTACAAGCTTCCGGGATATTAACATCAGACTAAGATGGACAGTTAAGAGCCTTTGCCAGGAGATAGTATGACTGTAATTCAATGGTGACTGAGCACCTGAGATGTGCGAGGCACAATAGTGACTTCTAAGGGTTACAGGAGAAGCTGACGTCAAAAACTTCACACAAGGAGACCCTGAGAGGTCACAGAAGTTCAAGATTCTGAAAATGATTCTGGATTCCAACCAGCAGGCTGGCCTCACCACTTCTGAGAGGCTCTGGGAAGTAGGAGAAAGTTTGCCTCAGGTTGGAGAGAGCAGTAGGGGAAAGGGTGGTATCCCCAAAGGGTCAGATTTCTGCTCTTCTGGCACAAAGAAGAAGCAGAGAGGTAAAGAATAGGTCAGTGTGAGCAAGGGCAACTGACCCTTAATGACGTAGCAAAGGAATGGCAGCAAGCTCTGAATGTACCAAATTCTCCTCTCCTTTTTTAAAATTTAGAAAACATTAACAAATGCACTTGATCGAACTGTGGTCAATCAGAAATCGCTGCACAAAATGTCTTCCTGTTAAATAAAAATCATACAGCGCTTTGCACTTGAATAGTGTTCTATACTTTCCCATAATTCTCTCATTAGCCACCATTGGGAAATATCCTGTTACAGTTATACAGATAAATGTGCAAATGACAGAAAAATCAATTTATAGAAGAAGAAATACAAACTTTTAAAATGGGAGAGAGGATATATTTATTATCACTAATAAAGAAATGTATATACTTCACCTAATAAATTAATACTGTGTCACTACCAAAATTATAATTACTATAACTTTATATATACTATACATTAAATTTAATATTATAAATATTAATAAATTATGAATGTTATAATTATAAATTATGAATGTTAAAATGTAATAACCATAATATCAATACTATATTAATGATGGCATTATACATTCACACAATTCTTTTGGAAAACAATTTGGCGGTATACACTGAGCCAAGAGAATGTCTATTTTTTTTTTTGAAACAGAGTCTAGCTGTCTCACCCAGGCTGTGTAATACAGTGGCACAATCTCAGCTCACTGAAACCTACGCCTCCTGGGTTCAAGAGATTCCTGTACCTTAGCCTCCCATGTAACTGGGAGTACAGGCATGTGCCACTATGCCTGGATAGTTTTGGTGTTTTTAGTAGAGATGGGATTTCGCTGTGTTGGCCCAGGCTGATCTCGAACTCCTGGCCTCAAGTGATCTGCCTGCCTCTGCCTCCCAAAGTGCTGGGATTACAAGCATGAGCCATCACACCAGAATGTCTATATCCACTTCTGGTAATTCCACTTCTGAATTTCTACCCTAAAATAATTAACTAAAATATGAAAGAGTCATATGTAGGCTAATGTTTATGATAGCTTAATATTTATAACAGCAAATTAGTGAGAGTGCCAACCTCAGCTTGGCATCTAGATGTGGGATTGTCTGAAGAGCTGTCCAGAATAGTGGTGCTCAAGTGTCTACTGTTAGGAACTGATACACACGTGAGAAAGGAGAGTGCTCTTAGGAATAGAGAAAAAGTAGAAAGAGGACAGGATTGGGTTTTCTTGGTCCAGCCCAACACCAAGAGACAAAGACTATCAAACTCCATGTTAAGGAGAAAATACTCCATATCCATGCTGATTCAGGTGGTATAGCATGGTGATTAAGAGACCAGGAGGATGTTCAAATTCTCGCTAAGATATTGACTGGGTAAGCATGGCCAAATTACTTAACTTCTCTGAACTTTAGATTCTTTACGTATGTGATGAATATTCCTGCATCATGAGCCTATTCTTATTAATAAGTCACTCTTTATGCTAAGCACCTGATGTACCTAATCCTCATAACTCAGTGAAAGATTTATTCATGTCATGTATTTAACAAATATATAGCATTGAACTAGTGCCAGACACTATAATATTTTAAGCATTTTGCAAAACTTAACACAGTTAGTCCTCCTTGTAGCCTTTGGAGGCATATATTATTATTATTCCCACTTCATGGATGAGGAAACTCAGAGGCTCAGAGAAGTAAAATAACTTCTCCTAGGTCACGGAACCAGTAGATGGTACCCTGAGGACCTGCCTGACCCCCTAACTCTCAACTACTATGTGATACCCCAACTGCCTTCCCAATACATTTGTGACCTGATACTTTCCTATGATTTGAAGACACGTAATGGCTATGTATCCTTATATATTTCTCAATAAATCATATCAAAAGTTAAAATATCGCATGCAATATATATCCTTGATTTGCATATATTACTAAGGAACTTACAAAGACAAAAATAAACAAAAAGCACTTTTTTTCATCTTCAGTAGAACCTGGTAGAAGAGATAGGAAAAGTGACCTATGAGATTCAGAAAAATGAGATGTATGAGGATTGAAGCCCCGTGGAAGGACCAGAGAGTGAAAAGGAGAAAATGTCTTACAGAACAGAACATTACTGTTCTCAGATACTTGAAGGCATAGCCAGTGGACAGGGGTAGATTTGTTCTGTATGCAATTAAGCAAAAGAATTAGTGCCAAAGAGTGGAAACTACAGGTGGGCAAATTCTAGATAAGTGTAAAAATGGTGATCCAGAGATAGAATGTGATGCTATTTGGGGTAATGAGTTCTTTATCAATACAGGCATTAAATTTTAGGCAGTTTGATATAGTATTCATTCAGGGCATTAGATTTATTGTCAGAAAGATATAGATTTGAGTATGCCATTTGCTATGTGACCTCAGGCAACTTCTTTAATCTTTTAAAGTTCCTGTTTTCCTGTCTATAAAATGGGGGCAGTAATTATAGTTATGGAGATATTGTGAAAACATAATTAAAGAATGCTGGTAAAGATCTTAGCATGGTAACTGGAGTGGCAACCTGGAAAGGGCATAATAAGTGATAGTTATAATTACATTTTCTACTGATACAGTTTGGATGACCACTTTGTAGGCTGTTGCAGGGAACCAAAAGATTGAACTAAGGGTTTTACTAAAAAACATGAAAAGGCCCTGTACATCCTGAGATCCTACGAGTCCAGGATTCTGTGGCCCACGCTGGGACACAGTTTCTATGCAGGGAGGTGAGGCAGGACTGGCTCCCAGATCCCTTTAGAAACGGTCTGAGGGTGAAATGGGAACGTTCCAGCTAAGACTAAGCCTCAAGACTCCTGGTATGCAGAGACTACAGGGCCTCTGTACAGATGAGGACATGGCTGCCAGGTGAGAGGTCACAGCCCAGTGACAGGGCCCTCTCCTTCCATCGTCCCTCCTCTTTCTAATCTCCCGGAGAAATGGAAATTGCAGAGTGCTGCAGAGTGGTGTGTCCTGCCTGGCAGAAAGGACTTGGTTAAAGGTGAAGAACTGTAGCCCTAGAGTGAATGTGGGGCAGACAGTGGGGGAAGGAGCAAAGACGAACTGAGGTTACACTGGAAGCATTCTTTGTGATGTCTGCGGTCGTCTGCCTATTTCCAGCACTATGTGGAAGCCGGGGAACAAGCCAGGAGGCCTTCTCAGCCAGCGCCCTGCCTCTATGAACAAACCCCTGCAGGCCCTCCTGTGGCCGTCTATTGATCCTGAGTGTCTGGGAAAGATGAAGCTCCTACACCAGGACAAAGAAGGGTTTTATTTCATCTACAGCATGATGGAACAGGGCAAAATACAGAAAAGAAATCACTACCCTCAACAGTTTTCACTTTGTTGTTTGAGCTATTATACAGCACGTGAAATGCATTATATGGTGAGCAGGTAATGGGGAACCTCCCGCAGGGAATTCACACATCTGAGCTGCCCAGGGTGCTTCGTCTGAAGGAAAAGCAGAGGGAGAAAACACCTAGGTGTACAAATATACTTGTGTGCCTAAAAGTCCATAAAAGCTCACTTTTTTTTTTTTTTTTTTTTTTTTTTTTTTGATACAGGGTCTCACTCTGTCGCCCAGGTGAGCGCAGTGGCACAATCAGGGCTCATGTATTCAAGTGATCCTCCCGCCTCAATCCCTCAGTAGCTGGGATTACAGGCACGCACCACCACGCCCAGCTAATTTTTGTATTTTTAGTAGAGACAGGGTTTTGCCATGTTGCCCAGGCTGGTCTTGAACTTTTGGCCTCAAGTGATTTGCCCACCTCGGCTTCCCAAAGTGCTGGGGTTACAGGCATGAGACACCTGCCTGGGCAAAAGCTCACTCTTTTACATTTACTCATGTGGTTACAATTATTACTTGGAAACACATATGTGACTGGTTTTAGAATGTCTCAGTCTCACAGACAAAAGAGTAAACTTTCTATTATTTTCCTATGATCTGTAGAATGACCTTATGATCACTCTCCAGGAGGGTTTCTCTGCCCAGCTGAATTTCATAATGAAGTATAGTACTTGGAGTTTAGTTCACCTTAGAAGCCATCCTTTGGCATGATCTCCACCTCATGTTTTTGGGTCTTTGTCCTTTTGAGGTGCATCCTTTGTGTTTAGATCCTTTGCTAGAAACATTCTTATTCAACATTTCTTGGTAGGGTATGAAGGGGATCAGCCTTTGAGGTATCTATCCATTGGGCAGAGCTGTTCTAACATTCTTGGAGCAACTGTTTATTCAACGAATGTCTAATTCCACACACATTTATTGAGCACCCCCTGCATACCCTGTGCTAAAGTCTGGAGAGACTGACACATTGGTAGATGATTATGATATAACATGGCAAATACAATGTTAAAAATGTCTCCAGAAGAATTGGGATCAGACAAGAAGAGTTCCTGACCCTGGCTGTGAGCATTTGGGGGGCTTCCCAAATGCGGTGCGAATGGATCCAAATCTTGAAGAGTGAGTAGGAGTCACCCAGACAAGAGACGGGCATGGAAAGTGGGAGTGAGGTCATGCAAGACAGATGAGATGGCACAGCCAAGACAGGGAATCAAGGAACACCATGGTAAGTTTGGATAAACAAAAGCTCATTGGTATTTCTGGACCATAAAAGTCAAAGCAGGGGAAAGCAAGAGATTGGACTTGAGCCTGAGGAGGCAGAGCAAATCGAGAGGCTTTGATCCTCCTATCTCATAAATAATGAGGAGATTTTAAATCCGGAAGTGACAAAGATAATTTTATGTTGTAGATAGATCTGGGTGGCTTTGGGATTGAAGTCCCGAGGGCTTTGAGAAGACCCTGTTGCATGTCTCTCCCTAGGCTTCTGGTGGTTTGCTGGCAAGCTTTGAGTTCCTTGGCTTGTAGCAGCATCACCCCAGTCTCTGTGTCCATCTTCTTCATCTTTCCATGATGTTCTCCCTGGGTGTCTGCTGTGTCTAAATTTCCCCTTTTTGTGAGGACACCAGCCATACTGGAATAGTGCTCACCCTAATGATCTCATCTTTATACCTGCAACAACCCTGTGCCCAAATGAGGTCACATTCTAGGGTACTGGCGGTTATTACTCCAACATATGAATTTGGGGGTGGGGGAGACACAATTCAACCCATAGCAAGTGCCAGAGACAAGCTGCGTAGGCCTCTTTTGGCAAGACTTGAGTCTGTCACCCTTGGGTTAAGAATGAATAAGCCAGGTGTGGTGGTGCATGCCTATTGTCCCAGTTACTTGGGAGGCTGAGGCAGGAGGATCACTTGAGCCCAGGAGTTGTGGACTACAGTGTGCTATGCCGATCGGGTGTCTGCAGTAAGTTAGGCACCAAATGGTGACCTCCTGGGAGCATGGGACTACCAGGTTGCCTAAGGAGGGGTGAATTGGCTCAGATCAGACATGGAGCAGGTAAAATCTGCCCTGCTAATCGGTAGAGGGATCGCACCTGTGCATAGTCACTGCATGCCAGCCTGGGCAGCATAGCAACACCCCGTCTCTAAAACACAACAACAAAAGAATGAATAAACAAAAAAAGAAGCATGGTAACAAATAACTTCTTTTTTCAGGAGCCAGAGGAAAATTTCAGAAAAATTGTGTAGTGTATTAAAAGTGATGTAAAGAAGACACAATTTTTGAAAAATGGAGCAGAAAGCCCAAAGAGAAATCATGCTTCAGTGAAAATTAAGAGAAGATAAGATGCAGACAAGTTGAGAAGAAAATGGATGTGGAGAGATAAGAAAGAAATGCAGGTAAATCAAAATTTCAATAGCCAAATGGAAATCTGACTTGGGCTTTGGTGGAAGACATACACAATTTGCAGAGGGCTACTCAGCATTTTGAAATATTACTTTATTCAAAAGTAATACAGTGAGGGTTTTTTCCTCCCTATTTTCCCCCTTTCCATTTGTCTCATTCACGCAGGTAGTTGGGTTTATGCCTATTGTTTTAGGAGATATGAGATAGGATGGAAAGGTATATTGCCCCGAAAACTCTTTCTTTCTATGTTTTATTTCCCAAAACCTAAGTCCAGAAAGGGAGAGAGTTCCCAGAGAGGGGTAAAATGACTTCCACAACAGACATGCCCTGTCCTCTTCCTCCTCCCTGCCCTCTAGGTCCCGGGGAAAGAAAGGCAGCTACAGAGTAGTTTCTCCGGCCCTACACGTGGCATGAAAGCAGCAGAGACAGGCTGCTTGAAGACCCTCTTTCCACCCTTGGCACTGTGCAAGATGAATGGCACGACCCCAGGATGCAGAAAGCATAGGAATAACTAAGAATAAATGCATGCCAAACCTGCAGAAAGGCACTCTGAATCAGAAATGAAGTTGCATTCCTGAACTTGCCATTGTCTTAGAGGGGCTAATGGAATTTAAATCAGTGATTGGAGAACAGACCAGAAAACTTCCCAAATGTGAAGGACATTGGACAAGAAAACTGGTTAGAGAAATGATAAATATGAAAAAGAGATTAGTGATCCAATTTTAAGATATTGCAAAGCTCAGAACTTGGTAAAAATCACCTGAACATGCAGGCTAGTTCATGGAGCAGGCTAGTTCATGGATCAGAAGCAAGAGCCCAAGAGGCTGCAGGAGGCGCACTGCTGCAGGCTTGGAGGGGCCGCTCCAGCCGGCAGGGGGCTCCCCGGACCTGGGCTGGCTGCTGCAGCGGGGCTTCGGCTTGAAGGGATCCAGGGTAAGCGCGCGGGCTTGGTGGTACCGCACCGAGTCCTTCAGCGTCGGCGTCAGCTCCTGCCAAGCATCCTATCCCTGCAGGGTGCAAGACCAGGCGGGCGGCGCTCCCTTCCTGCCTCAACACCTGCGGGGCAGGTGGGAGAGCAAACACCCCCTTGCGCCCCAGCTCCCGGCTGCCCCGCTGCTGGCCACGCCGGGGACTCCCACGCGATCTCTGCTCAGGGAGACCGTCCCCAAGTTGTTCGAGGAGAGGAGCCCACTAGGTTAGGAGCCTTACCATCTACACTAGGCATGGGAAAGTTGAATTGTATGGAGACAAGAGAATAAGCGGAAGAACAGAAATAACGTCATAATTAACCTAGAAATGTCATCTGCGTTCGAAATACCTGCTGGAAAAGTCAGAACAAATAAAATAAAGCAATGCAAGATTATAGCTCTATGTATTTCAGCAGAACGTCTGAAATTTAACCAGAGGGGTGTGACTACCGTTTCCTGAGAGAAGTGTTCTTTTCCGCACCAAAGCCGTCAACCCAATCAGCCTCTGGGTGAGAGCTGCCCGGTGTTCTCGAGATTATACTTGGGAACACATAACGGAAAACTTTGTGATAGGAATGCACAACAAAGCATGTCAGAATATTATGGAATATTCTGCATTTCAATAGCATTCGTCAACCTTTAACTTTTGGTAAACGTTTCAAGATTGTGCATATTTCTTCAGTGAGTTATTAAATAGCTGTCTGTTCAAATTATGTCCTTTATTTGTGGCTTTCTACATTAGTAAATTGTTTGACTTATTACCTAAATTTACCTAAACCCATCAAGTGTCTATATATGATTGATAGATATTTCATTTTCCTACAGTAACTTCAATTTGTTTTATGACCTCCATATTTGTTCTGGGAGATGCAGCTACATATCACAGTCTGAATTCACAGAAGTTTTATTTTTGCACATATCTTTTTTACAATTATGTGATGACTTTCAAGTGTCTGGCTTTTAAAAGAAAAAGGGTCAAGGGTTAAACCACAGAGGTACCCAGAGTTATGGTCTTGTTGAGCAGAAGTTGTCACCCGGGTACAGCTGGTTAGGATAGTGTTGGGTGGCGGGGTGCAGTGGCTTACGCCTGTAATCCCAATACTTTGGGAGACTGAGGCGGGTGGATCACCTGAGATCAGGAGTTCGAGACAATCCTGGCCAACATGATGAAACCCTGTCTCCACTAAAAATACAGAATTAGCCGGGTGTGGTGGCACATGCCTGGCATTCCAGCTACTCAGGAGACTGAGACAGGAGAATCACTTGAACCCAGGAGGCGGAGGCTGCAGTGAGCTGAGTTCCCACCACTGCACTCCAGCCTGGGTGACAGAGTGAGACTGTCTCAAAAAAAAAAAAAAAAAAAAAAAGATAGTGTTAGGAAAGCCATTGTGCATGCCACCTCTCCATTCCTGCTTAGCCACAGAAGAATGAGCCTTGGGCCTGGCACACTTGCTTACCAAGAGCCCACATAGCCTGTGCTGGGCTTATTACCTTGCACGGGAATATCTTTCCCTGTTTGAGACTCAATGTGTACTCCTTTGGTCTGCATAAGCATATGTGTCAGTGGCCCTTAGGCATGCCCCCAGCTTTCAGTATTTCCAGCTCCACTGGGGAGAGAGGTTGGGGTCCTTCATCTACCCCAGGAGAGGGGCACATGTAGCCTACTGCCCTACTTCAGCTGCCAGAAGGGACCCTCTGGCCGTGGGAGATCACCACACATACTGAAGCTCTGTCTCTTCTCTTAAAGCTAACACGTTGCTCCATCCAGCACTTGACTGTGTTGTTTCCCTTGCCTACTCTGATGTCAATATGCAAAGGGCAGAAGTGTTTAGAGTCCTTCCCTGGAACTGGTAACCAGAGAATGATGTTTTGCTTCCCTGGGACTGATGACTGGTGCCCAGGGCTCTGCTTAACAGATAGTTTTCAATGTGAATGAGTCTATTCATCTTTTCATTTTGGATGTGATCAGACCCTAGTTTATTATTTGTGTCTTTTTGAAACTGGACACTGTATTTACTGTTTCAATAATAACCATTTTTCTAGTAGTATAGATTGCAGCCTTTATTGAGATAAACATCTCTATCAATAGTTTTCTTCTTTTTACAGTTGACTAGTTAAGGTGCTACAAGCTCATTTATTTTTTAAATTTTCTTTATTATTATTTTTGAGACAGAGTTTCACTCTGATGCTCAGGCTGGAGTGTAGTGGTGCTATCTCAACTCACTACAACCTCCGCCTCCCAGGTTCAAGAGATTCTCCTGCCTCAGCCTTCCTTGTAGCTGGGATTACAGGGGTGCGCCACTATGTCTGGCTAATTTTTGTATTTTTAGTAGAGGCAGAGTTTTACCATGTTGGCCAGGCTGGTCTTGAATTCCTGACCTCAAGTGATCTGCCTGCCTTGGCCTCTCAAAGTGCTGGGATTACAGGAGTGAGCCACCGTGCCTGGCCTACAAGCTAATTTTAATAGGCAAAGTATCACCTGTGAATCCACTTATCAGCTCAAAAATGCAGCTTTATTTTATTTAAATTCCATGATCATGAATAATTGGAAAAACTTAGATAAAAAATAATCTGCTAATGAATTGCCATGTTAAAATGAAGTAAAAGGGTTTGTTATATCTAAATAGTTGGAGAGTAACCTTAAATATTTTACACTCAAAGATTTTGTAAAAATCTACACTTTCCTGAGAATGATGGTTCAAAGCATATAAAAATGCTTAGAAAACCAAACACTGCATGTTCTCACTCGTTAGTGGGAGGTGAACAATGAGAACACATGGACACGGGAGGGGAACATCACACACTGGGGCCTGTCAGGGGGTGAGGGGCTAGGGGAGGGATAGCATTAGGAGAAATACCTAATGCAGACGATAGGTTGATGGGTGCAGCAAACCACCATGGCACGTGTATACCTATGTAACAAACCTGCATGTTCTGCACATATATCCCAGAACTTAAAGTATAGCTAAAAAAAAAAAAAAGAAAAAAGAAAAAAAAAAGGCTTCCTTAGATGAATTAGTCAATATTCATGGTACAGTGGGGATTGGAGTTTTTACACTTAAATTTTAAGAACTGAAATTTGAACCTAAGTTCCCTTTGCAACTTCCATCTATTCAAAAAATACCATTTGGGATTGTGATTTTGTTTGTAAAATAGTATAAAGCAAAACAAATAATTCCAAGAAAAGTTCTACACTTGTCCAGGAAAGTTATTCACCAAAATTTGTTCTTAAGACAAAACACAGAATAAAGTTGAGAATATTTAGCCATATTAAGGTTTATGTTAATCAAAAATTTATTGAATACCCATTGGTTATGTTAACCTGAGATTTACTAATGATTTTGAAATTATAAAAACTTAAACATTTTAGCCAAATAAAAAAATGAAGAAGTTGGAATACAAAAGGACAGGCAGTGAGCATTGAAACCAGTTAAACAAATTTACATGTTGCCATCAACATGTTTATAAAACAGCACGAACATAATTTTTAAAAGAGAAAACATGAAATGCAAAAATATAATAGCCTTAGTCCCTAAACCCCAATTTTCAGAGACTGGAAATTGGGAGGGCCTCGGAAAGTCAATTGGTGAATGGATAACAAGCTGTGACATGTTTGTAGAACAGTGACATACTACTCAGCAATGAAAAGGAATTAGATACTGACACTTGCAACATGGAGGAATCTCAAATGAGTTATGCTAAGTGGAAGAAGCCAGACTCAAAAGGCTACACACTGTATGACTCCATTTGTACAACATTTTGGAAAAGGCCATGCTATAGAGAAGGAGAACAGACCAATGGTTCTCAGGGGCGGGGAAGGGTTTGACTACAAAGGGGCTGAGTTTTTGGAGAGTGATGAAACTCTCCTGTATCATAATCATGGCAATGGTAGTTATGGGACTCTATGAATTTGTTAAAACTCATAGAACTATACACCAAAAAGGCTGTGTTTTACTATATCTGGATACAAAATCAATTTAAAATAATAAAAAATCCCCTCAAATCTATTGTCATCAGACTTAGAACAAAATTAAAGGTCTTTATTATATCCTCTAGGACACTGTATAATTTGGCTACTGTCTACTCTTAATTTTATATATTAAAAACAATGGCACTTCCAACTTGGGGGGGAAATCTCTTTTAAATCTCATTCACAAAAATACATGAATTAAAGTCCTAACTATTAAAGAAAAAAACTATAATAAAAGCACTACAAAAATATACAAGATTATTTTTATTAATTTGGAATAGGAAAAGCATACTTGAATCAGACAAAGCTGGTAAAAGAAATAAAGGAAACTATTGAGAAATTCTATTGGATCAAAATTTAAAACTTCTGAATGAAAAGTCATGATAGATAGATAAATATAGATAGGTAGATGATAGATGACAGATAGATAGGTAAATATAGATAGGTAGATGGTAGATGATAGATAGATAGATAGACAGATAGATAGATAGATAGATAGATAGATAGATAGATAGATAAAGTTAAAAGAGACAGTCAGGGAGCAAAAGCAGAAACATTTTTTTACATCCTAGCAAAACTAAACTGATTTCTGTCTGTCCTAAATGTTCTCTCTTGTCTGCCTCACTTATGCTGTTCTCTCTGCGCGCAATGCCCTTCTCTCCTCTGTGTTTGGCCAGCTCCTATTCACCCCTGAGACTCAGAGGAGGTGTTGCCTCCCCCATTCTTCCTCCCTAACCATTCCTCCTTACCCTGCCCCCAGGGTGGTTAGACACTTTTTCAGTGATTCCAAATTTCCTGCACAAGTCCCTACTATTGCACTCGCCCACTGTTTTGTAATTGGTTATTTTTGCATTTATGTCCTCTGATAGATTGGGAGATCTTGGAGGATCAGAATGCTACATCATCGTATTTCCTGGGCCTTCCACTTGTCTGACACACATAAACACAATGTATACTTTAAATGAACTAATTTCTGTGCATAACTAACTTGATTGGGGCCAGCTGGCAGGACAACTAAGTGCCCTTTCTCCCTTAGATCAAATGTTCCAGGCATGTCCTTAACAACTGGCAGCCACTGTTTCAGAGATTCTTGGTTGCAATCCTGTTCAGCACATTAGATTCATTTTATTTCATAAGTTGCTTTGGAATCCATATTGTGACTTGTATACTTTGTCATATATGGTCTTAATTTTAATCAGCTAAATAATTTAGGCCCTTAAATTTCAACCAGTCCTTTAAGTACTGACCAAAACTTTTACCAGTATATAATTTTTCATGGTTTGGGAGTGCTGGTCTGGAAATGAGTACTTAGAGTTGCTACTATATAGACATTTATTACCTATAGAAGTGTCTATGAATATGGCTATAATGAAAAGGAACAGAAAACTCTAGGCTAAGGAAAGTAGGAGAAAACATTCCTTTGCTAGTACCTTTTTTAAACTCCAGATTATCAAGCTCCAAGTTTCTCCAAAGGAATCCTCTGCCCTCTACATTTTATGTTCTGAGTTTCACAAGAGTTATACATAGCTGTTCTCTTTGAGAATTTAAGTTTGCTTCTTCTAGTGAAAATTCAACTAAAAAAAATCAAATAGTGAATTTTCAACATGAGGCGTTGTCACTGTCCATGAGAACAGTGTCTCACAGAAGCTGAAAGAAGGGTGGGAGAAGATGATTGAAATGTTGCATATCTCTGTTGGGCCTGAAGATACTCTCTTCCCTCCACCATGCTCCTGGGATGAAAATTTAGACTAGCCCCTCACCCAGCCTGCTGTCCTGTCCCCAGAGCCAGTTAAGGCACCTCTAGATTTTGGTCATCCTCTGAGGTTGGATTCTAAAACTTTACATAATATAAACAAATATAATGACTTAGAATCACTTACTGTTTTCAATCCCCTGTATTGAATCCCCTGCTTTTAAAAAGGGGATCTCCTCCGTCCCTCTGTTTAGTTATGATTAGGGTTAATCTAATTTATGATTGAGTATATAATCCTTTCCTCATTTAAAACAGGATTTTTGTTAACTGTGTTTACTTCATGTTTATTTCACCCTTTAGCGTAGTGCTTTATACATGTAGGAGCTCAATATAAGTTTCACTTATTGAACAAACATTATTTGGTACTCACTATGCTTTAAGCACTGTTCTAGGCCTTCAGGACATGGCAGAATATTTGCTTTCATGGAATTACACTAGGGGTAAGGGAAAGGGTAAAAAAGATAATAAATACACTGGTAACATTTCAGGCAATAAATAAGTGCTATAAAAAAAATAAAAGAGACAGCAATTGGGGGCTGTTGTTTTTGATGCATTACTCGGGAAGCCCTCACTAATATAGTGGCATTTGAACAGAGACCAGAATGAAGTGACACAACAAGCCATGCTTGTAGCTTAGAGAAGTGTAGTCCATGCATAAGGAACTACAATCACCAAGACTCTGTGGCAAGAATGTGCTTGAATGTCCAAGTAACAACAAAGAGACCAGAGGGACAACGGGGATGTGTCAGAGCAGTAAGTGACCAGTTAGAGCAGCCGCCAGAGCTAGATCATCTGGGCCATGACGAAGACTTTGGATTTGATTATTAGTGTGATAGGAAGTTACTGGACATTTGGGCAGAGAAGTGTATGATCTGGCTTACATTTTTAAAAAGAATAACTGTAAGCTGGGTTCAGTGGCTCACGCCTGTAATCCTAGCATTATGGGAGGCTGATGCAGGCAGATCACTTGAAGTCAGGAGTTCGAGACCTGCCTGGCCAATATGGTGAAACCCCGCTCTATTAAAAATACAAAAATTAGCCAGGCATGGTGGCAGGTGCCTATAATCCCAGCTACTCAGGAGGCTGAGGCAGGAGAATCTTTTGAGCCCAGGAGACAGAAGTTGCAGTGAGCCAAGATTGTGCCACTGCACTCCAGCCTGGGCAACAGAGCAAGATTCTGTCTAAAAAAAATGTGTGTGTGTATATATATGTGTGTGTGTGTGTGTACATATATATATATGTATACATATATAATAAAAAATAAAAATAATAACTGTAGGGGGATACGATCCTAGCAGATAGACCAATTAGGAGGTATTTGCCAAATACAAGTAAGATGTGATGGTGGTTGGGACTAGGGGAGTAGCAGTGGAGGTAGTTAGAATAGATCAGGGAGGAGCAGGTTTAACGGAGTGGGTGAAATAAAGAATTCAACTTTGGAACATTAGATTTACTATGTCTATTAGATGTCCAAGTCATAATTTCAATCAAGCAAGTGGGCGTGTGATTCTGGGATCAGGGGAATGTCATCAACATACAGATGGTATTTAATGCATGGGACTGAATGAGATCATCTAGTGAGCGCAAATGGAGAAAAAAAGAGGACCAAGGACCTAGACCTGGGCACTTCAACACTGGAAATCAAGATGATGATGAGGAATCAGCAAAAGAGACTTGAACAGGAGTGACCAGCAAGGTACTAGGTGGAGAAACAGAGAACGATGTCTCTGTTGCCAAGGGGTTTGTTTCAAACAGCTGTTCATAAAGTTTTGAGTAGGTGCTTATAAATTCAGGAGGTGATCAGAAGGGTAGACCTGATTCAAAGAAACTAGTTAAGAGAATAAAGTAACCAAACAGGTATCCTGTGTGTGTTGCTGCATACCCTGGGACCTTTGCCTTCCCAGCGTGTCAGCTCACCCACCTTGCAAGGGTCCCTCCTCCTGTGGGTGAGGACTGCCCCGCTGAGCTCAGAAGTATGCAGTGAAGGGGTTCTGCAGTCAGTAAGTACCACCTTCACCCCAGGCCAGGCAAATCCCTAGGGTCTCAGCTCTGGCATATCAATGACATGGGAGGCAGTATGTTACAGTGGAAAGTCTTGGGCTTTGGAGTCAAAAAGGTTTTAATTTGAACCTTGAACCTTGGCTTTACTGCCTGCTTGCTAGATGAGATTGGGCAAGTTCCTTACTTTTCCCCCTTTGCCAAATGGAAATAATAAATATTAGCCTAGGAGGATTGTTACAAGAATAATAAATAATATATTGAACATAATACTCTTGATGCACATTGTAAACACACTAAATGGAAAGTATTATTATGACTATAGACAGGAAGTAAGGACTATTATCAAATACAAAGCTTTCTGCTAGAACTATGGAGGGAAATGAACAAAGAGGTAGACAAGATCGATATGAATAATCAGTGAAAACTCTAGTAGTGAAACATCGGGACAAACTAAAGCCCAGGAAAACTCAAATACTAACACAATTTAGGGGATTATTGGCCCCTTACTCTTCTTATCTTCCTGGAAACCTACAGAAGGCTTTCTCAGAGGCTTCCTAGCAGTGATCCTGCTGCCTCTTGGGACACCTGACCTTACTGGATGAGGACACTTGTCAGTGGAACTGCCTGACCTTCATGAGTGCTAGCTCTACAAGTCTGTCTCCTCAAGGCGAAGGGCTGTCCAGCTGTTTCTGAATCTCATCAGGGAGGATGGTACGTGAGAGGCCCTGATAGGCTCCAAATGGTGTGGCAACTATGGCAAAGTTTAAAAAAAATCCTTTTGGGATTTCTACTTGAACTTGCTAAATCAGCACAACCAATATTGACCTTGAGAGAATGAGGAAAAGTCTGTTTTCATATGGATTGACCATCACCATTTGTTGGGAAAACTGCACTTTCTCCAGTGCTCTTCATTGCAACCTTTGTACTAAATCAAACGTTTTATGTATGTGTCTGTTTACAAGCTCTTCAATCTATTCTATTGGTCTGTTTGTTTCCCCTGTGCCAATTCCACATTGTCTTAATCATTACAGCTTTAATATAAGGTTTAGTACTCAGTAGTTCTAGAACTCTGCTCTTTAACACTGCCTCGGCTATTCTAGGCTATTGCCCTATTAATTTTAGAACCAGGTTTATTTCCACTAAAACAAAACAAAACAAAACAAAACCCAGAAGTTTGACTGGAGTTTTGTCTATAGATTCATTTGGAGAAAATGGACATCTTCATAACATCAAGCCTTCCAATCCATGAATGTCATATATTGTCAGGTTCACGAATATGCCAAATGTCATGTTGAGGTCTAAAGGGAGTGGGTGGATGAGCAGAAAGAACACTCAAGAAGCTGTGGGCAGGTGAAAGATGAATTTATTCAGCAGTAGCTCTCATCAACAGCTTTCTCACACTGTCTGCCCTGTCTCAGCTGCTTAGTCCAACAGCTCCCACACACAGCTGTGTGCGTGGCCAGCTCTCCCCTGCCTTCAGGGTCAGCAGCTTAACTCTTTCTCTCTTTGGGCATGAGTGAGCAGAGCTGCGTTCTGACTTCCCTATGTGCATCGGCAAAGACTGACAGCTTTGGCTCTCTCTTTCTCTTGGCACCAGCGCGTGTACAGTGTCAGCAGGGCAATTATACCTCTTACAGACAATAGTGGTATAGGGTCGAGAGATGGCCTTCCCATGTTATAGCTACATGGCTGTGATAACAAGTGGAGTTATACGCCTGTGCTCTAAACTCTCTGAGTAACTCTGGCCCAGGTGTCCATGTCGGCCTATTCCTTGACCAAAGCACAGCCATGTTCCTTACATATATTCTCCCATTTGTTTAAGTTTTCTTTACTTTCAAAGCCATTTTGTAATTATCAGTGTAGAGGTTTTGGTTTTTTGGGGTTTTTTTGAGACAAGGTCTCACTCTGTTGCCCAGGTTGGAATGCAGTGGTGGTGATCACAGCTCACTGCAACCTCCACCTGCTAGGCTTGGGTGATCCTCCCAGTCTACAAAGTAGCTGGGATGACAGGTGTGCACCACCAACCCCGGCTAATTTTGCATTTTTTGTAGAGATGCCATGTTTCCCAGGCTAGTCTTGAACTGCTGGGTTCAAGCAATCCTCCCAACTTGTCTGGGAGTGTCTTAACACATATTTTGTTAAATTTATTTTGAGATTTATGATGTTTGTGGATGCTACTGTAGATGGTATGGCTTTCAAAGTTTCTTTGCTAGTTTGTTAGTTTCTGATGTAAATAACTAAAATACATTTTTGTGTATTGACTATATTCTGCCACCATCTGAATCCACTTGTTAATTTCAATAGCTTTCAGATTATTTGGCTACAGCATCATATCATCTACAAAGAGTGACAGTTTTGTTTCTCCTTCTTTTTTAATCCTTACAATGTTATTTGTTTTTCTTGAATTCTTGCTCCAGCTAGGACCTTTAGTAAGTTTGTGCAAACATAATTGCAGTTTTTGCATTGTTGAAATTTGCCATTTGATATTGGAATAATTCTTAAATAAATGGGGTTATGTTATATGTCATTTTAATGTGCATGTCTCACTTTATGTTGTTTTGCTAATGACTTATTACTTGCTGTTTATTTTATGTTTATTTTAAACTATGGAAGTGATGCTATGCAAAAAGCAAATTCAAGTGATTTTGTTATTTGAGCTCAAAATGGTCATAAAGCAGCAGAGACAACTCGCAACATCAACAATGCATTTGGAACTGCTAACGAACTTACAGCGCAGTGGTGGCTCAAGAAGTTTTGCAAAGGAGAAGAGAGACTTGAAGATAGGGAGCATAGCGGCCAGCCATCGAAAGTTAACAATAACCAATTGAGAGCAATCATCGAAGCTGATCCTCTTACAACTACACCAGAAGTTGCCAAAGAACGCAATGTTGACCATTCTATGGTGGTTCAGCATTTGAAGCAAATTGGAAAGGTGAAAAAGCTCGGTAAGAGGGTGCCTCAGTGAGATGCACTGAAAACTGCAACAATTGCAGCCAGCATTGGTCAACAGAAAAGACCCAATTCTTCCCCAGGACAAAGTCCGACCACACAACACACAACCAACGCTTCAAAAGTTGAACGAATTGGGCTATGAAGTTTTGCCAGATCTGCCTTATTCACCTGATTTCTCACCAACTGACTACCACTTCTTCAAGCATCTCAACTTTTTGCAGGGAAAATGCTTCCACGACCAGCATGATGCAGGAAATGCTTTCCAAGAGTTTGCCGAATCCTGAAGCACAGACTTTTTATGCTACAGGAATAACCAAGTTTCTCGCTGGCAAAAATATGTTGTTTGTAATGGTTTCTATTCTGATTAATAAAGATGTGTTTCAGCCTAGTTATAAGGATTTAAAATTCACAGTCCAGAGCCTCAATTACTTTTGCACCAACCTAATAATATTAAAGAGAAGTGACGATAGAGGTCATCCTTGTCTATGTCCTGATCTTAGGAGAAAGGTGTTTAATATTTCACCAGGTGATGGAGGTGAGGTTCTACATAAGTCAATTAGGTCAAGCTTTTATTTTAATGAAAATTTTTTTTATTTCCAACTTTTAGGTTCAGAGGGTACATATGCCTTGGTTATCTGTACACCTCCTTAGTTATCTGTATTCCTAGGTATTGTGTGTGTGTGTGTGTGTATCTACTGTAAATGGGATTGCATTTTGATTTGGCTCTCAACTTGAATGTCATTGATGTATAGAAATACAACTGATTTTTGTGCATTGATTTTGTATCTTGAAACTTTACTGAAGTCATTTATCAATTTTAGGACGCTTTTGGCAGTATCTTTAGAGTTTCATATGTATACAATCATATCATTAGCAAAGAGAAAATTGGCTTCTTCTTTTCCTATTTGGATGCCTTTTCTTTCTTTCTCTTGCCTGATTGCTCTGGCTAGGACTTCCAGTACCACGTTAAGCAGAAGTAGAGAGAGCGGGTATCCTTGTCTTGTTCCAGTTCTCAAGGAGAATGCTTCCAGTTTTTGCTTATTCAGTATAATGTTGGCTGTGTTTGTCATAGATGGCCCATTAGTTTGAGGTATGTTCCCTGGAAGCCTAGTTTGTTGAGGGTTTTATCATGAATGGATGTCAGATGTTATCAAAAGCTGTTTCTGTATCTATTGAGATGATCATATGGTTTTTGGTTTTGATTCTGTTTATGTGGTGAAACACAGTTATTGATTTGCATATGTGTTGAACTAACCCTGCATCCTAGGAATAAAGCCCACTTGATTATGGTGAATTAATGTTTTGATGTGTTTCTGGATTTGGTTGAGGATTTTTGCATCTGTGTTCAGCAGAGATATTGGCCTGTATTTTTCTTTTTTAGCTGTGTCTTTGGCATATTTTAGTATCAGAGTCGTGGTGGCTTTGTAGAATGAGTTGAGGAGGAGTCTCTTCTCAAGTATTTGGTATAGCATTAGTAGGATTAGTACCAGCTCTTCTTTGTAGGTCTGGTAGAATTCAGCTGTGAATTCATCTGGTCCAAGGCTCTTTTTGGTTGCTGGGTTTTTTATTTGATTCAATTTCAGAACTCAGTGTTGATATGTTCAGGGTTTTGATTTCTTCCTGATTCAGCTTTGGGAGGTTGTATGTTTCCAGGAATTTATCCACTTCCCCTAAATTTTCTAATTTGTGTGCAGAAAGGTGGTCATAATAGCCTCTGAGTATCTTTTGTATTTCTGTAGGATCAGTAATAATGACACCTTTGTCATTTCTGATTGTGCATATTTGGATCTTCTCTCTTTTTTATTTGATAATCTAGCTAGTGGTCTATTGATCTTGTTTATCCCTTCAAATAACAAGCTTTTAGTTTTGTTGATCCTTTGTATAGATTTTGGGATCTCAACTGTACTCAGTTCTGCTCTGATTTTAGTGATTTATTTTCTTCTACTAGCTTTGGGGTTACTTCTTACTCTTCCAGTTCCTCTAGGTTCAATGTTACATTGTTAATTTGAAATCTTTCTAACTCCTTGATGCAGACCTTTATAGCTACAAATTTTCCTTCTAACACTGCTTTTGCTGTGTCTCAGAGATGTTGGTATGTTATGCTTCTGTTTCCATTTATTTGAAAGCATTTTTTGATTTCTGCCTTAATTTCATTGTTTACCCAAAAGTCATTCATGAGTAAGTCATTTAATTTCCATGTAACTGTGTAGTTTTGAGAGACCTTCTTGTTATTGATTAGTATTATTATTCCACTGTGATCTGAAAGTATGGTTGGTTTAATTCCAACTTTTTTGAATCTATTGAGACTTGCTTTATGGTTGATCATGTGGTTGATCTTAGAGTATGTTCTGTGTGCAGATGAGAAGAACGTATATTCTGTGATTGATGGGTGGTGTATTCTGTAGATGTCTGTTAAGTCCTGTTGTTCAAGTGTCAAAATTAAGTCCAGAATTTCTGTAGTTTTCTGCCTCAATGATCTGTCTAACACTGTCAGTGGTGTGTTGAAGTCCCCCACTATTGTCGTGTGGTTGTCTATATCTTTTCATAGGCCTAAAGGTACTTGTTTTATGAATCTGGGTGCTCCAATGTTGGGTGCATATATGTTTAGGATGGTTATGTATGTCTTCTATAGAATTGAACTCTTTATCATTATTTAATGCCCTTTGTTGTCCTTTTTGATCATTGCTTGTTTAAAGTCTGTTTTATCAATATAAGAATGACAGCCTCTGCTCTGTGTGTGTGTGTGTGTGTGTGTGTGTGTGTGTGTGTGAGAGAGAGAGAGAGAGAGAGAGAGAGAGAGAGATCTTTCTTTAACCCTTTACTTTGAGCCCTGGGTGTCGTTACATGTGAGATGGATCTCTTGAAGACACATGAGCCTCGTTTATCTAACTTGCCACTCTGTGCCTTTTAAGTGGGATGTTAAGACCATTTACATTTAAGGGTAATATTGATAAATAAAGGTTTTTTGTTTGTTTATTTATTTATTTGTTTCTTGAGATGGAGCCTCACTCTGTCACCCAGGCTGGAGTGCAGTGGCGTGATCTTGGCTCACTACAACCTGTACCTCCCAGACTCAAGCAATTCTCTTGCCTCAGTCCCCCCAAGTAGCTGGAATTATAGGCGCCCACTACCATGCGTGGCTAATTTTTGTATTTTTAGTAGAGACGGGGTTTCACCATGTTGGCCAGGCTGGTCTCAAACTCCTGACCTCAAATGATCCACCTACCTCGGCCTCACAAAGTGCTGGAATTACAGTCATGAGCCACCGTACCCAGCTGATAAGTGTGGTTTTAATCCTGTCATCGTGTTGTTAGCTGGTTGTTTTGTAGACTTGATTGTGTAGTTGCTTCATAGGTTCTGTGGTTTTATACTTAAATGTGCTTTTGTGGTAGCAGATATTATTCTTTCATTACCAAGTTTAGAACTTTCTTAAGGACCTCTCATAAGGCTAGTTTAATGTTAACAAATTCCCTTAGAGTTAACTTATCTGGAAAGGATTGTATTTCTCCCTTGCTTATTAAGCTGAGTTTGGTGGAATATGAAATTCTTGATTGGAATTTCTTTTCTTTGAGAATGCTGAAAATAAGGCCCCCAATCTCTTCTGGCTTGTAAGGTTTCTTCTGAGAAATCCTCTTTTAGCCTGATGAGGTTCCCATTGTACGTGATCTGACCTTTTGCTCTAGCTGCCTTAAAGATTTTTTCTTTAGGGTTGACCTTAGACAGTTTCCGTCTATGTGCCTTGGTGATGCTCATTTTGTATATTATCTGACAGGTGTCCTCTGGATTTCTTGTATCTGGATGTCTACATCTCTAACAAGATTAGGGAAATTTTCTTGAATTATTTCCTCAAATATATTTTCCAGGTTATTTTTTCTCCTCTCATAGGAATGCCAATAATTTGCAGGTTTCATTGCTTTACATACTCCCACCTTTCTTGGAGATCTGGTTAATTTTTTAATGTTCTTTTTTCTTCATTTTGTCCATTTTTGGGTTAGTTTGAAAGACCAGTCTTCATGCTCTGAAGTTCTTTCTTCTGCTTCATGTAGCCTATTATTAACGCTTTCCATTATATTTTGAAATTCTTTAAATGAGTTTTTTGATTCCAGTAGCTCTGATCGATTTCTTTTTAAGATGTTTATCTCTTCTTTCATTTCCTGCATTGCTTTTGAAATTTCTTTGTGTTGATTTTCAGTCTCATCTTGGATCTTGTTGAGCTTCCTTGCAATCCACACTTTGAACTCGTCATCTGTCGTTTCAGAGTTTTCATTTTGGTTAGGGGTCGTTGCTGGAGAGCTAGTGATATTTAAGTGGTACCGCAACGTTCAGGTTTTTCATGATGCCAGAATTCTTATACTGGTTCCTTCTCATTTGAAGAAGAGTGGATTGGGTAGAGTCTTTCGGCTTTGTTTCTATAGCCCTTCTGTTGGCAGATTTTATATTGGGCTGTGTGGTTCGACCTACAGGCCAGTAGATGGTGCTTGTGGCTAAGAGCCAGCTGCAGCACAAGCAGGTAGGTGTGTACCTGTTCTTTGTTTACTGTGAGGTGCTCTCTGTTGTTTCAGATGAAGGGCTAGACAGTGGAGTGTCTGGTGCTCGGAGCTTCCTGTTCTGTGGGAGTGGGGAAACACAGCCAGGCAGAGATAGAGGCCCTGATTTGCCCATGAACACCCCAGTGGCAAGTGCAAGCACCAGCCCTGATGAGGATGACTGGGAGAAGCTCCTGGTGAAGTGCCTGGAGCCTCTGAGAGGGGGTAAGGGCGGTGCACCTGCTCCCCACCTTAGATAGAGAGAAACTTCATTCGTTTCCCTATCACACCCCTGTTCCAGGGCTTCTGATTCATAGTTTATTTATATTAAAATTTTGTTATTTTAATAGTTGTTGGGGAATAGGTGATTTTTTATTACATGGAGAAGTTCTTAAGTGGTGATTTCTGAGATTTGGGGGCACTTGTCACCCGAACAGTGTACATTGTGCCAATGTTTAGTCTTTTATGCCTCATCCTCCCCCACCCTTCTCCTTGAGTCTCCAAGGTCCATTATATCATTCTTATGTCTTTGCATCCTCATAGTTTAGTTCCTACTTATAAACGAGAGCACATGATATTTGATTTTCCATTTTTTAGTTACTCTACTTAGAATAATGGTCTCCAAATCCACTGAAGTTGCTGCAATTGTCATTATTTCATTTCTTTTTATGGCTGAGTAGTATTTTATAGTGTATATATACCACATTTTATTTATCCACTCATTGATTGATGGACCTTTAGGTTGGTTCCATATTTTTGCAATTACAAATTGTGCTGCTGTAAATATGCATGGGCATATTTACACCAGCATCTATTATTTTTTGATTTTTAAATTATGGTCATTCTTGTAGGAGTAAGGTGGTATCTCATTGTGATTTTAATTTGCATTTCTCTGATAGTTAGTGATGTCAAGCAGTTTTTCATATGTTTGTTGGCCACTTGTATATCTTCTTTTGAGAAGTGTCTATGTCCTTTTCCCACTTTTTGATGGAATTGTTTTTTTCTTGCTGATTTGTTTGAGTTCCTTATAGATTCTAGATTTTAGTCTTTGTCGAATGCATTGTTTGTGAATATTTTCTTCCACTCTATGAATTGTCTATTTACTCTGCTGACTATTTCTTTTGCTGTGCAGAAACTTTTTAGTTTAATTAGGTTCCATTTATTTATTTTTGTTTTTGTTGAATTTGCTTTTGGGTTCTTGGTCATGAATTCTTTGCATAAGCCGATGTCTAGAAGAGTTTTTCTGATATTATCTTCTAGAATTTTTAGAGTTTCATGTCTTGGATTTAAGTCTTTGATCCTTCTTGAGTTGAGTTTTGTGTAAGATGAGAGATGAGGATTCAATTTCATTATTCTACAAGTGACTTGCCAATCATCCCAGCACCATTTGTTGAATAGGGGTCTTTTTTCCGCTTTATGTTTTTGTACGCTTTGTTGAATAGTTGGCTATAAGTATTCAGGTTTATTTCTGGGCTCTCTATTCTTTTCCATCATTCTATGTGCCTATCTTTATACTATGGGGTTGGAATGACATGGATCTTTTGAAGTTTATCTCAATCTCTCATGGTGTACACTTTATTTATTTATTTATTTAATATTTTTCCCAGAGTTTTATTTACTGAGTTGATGGTTCAGCTTCAGGGCAATAGGGGAGGTATCCCCAGGTAGGTACTGGTTGTGGTTAAGGCAGGTGAGTAGGTGTAATACCCAGTGAGGGGCTGAGGTCCAAACCTTTATGAGGGTGGCTGGGGGAAATCTCAATTTCATGTGCTAGGGTTTTATCAGGGTGAAGAGTGGGAGCTACCTCAGCTTCCCTGCCAGATTAGCAGGAAAGCTATTCACCTCACAGCTTCACTCCTATCCTAGTGTTTCAGCCATTCAGATCAGAGAGGCACATCTTTTCATCTCTAGAAATGTTAATGTTCCAAGTAGAGAGGAATCGTGACTCTGCCTCTTATGCAGGCCTGAATCTGGGAGGTGCTCCTCTTGTGGGGCTGTAATCACCCTGAATTGTCCCAGGAAGGATGTCTATAGGTGCCTTCACACGGCGTCCTGTGGGGGAAGCCCCAGCTGTGCTTGTGGCAAAGTGCCGAGTGGAACAAGGACCCCTTCTCCAAGGCCCTTCGCAAACACAAAGGCTGTCTGCCTGTTGGGGTAGAGGTGCAGACAGTTGCAGACAAAAGTGCTCTAGAAATAAATGCTCAGCACTGCAAAGTGAAACCAGCACTCAGGCAAAAGTTTTCTCTGTAGGGCAATTTACTTCTGCAGAAGAGTGCTGCTCATGTCATTCAGGATTGCAAGAGCACAGGGAACAAAGGAAAGCGGGAGTTTTTATTCTTAACACAATTCTTACCTCTGTGTCACTGCCCCATGGGCTGGGGTTGGACCGCAGAATCTAAACTGACCCGTTTGGCTACTTGTAAATATTTTTCTAAACATGGAAGGGAAGGGGGACATGAGGTACAGTGGTGCCGCATGCAAGACGTACAGTTTTGGGGGAACAATGGGTGCAGGTAACTAAGAGAAAAGATGTGAGTTATTGATTAGAGCTGACGGGAAGGGGGTAGGCTGTTCACAGTAACTAGGGGCAAGGAGGCACGTAGAACAAGAAAGTTAGGTTTGAGAACAAACGACAAGGAAGTTAGCAGGCTAAACTTTTGAAGAGAAACTCAGAGAATTTCATCATATCCTACAATTCCCCCTTTAAATTTGTCTTTTGTGTTTGGCTACCAGAGTGGGTAGAGAAATACCATCAAGTGGGGCGAGGGTTAGGCAGGTCTGAGCTCACTCTTTTTGGACCGGGTTTGCCATGGCCACCATGGGGGAAGGAGGGGTAGTTCTCAAGCCAATGGAGTTATGTTCCAGGGGAAAGTTTGGTGGCCTCTACTTAGCAGTATTGTTCACCAGGGAAGTGGGGGATAGCTGGTAGTGAAAGGCCTTACCCAGCTCCTATGCAGTTGGCAAAGCCAATCTCACTCCCACAGTGCCCCGCTAGTGGCACTGAGTTTATATCCAGGCAACCTGCACAGAGAACTCAGACTTGCCCCAGGCCATAAGCTTCCCTGTTGAGAAAGCAAGCAGGGCCTTCAGGCCTTGCCCCTCCCCATCCACTCACAATGGTGGCAGCTTCTCCACTTGTATCTGCAGCAGTTCCCGTTCACTCCCCTAGCAGTCTCCAACCCGGATTCTACTCAAGGAAGTCCATGCCCAATAGAGATTATCACGAAATTCAGTTGGAAGCTTCTTTCACCCTGTGACCTCTCCCTAAATCTGCTGGCTGCCTTCCCTAAGGGCCCCTGTGAATCAGCAATGGTTTCCCCTAGCTTGATCTGGAGACTGGGAGTGCCTGCAAGTCTCTTCCCACTGCTGTTTCTGCTTTTATATTTTGTGCAGCTCTCTAAATCCATTCAAGCTGTAAGTAAGGTGAAGTCCTTCTCCCATGATCTGGGTTTTCAGATTCCCAAGTGGGGATGTGTGTTCAGAGGCAGGTTTCCCCTGCTCACACTTTGGGAACTCACAGCTTTTCACCTGTGTATTCTGCCTGTTCTCAAGTTGCTAATAAAGACATACCTGAGACTGGGTAATTTATAAAGGAATGAGGTTTAATTGACTCACAGTTCACCATGGCTGGGGAGACCTCAAGAAACTTACAGTCATGGTAGAGGGGAAGCAAGCACATCCTTCTTCACATGGTGGGATCAAAAAGAAGTGCCCAGCAAAAAGGGGGAAAAGCCCCTTATGAAACCATCAGATCGCATGAGAACTCACTATCATGAGAACAACATGAAGGTAACTGCCCCCATGATCACATTATCTCCCAGCGGCTCCCTCCCATAACATGTAGGGATTATGGGAACTATAATTCAAGATAAGGTTTGGGTGTGGACACAGCCAACCATATCGACCTGTCTCCCTGAGTTTGCAGCAGTGTGCCATTTCTTTCAAAGATCTCTGAATTCTTTCAGTTCTCCTAGCACATTCACGTGTGGTTCTTGGAATAGAAGTTCACAGTGTGAATCTCCACACACTGTTCTGTCCATCCAAGTGGGAGATGCATGTTAACCCTGTCTCCTATCTGCCATCTTCTGAAGCTCTTCTCCTGACTCCTAGTTTAAACGCACATTGTAGTCTATCTCCAGACCACAATGTGGTTGAGAGCCATGGGAAATGCCTGTTTTGTGACTCTCAAAGGACGTGGTTTCAGACATAACCCCATCACTCAAACTGATACAGATAGCTTTGTGACTCTCCTGTTCTCTGATGTGGCAGTATTTCTGATTCTTGCAAAGTGGGGACCCCACCTTTGGTTCCGTGTGAGTGGGTGTTCATTGTGGTGGTATTTGGTGGGTGGGTTGGTCTGACCTCAGGCCCTGGAGGAAGTGGTCAGGTGCCAGCAGAGTTGGAATGGGATTGGCAGTTCCCCAGTTCCCAGGCTCCTAGATAACCTGGTGGACAGCGTATAAGAGTCCTGAAGGGGCTGGACGAGGGTTGGGCTAGCCCAGAGTTCAGGTACTGGCTGTGATGTGGATGGGTGGGCTAGTCCCTGAGTCACCAGCCAAACTCGCAGGTGGAACACTTAGGTGGCAGGAGCCTGAGGAAATATCAAAGGCCTGTGGGGGCTGGGTTATGAGAAGGGCTCTGGGTGGCAAGTGAAATGTTCAGGTGGGGGCAGGGCAGCTGTGCTGTGGTGGGCCTTTCACCTTTCACTGGGAAGGGCTGGACCCCTGAGCTGTGGCAGTGGAGACTGGTGGCTGTGTGGTATGTTACACATTCACACTTCCCTCCCAACCAAGCAAAGCTGGGCTTTGCTGTTGGGGCATGCAAAGGTGTCAAGCTTTGTCTGTTGTCTCTGGGAGTTTCACCCCAGAGGAACACAGAGCCATGAACAACCATAGTATTCAAGCTGGAACAAAGCAGCTGCTCTGGGAGCCCAGGCCAGCAAGCTGTGCCTGGCAAGGAGCGATGGAAATAAGATTTTCCACGGTCTACAGTCTGGGCACTTCCCAGAGAAGTATAGGGACCACCCACAGTATTCAGGCGGGTTGCTGCTCTGGAAGCCCAAGCTGAGCCCTGCCTGGCGAGGAGCAGGAGGGCAGTCTGGCCACTCCTCAGCACTGTGGATATGACCTTTATTGGGGCTATGGCGGCTGGCACTGGGTAGATCCAAGGCCTGTGGGGCTCCATGTGGACTTGAGTGGCGCCTCTGCAAAGACTCCAGGCACTTCTCTGTGTCAGTCTGGAGGCCAGGTGGGGGTCAGGGAGGCTGTCCTGTGCCCAGGATTGCAAAGGTCTGTGGCAGAAGTGTGCGTCCCCGGGACTCTCACTATTCACCCTCTCCTCACATTAGGGAGCTTCCCCTGGCTCCACCCTGGTCCTGGGTGGGTGGCTGCCTGGCTTCGCTTCTCTCTGTTCTCTGTGGATCTTGTCAGTTCCTTGGTGAATCCCGCCATGATCTCTTATATGATCCACTTGAAGAGCTAGTAGTTACTTGCTACTTTGATTCCTGTCTGTGAGAGAGGGTAGGCACCATCTCCTTCTAGTCAGCTTTCTACAATCCCCCCCAGTCAAGCTTTTAAATCACAATTTCCAAATTTTCCAGATGCTTACGGCTGTTGTTTTCTGCTTGTTCTATTAGTAATTGAGAGAAGTTCCGAAAATATCCTCCTTTAATTGTGGGTTTTCCTTTTACTTCTGACAACTTTTGCTTCATATATGAAACTATCTTTATTAGGCACATGTACGTTTAAAATTGTTCTAAATCCTGAGGGATTGACCATCTTTTTATTGTAAAATATGCTTCTTTATCAATAGCAATGCTTTTGCTTTACTTGAAGTAGAATTTATTTTTACAGCCACACCAACATTTTTTGGGTTATTATTTGCATGGCTTATTTTTCCTCCATTTTCTTATTTCAACATTTCTGGGCCTATCTATTTAAAATGTAAAAATAAGCAGCATATAGTGTTTTTTTGTTTTGTTTTGTTTTTAGATGGAGTCTTACTCTGTCACCTGGGCTGGAGTGCAGTGGTGTGATCTCGGCTCACTGCAACCTCCATCTCCCAGGTTCAAGCGATTCTCCTGCCTCGGCCTCCTGAGTAGCTGGAACTACAGGTGCCCGCCACTATGCCCAGCTAATTTTTTGTATTTTTAGTAGAGACAGGGTTTCACCATGTTGGCCAGGCTGGTCTCGATCTCCTGACCTCGTGATCTGCCCGCCTTGGCCTCCCAAAGTGCTGGGATTACAGGCTTGAGCCATCGCGCCCAATCAAGATTTGCTTGTTATGTAGTTTGAAAATTTTCATATTTTGGTGTTCAGTCCATTTTATAATCAATGTAATTAGGAATAGATTTAGAATCACATTCATCATTTTATGATTTTTTGTCTCATCTATTCTTTGATGCCTTTTTTCTTACCTTCTTTTCAATTAATCAAGGTATTACTATTATTATAACTCATCCTTCATTTTCTGTTAGCTTGTTATACATTATTTTGCTATTTTTATTAGCTTTATTATATATTATATAATTATATTGTTATTTTATATATTATATATTATTTATGTATTTTTAAATTTAGTTTATTCTTTTATAGAGCTTGTAGCATGCATCGAGTATTTAAAGCTTAATGATAATAACAGTACTTTTCCTACTCTCCAAAATATGCAACTCCCTTAGAACACATTCACTTCACTTCCCCTCTCTTATCTTTTGTATATTGTTGCCACACATTTCAATTCTATGAACCCTACAAGGCATTATTATAATTGTTCTCTACAGTCAATATTTATTTCAATTTGGTCAAATATTTACCCTTCCTGGTGCTCATCTTACCTCCTGGCATTTTTGCATTTCCATTTAGGATCATTTTTCTTCTGTTTAAAGAATTCTCTTTGATAGTTCCTTTAGTGCATGTCTGTTGGTAATTAAATATCCTGACTTTTTATTTGTCTGAAAAAAATCATAATTTCAATACTTCACTTTTATTTTTGAAAGATATTTTCATTGAGTATAGAGCTTTAGTATGTCAGTTATTTTTCTTTTAGAACTTTAAAATGCTTATTCTGCTTTTTTCTGGCTTCCATCATGACTGAAGAAGTAACTGTCAGTCTCTTTGTTGTTCCTTTGAAAAGTGATTTCCCTAATACTTTTGAGGTTTGTCTATATCATGAGTTTTAAACAATTTTACAAGGTCTAAATGTAGTTTTCCTTGTATCTTTCCTGCTTGGGATAGCTTGCACTTCTGCAATCTGTAGCTTAATGCCTTTTGTAAATTTGTAATATTATTAGCCATTTTATCTTCAAACATCGCTCTGTCCATTCTCTCTCCTCTCCTCTTTTAGGCTGCCAAAAATGTATTTTAGACCTTCCCCTAAGTCCTATATTTATCCTATACTGTTTTCTATTCCATTATTTTTTCTCTCCATACTTCTGTGTGGATATTTTTTGTTGACCTATTTTTTTCAGCTCATCAATATCTTTTTTGGCTATGTCTAATTTTCTTTTTTTAAAAATTTTTAGCTATGTCTAGTTTTCTACACAGCTCATCCATTGAGTTTTTAACTTCAGTTATTATTTTTATCTGTTATGAAATTTGCATTCAATTTTTATTCCATTCCTCTCATGAAATTCTCCATCTAATTTATATTCTTAAATTAAATGCAATCTTTTAAAAGCCTGTGTGTATCTGATAATGCCAATATCTGGATCATCTCTGGGTTTGATTTTATTTCTGATTTTTTCTCTAGTCATGTCCCATAGTACACTTGATACTTTTAAAATTAAATGTCATACATATATATGAAAAATTATGTAGGATCTGGATAATATTATATTCATCCAGAGAGGATGTAGCTTCTTTCTGCCATGCAGTGAAAATAGGCACAGCTCTCTTTATCTTTGTGATTAAACTGGCTTCTGGGTTTCAGTTTTGATAAAGACTATTTTTTATTCACATGTGCTTTTTTTTTTTGAGACGGAGTCTCGCTCAGTCACCAGGCTGGAGTGCAGTGGTGCCATCTTGGCTCACTGCAACATCTGCCTCCTGGGTTCAAGTGATTCTCCTGCCTCAGCCTTCTGAGTAGCTGGGACTACAGGCACCTGCCACCATGCCCAGCTAATTTTTGTATTTCTAGTGGAGATGAGGTTTCACCATGTTGGCCAGGATGGTCTCGAGCTCTTGACCTCGTGATCTGCCCGCCTTGGCAGGCAGTGCTGGGATTACAGGAATGAGCCACCACACCTGACCCACATGTACTTTTAAGATATAGATTTTCAGGAGTCCCAACTAATAGTTTGGGGTGCCTTCTAGGATCTCAACTCCTTGGCAGACTCTGAAATATTTTTATCTCCCTGTTCCATGAGAATACCTGAAGTTCGACTCAGCTTCCTAACCTGTTGCTTTGCGTGTTGCCCAAGAGTCAGAAAATGCCTTGAAGGGAAAGGGGTACCCATACAGAATTAACTTTTCTCTGTATTTACATTCTCTCCAGGATTTTGGCTTCTCGCATCCTTGCTCCCTTTTCATTCTCAAACTACAACTTTTATTTCTCTAACTTCAAGAGACTACCAAAATCTCTTCAGCATCTTCGCCTCTTTGAGACCCTTTTTGCTTGGTTTCCGAGCCTCTTGCTCCTGCACTGATGAATAGTTGACGAATTCCTTAAGAGGAAAAGTTGAGAAGAACGTGGCAATCACCTTTATGCATATTGCTTTGTTCTAGGACCTTGGTCCTTGAAGTCCTAGCTTCCTTGGTAGCTTTCTCATGCTAGAGTTTGTTTGTTTTGTTATTTTATCCAGCTTTTAAGTTCTTCTTGTGATACTGTTAGTCTGATACAAGACAGTTTATCATACTTAGAAGCAGAAGTACTTGATAACATATTTTTTAAGAAGAGTAAAGAGGGGTGAGCTGATGCTTGATCTTTAAAGTATTATAAATGCTTATAATAAAACTATAATAAAATAGACTATTACATTTAAACATAAACTAGTTTACTTTGACTTAAAAAATCAATTGGTACTGAAAATCCCTAAGAATATAAAATGATCTGAAAAATTGAGAGATACACATCCTCTCAATATTTTTATTTGCATATAAGAGACATGCTAAATCAAAATCTATGTGAAAACAATCAGGCCATACTGTACTCTGCAGTCATAAGCTCACATTTTAATGGCAGTTGTGCAAATTGAGCAATTTTTACTGCCAATTAAAACCAAGGGGTGTTATTTTTACTGTAAATAGTGAGAAGCAGCATACAAGTTTGTATTTCTGTTATTAAGTTAATTCTGATTTTTGGTGGGGGTGAAGGATGATCCACTTTCTCCCCTCATCTTCTAGAGCGTGCTAGGAAAAAGCCCTCGGGACAGAAACACCCCTGGAGAAAGGCTACGTGTGTGCCTCCTGTCAGCGCTGTCTAGAAAAGCACTGTGAAATACTGGCAATCAGACAGGTTTGAAACTAAAGATTGCCAAATCCAAATTCACTTTTATTCCATTAAATTGAATACAGTTTAAACATTTAGAGTCTCAATTTCTTTCTCTGTAAAATTAGGGTATTTGGACTGATAATCTTCAAGATCTTTTTAAATACCAAAATGTTATTCCGTGAATATCGGTTGTGCCATATGAGGGTCAAAGAACATTATTGCCACCATTGCCACCTGACAGCCATTCAGGTGTCCCTCAGTGATCCTGGTCACTTTGTATGTTACTCTATCCATTTGGGCTGAAGCAGGACGGTCTGGAATTTGGGGATTCCTTTGTTGTTAGCCAATATGTCTCAAGTGCCTGAAGTTGCTCATACAGACTAAAGGAGGAGGCATTGTGGCAGTAAGGGATTCCATGTGAAAGAAGGGTGATGAGGACAGAGAGCCAAACTTCTCCTAGTATAAGGTAGGGGGTTCAGAATAAGACAATGAATACATGACCCAAAACCATCTGCTTGACTTAGATTTAGCAGAAAGGAGGTAACTCTGGTTTTCAGAGAATAAAAACCCAGATATTTTGTTAGGATTCCAGTCTTTATTCTAGCCTCTGTAGGATGTTTCCAGTCTAAGATAGGATTGAGTTTAAAGAGTAATACCCATAGGAAATTTTCAAGTACTTCTGTTTGACGAAGGGTGGCAAACACCTGGCACATGTGTGGCTATTTTTCTATCCGGTTCCAATGGTGGTTCTGGCTAAGTGATCATGGCACACTTTTTCTGTGACTCCAGAAAATGTGTTAGAATCCTTACCAACAAAACACACAAGCCAGGACTTGGCTTACACAGTGAAACCTGTCAGACGTGCCTGTCTTCGGCATTAGGCTTGCAATTGGGGTACTTGTCACGAGGTGAAGAGTAATGTCATTTAGGGTGCCAGGCCAAGGCTAGAGTCATTGATTAGATGTCTGGTTGTGCACAGAATTGCTACAGGACCCAGTCATATAACTCAGTGTCTTCTCCATCTCTTCTTGATCCTGCTTATTGTAAGTGAAAAATAAAATTCCAGGTCCCCCAATCATCTGAATGGATCCTTTCTCTCCACCAAGGGCATTCCAAAGTTAACCTGAAAAACTAGTTTGGGCCTTGATGGGAAGGGGGTGTTGGACATGCCTCATTAAACCTCCTCCCTTTCAGAATTACTGATGGAACAGATTCATTAAGTCTGATAAGAAACATTTACCTTCTTTTCTCCCTGAGGCCTTGCTACCTGGAGACTTCACCTGCATGATAGAACTTTGGTCTCTATGATCCCTTATCTCAACCTGGACGTTCCTTTCTATTGATTCCAAGTCTTTAGATAATAACTCAACCAAATGCCAATCAGAAAATCTTCGAACCCACCTATGACCTGAAAGCACTCCCCTACCCACAACTTCCAGTTGTTCCACCTTTCCAGACTGAACCAATACACATCTTAACATGTATTGACTGATAGCTTATGTCTTCCTAAATTGCGTAAAACCAACCTGTAGCCTGACCCTCTTGGGTGCATGTTCTCAGGACTCCTGAGGGCTGTGTCACAGGCTGTTGCTCACTCATATTTGGCTCAGAATAAATCTCTTCAAATATTTTACAAAGTTTGACCCTTTTTGCTGACATTACGTATAGTGGTAGAGTCCAGTGGTGAGTCTGTAAACTGATTTCATACTAATGAGTTAGTATTGTAGTCCCTTTTTGAAGAAATATCGCTAACCCAAGCTGGCCTACCCAAAGCATGTTTGGGTCGGGGAAAAGTACACGTGGAGGCCCTAGACCCACCCCCCAGCATTCTGTATCTCATTGTGGATGGTGTTGTGCATGTGGATGTGGCACCCCAGCTTATATATCGAGGGTCTATAAATGATCCTCCCAACAGGCAACTCCTAGGCACCCTTCTGCCCAGGGTGCCATGCCTGGGTACATGGCTCTGCTCTCCCCAACATGAGAAGAAGACTGGGCAGGTCCTAGGAGGGGCTCAGAGCTGTTTGGGCAGAGTTACCAGAATGTGGTCTAGACAAGGTGAGTGGCATAGTCCCCCTGACGACAGTCTCCTTGGTCCTTCCAGAGCAGTGCATCAGGGGGCAGCATAGTCAGAGTGGGTGGACCAGGCAAGGCCCACTAAAGCCTGAGGCCCAAGGCCGGACACCAACTGCGCATGTCTGAGGACAGTACTAAACCCAAATGGCTCTGACTAGTGGCATTTCAGTCTGTATAATAAATAGATATTGAAAAATACAGGCAGAGTGAAAAACAGGTAACTCAGGGTAGTCTGCCCACAGGCTTAGCTTCACTAAGCCATTTTACTAATTTTCTTCCTTTCTTCTTCTTGGGAATCAGAGAGCTCACAGAAATCTCCAGGCTTGTTTTTTTGACTCACAAGACTTTCAGATTGGCAGCTGCAGTCAGTGAGGAGGGAGGGAAAGAAGACAGAGATGGGAGTCCATTTAGAAAGGGCAGAGATTTGTGTGGGGAGAGAACATTTATTCCCAGGAGAGGGCTCCAGAGATCTGCACTCCACTTTGCTGACTCTTCGCCACTCTTCCCTTTCTACCCCCTTCCCAGGCTCTCAAATTACAGACTTTAAACTGGTCATAGCATGTCTTCCCATTTCCAAACTGTCTGTCGTAGACGGGGAAGGGAAATCGTAGAAAATATCTGTGGAAGTGTAAACAAGTGACTGTGTTACCTGCTGACGCCTGGTTCGGGTAGCTTGGCCCTGTTGCTCTTCTCAATACCTTGGGGTCAGTCAGAACCAAAGGTGACAATCAGAAATAGAATGTGTAGGCTGGGCGCAGTGGGTCATGCCCGTAATCCCAGCACTTTGGGAGGCTGCGGCAGGTGGATCACTTGAGGTCAGGAGTTCAAGACCAGCCTGGCTAACATGGTGAAACCCCATCTCTACTAAAAGGCATGGTGGGGGGCACCTGTAAACTCAGATACATGGGAACTGAGGCAGGAGAATTGCTTGAACCCAGGTGACAGAGGTCACAGTGGGCCAAAATCGTGCCACTGCACTCCAGCCTGAGCAACAAGAGTGGAACTCTGTCTAAAAAAAAAAAGATATAGAATGTGTAGCTAGGTGCTGTGGCTCACACCTATAATCCCAGCTACTTGGGAGAGCGAGAGTTCAAGGCCATTCTGGACAACATAGCACAACCCCATCTCTTAAAAAAAGGAAAAGAAAAGGAACAGAATGTAAAAGTCTCTAAGGGGGCTGGCCTCCTTTCTTCTTGATGTTCTTGAAATTCAGCCTAGCTCTTTTACTTAGTGAGCTCATTAGGTCTTTATCCCACACGCGTACAGTTCTCTCTCTCTCCTCTCTCTTTCTCTTTGTCTCACAAATCTAGAAAAGAAAATTGCCCCACTTTGTGTGCTGGTGGTGGTGTCTGTGAGCTTCTTAGTGGAATACTGGAAGGCCCAACCTGCTTGCACCTCTCTGACAAGGTCCAGGCTGCATTGTTTTAAAAGTAACGCCCTTGGCTGGGCGCGGTGGCTCAGGCCTGTAATCCCAGCACTTTGGGAGGCCGACGTCAGGAGATCGAGACCATCACGGCTAACACGGTGAAACTCATCTCTACTAAAATTATTAAAAAAAAAAAAAAATTAGCCAGGCATGGTGGCATGTGCCTGTAGTCCCAGCTACTCGGGACTGTAATCTCTAGTGATCGCATTACCTGCTGACTGCACCCAGCCTACACATTCTATTTCTGATTGTCACCTTTGGCTCTGACTGACTCCAACGTATTGAGAAGAGCAACAGGGCCAAGCTACCTGAACCAGGCATTGGGAGGTTGAGGCAGGAGAATTACTTGAACCAGGGAGGTGGAGTTTGCAGTGAGCCAAGATCACGCCACTGCACTCCAGCCTGGCAGCAAAGCAAGACACCGTCTCAAAAAAAAAAAAAAAAAAAAAAAAAAAAAGAAAAGAAAAGAAAAGAAAAGAAAAGAAAAGAAAAGAAAAGAAAAAGAAAAAGAAAAAAGAAAAAAAGGTAACGCCCTTGAATCCTTAAATGGTTGTGTCATTTAATTTGGATCATTTTGACCTTTAAGTTTCTTTATTCAGAACTTTGATGTTTTTACAGGAGCTGTTAGAAGAGGAATTGAGTTTGCCTCCTTTGCAGAGAAAACTGAAAGTGTGCCATGACACTGAGTGCTGTTAGAGAGGGGGAGGTCTTTGGAAGGTTGAAGGGTGATCTTACCTAGAAGGTGCTTTTGTATGTGATTGTAGAGGGGGCAAAGAAAAAAAATGGCCTCCACCCATCGTGTTTCTCCATGAGCTATGACTGAGTGAGGCCACCGGGGAGTCACCTGTTCCCACAGGTTGGCGCTCTGATGGAAGAGTGCCAGTTAGGCAGGCCACGGAGGAGGGCTCTGTGACCCAGGAGACACTGACACTGCAGGAATATGACGTTGGCAGGGTTTTAGGAGGGGATTTTGCCAGCTTAAGGCCATGAAGCCAAGGGGAAATTAGATTTTAAGCAGAAATAAAATCCTGTGGAAATATTTAATGCTAGGTAATGTTTGCATCATGAAGGACATCATCTCCCTTCCATTTAATCTTTTCCTCTTTTTGTCCGTGGCTTCCTGTGTCTGTAATGGAATAAAATGCATTGTCTCCACTGAGTGCTGTCTGGAGCAGAGGCTTTTGTCAGGCTCTTCTTGATAATATCATTTCAGTTACACTTGAATTCAAAGCTCTGCCCTCTTTTTTATTCCCCCCTAAATGTCTCTAGCATTAAGGGAGGAATGGATCCTTTTAGTTTTGACCACAGAAATAAAACTTTAATCAGAACATGTTGAATGCTGGCTTCAAATTTAGTCACCAGGAACGGTCTTTAGCCCAACATTACCCCCTAGTGGGATAAAATAGAATAGAAATTAATGAGGTTCTGTGGGATGCCTTTGAATGGGTGTAACTAGATGCTCTGGCTTGGGCCTGCTTTGTGACAGATACAAGTGGCTGTTAAGGCCTCATGGAAAAATGCATCTTCCTAGCTCTTTGGAAAGCCACTGGCCTTCAGTGAGCATGGAGCAATTCATTCTGCTTAATAACCTCCTCTTTCTCTTTCACTTTATTCTCTCATTGTTGTCATAGTGAGTGGCATTTAAGAGCTGGAGAAACAAAACACAGAAGTCATATGTAAAAAGTGTGACAGATTTGATTTCATAAAACATGCACACTATCGTGTAATGCAAGACACCAAAAGTTAGAAGGCAAATTCAAAAGACACCTAAAGGAGCAGTAAACATTGTTTAAAGTAGCCCATAAATATGTAAAATATTATATATCAGTTTAAAAAATTTATCTTCTTCACTGTGAAAGGAATTTGAATTAAAATGAAATATCATCTTTTATCCATCAGATTAGCAAAACTAGAAAGTGTTAATTTCAAATGTTGCCGGAGGTTTGTAAGAAGGGAGCACTAGCTGTTGATGGGAACGTAAACAAGTGAAGGACTTTGGAAGGCCATTTGTCAGGTTCCGTTATGACTTTAAATGGACATATGCTTTGATGTAGAAAGTTTATCTTTTCAGTTCTATCCCCCAAAGATATTCTTATATATGTCAAAGATCTCTTTACAATAATATTTCTTGCCACAATGTTTATGATAAGAAAAGCCTACATATAAGTAAAAGTCCATCAACTGAGACAGAGCATGGGGCAGCAGAGGTGTAATTAAATAAATTATGGAACGTTTCCTTTTCACAGAATACTGTGCTGACATTAACATAAATGAGACAGAACTCCATATACATCTGTGGAAAAAATCTCCATGACCCTTAGGTGAAAAATGAAATCACAGAATAACTTTTAGTTTGATTCAATTTTTGTGTGTATGTTTTAAAAACATTTTGTGTGTATGTTTTAGTTTGATTCCATTTTTGTGTGTATGTGGCCGGGTGCGGTGACTCACTCCTGTAATCCCAGCACTTTGGGAAGCTGAAGCAGGTGGATCACAAGGTCAGGAGATGGAGACCATCCTGGTTAACACGGTGAAACCCCAGCTCTACTAAAAAATACAAAAAATTAGCTTGGCGTGCTGGCGGGCGCCTGTAGTCCCAGCTACTCAGGAGGCTGAGGTAGGAGAATGGCGTGAACCCGGGAGAGGCAGAGCTTGCAGTGAGTCAAGATCACGCCACTGCACTCCAGCCTGGGCGACAGAGTGAGACTCCGTCTCAAACAAACAAAAACCAAAAATGCATATGTGTATGTAGACATGTATAGACATTTCTAGAACAAATGAAATTCAATCTATTAATAATACTTACCTCCAAGGAGAGAAGTAGGAGTACAGATGTTAATAAAGGAAGACTTTCTTTCTACATAACTTCTTATTGGTCAATATGGGAATTCATTTTGCTGTGTCTGTGTATTACTCGTACAGAAAAAAGTAAGCAAAAATAAACACTATTATGTGATATTCATACAGATGCATGATGTTTCAATGGAAATTTCTCTACTATAAGATAAAGAGAGTTTAAATTTAGCATAGCAGCAAGGCTAAGCCCAGAGACAAGTCCTTCATCAATTGTCTTTTTTTTTTTTTTTTTCCCCAAGAAATCTCAACACATGGGTAAACATTGTGCTGGAGAAATGAGTGGTTCTGTAATTTCCCAGATAGTCAGAATCTTCTTCTGGCCTCGTGGCTTCATCATTGCCAGAGTCAGCATTGTGTACTCAGGGCCCCTAGAGTGAGCCATGGTGAACCAGGTGGTAAGAGTTGCAGGGAGTGATGGTGTAGCCCGAGGACTCCAACTGCTATGTCTCTTCACAGCAAACACCTGGACATGGGCAAGCCACCCAAGAGACAATTTGCTCTAAAATGGTATTTTTTGCCCCTTCCCATTTGGAGCAAAGGTCAAATTCCAAAGAAGATTCTGAAATATTCGTGTCAACCTGTGTATACCATTAAAGCTATTTCATCTTACTCATTTTCAAAAATGTTTATAATTTCATAGGTTGCTTAAGTATTTTAGAAAATCAATATACCCAGGTTAACTCCGTAGCAGCAGGTATTTACAAATTCTCTTCTTTATGAGACAAACTGTTGAAGTAACCCAGTGTCCTATCTCAAAAGATTTTGTGCTTTTATCTTTTCCTAGACTCTTCCAAATATCTTCTCAGTTTATACGAGCATTTAAGAAGCATTTAATACCTGGCAAGTTCAGGTATTACTTCCTGATTTATTCCTCATTATTCAGCACAGTTCTTTATTTCTCACAGTGAGAAGAGACACTGTGTTGCATTACACTGAAAATACTGGACAATTCAATGCAAATTATAGAGGTGTATTATCCAAATTCTGATGCTAAGTTTTCATTTTTGGCTTTTGAAATGTCATACTGATCACTTACTGGTTTATACCAAACTTTCTTTCACTTTCGAAACTTCAAAAGTAAATACTCTTCCCCGTTTCCCACTCCAAGGTCTAAATTTGCAGCAGGAATTGAAGGAGGGATTGAAATATTGCACCTGACTCATAGAATTTGACAGCATGACAAAGGATGCTGTAAAATATGAACCAAAAGGGGAAAATGAGTATACTGTAATACCTTGGATATTTTTGGTCCTTTACTTGTTAGAATACCAACCAGTGTTGAGAAATAGTATATAGAGTAAAGGTAGTGACTGATCATAAACTTTGAATATGCTTGTCTATTATCCTGTAGGAAGATGGGATCTTGAGAGGCTTGAAACAGAGGAAAACATGATTACATTAAAGTTTTCAACAGATCACGTAAGCAGTAGTTTAAAAGAATAACTGAGGAGTGTGAGAGGGAGGACTAGGGGCAAACAATAAAATGGCAACAATCCAGCAATCTTTGTTGTGATCCGAAAAGTTTGTTTCAGACACTTGCTACAAACATTCATGTACACATAGGAAAGTGTGACATGCTGAATTTACAGACTTGCCCATTTCTATCTTGCTTGCCAATGATTAGAAGAGTAATTATGTCACACACAGACTGACAAATAGCCAAAGGGCCATTTTCAATGACTGCTTTTCAGCCTATCACTGATGCAGTTAGGTTGATTCCATGTCTTTGCTATTGTGAATAGGCTGGATGAAGAAAATATGACACATATGCATCATGGAATACTATGCAGCCATAAAGAGAATGAGATCATGTCTTTGCAGGGATATAGATGGAGCTTGAGCCCATAATCCTTAGCAAACTTACACAGGACCAGAAAACCAAATACTGCATGTTCTCACTTATAAGTGGGAGCTAAATGATGAGAACACATGGACACATAGAAGGGAACAACACACATTGAGGCCTATTGGAGGGTGGAGGTAGGGAAGAAGGAGAGGATCAGGAAAAATAACTAATGGGTACCAGGGTTAATATCTGGGTGACGAAATAACCTGTACAACGAACCTCCATGACACACGTTTACCTACGTAACAAACCTGCACATGTACCACTGAACTTAAAATAAAAATAAAAGTTAAAAAAAAGAAAGAAAAAATGAATGAGTGCCTTCCAATTACTGAAAGCAGACCCAATTAAGAAAACTTAAGTTGCCGAGGTCAGGGACTATGAATGCATATGTGAGCTTCCATCAGAGCACCAACCTCTGAGTTCTCCCTTTGGGTCACACTTTGGGGCAGTTGGATCATCAGATATTGGGCAAAGGTGTCAAGAAGAAGCAAGATGCTGAGAGCCTGCTCAATCCACAACAAGCCAATAAATGTTTTGTTTTGTTTTAAGTAAAAAGCAATCAATCTCCTTTTGCTGTGTGAAGGTAATAGGATTGATACTTTTGCTTAAGGATAACCTATACAAATACAGTCTGAACTGAAGAGATAGATCAAATATTAATATACAAACCTAATAAAACCTTCCTGAACCTATCGCCACATACAAAGCTGGACTGTCAGTATAACTGAGAATAGACTGAGGGGCAGAGACTGAATGGTGTTTATAAAAAATAATGGGGCCGGGCGCGGTGGCTCACGCCTGTACTCCCAGCACTTTGGGAGGCCGAGGCGGGCAGATCACAAGGTCAGGAGATCAAGACCATCCTGGCTAACGTGGTGAAACCCCGTCTCTACTAAAAATACAAAAACTTAGCTGGGCGTGGTGGTGGCCACCTGTAGTCCCTGCTACTAGGGAGGCTGAGGCAGGAGAATGGCATGAATCTGGGAGGCAGAGTTTGCAATGAGCCAAGATCACACCACTGCACTCCAGCCTGGGTGACAGAGCGAGATTCCATCTCAAAATAAATAAATAAATAAAAATAAATAAAATAAAAACTAAAAAATAATAGAAAATAATTGATAAGGGCTGGGCACAGTGGCTCATGCCTGCAATCCCAGCACTTTGGGAGGCTGAGGTGGGCAGATCATCTGAGGTCAGGAGTTTGAGACTAGTCTGGTCAACATGGCAAAACCCTGTCTCTACTAAAAATACAAAACTTAGCCAGGTGTGGTGGCGTGCACCTGTAGTCCCAGCTACTCGGGAGGCTGACGCAGGAGAATCACTTGAATCCCAGAGGTGGAGGCTGCAGTCAGCTGAGCTCATGCCAATGCACTCCAGCCTGGGTGACAGAGTGAGACTCCATCTCAAAAAAAAAAAAAAGAATAGGGGTCATAAGCAATTGGGAGGAATCAAGAATGACATACATTTCTGGCTTCAGTTCTACAGGGATATTGCTGTTATTAATTAACTAAGGAATAATAAAGGGAAACGTTATGGGGAGAGAAGGGTCCAGTTTTTGAAGTGCATATAAGTTCAGGAAGTGAGAGCATTGTTGTGCCTCTTGTTCATTGTCAGTGCTGTTATTAGCCCATGACACAGAGCCTGGAACACCCAAGGCACCCAACACATGTAGACTAAATGAAACAGTTCCAGAGAGAAGCCTGAGCTGACTCAGTATTTGGGAGTCACTAGTAGACAGGTAGGGGCTGAAGTTATTGAAGTGGGTGCATTCTTTCAGGGCAAGCAATGAGAAAGGAGCACCTTGGGAAGATCCTTGCGGTGCCCATCATGTAAGAGGTAGGCAAAGGAAAGCAGCCCAGGAAAGTTCATGGTGAATTTATTAGAGAAACAAAGGGGAATTGCAAAGATATTGGTGTCACAGACACCTTGAAAAGGAGGAGATAATTTTAATGAGGGAGTGTCAAAAGATCTAAACACCACAGAAAGCAGAAGTAAGTTAAGAATCAGGATCTACTGGAGTTAGCAATTAGGAAATCATTGTTGCCCTCAGCAAGAGTAGTTTCAGTGCAATGGTAAATCCATGCTGAAGTGCATTGAAGTTAGACTGGAAGAAATAGAGGTAGTAAGATAAGACCACTCTTTCATGTTTGGCTGTGATGCAGTTAGATAAGTCAATAACTAGTATGTTACAAAGTTAAGGGATTGAGCAGATATTCTTACAACCTGAGGCTATTGTGAAGAAGACGTTGAAGATAAGAGTGCTGAATTTTCCTCCAACACGGAGGAACGAGAAAAGTAGATTGCAGGTGCAGACACATTTGCACTTGACGGGCTCAGAGTTGAGAGTTGCAACTGATAGCTCCAATTATTTCTGTTAACCGAGAATCAAATTTTCATCTAAGAGGAAGCAGGTGTGGGATTAGGGGATTCGATGAGACTAGTAAAGAATTAAAATAGTTATTTGGGGGATTAGGAAGATTGGATCAGAGACATGAAACAATCATGGATTGCTAATTGGCATTCAGAACCGATCTGAAGATAAAAATCATAAAACTGGAGTAGTACAAATCTATATCACGTAAATTTTTTCACCTCTAGCAGTGTCTGCTACTCAGCAACCCAGATGTGAGTGCAGAAGGCAGATGCTTATAACAATTCCTGATTTGGGGTCTACAGAGTAACCATCACAGAGGACAGATGGCAGATAGAGGGGATCTAGGCAAATTGAGTTGCAAGAGCTGAAAAGATACTGGTGGAAGAGATGACCACAGGATCATATCTCAATAGGAAAATCAGTGTGAGACCTCATGGTTTAATAGAGGAGTTGAAGGACTAGAAGTGCTGAGACAAGTGTCCTGGGAATGACAGAGCTGAAAAGGTATGAGTTCATATTTCTAAGACACAGCAGGGGATGGAAAAATCACAGGAATCCAGGAAATCAAGGTTAAAGTGTTTTCTGGGTTTTTGGTTTAGATGTAGAAGTTCCCTGAATGGTAGAAAAAACTGGGGCAGAAAGGAAATTTATGAGCTAGATGCTAAAATATTTAGTGAACATCCAAGAAGGCCCAGGAAAACCCAGAAGGATGGTCGATGTGGCAGAATAGGGGAGGACAACAATTCTTTGACATGTCTCTCATTGAGAAGTAGGATCCATCCCCCTTTCTGAGTCTTACCTGGCCTGTGCCTGCTTTGACCATTAGGATATGATGGATGTGCCCCTCTGCTCCTTTCAGGCCTCAGAAGTGAGGGTACATGAAAAAGTCATCACTAACTCTTACTTGAGTTCCTGCAGTGACCTCCTAAGTGGTCTGCCTGCTTCTATCCTTGTGCTTCTACTTATTGTCATGATAGTGGCCAGAATTATTGTTAAAGCCTTCGTTGGGTCATGTCTCTCCTCTGCTCAGAACCCTTCAGTGGCTGCCATCTCCCTCAGAGTTGAGGACCATCTTGTCGTTGGTTCCTTATTACCTCTCTACCGTCATTGCCCACCACCTCACCTCACTCACTCGGCTCCATCCACAGCTTCCTTGATGTCCCTCAAACTTACCAGGCGCACTCACACCTCCGGGCCTTTGCGTTTGCAGTTTCTTCTGTCTGCGAAGCTCTTCCTCCAGTCATCTCATCTGCATGGCTCACTCCTTCGGCTTTTACTAAACAGTCATCTTCTGTGAAAGGTCTTCACGAATCACCCCATCTAAAATTTCACCACCTTGCCAAGCCCAGCATTTCTAACCGTGGTTCCCTGCTGTGTTTGTTTTATTGCATATGCCACCAACATAACAGATATGGTACTTACCTTGCTTATAGTCTGTCTCCCTTATTAAAATAGAATTTCCCTTAAGGACAAGGATTGTTTTTGGTCATTGTCATTTGCTGCTGTACTCTCAGTGCCTAAAACAATATCTCACATAGTAGGTGGTCAATAGTCATGAAATGCATGAATTCACCAGACCTATTCTAGGACTCAAAAGATTATTTCCAGGCCAATCCTAGGAGGTGCCATGAATCTAGCTGATACTTTCTCCTTTAGGTATTCTAAGAGCTACAGGATTTAGCTTTGCAGAATTCTTCTGGTTTCTCTGTGAAGGGTGAGGGGAGGAAGTAGTTATGAACCCAGGAAGCCCTAACAATCTACAGGTGGGCCCTCTGCCATCTGCCCCACATAAAGAGAATCCTAGTCTTAGCCTACTCTACTCACTTGTGTCTAACGATAAACTCCCTTGTCTGACTCCTATGCTTTCCTTTTAAAGAATTAGATTGTCAAGAGCACGTTAAACAAAAGGCACAGGGCCCTAAACATTATGTAAAGGAGTCATTTTAAAGCAGAAAAGAGTATGAAACGCTTTCTACTCCACACATCAATTGTTATTCTTTTCAGGTTAGAAGTTGAATATGTAACAAAAGAGCCTTTTTACAGGATGGGTAATGATGAATACACAACCAGAGGAGCCCTTAACCGGAAGTGGAAATAAAGCAGCTGCCAACACCTCCACTTCAGTTTCCCTGCTAGGCTCAAGAAGCAGAATCTCTTTAAGTTCAGGTTCCTAGACAAAGCTTCAGCTGGAGACCAGACCAAAGTTACTCTACCGAGATCGGGAGGTTCCTATAGAGTCTCTGTGGCCAGGAAAGTGAGGAAGAGAAGCCTCACCACCCTTCCTAAAGAGGTTTGCCCTGAAGAGGGCAGGCTGCGGGATTTGCCCTGTGCCCAGAAGCCAGGGTACTCGGCCTGCACCACCTTGGTGGGGGTGAGGATGCTGTTGGAACATGGGCCTCCTTATTGCCCGTGGCTCTCTTTGTGGTACTACCACATAGCTTATCCTGCTCCTCTCTACAATCAGCTTCGAAGTGGTGCTGAAGCAGTGATATCCTTAGATCTGTGGTTTCTCTAGCATCATCCCTTCCCTGCATCCACACACTGCATGGTTTGCTTTGTTCCTTTTCTGTAGCAGTAGCTTTCTCTTTTGCTTGTTCTTATGTGAAAGCTCCATTGAGGCCAGGACCCAGTGCTCTGGAGCAGGAACCTCACTGGGATATAGACACTGAACACTTCATCTGCACTGGTGTCATCATTATCATATTAGCATGGGAAGGACTGACAGAGCTGGGGGTAAAGTGGCCAGAGAAGATGATAAAGGCTGGGCGCGGTGGCTCATGTCTGTAATCCCAGCACTTTGAGAGGCCAAGGTGGGTGGATCACTTGAGGTCAGGAGTTTGAGACCAGCCTGGCCAACATGGTGAGATACTCGTCTCTACTAAAAATACAAAAATTAGCTGGGCATGGTGGCGGGTACCTGTAATCCCAGCTACTCAGAGGCTGAAGCAGGAGAATTGCTTGAACCCAGAGGTAGAAGTTGCAGTGAGCAGAGACTGTGCCATCACACTCCAGCCTGGGTGACAAAAGCAAAACTCCATCTCAAAAACAAAAACAAAACCAAAAAACGAAACAAAACAAAACCAAAAACCCCACAAAACAAACACCCCCACCCCCCCCCCCCAAAAAAAACAGAGAAGATGGTGAATCACAAGTTGAAATCAAAGAGAATAATCCATGGAGACACGAAAAGTACATAACACAACCATGAACAACTAGAAATGTATCACTTGCCTTCTGGAAGCTGAGGGCAAAATGATTCCCCCAGGGTGTTCTTCTGATGTAGCCAATGAGCTGATGAGCATATTTGTCTCATAGACTAAGCTGGAAATTTCAACTCAAGGGTTCAGGCTCCTCCCTGTGCATCCTTTAGAAGTAAACATAGACTAGAACCTGCCATTATGCAGTATATTGCTGCTGTGATGAAAAGCACTATAATGTGCTTGAACGAATAAGGACAAGCCTGCAACAGAAATCTCAGCATATTAATAAGAGACATAGGCTTTCAGAGGGACTTGCTGCTCATTTACTGTCTTTCTTAATGATAATGGAAAATGCTGGCCCCTCTTCTTTATCCAGGGCTACACATTTAAACACACTCTTATTTCCCACTCAATCCTATCTTTGATTTTGGCAAAGTACGGATGGGCGAGAGTATTAGATTTTGCAGTTATTTCTTGAGGCATATTTAAGACCTCAAAGGTAAAAACACATCGAGTCACGTGTAACAATCAGAGTTCAATAAATGACTAGCTACTTGATTAAGCCAAATGGCATTATAGCATGCTATTAAGGATTAAACAGAGGAATTTTCACTGTTATTACTTATGTGGAATGAGTATTTTTTTTTTGTTAACTTTTATTTTGGTTGAGGGGTACATGTGAAGGTTTGTTATATAGGTAAACTAGTGTCATGGGGGTTTGTTGTACAGATTATTTTGTCACCCAGGTACTAAGCCTATTAACCAATAGTTATCTCTTTCTGCTCCTCTCCCTCCACCCACCCTCCACCCTCCACCCTCAAGGAGACCTCAGTGTGTGTTGTTCCCTTCTCTGTGTCCATGTGTTCTCATCACTTAGCTCCCACTTACAAGTGAGAACATGCGGTATTTGGTTTTCTGTTCCTGCATTAATTTGCTAAGGATAATGGCCTCCAGCTCCATCCATGTTCCCATAAAATACATGATCTTGATTTTTATGGCTGCATAGTATTCTGTGGTGTATATGTACCACCTTTTCTTTATTCAATTTGTCATTGATGGGCATTTAGACTGATTCCATGTCTTTGCCATTGTGAACACTGCTGTAATGAACATTCATGTGCATGTGTCCTTATAGCAGAATGATTTATACTCCTTTGGGTATATTCCCAGTAATGGCATTGCTGGGTCGAATGCTAGTTGTTTTTAGCTCTTTCAAAAATTGCCACATTGCTTTTTGCAACGGTTGAACTAATGTACACTCCCACCAACAGTGTATTTGTGTTGTTTTCTTTGCAACCTTGTCAACATCTGTTCTTTTTTGACTTTTTAATGATAGCCATTTTGACTGGTGTGAGATGGTATCTCATTGTGGTTTTGAAGACAGACATGCAACCAACAAGCATATTTTAAAAAGCTCAATATCACTGATCATTAGGGATAAGCGTTTTAAGTTAGGTAACTGATAACAATTATATTCCTTATTTTAAATATAGTCATTGATATACTACAAATTGTATTTGTCTCTATATGTTTGCCTACAAAATTTATTTAATCAAAATGGTTGCCGAATACAATTTCCCCTGCAAAAGTTGTCAAAATAATAATGTTATTGTCTTAGGCAGGAACTCAAACACAAAGATAAAAAGCTGTATCTGAGTATTTGATGTATTTTATTTGTTCACATTTAGCCTATTTGAGGTTAGCACTACTTCATTTGACAGTTTAAAAATCATCCTGTAAACAGAATAAAAAACAGCAGCAATAGCTAAAACAGGGACACAATGTATAATAAAATAAAGGAATGTGTTGAAAGGAATATTCCAAAGAAGCAAAGGAAATGAGACCATGATTATGAATTCAACAATCGGAAGAAAAAATCGTCCAACATCTGTAAAAAGCAAAATCATAACAGTAATAAAAAAGAAGCAAGAATTCAAAGTGCAGGTGCGCTAGTTTTCATTTCCACATCCATTCAGGAAATAGAGCATACTATTCTTTTATATAAAGTGACAAGTTCTGTTTTTAAAACATTCAGTTACATTATCTTGCAGATTTTTTTCAGTTTACATTATCTCTACATTGATTTAATGGAAAGATGGTCATATGCGATATGTGGTATAAATTTCTTCAATCTACGGAGAATACGGAAATGGTAAAGTTGACTGTTTTACTTACGCTTTCTTTTTGCAGTAAGAAGCTAAACATCCAGTATCAGAAGCATCAGTACTTTTACTCTTTCAAAAACAAAAGCAAAGCAAAAGCAAAAACCTGTCGTGAGCCCTCTGTCTTTGCTGCTACTTTCAGATTCTCTGTGACAAAAGACTGTTACTTTTCACTGAATTCCAATGAGTTGATGTAAATAATCAGAACAATTTCTTAAATGCAAAATTGGTCTGGTATCTGTCTAAATTGATCAAATACAAGTGTTATTCTGGAATCATGTAAAAATCACTTACTTTCATAACTGTTTAGAACCCCAAATGTTTTCCCTTTGAAGGGGAACATCTGTGGAATATGATTTTGAATAGAGGACTTTTATGAAATATATTTCAAATCTTAAAAATATTTTTAATACTTCCTAAAGTGGTACAGGATTTACCCTCGCTGACGATGCCTTCCATTTAAGAACAGTCTTGTATTTGTGGCTTTTCATTTTCCTTATAGCTCTAATTTTATTTTAAAAGCCTGAATACACAAATGACTGCTGCCTTACTTAGCATTAAACGGTACTATTTTTTAAACCATGTATACAGCTCAACAGCAAGATTAATAAGTTATAATACACACATATCACTGACAGATTCATCTTTTTGTTTTTTAGAATTCACTAAATAAACTGTATTCTGGTAAATCCCCTCCCCGAAACAAGAGTGTACTGTACCTACATTGAGGTGTTTAAATATTTCTCCAACAGTTTTCATTGTATTACATTATGAAAACACTAGGCTTCAAGCCAGGTACTAATAAATATTTAATTTAAAAGAAAGAAAGAAAGAAAAAAACTCAACACAGAAGAACATAAAAAAGTCCCTCCCCTCCCTGCCCTCCCACTCCCCCGGGAAGGCGCCCGTGTCAGCCGGACATGGCAGAGATTTCATAGTCACTGGCCGAGGTGAGGGGCTTGCCCATCATCCGGATGTTTTTTGCACTGGTAATCCTGGCCATCATGCACACGGGCTTGTCAAAGTACTTGACCAGGGCAGGCTCAGTTAAGAGGGAGGCCAGGAACTGCTCGAAGGTGATGGCCCAGTCCCGGTCCAGGCTGGTGCTGCGGGGCAGTGCCGCTGTGCCCTGGCCGCTCCGCACCAGGACCGTGTCCTCTCCGATGTCCTCGCAGTGCAGCTTGTCCTCCTCGTGAGAGCCGGCACTCAGCACCGAGTACGAGGACATGGAGCTGTCGTCCTTGGTGTCATCGTCAGAGATTAGCATGGAGGAGCAGGCCCCGTTGTCCCGGGGCGAGGAGTCCTCCAGCTTGATGTCCTCCATCTGTCCTCCCAGGGAGTGTTCCTCGCTGTCGGGGGCCAGGCTGGCTGGCAGGGGCTCAACAGACTCCACTACGTAAGGCTGGCCTGGCCCCTTCTTGGGGAAGAGCACGCCTGGGATGCCCTGGTGGCAGGACGGCCCACTGCCTCCGCTCCCGCCCTCCTTTGCAGGCTGGGCCACGAACAGCTTGCCGACCTCGCCAATCTCCAGCAGGAGGCTGGTCACTGCTGCCGTGGCATGGTACAGCTCCTGCTCATTGGGGTCTTCGCTGAACATGTTATACATTGTCTTACACAGTTCAATGAACTGCCCCTGAAAAAAGATTTGGAAAAACACAATGTGAAATCTTCAGGGAGTAGAGAGGCAGGACTGAAGTGGACTGAAAAGCCATTTACATGGGAACGCCTAAAGATCCCTGGAAAGTCCTCCACCTAGGCTGGATGGACATGTTTAAAGTCTCTTATTGATGTTTCCATTTTTAATTTTTAATTTTTAATTTTTATTTCTTTTTGAGACAGGGTCTCTCTTTGTCACCCAGGCTGGAGTACAGTGGTGCAATCACGGTTCACTGCAGCTTCAACCTCCTGGGCTCACGTGATCCTCCCACCTCAGCCTATGCTCCGCTAATCTTTGCATTTTTTGTAGAGATAGGGTTTCGCCATTTTACCCAGGCTGGTCTTGTACTCCTGGGCTAAGTGATCCTTCTGCCTTGGCCTCCCAAAGTGCTGGAATTACAGGCATGAGCCACCACACCCAGCTTATTTTCCCATTTTTTTAATTTGAAAAATTTCAAACATCTATGAAAGTCAGAATGAAAAAGTAAACATCCATGTACAGCTCACCTAGAGTCAAGAAGGATTACGTCATACATTTGTCTCAGTAACATTTTTCTTGTTCTCTTTTTCCTTTCGAAACATCTTAAAGAAATCTGAGACTCATCTCTTTCCACGTCTACACACTTTAGTATGCACCTCAATTTTTCCAAGGTTAGCTCCAATCCCTCCTCCCACGACACATGCCCCATCTCCCTGGACAGAAGTAATGCTTTAATGCTTACAGTCTCCACCCAGGTGATTTCTGTTCTCTGATTACAAAACTTAGTATTTTCAGCCTATAATTATTTATATTGTTTTTTTCCTCCTCATTTCACCAGGTTTTTAAGGAAAATGTGCAGATGCCTTTATAGCTAAGCACAGTGATCTGAAAACAGCATGTGTTTGTCTTTCGAGTATCTGAGGGTATTTTTAATGATTGGAATAAGATGCGTTTACTCTCAAAATGGAATATGTTGTGGTTCACATTTCCTCTGAGGAAGCCATTCTCTCACAATGGAGCATATTTTTGATGCATAAATACAGATGCACAAAATAGGTCCAGATACTAATTAACTGCCCCAAAGTTATTATTTTTGAGGGGCACTGAGTCCACATTTATGGATGACTTTTCAGTCATAGAAAAAAGAGCAACCAGGTTTGAAGTGAATGATTTGAACTTTAAGCACTTACCTGATTTAATTTGGGTAAATCCTTTGCATTCTTTGACTTAGATTTATTTTCTGGAGTCCACAGTCTCAAATAATTACGATTTTCTTGGGAATTTGCTCTCTTCCCTACAACCCAAATGTCAAGAAGTAAGTGCTTACAGGCCAAAAAACAAGCGTACAACCAGCAAGAAGGTAAACATATAGAAGAGAGTATCCGTACCTTTGTCCGGCTTTAGGCTCACTGTAACGAAGCCATCATCTGCACCCTGTTTGCTTCTGCTATCCAATCCAACAACTACCAAGAAATAGTTTAGAAGAAAAAGTAGAATGTTATATAATATGACCATAGAATTAGCATTTGTAGTGGAAAACAGAAGACTCTCTAGCTAGGGTTGCCCGATTTAGCAAACAAACAAACAAAAAACTCCCCAAAACAAAATAAAACATTCAGTTAAATTTCGATTTCATATAAACAACAAATTTTTTTCGGGGATAAGTGTGACCCTGTCATTAGAGGGGACATACTTATATTAGGAAAATTATTTTATATCTGAGATTCAAATTTTACTACATGTGCCATTATTTTATTTGACAGCACTATCTCCAGATAAAGGACCTCTGCACAATTCTTTCTCACAGCTTGGGTTCAGTGTACAATAAAAAATTAATGGAGGGCCAACTACTGTGGTTCATGCCTGTAATCCCAACACTTTGGAAGGCTGAGGTGGGCAGATCACTTGAGGTCAGGGGTTTGAGACCATCCTGGCCAACATGGTAAAACCTTGTTTCTACTAAAAATACAAAAATTAGCCAGATGTGGTGGCATGTGCCTGTAATCCCAGCTACTCGGGAGACTGAGGCAGGAGAATTACTTAAACCCAGGAGGCAGAGGTTGCAGTGGGTCGAGATGGTGCCATTGCACTCCAGCCTGGGCAACCAGAGCAAAACTCCATCTCAAAAAAAAAAATTAATGGGATAATGCCACATAGACTTCAGCACTTAAAAAATGGTAGTGCTTGCCCCCATGAATGTTGATTTCTCTCCTGTCTTTTCTACATTATCATTTAACTTTGCATATATGAGACTGATTTTTTTGCCAGACCCTGCAAAAGATCAGTAACTCATTCTTTCAAGGAAATTAAAATCTATGTTGGTAGAAGAGAGAAAAAAATTTTTTTTGCTAAAATGTTATATGCTATAAAACTACTTCAGATTTATAATTTGGTACTTCAAAAATATGACTTTTAAGGAACCCACTTATAACTGTTTTGTCTTCTTAAAACAAGACATTACAGGGCACACAGGGACTTCAAAACAGAGAGGTGTACAATGCCCTCAGTTTCCCATGCACTTTGTCGGCTGTTAGGGTGCATTCCAGCACTTCTTCAACCACCCAAAGCTGGCTGGTCAGCCAGATATGTGGCCTTCACTGTACTATGGGTCAAAGTAATCTCAGCAGCTTTTAAGATACAGTGAAGAAAGTGTACTATATATCATTGGGAAATTCCTCCCCTCTTAATGTTGCAAATGATGTAGGAAACAAGTAGATATTTAAAAAAATATTTAATGTATGATGAGTCCATGCAGTGGATACTATATAGCCATCTAAAAACCACGTTTTCAAAGAAATTTTAATGACAAAGTAATATTCTCACTGGATTTTAAGTAAAAAAAAAAGCAGGATACAAAACTGTATAGGTAGTTTGATTCCAGTTATATATACATATAATTTGTGTGTAATTTGAATACAAAATTGAAATATTTCAAGGTTAGTTATTAGTTGTCTTTCTATGGTAAGATTTTAACACAGCTTTGGCTTACTTATTTTACCTGTATCTTAAACATTTTCACGCAAAGCAATAGTACTCTTGGCATTGGAAAACCTTCTTCAAAAGGCATCTTTCAATGATATTACACTCTATCGGCATGTGACCATTCCTGAAGCATTTCTAAAACAAGAGACTCCCTTTCTGAGATGAATGTCTACTAAGAAATGTGTGCTGAACATTTTGTAGCCAGAATGTGACTGCTAATGATATTAGGTTGGTGAAAAGTAATTGCAGTTTTTGCCATTACTTTCAATATATAATATTAAGACTACATACGATGCACTAAGGCACTATGCAAAAAGTCTTATTACATTATCTTATTAGGTACCAATTACACCCAATATGATAGCTGTCATCTCCATTCTCCACACAAGAAAACTGAGGCTCACATAGGAACCTCCCTATACTCACCTAGATAACAATATACATAGCTAGTGTTCTGTCCAAAGCTCCTACCCTCAACTTGTATTGCCAGTCATAAGACTGAGCCTGGCTTACTCCCTCTACAAAAATCACTTTGGTGCTTACAGTCTAAAAGCAAGTCTATATTGTGCTTAATTGGGGATGGCAAAACTTAAGAGGCAAAAGAACCCAAGAGAAACCTACATTTACTTTTGGACTTAGGTGAGTTGATAAAGTTGACCTAATGATGAATTAGAAGGTGAGTAACTTACTACAGTAGCAAGCCAAAAGACAATGCTAGATTAATGTAAGACAAAATAGTATATGACTTAATATATAAATTTGGAGACATGTATGAGTTGAATCACATCTTTGTAGACCTATCATCCACAGAGAGCAGGGTTCAGCATGCGTCTTCTGTAAAGGACCAGACAGTGAATACTTTTAAGCTTTGTAGGTCATACTGTCTCTGTTTTAGCCATTCAATTCTGCAGCATGAAAACAGCCATAGGCAATACATATATAAATGAGCTTGGCTGCCTTCCAACAAAACTATTTATAGGCACTGAAGTTTCTATTTCATATACTTTTCATGTGGCAAAAATATTTTACTTTTGATTTTTAAAAACCATTTAAAAATGTAAAAAACCATTCTTAGTTCACAGGCTGTAAAAACTAGGTGGTGGGCTGGATTTGGCCCCCGGCCCATAGTTTGCTAACTTCTGCTACAGAGCAAACACAGATATAAGAGAATGCTTTCTGACAGAAATGCTAGTTCCAATTCTGGATGGCTGCCTAACAGGATAATATTATTAATGAGGCTGATCCTAGCAGAGAGAGGGCAGCAAAGTATATAGCTCTACAGGACACAAGTGTCCTAATCTACTGGGAAATAATGTACATGGTTCCTTCAGTGGGCCGAGGTACCTGCTGCCCAACAGTTGCCTAATCTCAAAAATTGGAAAGGAAAGTAACCAATTAGGCAACCATATTTACATACGTCTTTGATTGACTAGCTTTGGAGGAAAGTCTTTTTCCAATAATGGAGGGCTCCGTAGAAAACAAATATAGTATCTTTGGTGAGAAAAGTCACTTACCATGTGTGCACTCTGGGGTGATATCTTCAAAGAAGTACTGAGTTGCTTCAAAAGCAGAATCTGGCTCATCTTGATCAGAGGATGGCTCTAGGGAGGGGAGGAAACATAATTCTCATATTGGTAGGGCCATGAACCAGTGAAAGTATGCTTAATTATTAAATGAAATGACATAGGTGGGGATGAAAAGCTAAAGTTACAAAGGTGGGATGGGGTGTTGAGTGCCTACTGCCTCTAAACCTTAGTGGTCACATCACTGGGGGGCCTTGAGTGGCTACTGTCTCTAAACCTTAGTGGAAGGGGTCACTCCCTTTCTAACTCCATCTTCCCTTTTAACAACCCCACACCAAAGTGTTCCTTCATATTTTCTGTGGTATGGAGAATTTTCCAAGTTGTATGGAATAACGCTTTATCAACAAAATTTTAGGAAACCGTATGCTACAAAGAGAATTCCCAAATCTAGTTTTATCCTACCTCTACTGTTAGTGCCAATTTCATCTCATTTTAAAAAGTATTTGCTAGATAGATCCCAGCTGGTACCAACCTTGTTTAAAATTGAACTCAAAACCTCACCGTTTTGACCACTTGTTCCTGTCAATGTTCCTACGTTCCTTTTCCCTCTCACAATCCTTGTATCCCAGGTGTTACCAAGTGCTATTTATTCTTTCTCTTGTAGATGCCTGCCTGCTCTTTTCTGTTACCAAAACTCACTCTTCACACAGGTAAATGACCACACAATCAAGTACATGCTGATTCAAGAACTTATGGAAATTGTCATGGTTCCATTAGTTCTTAGTGACTCATGAATGACTGTGTATATCAAAAAGAGGACAATCAGGTTACACCTAAAAAAGAGACTTCAAGCCAGGTCATGGTTACAGACACATGTACTGCTCCATGTAGCTCACTCACCAGGCAAGACATGCATTTTGTACAGGAGTTTGAGCTTCTCTGTGAGATCCCCATGGCATGCAGCACCTAGAAGTCACATAAGTACCAATGTGAAATGTATCACATGTGCTAGTAATCTCCAGGCCTAGTATTCCCCTAAAAAGTCTACTTCATACACATTGCAACCAAGACACTGCATGGTGAAAGGCCTGGCCAGGACCTATTTGGGTTAAGAGCTCAGGAACCAGGATGGTTAGTTTCAAATCCTCTGCATGTACTATGTACTCTTGAGAGAGTTAAACTCTCTGTACCTCGGTTTCCCCTCTGTAAGGTGAGATGATACTAGAAGATTCTACCAGTGATCTTGATGTCAGGACTCCATGAAATGTCAGAACTAAAAGTGTTAAAACATATAAAGGACCTAGAAGAGTGCCTGACACCTAACAAACTAGCTTTAGCAATGAGAAAGGTCATGTGATTGGGCCACAACATCTTAAATAACTATTAAGAGTTTAGAAATAATTTCAAGATGTGTTTGATATCACTCCAAATTACTCATTCCAGAAATCCTTTTTAATTGTTTTTGAGCTCCTAAGTATTTCCTTAATTTATCTGAACCTATCTGTCATTATATCACCATAGCTTCAATCAGAAGAATCCTGTTGCTTTTCCCCTCAAAGTCCATATTTATTGTTAGAACCAGAAAATCCTTTGTAAATATATATTCTCAGAGTGCCTAAAGATAAATGAGATTTGGAAAAAGAAGAAAAATAGGAATCATAGAATCTGGGTTGGAAGGGACCTTAGGGGTTATCTTGTCCGACCTTCCACTTAATGTAGGATCTCCTCTCACACACCCCTGTGAGACAGGACTCCAGCATCTGCTGAAACATTCTCAAAGATGGGGAACTCAGTACAACCAGAGGCATTCAATTCCAAGCTGTATTCTTTAAATACTGAAAGTTCTGTAATTTTTAGTCTAATGACCCTTAAAACCTGTAGTCTCAACTTTATGAAGTCCATGAACCCCTCAAAATGCAAAATTTTATTTATGTGCATATGTTACTTTGGGGAAAGAAAATGTTCATAGTCTTTATCAGATCTCAAAGAGCCCATGACTCAAAAATGGTTTAGAACTACTCCTCTTTCTCTTATCCCACTCTTTAAAGCCAAACAGAATGGGTGTCTCATCTCTTCCACACAACAATCCTTCAGATTTTAAGAACAGCTGTCCTGTCTTCCATAAGCTTATCTTTTTGGGGCAACTTTATCTTCTCAGATTAGATCTCTCCCATTTTTTCAGTTTTCTCATCTGATGTGACATGTATATCCATCCCTATTATTATCCACATCTACTTTATGTGTTAATTTCTCAATCAATATCCCTCTGGAATGAGTTCAGAAGCCTCTTGGCCACTCCAGGAAATAGGGGAACTGTTCCTGACTCTTCCATTAGTATAGCCTAAGTGTGAATTCAACTGTTCACACTCTTAATGATCACATGGTTAACTAAACCCCCAGATGTTTGCATGATTAATAAAACTAATCATGAAAATAATGACAGACATTAACCATCCATTCTGTGTTAAGCCCTGTGCCAATTACTTCATATGTATAATCCCACTTATATCTTATAACAATTCTATAAAATGGGCATAATTATTATTCCTATTTTACAGATAAGAAAAATTGGGCTTAATGAGGTTAAGTAATTTGTTTAAGGTCATAAGTAAGCGACGGGTCCAGGATTTGAACGAGGATTTGTCTGACTCTAGATTCCATGCTGGAAACTATTATTATACTACATGCAGACATCCTAGCTAGTCCTTTTAACAATTATTTCTTTAAATGTAGAACTTACATTTATCCTTACCAAATTTTTTTTTTCCGCCAATCATTTTGCAACAGTGAAACAGCAAAAGAACATAACTAATTCAAGTTTTGTTTAAGGGACCTTTACCTGCATGTAGGATAGGATAATTTTAGAGCACTAAGATAATGTGCAAAAACAGCAATCATGTAGTTTTAAAAATTTAACTCTGAAATTGAAGGAGAAGTATGCAAAAAACGGTTTTGTTAAAGAGTCATAGTAGCATTATAATCTGACTGAAGACAAAGAAGTTCCCAGCCTTCTCGGACCCCTGCAGATGCCCAGATGTCTGTGCTGTCTGTCACCTCTTGATCCCAACTGCTTCTCATTCCCCTGCCCTTAACACAGAAAGAGCCTAAAATCTGTACTGACTTAAGATGGTAGTTTAGGATGCTAGTCTGCCATTTTCGCAATTTGCTGGCTCTCAGAATAAACCTGCTTTTCCTCCCGCCCAAAAAACTCTCATCTCCTGAGTTTGCTTTTCGAGCGGTGAGCAGCCAAACCTGGGTTCAGTTACAATTTCTGGCTATCATAATTTTAAAAAACCTACTTTGGTCACCTAACATATTGGCTCTCTCTTCTGCCTTCATGTGGCCGCACCCATTCAGTAAGTAAGTGTTCTCTGCCTTCATGGTTCAAGGTGCCTGCTGAGTGTGGTAGAGGAGAATGAGTAACAATCATAGTGACAATCATAACCGACATTTTTTTAGCCAGACACTCTTCTAGGAACTTTACTTGAATTGTTTCATTTAGTTTTGATGGTTAACTCTATCGTGCAAATAAGGATGCAAGCACAAAGAATCCAAATACTGGGCCCAACGGTACTAGTGAATGCTTGCTCAGTTGAAATGAACTTATTACCCATCCCACTTTTGGGTGCAATGTTCGGCCAGTTACACAATCACCAATTTCCATATACTTTCGCCTTTTCCATTGATAATGAATTATTTATCCAATGACCCGCTGCATCACAACTCATTATGCTATGTTTATTAGACACTAAGTTTCAGCCACACTGTTGGAAAAAAGAGATACAGCTAATTTATGGCTTCTGACAGAAACTCATTTCTTGTTTGTTTGTTTGAGATGGGAGTCTTGCTCTGTCGCCCAGGCTGGAGTGCAGTGGCGCGATCTCAGCTCACTGCAACCTCTGCCTTCCGGGTTCAAGCAATTCTCTTGCCTCAGCCTCCCAATTAGTTGGGACTACAGGTGCCTGCCAGTACGCCCAGCTAATTTTTTGTATTTTTAGTAGAGACAGGTTTCACCGTGTTAGCCAGGATGGTCTCGATCTCCTGACATTGTGATCTGCCTGCCTTGGCCTGAAACCCCTCATTTCTAATTCCACAAAGACCATCTATCTGTTCAGTAATTTCTAGAGGGATCTCTCTGGGGATTGATATAAAATTATTGATACATGCTTTTCAGAATTCATTTTTTAGTTTTTCTTTTTTTTTTGAGATGGAGTCTTACTCTGTCGTCTAGGCTGGGGTGCTGTGGCATGATGTCTGCTCACTGCAACCTCTGCCTCCCAGGTTCAAGTGATTCTCACGCCTCAGCCTCCTAAGTAGCTGGGATTATAGGGACCTGCCACCACACCTGACTAATTTTTGTATTTTCAGTAGAGACAGGGTTTCACCATGTTGGCCAGGAGAGTCTTGAACTCCTGACCTCAAGTGATCCGCCCACCTCGGCCTCCTGAAGTGCTGGGATTACAGGTATGAGCCACAGGACCCGGCCCATTCTTTAGTTTCTTTAAACACAGACAGAATTTCTAATTTCTGCTTGACTTGCCCATCTCCATAACTATAACTGACCAAAGTAACTGACAACAGCTCTGCAATCACATCTGAGAGTTCTCCCACTAATCTGGGGTATAGTTTACTTTGCCCAGGAACTCAACTGCATTTTGAAGTCTAAATATTCTTTTCCAATGTTTTCTCTATGCTGGACTTCAAACCGCTTTTTCCTTCTCGAAGATTTTAAAAAGTATTCTCCTTACTGGAGTTGACTAAATTTAAGTAAATTAAATATTTTTGTTTATTTCTGTCACTTTCTACATGTAGAACCTGTCTCTTTTTTCTCCTCTTTATTTTTGCCCAAAGGTATTTTTTTTTAATATCTCTTTTGACGGATACCTATATGACAATCAGTAATTACCTTGGAAGTAAAAAAGATTAGCATAGGGTTGAAGAGGTCTTTAGCATTATCTGATTTGTGCCATTTTAAAAAAAAGCACACTGTACTTATATATCACTTGTGTAATTAAAAATTAATTATGCCTCCTTCTTCCTAAAAAATGCCCTTTTATTATCTTCAGTACAGAGTAGTGAGAAAAGGATAAGCTTTCAGGAGAGATAGCCCTTGGCTGAATCCTGGGTCCAGCATGTATTAGCTGTGCCTCTCAATTCAGTTCAATAACAGATATTTACTGGTTTGCTAAAAATTAATGTTCCAACAAGTTACTTTAACTTTTCTGAGCATCTATTTCTTTAGCTAAATATGGAGATAATAGTAGCAAGCAGGTAGGTAATGAAGCATAAGAGTAACAGCACAAACTGTACCTCTTGGGTACTTGGTATCAAACACAAACTTTATAGTTGCATGCCCTTAGACAAATTAAATGCACATGAATTGTGCACATAAAAAGCATTTAGGGTAGTGCCAGGCATGGAATAAATGCTGTATAAATGTCAGTTATCACTATCATTATTACACCTAAGAGCTGCTGTTTGGATTAATATAGCAAAAGTTCTAAAGTATCACAACAGTATCTGCACTCTAAATACGTTGAGTTCTCCCATGTCTCCTCTTTTAGGCGTATAGATGAGCGCTTTACACAACTTTTGTTTTAACCTCAAAGAACCTTACCTACATCCCTTCCCTTTTTAATAAAAAACCATCAGCTTCCTCTGGCCTTTATGTCTTCTAGATACAACTCTTACAGATTAAAGATGTTCTTTAGAAATGCTGGCTCTATGCCTGACATTTTCTCCTTCCTTGGGTACTTCTTTTTAAAGCATATGGCCCAAGGTCATAGAGTAGCACAATTAGAATTTAAAAAAAATTGTTCTTACCTCATTCTGGCATAATGCCTGCTATACTCTCAACCTTACGTCAGGTGGGCCAGGCTCCACTACCATGCAGCTTTTGTGCCCAGTTATAAAAGGAACAAGAGTCCAAAAAGGCAGTCATATGTAGGGCAGTGAGCAAGTCAGACAGGGAGCTGAGGGGTAGCTGCCCTCATGCTGTGGTGAGGTGTGGGGTGAGGCTGGGCCTGCTCCTGCTGGAAGGTCCCTCCTCCCAGCAAAAAGGAGAGAAAAGACTTCCATTTAGGCTGCAAGGCTGCTGTGGTGCTACTTTATTAAAAACATTTCATAATGTTTTATGAAACTATGAAATTACATATAAAATTTATTATGAAATAGATGTTTTATGCAATTACATATAATATATTCAATAAAATATTCTGGGTTTTTTTTTGCCAAATAAAAGTAATCCACCAACCCAAACATTTGTCTCTTGTAAAACTATCTCAGTCTGTGGTTTCAGTGATTATGTTGACATTTCATTGTCTTGTGACTTCTCTAACAATTTATTTTTAAATAGTGTTGAGGGCTGTCTGATGTAGAGGCAATAATTTATCCATATACGATGTTTGTGAAAAACACATTTTATAATCAGTTTGCAAACTTCCCCTTGTGCTTCTGTAGCCCCGAGGGCAGCATTGGCGACACTGGGCACAGCTCTGTCATCCCATCCCAACTCATGCAATAGTACCACGTCCTTACTTAGCCCAGAGACAAACTCCCGGAAGTTAATCAAAGAGTCTCCATTTTCATCTAATAACTGGAACAAGCGGGAGGCCAGAACGTCAGAGTGAGTTCCACATGCCCAAGGAAAGAGAAGAGCAAACATCCCCTTGAACTGCTCGAAGTCAATGCGATACTGTTCGAGGTAGGGCAGGCTGGGGTCGTGCCGGTCCAGCGCGTTGCTGCTCCCGCCCCAGTAGCAGCTGGTGAGATGTTCTGCCTGAAAAAGAATGGATGATCACTGGGGATCTTCTTTTGCAGCAAATACCAGAAAGAAAAGGCCGTCCTCCAGTTTGCAAAGGGCTTTAAGTCAATCTGTGTGCATCCCCTGGGGCAGGGCTGTAGCCTCAGGGCCCCCTTGGTCTCTTAGTTCTACACACGCCTCCACTTGACCAGCCCTTCACCGCCTCCACACCAACCATTTCTGCAATTTACACCTGGAAGGTCTGCAATTACTGGGTGTAGGTGAAGAAAGAAAGGGAACTCTCCCCCACCACATTCTCTTCCCTCTTACCTACACACTCGCATACATTTTAGAACTAACTCCCAAAAAGAAAGAAATTTTTTAGCTTAAATAGAATGCTACTTGAAAAAGACAGAAATTTAGGTAATGTGACCACCTTGTTTTCTAGATGACAATAGTAAAGTCCGGACTTTATGTGGCTCCCATGAGGTCAACCAACCAGTTAGTTAAAGCAGAATCATGATGAGATTTTGGGTTTCTTAATGCCTGCTGTAATGTCCCATGTAACATACATAACCCCCTGCTTCCCTGCTCACCAAAATCACATAAATAAAATTACAGTCACACAGTATTCAACCTACAAGTGCATGGTCATCCAATTTCACACATCTGTAAATAGCTCTAGAAAAACTATCAGCATAGGAACCACTCCGGTGAGCAGAATAGAGATCCGGACCCAGCAAAGGGCTTCCTGTTGCTGCCCTTGGAAAAAAGGCAGCCTCTTTATTCATGAGGTCATGGTGACTCTGGTAGAAATATCCACTCCTTTTAGGAAGACCACACAAAAAAGCATGCACTAGAAAGTTCTGAAAGAACGCCCTCAACCCCACACAGCATTTATAGTTAACTCTGGGTGGCAGGTGGGGGAGAAAGGAGCAGCACAAAAAGCAGGACTTCGTTTTTACTTTTTCCTTATTGTATTGTCTGAATATTTCACTATAAGCATGAATAAATATGGTAATAGAAAAAAAAAAAAAACACCTTTGGCCAGGTGCAGTAGCTCATTCCTATAATCCCAGCACTGTGGGAGGCCGGGGGGGGATCACTTGAGCCCAGGAATTTGAGAACAGCCTGGGCAACATACTGAGACCCTGTCTCTACAAAAAAAAAAAAAAAAAAAGTTTAAAAAGTAGCTGGGCATGGTGGCACGTGCCTGTAGTCCCAGCTACTTGGGAGGCTGAGGTGGGAGGATAGCTTGAGCCCATGAGGTCAAGTCTGCAGTGATCCGGGATAGTGCCACTGCACTGTAGCCTGGACGACAGAGACCCTGTCTTAAAAAAAATAATAAAAAGAAGGGAAAAAAAGCACTTTTGAAAATCTTTCTCTTTTCTGCAGGGGTCTGAAAAAGAGGAGAGTCAACTGTGAGTATGTTGTATTTCTATTTTGCTCTCCCTTAGAAAAGGAGCAGAGAAGAACAATGTCTTTTCACAATTGTTTATTGGGAATTGTAGTGAAAAAGCTAAAAAGAGGAGTGGGAGTAGGGAAGAGAGGAGGAAGGAGAGGCGGTGAGGAGAACCAGTCAGGTTTTTTGCAAGGCGACCTTGAGAGAATAAAGGAAACTGTGTCAAAGTTCCACAGGGCTTTGGGACTGCATTCCTGGGACTGCATTCCTGGCTGCAGGGTGGAGGCAGTATGTGTCAGAGGCAGGAAGGCAGGAAGGCAGATGCTGAGGTCAGAGTGGCCTGCTGGGTTAAGCTGTACTCTGAATGAGCATTAGTGGAGCCCAGCAGCCTCTCTGTGGGCAGCATGGTGTTGGTGATATACTCCGGGAAGGAACCCCTTAACCTGAGCTACATCGGTTGACAAAGGTTACCCAAAGCATTTCCTCCTAACTAAGCATCCCAAGTTGCTCTGAACCTGGCCTGAACATGAGTGCAGGCACTTTCATGGTGCTCACAACCATTAAGATAAAACATGCCCTTCAGATCATCTCCCTTGTTCCTTGGTGAGAACCCACAGACCATCATTTGGGGACTATGGGCCCAGAGACTGAAACAGAAGGGCTAATTTGGAAAGAGTTCAAGAGAAACCAGGGCAAAGGGCCCCTGAACCACATTTTCCATGATATCTGCCTTAGGGTGCATTCTTTAACCTTTTCTCCTCAAGTTCTACCTAAAAGCCTGTGCAGTCAGCTCCTTGGGAGGAGGACTGCATCAATCCTTTGTATCTCCAAAAAAATACTCAGAAATGGGCTTTCTTAAAAAAAATTTAAGGACAGGGTCTCACTCTGTTGCCCAGGCTGGAGTGCAGTGGTGTGATCCTGGCTCACTGCAGTCTCGACCTCCTGGGCTCAAGCAATCCTCCTAAGTCAGTCAGCCTCTGTGCTACAAATGTGTGCCACCATGCCTGGCTAATGTAAAAAATATATATTTTTTTAGTGATGGGTCTTGCTATGTTGCCCAGGCTGGTCTAGAACTCCTGGGCTCTAGCACTCCTCCCTCCCACCTCAGCCTCCCAAGTACCTGGGATTACAGACATGAGCTACTGTACTGGCTCTAGAAATTGGCTTTTTAAGTACTAAAAAGTCTGACAGGGTGACTAACACATCGTGATGACTCAATAAATGTTTGAGAAAATGAATGAAAGCCAATTAAAGTGTTACAATGATTCCATAAAGTGTCCATAACTGAAGTTTTATATTGGATTCTTTAGTAGAAGAGACTCTGTCCCATCCCTGACACCAACCAAATCTCAGGTTCTTCTGGGTCCTCAACAGAGCTGGGGAACTTGTGTTGTCAACATACCTTTAGGAGAGGGTTTTGAGTAAAAGAAAAGTGCTTTCCTCAGCATATTCTCAGGGTTCAAATGACACAGTTGTTATCTGAAGGTACACAGACCAGAGAGCGCAGCAGCGCCCAGGTTAAGACGTGGCTTCGGCCGAGTTTGGTGGCTCATGCCTGTAATCCCAGTACTTTGGGGGGCCAAGGCAGGCAGATCACAAGGTCAGGAGTTCGAGACCAGCCTGGCCAATATGGTGAAATCCCGTCTCTACTAAAAATACAAAAATTAGCCGGATGTGGTGGCAGGCACCTGTACTGCCAGCTACTCAGGAGCCTGAGGCAGGAGAATCGCTTGAAACCTGGAGGCAGAGGCTGCAGTGAGTTGAGATCGTGCCACTGCACTCCAGCCTGGGCGACAGAACGAGACTCCGTCTCAAAGAAGAAGAAGAAGAAAAAAAAAAAAAAAAAAAAAAGATGTGATTTCAATGACTTCCAGATCCAGGACTTCTGTACAGCCATCCCTGGTCCTCCTCCTTTTCCCCGAGTCAGCCTCCTCTATACGCTGTCACAGTCCTTTCTCTTACCTGTCCAGGCTCTTACTGCCTCCAGCTGCTACTTCCACTTCCATTTAGCTCCCCACAAGAATCCTGGCCCTGCCCCCATGCCCTGTGAAGACTTCTGGCCCTCAGCATCCCTTAAAAACCTGATCTCAGTTGCATCATTGTTTTCTCCTGCCTTACGAATCTCCAACTTACACTACATGGAACAATTAGCTACAGGTGCTTAACATGTACAAATAAAATATTCATGAGCTGGCACACCACAGAGACTGCACCCTCAAGTGCTGGAGGCAGGCTGGCGGGTGCGCCGCTGTCCACTCTGTTGATAATGCTGATGCTGCACCAAGCGCACCACCAAGCAGCCTGGACACCCAGAGTGCCTCCATCCTTCTGGGCTTCGGTTTCCTCATCAGAAAAATGCAGGGACTGTGTTATATGGAGAACTGATCACTAATTTATCTATTAATTCAACACACATGTTTGGAACACCTACGAAGGCAAAGACTCTAGTATTAGTACTAGTGCACTTTACCAGGCACTGGTGACACCAACATAAATAAAATGGTGGTACCCTCCAGTGGCAAACAGGCAGTGGGCGACACCAGCAAGAGCAGTCCTAAGCAACCACATTTTCTGACTGTAAGAAGGAGAATACCAGTGTTCAACTCTGGTTTTTATGTTTGTTTCTATTTCCTCCTGTACTATCTTTGCAATTCTCAAAACAGCCAGATTTAGTTCTGATGGTAATTAGAAACTGTGATGAAATTGGCACCTGCATAAAAGGCACATTTTAAACTTTTTTTCCTGTTGATTATCACGTTTTAACCTCTGATGCTGATGATACCTATGACAAAAATATTTTTTTCCAAAAGAAAAAATTATACTTTGCTTTATTTATGACCATAATACTTTACTTTCTTATTAAGAATCAAGACTGGGGCCAAGTGTGGTGGCTCACACCTGTAATCTCAGCACTTTGGGAGGTTGAGGCGGAGGTCAGGAGTTCAAGACCAGCTTGACCAACATGGTGAAACCCTGTCTCTACTAAAAAAAAAAAAAAAAAAAAAGAAAGAAAGAAAAAATAAAAATACAAAAGTTAGTTGGGTGTGGTGGTGTGTGCCTGTAATCCCAGCTGTCCCTGGGCAACAGAGTGAGAGACAGACTCCGCCTCAAAAACAAACAAACAAAAAAATCAAGATTGGTAGAGGCGGAATTATAAAAGGAAAATCACAGAAATTTAACCAATTATGCTTTTCCTTGGGCATTTAAACAACTTTATTCTAACTACACAAGGGTGTTTTTACAGCTTAACACAGGAAATCACAATTTGCAGGAATTCAAGCAGAATTTAAACTTGATCACCATTGTTTTTAATAAGTATTATGAAGCAATAATCTTTTTTTTAGGTTCAAGTACACAACTAGAATATTATAAGGAGTGCAAGGGAACTAAAACATCAACTTAAATTGGTTATAAGAATGTTTATTTTCATATTAAATACTCGAGTTTCGCACTCTCAGCTCTAGCTTCCTATTTATATTATCCCTTAATTTAACAGAAAAATCAAGAACTAACTGAATTATTACGGTGAACTCCTTTACTCCTCTGAATGGGCATAAATTTACTTTGAAACTCACCTTGAAAAGAGCATAAAGTTCTTCCAGCTCATCAATGGTAAAGGAAGTTTCTGTCACAATGGTTCGTACCTATAAAAATATTAAGCACAATGAATTTCACAAACTCAAAAATGTCATGCTGGAAAAATCCCTAATTTTCCCCTTTCAAATTGTTTTCAGTTCTGTCAGGCAGAATTCACAGCCAGCAGGAGTGTGAAGAAGGAAGACAACAAAGGCTGCCTGCTACTTCTCAAAGGACTTACCACGTTGCGTTTCGTAGTATCCTCCAGTGTCTGGATCACTTTCAGTCTCTGTTTGAATCTCATCTGTTCAATCAAATCTGCCCGGATAGTTCCAAATTTCTGGAAAGGAGCAATAATGATGTCTCTGAAAAAATCTCATACAGCACACAATATCCTGTCTGCAGAATGCCTGCAACACACTCTTGACACATGAAAGAAATGACCTTTCATATGGCAGGCATCCTACAGTACACCTTTAGTTACTGTTTTAAAGCCACCGAGCAATTAGAAATAAATATCTGGAAATTCTCAGGCAGCTCAGCAGTTGAATTAAATTTCAGAGTCAAATGTATTTTCCTTAAGTCATCGATTTTGTCAAGAAGCGCTAAATAAGGCTACTTGTGTATGAACAAATGCTTCAAAGAAAGAATCTTCTCAACTAGCAGAAAAGTCTAAGGCTAACCATTAGACTAGAAGATTGGAAGAAACCTCCAACCCTGTGTGAGGCTCCCTGCTCCTGACCAGTACGTTCAAGAGCATTTGTCCATCTGACCCAGAAATGCATGCTGTGTGTCCCCTGATGGCAGACACTGTGAGCTAGCCATCTCTTCAAGCTCCCTAGTACCCGCTAAATGTTTGTTGTCAAAAGCCAAACCAGTCTATCTGAAGGCAGAGAAAGAATGTGTAAGATTTTATATCTCTTAGGGATGCAAAAGAAAGACAAAGAAACCCCACTTAAAGTCTGAAGCTTAACCCATGGAAGCAGTGACTGCAATAGTTAAATATATTTGGAAATCAAAAAAGTATCTGAGACAGGTCTCAATCAGTTTAGAGGTTTATTTTGCCAAGGTTGAGGAAATGCCTGGGAAAGAGATGCAAGTCACAGTAGGCTATGTGGCTTGCACTTTTTCCAGGGAGGGTTTTTAGGGCTTCAATATTTAAAGGAGAAAAGGGGCAAGAGGGGGAAGAAAGGGGAAAGGAAAAAAAAGAGGGAGGGTATCACATGTTGTGCAAAAAGGTGGGGTAGAGGGAACAGTCAACTATGTATTTGTCTGGCGCTCAGTAAATCTGCACTTTACATAAGATAAAGTAAACATACAGTAGGGGAAGATGACAAATATGACCTTATCTTAGGGTGGGGGGGGAGTAGGTAGGGGTGATTCTAGTCTTCGGTGGTCTTGTACCTGTGAAGAGCTGTTAATTTACATTGTCAGGGTGAGGGAGGCCCCCTTGGGAGACATGAGGCCTTCTTTCTTGCAGCTATGTGTCTAGTAACAAAAGGAAAGGCAGCTTTTTACAAGACTCAGTTTCCAAGCATAACTTTTCCCTTTGGCAACGTGAGTTTGGGGTCCTGAGATTTTGTTTTCCTTTCGCATAGTTAAAGGATAAAGAAAAAGCTGACAAACAGCATCGAGTGTTGGTAAAGATATGGTGCAACCAAAACGCTTATATACTGCTGGTTGGAGTATCAGTTGGTACAACTGTTCAGGAAATCTGTCTGGCAGTATCTACTGAGTGAACATTCTTATGATTCTCATATTCTGCTACTAAGTATGTACCCCCCAAAAAAGGCATATATATGTGTGTGTATACATATATGCTATATATATATAATTTTACTTTTTTACCAAAAGACATGTGCTAGAATATTAATAGTGACACTATTAACCAAAAGTCAGTAACCACTCAAATGCTCATGCACAGAATGGATAAATGGCAATATCATCACATAATCAACTATTTTGCAGCTATAAAAAGAACAATGTATTTAAATCTTACAATCATAATACAAAGAAAAAAAACAGAAAAGAGCATATTCCATGAGATTCCATTTGCATCAAGTTCAAAAGAAATCAAAGATAATCTATGCTTTTAGAAGTCTGGAGACGTATTAACCACGGTTGGATGGACAGTGACATGAAAGGGGCACAAGGGGCACTTCCGTGTTGCTAGTATGTTCTATTTTTGATCTGGGTAAATAGTTACATTGAGTATATTAAAACAGAGTCTTTAAAAAGAGTGCCTTTGTGAGCCTTTGACCTCTTTATCAATACCTACTCCCCAGGAATTTGCAACCATTTCTATCACCTCCACTTTTTCGATGTTGTTGTTAAAAATGAACTCAATATGTTTTTTTTTTTTTTTTTTTGAGACGGAGTCTGGCTCTGTCGCCCAGGCTGGAGTGCAGTGGCCGGATCTCAGCTCACTGCAAGCTCCGCCTCCCGGGTTTACGCCATTCTCCTGCCTCAGCCTCCCGAGTAGCTGGGACTACAGGTGCCGCCACCACGCCCGGCTAGTTTTTTTTGTATTTTTTAGTAGAGACGGGGTTTCACCGTGTTAGCCAGGATGGTCTCGATCTCCTGACCTCGTGATCCGCCCGTCTCGGCCTCCCAAAGTGCTGGGATTACAGGCTTGAGCCACCGCGCCCGGCCCTCAATATGTTTTAAAGCTTGGTATTACCAAAATCGCAGTACAAACATCAAGTCACACGCCCACAAGACAGAATTCAATTTATAAAATGTTTCTTGGGAAGCCCCCACTGGGCCCATGCCCAAAGAGAGCCCGACCCAAGCCTGGGGTCTCTGGGTGGGCAGAAAAGGTGAGTATGGGGGTCAGGGGGGAACTCGGGGTAGGGGGAGGAGGGCGGGTAGGGGGAGGAGGGCAGAGAGGAGGGAAAGGGGAGAAAAATGCAGACTCACAAGCAGTCCATATAACAGCTCAAAAAGAGCTAGCCAGTAATAGTATCACAATGATACGGTACAAATCAAAGAAAAAATAAAAATAATTTGGCTGATACAGCAGGCTACACTGCCAAGAACCCAGATGGCGGCCTTCCTGCGGCCATCCGCACGGGCCTTCTCACCCACCCTCTCTCCCGTGTGCCCACTCGCTTCCCTCTCGCTCACTTGCAGGCACTCTCTCGCTAGAAAACACGGAAAGTATTTTGTGTTTGGAGCTAGTAACCTTAGTCAAATGAGTCCTCCGAAGAGTCACTGAAGGAGGAACAAAATGGCCGCTTCCGGCTGGTGGCCGGCTTGGGTTTCAGAGAGGGGCGCCAGGCCCTCTTGGTCAGCTAGGGGCTGCCAGCTGCCTTGCTGTTCTTTGCCACCATGCCACACAGGAGGGAAGGTGTCAGTTTGGATCTAGCTGGAGGGGCCTTGGGCAGGCCACTCTCCTTCAGGAATTCTTCCTCTTCCTCTGAGTGCGTATTGTATTGTAAGAGTAGCTGCTCACTTCAGAGGCAAACGCGGAATGGGCTGACTTGGGCTGGCCTCTGGCCTTGAACCCCACCCCTATCCTCCTGGCTTTGGCGGCCCTTTTGTGTTTACCTTCTCTGGAAGATTTCAGAGACAGGTCGAGGCCCTTGGCCAGCACCTTCCTGTCCTTGCCCAGCAGGCTGTCATAAGGAGTTAAGTACCTGCTGCAGCCCCGGCCAGTTTTCGATTTCCCCCAGCACTGTTCGAAAACTTGAAGGGTGACTTCAATTTGTTCTGCTTGGTGAAGGACAGGGCCTTTGTCGAGCTTGCCAGCCAACTGTTCCTGGTCGCTGGCCATCTTCTTCTTAATCTTTATTTGACTTATGAAGTCAGACGAGGCCTCACACTCATACCAAGTCTGGTTCCTCCCCCTGGCTTTCCCCATTCCAGTGAGGGCATTGTGTTCCTCCTCCGGCCCTTTGTGTCTCTTCCTTATTCCTGCTCCCAGCTCATAGTCATCTGATGTCAGCAGAGACTTGCTGCTCAGCTTTCCGCTACTGTTGCAGCTCTTCTCCCTCTTGCAGGGGGCAACAGGGTGCTCGGGGGCGAGTCTGTTTACGTGGCCTGCGTGCCAAGCTTCCATGGGACTCCTCGTTCCTGTTCTCGGAGCCCCGGCGCCGCCGCAGCTTCACCAGCTCGCGCTGCTTCTCCTTGTACTGGCGCTGGACCTGGGCTGGCCGCATCCGGAAGTCCAGCTCCAGGGCGTCCATGTCCTCCAGGGAGGACTTTATGGGGTACATCCGCTCCTCCTTCTTGCACATCCAGTTGTACTTCTTGTGGGCTTCAGCTCCCGTGGGAGCCGCAGGTTCTTGAGCGGGTCCCACCACTGGCCCATCCAGCATCTCCCTCAGCATGTGGCTGCAGGCTGCCAGCAGGCTCTCCAGTGAGGGTCACGCCACCAGGGCCCGCTCTGCACCTCCCACCTTCTGGCTCCTCCTCTCCAGTTCCAGCTCTGCGATCTGCTCAGCAGGGTGATGCCGTGCAGAAAGCTCTTCTCCAAGACAAGGCTCTCTGCAGCTTCCAGCTTCTCCAAGGCCTGGACTCCAGCAGCACCTGGGGAGGGCAGAGGCCTGGCCTGGGGCAGCTCCACGGCTGCCTCCAGGGCGTTCATGCCAGCCAGTGGGTCTTCCAGGCTGGGCAGGAACAGCTCAGAGCTTGCCTCTTCCAGGTAATCAGGTGCTGCTGGGCACAGGCACTGGCCTCCTGGGGCTCCAGTCTCAGGCACTGTCCCTCCCCGGCGGGCACGTCACAGTCTGACATTTCCAGGCAGGGCTGAGGCTCGCTTGGGGCCGCCTGGGCCAGGCCTTCCTCCGGTGCTGCCTCCGCCACGGGCACCGCCACGGGCACCTCCACCGGCTCCTCCTTGGCCTCCACCAGCGTCTCGGTGTCAGCTGCCATCCCAGGTCCAGGGCGGCCATGCAGGGTTCTGTCCGGCCCGGGGAATCCAGGCGTGCTTCAGGCCCCTCTGCAGTCTGGGTACTTGGAGGGCTTGGTGAAGCCCTGCCCGGTGGCACTCGGCGCCTGGGCCTCCAACAGGCCACCTCCGCAACCGCCTGCAGGGCTCAGGGTAGCCATGGTTTCCGTGGCGGGCAGTGGCAGCGGCAACTCCAGAGGTGGCAGCTCTGCGGGGTGCTCGTCCATGTCCTCCATCTCCACTTTGCCTCCTGCTTGGCCAGAGGCTCTTCCTCCAGGCCCTCCCGCAGCGGCTCTGGGATCTTGGAAGGGGATAGGCGGATGGCCTTGTCTTCAGACGAGAGTGTCAGGCACCTGGGCCCATCAGCTGGGAACAGCACATCAGGGACCAGGCCATCCGCATTGGCGGCCGCTGTGGGCTGCCCCAGGAAAAGGTAGGGCCTCGTGTAGTGTGGTGGCAAGGTTTGGAACAGGTACGTGGGCGGCATATCTGAGAACAAGGTCTGGAAGATAATGGGGCTTCCTTCTACATCTCCAAGTCTTCCTTCTTGAACACATTCTCGGGGGACTCTTCCTTGCGGGTGATACCCGGGGTGGGCAGCAGGGAGGGGGGTGGTGGGCTGGTGGGGTGGGAGCTGGGGGTAGCAGGGTAGGTGTAGGCAGGTGGCTTGGACACGTCCTCCAGCTGCTGGATGACCTTGGTCTTTAGGGAGGCCACGGGGGACGCGCGGGGCGATGGTGGCAGGCTTACCGCCTTGGCACAGATGCTCGCAGGGCCGGCGGCCAGGCCAGGGGCTTCCACAGCAGCATCCCGGGGCCAGCGGTGGCCAGGCCAGCCTTGCCCGCGGCCTCCAGGCCCCTGTTGCTCCCCTTCTCCTCCATCTCTGCCGGGTACTCCTACACCTTCAGCCACTCCAGCTGGGCGCTCCTTTGCAGTTCCAGGGCCTGGGCCACCCACTGCTGCAGGTACAGGAACTCCTGCGGCTGCAGGAAGTGCTGCAGCAAAAAGAGCTGCAACTGCTGGGTGTGGTGCAGGGGGCTGCGGCCCAGAGAGTACAGGGCGGGGCAAAGGGGTGGCAAGGTGGCCCGCTCCATCAGCTCCGCAATGTGAGGCAGGTGATCGCTGGAAATGACCAACAGCTGGCCCTACTGGGAGTCCCTGACAAACTGGTAGGCCGACGGCAGGGAGCCCCCACGGTGGGTGGGAACGCAGGGGCCATGCCCTAGTGCAGAGATGGGGGGCCCAAGCCCTAGAGGTGTCCGGCAAGCTACATGGACGTGCTGCCTCAGCGGGACAACCAGGGGTTGTGGCCCGATGGGCTGCGAGGTCCACAGACTAGCAACCCAAGCCTGCCAACCCCGGGCCCGGGTCACCAGGACGTTGGAGTTCAGGCCCTTAGGAGCACAGCTGGTAGGGTGCAGGCGGGCCAGGTCAATCAGCTCCTTACTCTCTCTGAGCAGCTTCTCCTGATCTCAGTCCAGCCAGGCCCCCAGCAGCCATTACTCCTGGTGTCTGGCCCAGGGTTCACACAGTCCTCATTTGCTAGGCTGTGCCCTTTCACATTACTCAGTGACAGACGGCACTCCTGGTCTGCCAGCCCAGGCCCCAGCTGGCCACTGCTGCCGCTATCCTTCTGCCAGGCCACGGCCACTGCAATGCCCACCGGCGGGTGTCACACTTCTGCCTCACCCTGGGCACCAGAGCCCTCGCACCCAAAAGCCTTGGCGCTCTCTGGCCTTTCCAGGCCCGCTTCAGCTGCCGGCCTCCACTTTTAACTACCCCGAAGCCACTATCCTCTCTTGCAAGAGCCTCTAAATACATCTCTGCGCTTCCTCCAGGCAATGCATCATTATCCTCCCCCAGTAGTAAGAATATCAGACAACGCTCTTCCTTTGTTTAAAATTCCAGTGATTTTTCATCCTCTCTCGGGATAAAATTCCAAGGCCTCTACGCCCTTCATGCTCTTTCCACCTTTCACAATGCCCTCTCTGGCCAGCCACCACCAACCTCTTCTTACTCATCAGTTCTAGTGGCCTCTTCTTGTTCCCCAAGTGCATCATGCAGACTCCCTGCCAGCCACAGCCTGAGCACCGGCTGCTGGCTGCCCCCTCTGTGCTTCTCTCAGACAGCACCATGTTCGCTCCTCCATGGCACCTGTGTCTCTGCTAATTGTCATCTCACCAGAACAATAAATGCTCACAGAAACAGTGTGTCCCCACCCTTCACTGTGCTGTGTTCCTTCTTACTTGCCTTTAGCACCACCTTGCATTTGTTTTTTTTGTTTGTTTGTTTTTGCTTAGTAAATCTATCACCACTTACTCTGTGGCAGAGACTGTGTGACCAGGACATGAGCTGAGGACAGTGCTGATTCACATGTAAGTGCTCAAAAAATATGTGCTGAACTTAGGGGGTCCTCACGATCATCCCAGGAAGTAAGTGCTCTTCCTATCCCCATTTCAGAGACAAAGAAATTGAAGTTTAGCAAAAATCATTAACTTGCCCAAGTCTACACAGCTGGTAAGCAGCAAAGCTAAGTTTGAATCCAGGTCGTCAGATTCAAGAACTCGTGCTCTTAGCTCCATCCAGGGGAAACTTCCTAGCGCCTTACCTCTCTGACTTGCTGCACAGCACAGCAGGCACCCAATAACTGGCTAGGGATGCCAGATTCAATGAATAAAAATATAGAAAATACAGGATGCCCAGTTAAATTTGAATTTCAGGAAAACAATGAATACTTTTTTACTATAAGTATATCCCAACCAATATTAATTAATCCTGTATTTTTTCTGACATCCCTATAAATAGCACCTCTCTATAGATCAGTCCGTGTAGTGGAATCTGAACTATTATATTTCCTAAGTTGGAGTTTACAGCAAAAAAGACTATGCCTTTCTAGTACCTTTTACTTTCTGTTTTGAAAGGACTAATCCAGGGAATTCGGTTTTGACCCAGGCATTCCTTTCAGATGATCAGAGCAGAAGAGTACACTGACATCTCTGAATCTGCCCAGTCCATTTTCCACCAGTGATGTGGTGAGGTGGGTCTCAACCTTACGAAAGCAGGATTTATGGAAGAAACTTCTTATCTCCAAAGAAGTGCCTTCCAAAGGTGGAATCGGATTCTTCTCAACAATGAAGATGCAATACATATTTGCACTGAAAAGCTGGAATTCAAGAGTTAGTAGGGGCTGCCATTAATGATGAAAAGCAATTATATTTAATTCACTATGGGGTTTTATCTTTGGCTAGGAAAGAAAAACTTTCAAGGAAGGTAAGTCTTTTGATCCAAACAGAAAAGCAGTGAGCAACCATTGCAAATTACATGCCTAATGATGAAGAACTGGGAATTTATTACTTCAAACTGGGCCATAGTATGCCTGTGATCAATAAAAAACACTAGCTGTGAGACAGAAGGAAAGATAGCTTTATTGTATCTACAACTGTCAGGGACATTAACATGCCATCTCATCTGCACCTTACAATAACTTTAGTGAGTCTAGACCACTACCTCTGTTTTATGAATGGGCAAACCAAGGCTTGGAGAGGTTAATTAAGTCCCCCAGAGTTCCACAGTGGTTGACCTGCAAGTGGTCTGAGACCCAGATAAATAGCTTTGTAACTCCACCAACTACCATTCTATCATAGGCAGTAAGTTCTTCCTTGTCTCTGGGTTAAAAAGAACATAAATTATGGAGCTAGACAAAATCTGATTCCAATTATTGTTCTTTGACTAATTAGCTACGTGAGTGAGCAACTCAGTTGAGTCTTCTGACCCTGTTTCTTCCTCTATAAAATGAGACCCCAAAGCTGTCCTTGTAAAACTGTGTTGGAGATAAAGATACATTAATATAAAGTACCAATAATAGTAACTAATATTAAACATTGGCTTCCTCACAAGCCTGACATTCAAACAGCCCGGTGTGTCTTATATCTAATTAATATCAACTAGAAATGGATTCTGCTATTTGTTAGGTAGGGCTCCTTCCTCAGCCAGGACTCTGCAACTAGCCAGAGACCGAACACAATGGCTCTTCCCTCTGGTGCAAATGGTCCCAACCTAAAAGGAAACCACGGACTCCAAGTTTCTGCTTGGCTATTTCTGGAGGATTTGTAAAGGAATGCGAGCAATTAGAATGACATGGGGATCTCTCTCCCTCCCCTGACTTTGGGCGGGGCTCTGCCAGAATTAAATGCTAAAAACAGGACAAACAAAACTTGGCTCAGTAAATGCTGCAGCCAACATTTCCCATTACCCAAAACAAAGATACAGGTGTGGATATAACATATAATACCTTCTCCCAGGCATCGCATATTCCAGTTCCTTGAGAAGCGCTAGTTTACTAATGTAACAGTAATACTTGTTCCAAACAGAATTTGTGCTGGAGGTAAGAGAGCCTACAATTATTATTATTATTATTATTATTTGTTGTTATTTTGAGATGGAGTCTTGCTCTGTTGCCCAGGCTGGAAGGCAGTGGTGCGATTTCGGCTCACTGCAAGCTCCGTATCCCAGGTTCACGCCATTCTCCTGCCTCAGGCTCCTGAGTAGCTGGGACTACAGGTGCCCGCCACCATGCCTGGGTAATTTTTTGTATTTCTTTTTTTAAAAGAGACGGGGTTTCACCATGTTAACCAGGATGGTCTCGGTCTCCTGACCTTGTGATCCGCCTGCCTCAGCCTCCCAGAGTGCTGGGATTACAGGTGTGAGCCACAGCGCCTGGCACAATTATTTTAATTTTCTAAAATTTCCCTTCCTTGAACAATAAACAAAATTATCCATCTTTGTTTATGTCTCTTCTCCAACTCAACTATTTTGAAAATTTTGTTTTGATGTAATACAACTCAATTCTTATCTGAATGTTTCTGTGGCCTGTTTCTAATATTTTCAGTTTAATTTCTAACATCTTTATTGGCAGAAAGGCAATTTATTACTTTTTTTGAGACAGGGTCTTACTCTAGTGTCCAAGATGGAGTGTAGTGGCATGATCACGACTCACTGCAGCCTCAACCTCCTAGGCTCAGATGATCCTCCCACCTCAGCCTCCCGAGTAGCTGGGACTATAGGCATGTGCCACTACGCCTGGCTAATTGTTGTATTTTTTTGTAGAGATGGAGTCTCCCTATGTCGCCCAGGCATGTCTCAAACTCCTGAGCTTAAGTGGTCTGCCTGCCTTGGCCTCCCAAAGTGCTGAGATTATAGATGTGAGCCATGGCACCTGGCCAGAAAGGTAATTTTCAAAGCAGACGGTACTTCTTTTTGTTGCTTTGCCCCTGTAGGTCCTGATACCAACCAACAAATAGGTGTGTGGCCCTTCATTTAACACCACTTTCCTCCATCCTGTCTGCAGATGTTCCCTTTCTCTCCCCCAGACTTAGAACAAGGAGCAAGTAGCTCAGATAAAGGAACGAGGTGGAGATGAGTCTGTCTCAAGTTTATGTTCTCTGGCTCCTCCCACCCCACCATCATTCCTAAGCGGAACAAGCGTTCCCCTGCCCACGCTGGGCAGTGTTTCTGTGATTTACTTTATCCTTCAAAGCTTACCCTGTGTTACTGGGAAGACAAGGATGGATGAAGAACAGATACAGATTTTTAAAAGAGACTGACCACAAGGTCAAGCTCAATCAAGTTCAATCAGCCCTTCCTATCTAAATCCTCCAAAGAGAACTTGAAATATTTAAATGCTACAGCTTAAAAAACACCCAGCAAAACAAAACAACAACAAAGCTCAATGTAGGCCAGAGGGCCATGGAATGATGTGAATGAGTCTGCCCACCACAGTGAAATTCACTGAAATAAAAAGAAGGCATTGTTTCTAATATGCGAAGTCTATGGTTTATTTCTATTTTAAAATAAAACTAGGTCATCAAATGATGCTCAAAATGCCTCTTCGGTGTTTCTGAATTTGTGGGGTTCTTATTTTCCCATTATGCAGAATGGGGTTCACTACTGTTAGCAGAAGGCTGAGCACCAGTGACATCTGAGAGACATTCCTTGATCAGAAAAAAACTCCAAATACTTAAGATAGGAAACGAGGCTCTGCCTTGGATGACTGGGTGAGAGAGAGGAGAAATTGATGGAATGTGAGGCTTTAGGGTATAGAAAAGCCTAACATTACAGGAGGCAGAGCCCAAGAGATGAGAGAGGGGTTCTCACACACAGGGGGCCGCGAAGAAACAGCCCCACGCGCTCTACCTTGACTTCTACGGGGGTGGCGTCTGTCTGCACCTGTGTACTTCTGTGTTTGGTGGAGAGTAGATGTTCAGGAGGGCAGAAGAGGAGGGTGAGGGCGGCAGAGGAGGCAGGAGATGATAAGAAGAAACAGGGATATGAATTCAGGTGAACAGAACTCTGGTGGAGTCCCATGTTCATTGAATGGGCGGCCCTTTATAGGGTACTCTGATCTCTGAAGAGACTCCACCCCTGACTATATTCCCATCCGGGAACACCCTCATAACTCTGCCAGAAGTGGGTGCATATTTTATATTTGAATACAGTATTTATATTTTCTGTAAAAATATATCATTTAATATTTTATGCTTCTTTAGGTGCCATGTCTTTTGAGATCTTTTGTCCACCAGAAAGGGTTAGAGAAACAGCTGTCACATAAATATGGAAATTACAAAAAACATTTCGTTTCAATATTCCATGTGAACTATTAGCTCTAGTGTGAACATGCTGCTGATTAAATTACAAAAAATAACTCTAAGCACAGTGTCCAGTATCACTATGTTTTTACCTAGAATTTATTTTGAAAGTTGCTGTAAAGCAGAAGTCATGAACAGGCAGCCAGTAGGCTAGAAAGTTCATGATGAATATTGTTTGGCCCAGGGAGTATTATAAAAAACAGGAACTTTCAAGTAAAATAAAGAGTTCCGGCCGGGCGCGGTGGCTCAAGCCTGTAATCCCAGCACTTTGGGAGGCCGAGATGGGCGGATCACGAGGTCAGGAGATCGAGACCATCCTGGCTAACACGATGAAACCCCGTCTCTACTAAAAAAATACAAAAAACTAGCCGGGCGAGGTGGCGGGGGCCTGTAGTCCCAGCTACTCGGGAGGCTGAGGCGGGAGAATGGCGTAAACCCGGGAGGCGGAGCTTGCAGTGAGCTGAGATCCGGCCACTGCACTCCAGCCTGGGCGAGAGCGCGAGACCCCGTCTCAAAAAAAAAAAAAAAAAAAAAAAGAGTTCCAACTTCTCTTGAAAAATAAAAAGTTTTGGCAGTAATGGTTCCTTGCCTCAGGTGCTAAAGAGACTGTCAACTCTAGCAGGTCCCAGCTGTCTAGTTCCATAAGCCCACCCTTTCCTACCACCTCCACTCCCTGCCCCATTGTTAAGTGCCTTGCTGAGTGACGCCACAGTCACGTGAATTTGTAATTCTGCTCTAGAGTATTTTCTTTTACGTTTTCTTTTTTTTGAGATGGAGTTTCGCTCTTGTTGCCCAAGCTGGAGTGCAATGGCAAGATCTTGGCTCACTGCAATCTCCACCTCCCGGGTTCAATCGATTCTCCTGCTTCAGCCTCCCGAGTAGCTGGGATTACAGGTACCCGCCACCACGCCTAGCTGATTTTTTGTATTTTTAGTAGAGACGTGGTTTTGCTATGTTGGCCAGGTTGGCATCAAACTCCTGACCACAGGTGATCCACCCACCCTGGCCTCCCAAAGTGCTGGGATTATAGGAGTGAGCCACTACGCCTGGCCTCTATTTTCTTTACATATACACCAATAATGTAAAGTTCGGCCTCTATAAAGGAGACATGCTTTTGACACCTGGGCATTGTAGAAAGGGCACAGTTTCATAGTCACATGTAGCAAGTGGGACACATAGCAAGTCCCAGATTTCACAGAAATTTTATAAAAACTGATGGCCTCATGTTCTTCATCAGCAATATAGGGAAAATAATTCCTACCTCTTTGGAATAGTGTAAGAATTTTATGCACACATAGGTAAAGCAATTAGTATGGTAGCTTTTATTATTCCTAGCATTGTTGATAAGAGAAAGAGACAGATGAAGAGAAGACAAAAAACACGTTTTAAAATCAGCAAAACCCGGCCAGGCACAGTGGCTCACGCCTGTAATCCCAGCACTTTGGGAGGCCAAGGAGGGCAGGTCACTTGAGCTCATCAGACGAGCCTGGCCAACATGGTGAAACGCCATCTTCACAAGAAAGACAAAGATTAGCGAGGTGTAGTGGTGCACACCTGCAGTCCCAGCTACTCAGGAGGCTGAGCTGGGAGGATGGCTCGAGCCTGGGAGGTAGAGGTTGGAGTGAGCCGAGATGGCACCACTGCACTCCAGCCTCGGTGATAGGCCAGACTTTGTCTCAATAACAACAAAAAAATCGCAAAACTTGCTAATGTTATAAGTGAGGTTCCATCAACAACTGGTGAGAACTAACTTATAAGTCCACATTTTCTTTTGAGGTATAAACAAACTTTTAAAAACTAAACTTAAAATTCAAAGTCATGGATTAGCAAAATATGCCACGCCCAAACTCACCTTATCGTTAGAGACACATAATGAAGAATTTATCTGTTAGAGATACATTATTTTACAGTGAAATAACATACTGTCTAGAGTTTGCTTTAAGTTACTCAAGGAAAAAAAGAAAAAACGGTGGGAAGGAATAATAAAACAAAGATCAGAAAAATGTTGATAATTGTTGGGACTGGATGATGGGTTAAAGGAAATGTATTATGTTATCCTTTTGACTTGTACTGTGCTTGAAAATATCTAGTGCTGGCCGGGCGCGGTGGCTCACGCCTGTAATCCCAGCATTTTGGGAGGCCGAGGCAGGCGGATCATGAGGTCAGGAGATCGAGACCATCCTGGCTAACACAGTGAAACCCCGTCTCTACTAAAAAATATAAAAAATTTAGCCGGGCTTGGTGGCAAGCGCCCGTAGTCCCAGCTACTCCGGAGGCGGAGGCAGGAGAATGGCCTGAACCCGGGAGGCGAAGCTTGCAGTGAGCTGAGTTCGTGCCACTGCACTCCAGCATGGGCGACAGAGCGAGACTCCATTTCAAAAAAAAAAGAAAATATCTAGTGCTGATAATGTATCCCCAGGGCTGAGCATCATACCTGGTATAAGAAAGGTGCCTATACAATCTTAAATAAAAATTTCCTTGGTTGGGCACAGTGGCTTATGCCCATAATCTTAGCACATTGGGAGGCTGAGGTGGATGGATCACTTAAGGTCAGGAGTTTGAGAACAACCTAGCCAACTTGATGAAGCTCCATCTCTACTAAAAATACCAAAAAATTAGCCAGATGTGGTGGTGCACGCCTGTAGTTTCAGCTACTTGGGACGCTGCGGCATGAGAATCGCATGAACACGGGAGGTGGAGGTTGCAGTGAGCCAAGATCAAGCCACTGCACTCCAGCCTGGGTGACGGAGGGAGACCCTGTCTCAAATTTAAAAAAAAAAAAAAAAAAAGATTTTGTTACTACATGAATAGACACACGCTGTTTCTTGCATCTCTTGGGTCTTTCCCATATATAACCACACTATCTTTTTTGCTTGTCTGTTCCTTCAGCTCTCCCCCTCCTCCAATGTGTTGCACAGAAAGCAGAGATAACGTACTTCAAGAAGAATGCTCTTCAGTCTCCAGTGGCTGTTGGATGCCTTCCAAGTCAATTAGTGATTTCAAGACTCCCTACTAACCAGCTTCACTGGACCAGTTGACCTCATGACCATCGGTACATCCATAATTCCATCTCTCTTCTAATCCAGATAAACTCCCTTGGTCCTGACTTTAATGCAAGGGAGCTCTTACTTGGATACTGGCTGCTGCTTTCTAGCTGTGCGAAAAACTAGCTCAACCTCTCTTAACTTACATTTTCACCTTGAAATGCGTTAACATTTACATGGCAGGGCTGCCTACAAGGCACCCAGCACCTTGCCCCACACATGGCAGGCTCTCGATGAGTAATAGCTATTATAGTAATCATTAATAAGCCAGAGACACATTACTCTAAGCTTTCACAAATGCCTATCCATCTTCACAGATTGTGCCTTCTGTTTTATTAGCCACATCCTTTCCCTGGTTAACACTTTTCAGACTAAACACATTGGGCTGGGTCATCTCGAACATGAAGTGGCTCTGTGACAGCTGTGTACCCACTTTAAGGCCTATTAACATCCTCTTGTGCCTTCCAGGAGGGGCATCTCAGTCTATGAATCAAACTTAAAGATTGGGACTTTGTCTTTTACTTCTATATTACTCTGCCCAAAGTGCAGGGCTTCACACAAGGGTCTACGCAGAAGAAAACTGGAGTCTCATACCACCTGTACAATTCCTTTCAACAGAGGCTTAGGGGAACTTATAATGGGTAAGATTTTCCCCACGAGGTATTTATGAAGTGAACTTATCAATATCAGACTGATTTCTAGCAACCTCGGGAGCCCTTAACTAAATCTCAAAAGATGAATGTGCTTTCAGGATTTCTTTCCTATGTTTCAATTGTCACAGCTAATTATCTTGAGGAACAGAAAGAAATGCATTGTGTACCTGAGAACATTCAGGTGTCATGCCTGAGCCCAAACCAGATTCTTATCCACATCAGTGATTAGCCCCATTCTGCCAGTGCAGTGAATCTCAACCCTCACTGGACATTTGGAATCACCTGGGAAATTTTTTAAAAAATACATACTCTTGGGCTTCATGCCTAGATTCAGATTTAATTGGCCTGGGATGGAGCCTAGGAGTTTGTTTTTAAAAGCTTAGCTTAAAAAAAAAAAAATTAAGTGATTTAATGCACAGGCAGGATTGAAAACCACCAATTTACTGGTTAGGAGGGAGAAAACGATCAGCAAGAGTTCGTGGTGTTCTCTTAAAGTTGATCTACAAGGCATTAGAGAGCCACTGGAAACATGAGCAGAGTAGTGACACTTAAGCAGAGAAGAGAAAACAAAAACCCAGTTACCATGCACCAAAAGACCTGGTAATATAGGCACTGATATAAATTAAAAGGATTGTCTTTCCAGGCAGAGGAGGAACTGCAGCTTTGTCCTGTTACCATAGGATGTTTGGCAGCCTGAGGGCCACCATTAGGGATCAGCCCAAGAGGATGTAAATGGAAATCAGCCCTTGGCCTTGTCTCAATTTCTTTGCTTTCCCTTTAAAAAGGGGCAAAGTGCTGACTTCAGCATGAAGCTAGCTTATCTGCTGTTGAGAATAAAGCTGAGTTGCCACATACTAACCTTTAATTTTTAGGAATAATGCTCAAAATCCTAAGGAAATTGAACACTTGAACAAAAGATTCTTAGCAAAACAATTTTACTTCTGCTCAGAGAAGAAGAATTTTACTTCTGTGCCTCCTTGGCCAGTTGCCATGAGAGCACATCTGAACAAAGGGCATGAGAGCCTTTATTCCTGATGCAGAACCTGCCCCTGTACCCTTTCCCCATTGGCTGGGGTTGGGTCATACAATCTAAACTAATCCCGGTTGGCCAAACATTTGATTTTTTTAGATAGGGTGGGAACGTAAAAGAAAGTGGAGAGAACAAGGAAGCGGGTGTCGGTAATGAACAAGAAAGTGAGTCCTCCTTCCAAATAAGGAAAGGAATGTGAGCTGGTACTGATAACGCTTGGTACTGAGGCAGCACTAGGCATCTAACAAAGGCAAAAAGAAAAAGGAGAAAAAGAAGAAAAAGGCGGGGCGTACTATGAATTAAAGAATAAAAGATTGATCAGATAATTGGAAGAGAAACCCCATTATATCCCACAATACTTTGGTGCAGAATTCTTTTAACAATAAAGGTCTGAGGATTCCTTTAGAAAAGCAACCCACAGATAGAAAAGCTCTTGCTTACATCATACAGTACTATTCCAAAGTCCTGGGACAATGATTTTTTTAAATGCATATGGAAATAGTTTTGGAGACAGTAAGGTGAAATAGTCATTCTTTATATCTAATAGTGGAAACATAAATTGAAACATACTTTATGGAAATTTGACAGTGGGTGCCAATAGCTTGATCATTCTTTTTTTTTTAATCTAATTTTTTTTAACCCAAACTTTTAATTTAAATTCATTTCTAGGATTCTAAGACAATAATCAGAGATGTGATATTTGGGTACAAGTTTATCTCAGAATGCTATATAATACTGAAAATTTGGAAGAAATCGAAGTAAGTGTCTAACAAAAGGGAACTAGGTAAATAAATTTTGTTACCTCATTAAAGCAGAATACAATTTAGTAAAATCATGCCTTCAAATAATATTTAATATATTAGGGAATGCTCATGGTATACATAGAAAATGACAAAGCAGTATTTAGAAGGACCTTTTTTAAAAAAGTGTATGTTCTAAGTATAAAAACATACTTAAGGGAAATGTAAAATGCTTATAGGATACAGTTTATTTTTTTCTTCCTATTTCCCTACAATTTCTAAAATAAACATGTATTGCTTTTATGATTCTAAAACAAAATATTTTGATTTCAATATATATGGAGTTTCAATGAAGATTTAAAAAAATAATTACCAGTCTGTCTCATTGTGAGTTAAGGACAAACATTTCTGAAAAGATTTCTATATCCATAGCAATTTTATTAAAGCACTAAATTTTTTACTTTAAGAGAGACTTTCTGATCTCACTCCATTCCTCACTATTTCTCTCTTATCCACTTTGTTGCTAGCTGGAATACTGACAATCACCAGTCAAAATCACAAACATCTGTAGAGAGCACAGTGTGCTCAGCAGAATACTCACGCTTTCTCTTTCTTAGCGATCATTTCTATAAAAGTTTAGAGAATCAAGGATCAGGAAATGAAGAAACCATCAAGTGTTATGAGCACTTGGGGCCTCACAAACCACCAGGTGCTTAAGGGGCAAGTGGCACTGTGGTTCCTTCACCCCAAGAAGCGTATTAGTTCTGTTGTGAGATTGAGCAGCAGATCAGGCTGATTCCAGGGTCATGATGGACAAGAAAGCATCCTCCTCCACCCAGGCCAAGCAATTTTAGAGGAATCCTAGGACTCTGGTCGACTCTGGGCTATACAGGCTATTCTAAGTGTCTCAGACTGTCTACTTCAAAGAAGCCCTAAGTACTTAGCATGGGAACAGAAAGCAAATTGATTTGTGAAGGTCAGCCTCCCCATGCCCACTCTCAACAGCCCCTCCTTAATCTACAAAGAGTTGAAACTGAGCTGCTACTAGATCAGGCTTCAGGATGGGAATGGTAAAGCGCTGGAGAGCCACAGCTTGTCTTGCCATGTGCTACTATGTAATCATCAAGACATCCAGGCTCCATTCAGTGTCCATCTCTGGAGGTCAAAGCTGTCAGCTAGCACAGAACTACTTACTTCTGACCAGTAGTTCTCACAATGTAGAAGGAAGCAGGTAAGCCTATGGTCTCAATGTTTTTATTCTCCCTAAAACGCATGTTGAAAATTAATCCCCATCGCAGCAGTGTTGGAAAGTGGGGTCTCATAGGAGGTATTTAGTGTGGAGTCCTAATTAGGGAAAGGGAATTGGGCTAGGGAAAGCAAAATAAATATATATATAAATAAATAAACAAAACAAATAAGCTATAAGTCTACCCTTCTTCATGATCAAGGACACATAGCTCTCCTGTACAAATAACTCATAATCTTCCTGTGCCCAGCTATCACCAGACCCTCAGCTGACAGAAAAATGCAAGTTAGCTCACTACAACTTCGGCGTTCTCAGTACTGCACAAAGCCCTCTCCAGCACACAGCACAAGAACCATCCTATAAAATCCCCAGCAAGTCTTTGTCTCTTTGCAGTTAACTCCTCTCTTGCTAACTTGCCCATTGCATCCTTGAAATTTATTTTCATGCTTTCCTTAATAAATCTGCTTTTCTTTACTTATAACTGCCTTGGTAAATTCTTCCTACTGTCCACATGATACCAGCCTCAGATAGTTGCCAATCACCTGCAACATTTAGGTCATGAAGACTCTGCCTTCACAAATGGATTAACGTCACTATAAAAAGGTCTTATGAGCATGGGTTCTCTCTCTTCTGCTAGTGAAGACGTGGTATTCCTCCCCTCCGGAGGACACCGCATGCAAGGTGCCATCTTGGAAGCAGAAAGTCCAGGCCCTAACCTGCCAATGCCTTGATTTGGGGTGTCCCAAAGTCTAGAATTGAGAAATAAATATTTGTTCTTTGCCCAGTCTGTGGTATTCTGTTACATCAGCACAAAACAGGCAGCAATGGAAGTGTGGAATGCATGGTCAAGCTCTGCTCAGCTAGGAAACAAGACCTACCTCATAGGAAGTTCTGATGAGTCTGAAGATGTCTACCTCAGGGTAAGGTTCCACATCATCACTGAGCAAGGAGTGGAGGTGAGGAATGGGAGGCAATGTGCTGTCTTTATTGGTCACACTGTCTAAATACCTGGAAGAAGAATGCATCAGAAGTCACAGGGAGAAGAAACTGGAATCCTCCCATTATAATTCTCCAATCGTTTTCTGCAAGTTCTACATTTTAAAACAAAGGACTAGAGTTTCTTTAAAGATAGAAAGAAATTCTGTTAATTTCTAAAGAAAAAGCATATGAAAATAAATCATCAGCCACAGGAAGAAGACGGTATTATGACCACCATCAAATCAGTTAAGACTCACGAAATGAAGAGAAAGCATGAGGAAGAAAATCGGAGGTGGTTTTCAAAGTGAGGCTTAGTACGATACCTTCCCAAAACGGTCATGGCCTCCCCATCATCCTTGCAGTTCAACAGTTTGTCCACATTTGCATCCAGCACAGCTAGGGCCAACTGGAATATCACTTTAATTCCTTCATAGAAGAAACAGTCAACAACCACAACTGCACTCTCAAAAGGCATCACACTGAGAAATAGTGTGAGGAACCAAGACAGGGAGATGGTGGAAATCACGCCCAGGTCTTGCATGCAGTCATACAGCTGTGGGACGTAGTCTCGTGCTAGCTCCTCAAAGACACCTTGGTCCACCAGTGCACCTGTGGCAGCGAGGTACACAAAAAGGCACAGCTTAGCCAACTACACAGTGTAACTAAAGAATCCATTCAAACACCTTGACTAATAATCCAGTTCACAATGACTGCTAGCACAGGACTCTGTTCCTTTCTGCTAACTGTTCTGCTGTGACTGTTACTAGACCAAGGCGTCAACACAGCTCAGTCACCAGATTAGTTCTGGCTGCATCTTCTTTTTCGGGGCTCTTCCTGCCCCGTTTTCCCTTCCAAAAAAGAACAATCACATGACAATTATAAGGGTTGTTAAGAAGGCCAGTTTATAAAGTTTTCATGACATACAATTAGTTATTGTGTTGGCAACATAATGTTTGGTTTGGCATGAAATGTACATCCATGTCTAGTCATGCATCACTTAACAATGGAGACATGTTCTGAGAAATGGGTTGTCAGGTGAATCTGTCATGTCAACATCTTAGAAAGTACTCACACAAACCTAGGCGGTAGAGCCTTACTACACACCTAGGCTATATGGCATAGCCTATTGCTCCTAGGCTCCAAACCTGTATAGTACATTACTGTACTAAATACTGTAGGCAACTATAACATAATGGTAAATAGTTGTGTATCAAAACATAGAAATGAAACAGTAAATATACAGTATTATAATCTAATGGGACATCCGTTGTATATGCAGTCCATCATCAGCCAGAACATCAACACATGACTACAGTTCCAAATGTACATCTAAGCAGCTTAGCTGGCAAACTTTTATTTATCAAAATAATATTAATAATAATAATCCCAGCACTTTGGGAGGCTCAGGCAGGTGGATCACCTGAGGTCAGGAGTTCAAGACCAGCCTGGCTAACATGGTGAAACCTTGTCTCTACTGAAAATACAAAAATTAGCCAGGCATGGTGGCAGGAGTCTGTATAGTCCCAGCTACTCAGGGACTGAGGCAGGAGAATCGCTTGAACCCGGGAGGCAGAGGTTGCAGTGAGCCAAGTTCACGCCACTGCACTCCAGCCCGGGCGATAGAGCGAGACTTTGTCTCAAAAAAAAACAAAAAAAAAAAATCACACTTCTGGATGCGTGGTGCCCATATATTAATCATTTTTTTAAAAAATTACTTCTTTTAAAACTTAAAAGTATTCCTGTTGTACACATTCATGATCAACTTACGGACATTTTTGATAATATTTTCAATAATCAAATTCATGTGCAAATGTTTAGAAATATAGAAAGAACGCAAGCGAGAAGCATAAACAATATACTGTATGACCCTAGCAATGAAAAGTTTGTCCTGCTAAAATGAATCACTGATATTTGAGAGAATTACAAGGAGTTACAGCAATAATTTAAATCCTCAAAACAGGTGTTTGCTCTGCAATAAAACCAGTCCTGAAAAATACCTTAGAAACCTAGTTTTCAATAAACCTCTATATTCTATTTTTTCCACCCCAGATAGCCTTTTTTTTTTTTTTTTTTTTTTTTGAATACCTCTGTATTTCATAGGTTTCCATCCTCTTTATTAATTTTCTTATCAAATCTCTTTGTGTTGATGGTACGTATACCTGGAGTAGCTCTCACATGTCAGAGTGACACACACATCAAATATTTTCTAAAATAATTTCTGGAGCAGTGATATGTGTGTAGTCCCTTAAACTCCATGGGGCTCCTTTGTATACAACCTATATTTATTCCACCTCTCTCATTTCCATTTTGAAAAACTGGAGTAGTCTGAAACTCTTCTGGCTTATGGTGACCAGAAATAGTGTTCCGGCTGGTACCTCTCTAAAAACATCTTTTTGACAAGACATAGGTTGAAATGTTAAATGCATCTCCACCTACCCACAACTCTGGTGTTGTAGTAATCTGGGAGCATGCGCTCACACAAAGCCACGAGCAGCCAGAAAGCTTCCTCCTCTTTGGCATAAAGCAGCAGCACTGAAGTGACAATATTCATGGCCTAGAAAAGTGAAAGAGGATGTCAACAAATACAGTTTAAAATATAAGAAATTCTGTTAGCATATTAAAATTACTCAGTTATTCTCACAGGGACTGGCAAACCTTTTCTGTGAAAGGCCAGATAAACATGTTTAGGCTTTGGAGGCTATACACAGTCTCTGTCACATATTCTCCTGAGTTTTGTTTTATGACCTTTTAAATAAATGTAAAATCCTGAGTCCTTGAACCAGTAAGTGTGCAGAGTCTTCCTCAGCACCAATATGCACCAGACAGAGCCTGAACTCCTACTGGCAAACCCCTATTCCAAAAATTTGCCAAAAGGCTATTTCACAAAGCTTTTAACCTGCTAAAATCTCTCAATGTTCTTAATTCAGTGAGGTAAACATTTCCTTTGTAACTTTCCATAATGGTTTCTATAATCAGGTACACATGGCTCCAGGCTTTCCTCAGAGAACAATGAAACCTTTCAGACTTGGAGTCCTCACCCAATATTTCCATCTGGAGCGAGATGGTAGTGATAACTGAGAGTGATTTAAATTCTAAAGTAACTGTACTTTATTAAAAGATATTATCAGATACCTCATAACCACTCTAGACCCAACTACTTTAATAGTCTTCTTAATTAAAAAGAGGAAGATTAAAAGATAAATATGAACTTCATTATATTAGAGGCCAATTACCTCCTATGCTTTTGATCTCCTAGAAACCAGTAACTGTTCATCAGGCTTCTACAATATAATTTCAAAAAAGGTATTTTGGTTTAATAGGCTCTTTTTTGTAAGTCTTACTCATTTTGTTCCCAAGTGACATCATCATGGAAATTCCACTTGAGAATTAACCTGCTGATCCTAGTACATGATGATGGTCCCTGCCAGTTCAGTGGAGATAGGTTTTTTTGGGGTCTACCTTGAAACAGGCTCTGGACTAGGTATTGGAAGATGAGGGACACAGTGGTGATATCTTGCAGGTCCTAAATGCTGGTGTTAGCTAAAACAAAGATGAAAAGGTTAACTAGTCTGTGTGGGGGGTTATTTAAATGGAAAGTTATAAAAAGGTAAACTAATGCAGTAGAGGGAGACTAACATGTGCAGGCACGTGCACTTGCGTGTTGAAGTAGTTCAGCCTCTCTTAGCTTTTGCTGGATGGTCAGGGAAGGCCTCTATGACGATATAGCCTTTGATTCTAAGGTCACGTTATTTTGGAGCTTCCCAAATTTTGGCATCTATACCAGTACAAGAGATGACTTTTGTTGGTATGTAGGCACCTTTCTTAATACTAAGTTAAGCATTTATTTTAGTGTGTATTAAGACATAACCCTAGCATATAAAAGCTCTATTTAAGGACATTATTACTTAAGAGGATGCAAAGTAGGAACACTGTGGCAAACCACAGTGACAGGCCTGGTGCTCAGGATGCTCTCTCTTACTCCAGGGTGGGATGAGGGTTGAGGCAGAGAGTGATCAGAAGGATCTTCTCCAGGTCACCTAGCTAGACAGTGGTGAATCCAGAAAGGGCTCCTCCGCTCAGTGCAGTGGTTCTCAACCCAGGATGATTCTGCCTCTCAGACACTTGGCAATATCTAGAGACATTTTTGGTTGTTACAACTGGGGATTTTCTACCAGCATCTAGTGGGTAGAGGCCAGTGATGTTACTAAACATCCTACAAAGAACAGGACAGCCCATACAACAAAGAATTAACCAGTCCAGAGTGTCAACAGTGCCAAGGTTGAGAGGGCCTGGTGAAGTCATAGTTCTGTTAACCGTAAACCTTCCTTCCCACTATGTGTTGGCAAATAAATAGAAATTTTATTTTACTTTTTAGCATAAACCACCTGTGACATTTACCTGGCAATACCCTATGTTGGGATTTCGAAAAGCATAAGCTGTTAAGACTCTCCTTAGTGCAGCAATGCCCATTTCATTTTGAAAAGCTGGGTGTTCTGGAAGGGAGCGGTGTAAATCCCTCTCAATCTCCTCCGTGGCAAGATTATACTTCCCCATGGACTTCTCCACTAAGTCTTCATAGTACCCAGGATGTGTGGCCTTTTCATTGATGGCACCTGAGATATATCCAAAAGATACAATATCAAAAATGTGAGCACTCTGCCCTTTGGTTTGCAACTACAGCTTACGCTTGAACTGCTTTACTTCCCTACCTCTCAAAGGAAACTTGCAAGAGAAGGTGAAATCACAGATGTGGTATGTTGCAATCGTGGCTAGACTGGTGAATTTTCCTGTGGCCTCCTTCCCTCTTTCAGTTCCATAGTAGGCTGGCTACTTAAAAACTTTCCTAAGGTAGAGGTTCCCAAGCTACAAAACCATGCACCGCGGAATGCCCACAGATAGTCAGTCCCAAGAGGCCGCTTAGGAACACAGGTGGGGAGTTCATCATAACAAGCCAGGCTGAGGCTTCACCTTCTCATCGCTCTCTTCAACCCCAGCAGCTTTGCTTTTATTTTATTGTGGTTTTCATTAAGATTTCACTTGAAAAAGGAGGGTCTGCCTCTCAAAATAAGTTTGAAAACTGCCTGCTAACCTGTTAGTTCTGAAGCGTTTAACAGCCATATTGAGGAGAAGGTGGAGATACTTGGTGGGGTTTTTCAAATTGCAGAGAGTGGTAAGAGTATTCCTAGCAGTGGTGAGTCATCATTAGTGATGGAAGTTCCTTGGGTGGTGGGGATGAGGATGGAGAATTATACTAAACCTCATCCACTTGAGATACTTACACTTTAAGATTCTTTAAGACAGAAAAGCCCTATATGCACGTATCTACTTCTCAATCTAAATTTTAATTACATTACTGTTGGGAAGACTGAATATTCACATGCAGAAGAATGAAAATGAACCCTTTTTTTAATACCATGTACCAAAATTAATGCAAAATGGATTAAAGTTTTAACACAGTTCCTGAAACCATAAAACTGGTAGAAGAAAATATAGAGAGAAAATGCTTCTTGACACTGATATGGCAATTATTTTTTGGATGTGACACCAATAGCACAGGCAGCAAAAGCAAAAATCAGACAAGTGGGATGGCATCAAACTAAAAAGCTCTGCACAGCAAAGGAAGCAATCAAAAAGCAACTTAATGGCAGAAAATATCTGCAAACCATATGTCTGATAAGGGGTCAATATACAAAATATATAAAGAATTCACAGAACTCAATAGTCTAAACCAAACAACCTGATTTTAAAATGGGCAAAGGAAATGAATAGACAGTTCTCAAAAGAAGGTATACAAATCACCAACAGGTGATTTAAAAGTGCTCAACATCACTAATCATCAGGGACATGCAAATCAAAACTACAATGAAATACCACCTCATACCTGTCAGAATGGCTATGATCAAAAAGACAAAAGATAACAAGTGTTGGCAAGGATGTGGAGAAAAAGGGAACCCTTGTACCCTGTGGTGGGAATGTAAATTGCTACAGCCATTATAGAAAACAGTATAGACACTCCCTAAACTAAAAATAGAGCTACCTTATGGTCCAGTAATTCCACTCTAAGCATATATCCAAAATAAGTGAAATCAGTATCCTGAAGAAAGATCTGCACTCCCGTGTTTATTGTAGCATTTTCACAACAGCCAAGATATAGAAACAATCTAAATGCCCGTTAAGAGATGAATGGATAAAGAAAATGGGGCATATATACAAAATGGGATACTATATTCAGCCTATAAGAGGGGAAGTTCTGTCATTTTTGATAACGTGGTTGAACCCGGAGGACATTATGTTAAGTGAAATAAACCAGGCACAGAAAGACAAGTAATACATGTTCTCAGTTATATATGGAATCTAATATAGTCAAACTCATAGAAACAGAGAGTAGAATGGTGATTACCAGGAGCTAAGGAAGGGGGAAAATGGAGAGATGTTGGTTAAAGGGTATAGAGCTTCAGTTATAAGAAATGAAAATGTTCTGAAGATCTCATGTAATACTGTATTGTACACTTGAAATTTGCTAGAGGGTAGATCTTAAGTATTCTCTCACCAAACTCTCCCCACCAAAAAAAAACAAGGAAAAAAGACAAAAAGAAAAAACATAGTAACAATGTGAGGTAATAGGTATGTTAAATTAGCTTGATTACAGTAATCATTTCACAATGTATATCAAATCGTCAAATTAATACACCTTAAATATATATAATTTGTATTTGTCAATTATACCTCAACAATGCTGGAAAAAACGAATGAGTTCATGAAGGCTTCAGGATACAAGATCAATACACAAAACCTATAGGCTAGCAATGAATAATCTGAAAATGAAAGTAAGAAAAGAATTCCCTTTACTACAGCATCAAAAAGAATAAAATATTTCGGAATAAATATAACAAAACACATGTAAGAGTTGCACACGGCAAACTAAAAATATTGCTCAAAGAAATTGACAAAGACTTAAATAAAAGACATTCTGTGTTTATGGGTTGGAAGACTTAATGTTGTTAAGATAGAAAAACTCCCAAATTGATCTACAGATTCAACACAATACCTATCAAAATCCCAGCTGTCCGTTTTGCAAAAATTGGCTAGCTGGTCCTGAAATTCATATGCCACTTCAAGAGACTCAAAAAAGAACAAGAAAATTGGAGGACTCACACTTCCCAATTTTAGCTTACTGCAAAGCTACAGTAAGCAAGACAGTGAAGTACTGGCATAAAGACAGACATACAGATCAATGGACTAGATTTAGGAGTCCAGAAATAAATCCTAACATTTAAGGTCTATTAATTTTTAACAAGGGTGCTAAGATAATTCAATGGGGGAAAGAATAGTATTTTCAACAAACGGTGCTAGGACAACTGGATATTCATACGGAAGAGAATGAATTAGACTATCACCTTCATCTCACACCACATAAAAAATTAACTCAAGGTCGGGTGCAGTGGCTTATGCCTATAATCTCAGCACTTTGGGAGGCCTAGGCGGGTGTATCACGACGAGGTCAGGAGTTTGAGACCAGCCTGACGAACATGGTGAAACCCCGTCTCTACTAAAAATACAAAAATTAGCCAGGCATGGTGGTGCATGCCTGTAATCCCAGCTACTCAGGAGGCTGAAGCAGGAGAATCACTTGAACCAGGAGATGGAGGTTTCAGTGAGCCGAGATCATGCCATTGCACTCCAGCCTGGGCGACAGAGTGAGACTCAGTCTCCAGGAAAAAAAAAAAAAATTAACTCAAAATGACCTAACTGTAAGAGCTAAAACCATAAACTCTTAGAAGAAAGTATAGGTGTAAATCTTCATGTCATCAGAGCAGAGTGACAAAAGAAAAAATAGACAAATTGTTATTTCATTAAAATTAAATTTTTTTGTGCTTCGAAGGATACCATTAAGACAGTGAAAAGACAATGCACAGAATGGGAGCATTTTTTAGAAAAAATCTGATAATCAATTTGTATCTCAAATATGTTTAAAACTTTTACAACTCAATAATGAAAAGATAACCCAATTAAGAGCAGGCAAAGGATCTGAGTACATATTTCTACAAAGAAGATATAGAAGTGGTCAGTAAGTGCATGAAAAAATGCTCAACATCATTATCCTTCAGGAGAATGCAAATCAAAATAATGTTTAACCTTTAAAAGGTTAATTATTGTACTCAAAAAGTTGTATTTAAAAGGAAATTCTTCCATAACTTGGATCTTGTTTCCCCTGTATTTTGCCTGTAATAAAATGTCTCATGGAGAAAAAAAAAAAAAAAAAAGAAAAAAAAGAAAAATAAAAGGTTAAACATAGAGTTACCATACGAACCAGAAATTCCACTTCATTCATACATTCAAGAGAAATAGAAGCAGGTGTCCATACAAAAACCTGTATTTAAAAAAATTTTAAACTTTCTAATTTTCTAAATTTTAAATCTGTATTTTATTTTTTGAGAGAGGGTCTTGCTGAGTCACCCAAGCTGGGGTGCAGAGGTCTGATCATGGCTCACTGCAGCCTCAACCTCCCAGGCTCAGACGATCCTCCCATCTCAGATTCTTGAGTAGCTGGGACTCCATGTAAATGCCACCACACCCAGCTAGTTTTAAAAAAATTTGTTTTGTAGAGATGGGGTCTCCCTATGTTGCCTGGGTTGGTCTCAAACTCCTGGGCTCAAGTGATCCTCCCGCCTTGGCCTCGCAAAGTACTGGGATTACAGGCATGGGTCACCGTGCCCAGCCCACACAAAAACACGTAGATGAACATTCATAGCAGCATTATTCATAGGAACCACAAAATAGAAACAACCTAAATGTTTATCAACTGAAAAACGAATGAACAAAGTGTAGTATATCCATACAATGATATAATATTTGGCCATAAAAAGGAATGAAATGCTGATACATGCTACAGCATGATGGAACCTTGAACACAGTATGCTATGTGAAAGAAACCAGTCACAAAAAACTACATATTATATGATTCCATTTACACAAAATGTCTAGCAACAGAAAGTAGTCTGGTGGTTGCCTGGGGCTGGGAGGGGGCTTGAGGGGAATGGAACTACCAGTCTGTATTTCCAAACAGTTTATATCTATTTTCTAAATGGATAAAAGGTATGGGGTATTTTTGGGAGATGACAAATGTTCTATAATTGTGATCATTGTACAATTCTGTGAATATACTAAAAAAAAAAAAAAAAGCCACTGAATTGTACACCTTAACAGGTAAGTTGTGAATTGTATCTCAATAAAGATATCATAAAAATATATAAATGATATCTATATTGACAGGGTATACACTCACATTTCATAATTCAGAAAATTGGAGTCCCAAGATTCCTGGACTGGCCCAGGCCTTGTCTCTGACGGTCACTGAGAGAGCTGGCCTCACCACTCACACTTGCCCTGGAAAAGCCAACCCGGCTGACAGGGACATAACGCTGGCTTTTGCTCTGTTGCTGTGGGAGAGATACTGTGATTTCTTGTCATCTCACCTGCATTTCATGTCAGTGGGTACAGAATTCAGGTCATGAGGCCGTCGCCCTAAGGGTCACAGGGAGCAGGTGAGACCCAAGTTGGGCTCTGGCCTGGAGCTGTGCTCTCTTCATGACAGGCTGGCCCTCAGGTAAACCCCATTCCTGGATGTGGAAATACGGGCTCAGTTATCGCCCCAAAAGAGGGCTGCCATTAAAGGAAATGCTGCCATTAAAGGAAACGCTGGGTCTAACTCTCAACATTATCTCTGAGATAGGGCTGTGTACTATTGTTGTATATACTAGTTTCCCAGTACTTGTCTTGAGTTTCATTTTCACTTAAAACACAGCTATAAATAACTTCTAATTTGAACAAGGAAGATGAAAATGGAACTCTGTTTACTCTGTCAGTGATGTGAATCTGGTTGTCAAGGTGACTAGTTCACCAAACACAGGGAAGACAAGAGAAGACTGGATGGTAATGATCTTCTTGGGTTTGAATTATAATTAGAGATGAGTTGACTCAAATTTAGGTTTCTAAATGAGGAGCTATGGCTGGTCTACTTAGGGAAAATGAGGCCAGGCACAGTGGCTCATGACTGTCATCCCAGCACTTTGGGAGGCTGAGGTAGGGGATTGATTGAGCCTACAAGTTTGAGACCAGCCTGGGCAACACAGCAAGATGTCTATTTCTACAAAAAGAAAGAAGGAAAGAAAAATGAAAAATAAGACATGTATTAAATAAATATAGAACAAACTAGTTTTACATGAAATAGACAAAACCAATTATTTTTCAGGATTATATGTTCCTATTTCTGAGACATTTATACATCTCATTATGGGCATTTACATCTACTTTTACAAAGAGCTATAGGTTTCTTTAAAGGCTTTCCTGTGAGTCTGGTAATTATTAATTTTAATATCACTTTCTAAGAATAAAAGCTTTTAATAACAGCATTTGTGTCAGACCATCTTAGGTTCAAATAAAAATATTCACATAAGCCTATTTAGAATGATTATATTTCAGGCTTCAATCTAGATAGAGCAACTGATTTACATGTGAAAGTAAAGTTAGTGAAACTAAGGAGTGCTCTGATGTCTGAGATACTAAAGATCCCCGAGACACACTCAGTGCTTCGGATGGGAGGAAGCAGTGTGGGCTTAGCCTGAAGGATCTCTGGTTTCTGTAGCAGGGCTCAAAGATCTGATGTGACAGAACGATGGATAGTCACAAGAGCCAGTTCTGTGGACCAATAAAGATGGATGCCTCTTCACCACTGGTCCATGGACGTGTCCCCTTCTGTCCTTCCTGGCATCTCTGGCTTGAAGTACAAGGTTTGATCTGAGTAGGCTTTTATTTCCAGTGCAGACTCTGGCCTCACCTTTATGGTTCCAGTGACGACCAAAGACTTCAAGAGGTGGCAAAAATCAAACACCTGGGCCTTTTCATTCCTCTCATTTCTTTCCTCCCACTTCCCCACCCGGTGACTGCTCTGAGGATGTGTCACACTTAAACATTCTCAATGAAGTTGACGTAGCTGGGAAAGGAAAAAAGAACTATCCAAGTCACAAATTATTCTGCTCTTTTACTTCAGGTTCTCCTTTATTCCTAAATAGCCTCACTGAAGAAACGGAAGTACTTATAAAGACTCGAAGGATGGTGGCTTCAACAACTGGTCTACTTCCTATGGGTCCTATAATTTTATAAAGGGAACAATAACTGAGGGACTTCAATATTCTGGTGAGGAAACATGACGTAGCTTTCAACTGGGGAATGCATATTTGAAAGAACCCCTGAGGCATGACTGAAGGCACAGAGAGGCCCTGGCGTGGAGTCCCACAGACTCTGACGCCAGCACTCCCAGCCCAGCGGCCGTACCTGACAGCAGCAGCCAGAGCTCCCCACGCATGCTCTCTGGGATGCCCTTCAACACCAGCTCCCGCGTTTTCTCTGTGCGGTACATGCAGATCCCTTGCCCATACTCAGCAAAGTGAATCTTCCAGGCTTGCTCTTTCAGAAACTCTTTGGCCTGAAAGGGATAATGAAACATTACGACATCCAAAGTACCCTGAGGATGGTAAGAGAAGAGTGATGGAAGGTCAGAACATGTTCCCTGCTGAATGGAGTGACAAGTTCCAGAAAGAACTCATGAGAAAAAGGAAGTCAGATTTTCTGGAGTTCTCTAATTTTACACATCTATCATGGCCTGCAGCTCTGCCACAAAGCTTTTGGGCCCAGAGTCAGAATCCTACTTACCTGAGATTGTATTTATGGTTTTATGTCTACATCCCCAAGTGAAGGTAAGTTAATGATGTTCAAATATGGGCTGAGAAATCAGGTATTTATTTGTTGGTTTAACTTAAGCAAGAGTGAAAAACCAAACAAGACCAAAAGAAGTCACCAGTACCTTCTGTAACTCACCTCCTTCCAGGAACCCACTGTGAAAGTTATAATATATTTAGACCAAAATCTGCTTAGTAGGAAAATCTCCATTTACACAGGCATGTGTGAATTTACTTATAGTAAAAAATAGTGTTAGTGGCATTGTTCAAATCTACAAAGTTTCATGGAAAAGTGAGAGGCACCCACCAATTTTGGGTTGAACTCCTCGGGAGACCGCCGCCGATACATGGTCATCAGGGTCTGTGTGGCTGTGGGGACGCTGTTGCCATTTAAGTTAAACTGACGCTCTCCATCAGCATCAGAGCTCGTGCTTCTCTGGGGGCTGGAGGAGACGAGGCTGCTGGGTCGAGAGTACACCTGTCAATACAGAGAGGAACAAGACATTGGGAGGACACGGGCAATATAACCTACTTCTTAAGTGTCTTCTGTATGGTTATCAAAAGCTCCATCATTTTTTCCCAGGATGTTTCTTGTTATGTGAAGAAAGAGGAGAAAAGCAGCCAGCTATCATTCAGGCAGGGATTAGACAGGTGGCTGGGTCCCAGGTTGCAGCACTTCAATGCTCACAACAGGTTTCTGAATCTTCATGTTTTAGATGTATATTTGCAACAAAGTGCTTGCCCGTTTGTTTATCTGATTTGCATGTATGCAAAGCATTCATGGTTGAATCAGCAGCTATGGCTGCCTCATCACCCCATTGAGTTTCTGGTGCCTCAAAAATGCCCATATAAGCTTGGAGCAGGTGAACGGAGACAGGGATGTTATGTGTGAGCTTACCACCTTCAAAACATGTTTTACCTGCCAGTAACTTCCTCTAACCATTCAGCTAGTTGCCTGTCTTTTCAGGCCTCCGGTTTTCCTGAATGTTGGTCCAGGGAAGAATTCCACAGGGACCCAATATATATTTTATCATAATAAAATCATCATAATGATTTGTATTTCAGATTTGAGACTTTATTTAGTGACCTCTGTACCATTCTCAACAATGTCACTATATGGACCCAAGTCACTTGCTATGTAACTAGAACAGATTACTTAAGAATTTCTTCAAGTATAAAATAAAAGTGTTATTCCAGGTGATTTATAAGGTTCCTTCCAAATCTATGACCCCCAAATACAAAGTCCTTGAGATTTAAATGAGATATTGCTGAGATATCACTCTGGGCATCAGATGCAAAGCTGGAAGATCAAACAAAATGGGCAAGGAAGGAACACACGTGGGCACAGGAAGAGGATAAACCAAAAATGCTTTCAGGTGTCTTCCACAGACCTCATCATCTGAACTGTTGTAGCTTCCTGCAAACTCCTTGTCAGAATATATTTTGGAAGTAGTCTGTTGTAGGAAATCTGAGATCCTTTGCACTAGAAAGTCTCTATCTTTCAAGTTGGCAAATAGGAAGGTCATCCTGTTTCGGGTGCTGATGGATAAGGGACTGGGGAGCACACTGGAGCTGTCTGCCTTTTCTACAATTGTCACCTGAAAAGAAGTGGGAAACAAAGAGCATTATTTTCCAAGAATTACCCAACAGCAGCCTATGAGCAGCACTAAAGGAGGAAGGCAGCACTTTCATTGTTCTGTAGGAACCACCTATATTTTATTGAGGCAAAACTGAGACTCTTTGACTCTGTTCCAGTAAAATAAAACAGTTCAAAACAATCAAACTGGAGCTTATAGCAGAAACTGGAATTGTCTTGCTGGTTTTTCCAAATCAGTGGTTCAAAACTGGGACTTTTTTCCTCTCAGGAGACATCTGGCAATATCTGGAGGCATTCTGGGTTGTCACAAGCGGAGGGAAACTACTGGCATCTGGTAGTAGAGTCCCAGGGATGCTGCTAAACATCCTACAGTACACAGGACAGCCCCTGCCATCCCACTCCACCCCCGTCCTACGGTACACAGGACAGCCCCTGCCATCCCACTCCACCCCCATCCTACAGTACACAGGACAGCCCCTGCCATCCCACTCCACCCCCGTCCTACGGTACACAGGACAGTCCCTGCCATCCCACTCCACCCCCATCCTATGGTACACGCAGGACAGCCCCTGCCATCCCACTCCACCCCCATCCTATGGTACACACAGGACAGCCCCTGCCATCCCACTCCACCCCCATCCTACGGAACGCAGGACAGCCCCTGCCATCCCACTCCACCCCAGTGAAAGCCCGTCCCAAAATGTCAATAGCTCCCAGGTTGAGAAACCTTGCTATAAAGGAATTATTTGATTTTCATTAAAATTTCATGGAGCTGTAAGAGAGAAGGCTCCTAGCTGCTTCATCAGCCATAAGAGACAGAAAACAACCCAGGATACTGGTTCCTTTTACCAAGCTTAATGTTGGAATGGTTTTCAAAACACCACCAATCCTTCAAATGTTTCATGTAGACTCCAGGGCTTTTCATCCTTCACCTTTGACCGCTGCAAAGTTTTAAAGGTTCTGTTCTGAACAGACATGTAAAGAATGTAAACAGCTTAATTGCAACCCCATCTGAACTACCAGACCGTGTGTGTGCGCATGTGCACATGTGTGTGCCTACCACATTGGGGAAATGAAAGGAAAGGAAGACATCTGTTTTAGCTCTAAACTGAAGACATATATATGGGTGATTTATAATAGGATTTTCATAAACTGGAAACTGGGATAAATGTATTAGAACTTTTCTCTTTAGCACATTAGAAAACAAATCTCAAGGCAAGCACTAGAAAAATGGTTTACTTGCAGCAGCTCTGACAATATACTTAAAGCTAAGATTTTTTCCCCTTCTTCATTTCTGCCTGCAAGTAGTCTAGACAGGTTAAACTTTAAGCTGTTCATTAGCCTTTTCATGTGAAATATATTTCCTCCAAAGCACAACTTTAGAAATGTTTTCCCTACTGAAGACTAAGTAACCTATTGAAGTTGTCTAAAAACTCTTGCATGCCTAAAAAAACAGGTCTGCTTGGGGTCCATAGACGGAAAAAGTGTAGCGTCTGACTTCTGTTTTCAGAATATATATGTTAGAGTATATACAAGATTCCCTTAATATCTATATTAAATATACATATTAATATATGACATATATAATATACATTATATATTAAACATACATTATAGAATATTAAAATATATATTAAAGGAATCTTCTGAGACACCTGAAGTTGTACATAAGGATTTTCTTTCTAATGAAATAAATGCTAGATAACAGAGGGAAATACCTCCTTTTCATGAAAAGAATTTTCCCATAACACTTACGGCATGTATTAAAGAATACTCATTTTTTAAAAATCCACAAAAGCCCCTCTTCTCACATCAAATTTTTACTAGCTCTTTTGGTTATGAGGTGTCTGGGATAAATGGAAAATGCCAAGGAGATGAAAGGTTAAATTATGTGTCTAAAACGCAGATAGCTATGTGAATCTTGATAAAGTCAAAGTGAAAAATTCCTTCGTCTAGCTGGAGCATGTATACAGCAAAAACAAAGCTTCCACATAAAACACATAAATGCTCACACGGCTTACAAAATGTTTCTCACTGATAAATGAATTCTGGCAGAACTCTATCACAAAAGCTCCCCGCCACCAGGAAAGGAGAACAGTTACATCAGAGTGTTCTACAATATAATGAGACATATTTTCATGACCAATTTGAGTCTTAAAAGAGACTGCAACTTAATCAAGTCTTGATGTTTAATATGGAATACCGGAAAGTAATTTTTGAATGAAAACAAAGGCCCGACATGTGGCTCACACCTGTAATCCCAGCACTTTGGGAGGCCTAAGCGGTCAGATCACTTGAGCTCAGGAGTTCAAGACCAGCCTGGCCAACATGATGAAATCCCATCTCTACTAAAAATACAAAAATTAGCCATGAGTGGTAGCACATGCCCGTAATTCCAGCTACTCAGCTGGCTGAGGCAGGAGAATCGTTTGATCCCAGGAGGTGGAAGAGGAGGCTGTAGTGAGCCAAGATTGTGCCACTGCACTCCAGCTTGGATGACTGTGTGAGACCCTGTATCAAAAAAAAAAAAAGAAAAAAAAAATCCTTCTCTTGCTGGCTCAGTAATTTCTTCAAAATCTATAGCAACATGATCCTGGATAAATGCTTAGCATCTGTTGACTGGATCTACCTAAAATCAATATGTAGAATGTATGTTAAAAACCTCCAGCTGGCTGGGCGCAGTGGCTCATGCCTGTAATCCCAGCATTTTGGGAGGCCGAGGCGGGTGGATCACGAGGTCAGAAGATCGAGACCATCCTGGCTAATATGGTGAAACCCCGTCTCTACTAAAAATACAAAAAAAATTAGCCGGGCGTGGCAGCATACGCCTGTAGTCCCAGCCACTCGGGAGGCTGAGGCAGGAGAAAGGCGTGAACCCGGGAGGCGGAGCTTGCAGTGAGCCGAGATCGAGCCACTGCACTCCAGCCTGACTGTCTCAAAAAAACAAAACAAAACAAAAACCTTCAGTCAATATTTCAGCTTATTTATTTAAAAAAATTAAGTGAAACAATTCTCGGTCTACACAATCCTAAAAGTGGACATTCCGTGTAGGATGTAATGTTCCCAGGGATGTCAAGCAGCCTGACTTGGTTCTGAAAGGTACCCAGCTCACATGGAGGGCACTCTCCACTCAGACCCCACGTGGATGGTGGAGACGCCCCCATTGCTCTTCTGACACTATTGTTACCTAAAGGTAATAAAAATTACATTAAGTCTTTTGCTTCTTCCGTTAGTTGGGGTGGGGCTCTACCATTAATACATCTCAGTCATCAGTTCAAAGAAAAGGCACTGCTGTCTCACTGAGCGCTTCTTTAAAGCTGCGTCTTCCAACCACAACAAGCTTGATTTCTAAATTCTACCTCTGCAGATTGCCTCTCTTCTGATTTACCCTGAAATATAGTCATATTTATTATTATCTCTGCTCTACTAGAGAAAACTAGCAAGCAGAAGAGAGGGTGAGAATATTAATCACCATTCTCTCAATTCCTCCAAGATTTCAACAGTGTATTCTAAATCACACTAAAACGTAAACAGAGCAAGCTGGCTCCAACACCCTGGAGGTGGTGACCAGAAGGACCAGCAGGACAGCAGATGTCTTCATAGCGGCTTCCAGACCCTTTCTGCTCCTCATTTCCCTTTGGATAAACTTAGAGTGATGACTCATTCAGGTCATAAATAGCACATTCATGGTATTCTTAATCCCAGAATTGGTTTCCCTAGCCAGTACAGGTAATGCTGCTTTACTACATTTGGGTAGCACTTGATGAAGAAAATTACATTCAGAATTAGGTGAAGAAAATTATGTTTAGTAACATCCTATAGCAAAAACTACTAAGAAGGTAAATTTGGGCCAGGCGTGGTGGCTCACACCTGTAGTCCCAGCACTTTGGGAGGCCGAGGTGGGCGGATCACAAGGTCAGGAGATCGAGACCATCCTGGCTAACATGGTGAAAAACCCCGTCTCTACTAAAAACACAAAAAATTAGCCGGGCGTGGTGGCAGGTGCCTGTAGTCCCAGCTACTTGGGAGGCTGTGGCAGGAGAATGGCGTGAACCCTGCAGTGAGCCGAGATTGCGCCTGCACTCCAGCCTGGGCGACAGAGCGAGACTCCATCTCAAACAAACAAAAAATGAAGGTAAATTTGGTAGAAAAAATTACAAAATACATTTCACAGTCAAATGTAAAACTGTTACATTTTTCCTGTCAGAATTTACCCACAACATATCTTGGCCTCAAATGTGTTATAACCCCAGTTAGTTGACCTTATGATAAGGAGAACTAGATTTGTCAGTTGCCTAACATTTTTCATTCTTTCTGATTCACAGTTTGACTTCTGTTTGCAATTTATAACTTAAGGAAAATTATATCTACGTTTGGGAGAAAACTAGAAGCAATGAAAAGGTCCAATCATAGGTAACTGAATGAATAAATTATGTATATACTTTATGGAATAAACTGCAGGATTTAAAATTTAATTGTGATATGGATGTGATGGTGTATGCCTGTAATCTCAGCTACTCATAGGACTAAGGCAGGAGGCTCATTTGAGCCTAGGAGTTGTCTAGTCTGTGTAATAGAGCAAGGCCCCCTATCTCTTAAAAAAATTACATTGTAGAAGAATATATATACATACAAATATTTATATATTTATATAAAAATATATATATATATTTAATCTTTTATTTTTTAGAGTTAAGGTCTTGCTCTGTCACCCAGGCTGGAATGCAGTGCTTGGATCATAGCTCACTGTGATCTCAAACTCCTGGGTTCAAGTGTTCCTCCCACTTCAGCCTCCCAAGTAGCTAGGACTATAGGCACACATCACCATCCCCAGCTACTTTTTTAAAAGTTTTAATTTTTTGTAGAGATGGGACCTTGCAATATTGCCTAGGCTGGTCTTTGAACTCCCAGCCTCAAGCAGTCCTCCTGCCCCGGCTTCTCAAAGTTCTGGGATTACAGGTATGAGCCATCACATCTGGCCTATCGAAGAATATTTAATGATTTGAAGGACACTTTAAGATATACTCAATGTTAAAGGAAATAAGTAAAAATAAAAATTCCCTATAAAGTTTTACCTCTAAATTACATAAATGACATACACACAGCAATGCAGAGAAAAAACTAGAAAGCTGTGTAATAGAATGTTAACAGTGGTCTTCTCTGAATAGGGGAACTAGGGGGGACTTTTTTCTTTTTATTTGTCTGTACTTTTACAAATTCTGGGATAAAGACATATTACTCTTAAAACAAGAAAATAAGAAGAAACTACGCCTAAATAAAAAAAAAGAAAAAGAAAAAGAAGGCAGAGAGAAACCTGAATCCTTTGCTAAAGGGATGTTAGCAAGGGGACAATCCTGATCAAATATCCAAAGCTTCCGGCCACCTTAGCTTCCCTAAAGGACCAGGGTAGGTTGGAAGAGGTCAGGTTAGAAACTGCAGGGCTGCTGGCCCCTGCATTGCCCTTTCTCTGATATCCTAACCTGGGGTCTTTGTCAACTGCAAGCCTCATGGCAAAGCTTCCAGACAAGTACCAGAGTAAGCTATCATCCTGGAGTTAGGACGGAACCCACCTCCACCCCAGAACGATAATAATGTTTCTTAGACTTTACTGTGCATAAGAATTGGCCTGTAAATTTATTAAAGCTTGCAGAGATACAGATTCAGAAGACCTGGGATGGACTCAGGGAGCTGCCATTGTGAGTAGCAGCACGATGGTTCTAACACGGGAAATCAGCGGAGCAGAGCCGAACAAACATATGGCTTTCAGACTCACAACCTAGACTGTCTCCTTTAGACCAGGGTGCCCTCAGACTGTGAGCCAGGTACAGTAAACACGTTTCCTAGTTTCTGTATTTGATCCTTTGACATCTTGGGGGCCTTGCTGACCCTGGAGGGATTACCCTTCCCAGAGCTAGCCAATTTCTAGAAAATTGCTTTCAAAGCAAATCAACCAACCTGGAGCCCACACCTCAACCACTTCCTTTACTGAATGCTCACACTCAAGACTACTATTTCCCTGCCCTTTTTAACCCAGGGACAATTAGGGACATCCCCTATGCCCCAGAGCCCACCAAAATTGTTCCAACTATCCAAGCCTAAGCCTGTTTACTTGGTGTGGCCCATTTCTTCCCTTGAAATCCCATAAGGATCTTGCCCACATTTTCTTTCCCTCTTGCCTCCTCTGACCATGGTGCTTCCATGTGTGGCCCAGCACATAGTGTGGCATGCCCTTGCCTCTCAGGATCTGTGTATAAAACAAGCTATTTCTACAGCACTCACCCCCTGATTGCTGGCCTCATCAAGCCTGAATTGTAATAAAACCTACATTTAGGCCAGGCACAGTGGCTCATGTTTGTAATCCCAGTACTTTGGGAGGCCAAGGTGGGTGGATCACCTGAGGCCAGGGGTTCGAGACCAGCCTGTCCAACATGGTGAAACTCCATCTCTACTAAAAATACAAAAATTAGCTGTGCATGGTGGCACGAGCCTGTAATTCCAGCTACTCAGGAGGCTGAGGCAGGAGAATCACTTGAACCTGGGGGGTGGAGGTTGCAGTGAGCTGAGATCATGCCACTGCTCTCCAGCCTGGGTGACAGAGCAAGACTGTCTCTAATAAAATAAAATAAAAACAAAACCTACATTAAAAAACCCCACGCTGCTTCTGGAAGAAGCGATCTCATAGGTCCCAGAGTCACAGCAGTGACAACAAACAATAAAGAGTGCAGCTGCCACCAAAGACACACGAACATTCTCCTGTGTTCAAAAGCCAACCAATTGTTGGTGAAAAATTACTCCTGGTCCACCCAGAAAAGTATTACAAATGAAACTTAAAATACCAATTTTTATCAGACACTTACCTCACGGAGAGGGATAATGAGGCTACATAAGTTCTCCTCCTTGCTGGTAAAACAGATGTAATTTGTGGACACAAACATCTGCCCCAAAATGTGCATTTTGTTAAATGGAGTCCAGAGGGTGCAGTCTGTGTGGCCATCTAATTTTTCATCTTTGGGCAGCCGGAAAAGTGCACGGTATCTCTCACTCTTTGCCCTGGCATCAAGATCACTGGAAAGCAATAATTATTATTCACATAAGAAAAATGTTTCCATACCTTCTAAATTATGCAGCAGCGGAAGTTCCCCTGGCCCATTTTTCCCCTCCTCAGTCTTGTTAGACTCATCCCTGCCTTCTCAGCTTTCTTCATACTGGAGTTAACCCCAGCCTAATGACCCAAAAGCATCATAAAATTATCTTACCATATTTCAGCCCCTTGCATAGTCACTTACCATCAATGTCTGTAAATGTTAAACAATCATAGCAAAAATAAGCCTCAACAGGAAACTCCTCCTCTTTCTAAAGAAATGCAATACACTCTAAAGAGGTCACTGCATTTCCTCTTATCCAAGCACTTTGTCGGGGGACCTTATCTTTTAAGACCTAATGAGAATGCAAACCAGCCATATGAATCCACCAGGCCTCACTGTTCACCCCAGATCAATAACAAAACTGCATGAAAAGACACAGAAACAACTCACCTTGGGCAACTATGGCTTCTGACCTTAGCTGGGTCTTCTCTTAACTAGTATCTTGTCTCTAATGAGTTCTTTGTTCTTGCTTATCATGTCAGTTATTTAAACCTCTCCCCTCAAGCTTCTACCTGACATCAGGCTCTAGTTTCTGACTTCATAGAGCAAAGGGCCATGATGCAGAAGCTCCCTCCAATTCCCTCCCTTCTGTCTCCAAAGTCACCTCCATCCTCACCTACTGTTACTTCCTCTCTGTTCCAAAGGAAGAGGTAGTATATCAGGACACACAAGCATCCTTTCCATGCTTTCTCTACAAAATATCACTTTTTAAATTATCAATTTTCTTACAGCTTTATCTCTATGTCCCTTCCTGTCCCCACACCTACCCTCACCAAAATACTCTTCTCATCTGCCTCCTTCATTTGATTCTATGTCCAATCTTTTTCATTCTAAAAAAAAAAGCAATCCTCCCCTCCTTTACCACTGAATTTCTTGAAAAAGAAGTCTATATTTGCCTAATTCCCTTTCCTTGTCTTTTTTTATTTGATCCGCTGCAGTAGCAGCATCTATCTTACACTGCTCTTTTGAAACATGCCTCAAATCACCAAGGACATCTTAATTACAAAGAACTCTGGTCAGATTTCAACTACCAAATGTACATCAATGATTTCCAATTTCGTATATCTTACTGGACTGATCTCCAATTAGATGAGCTGCAGGCACCTCAATTCAACATAATCAAAACTGACCTATAGTATCCCTTGGACATGCTCTTCCTTCTCTCATTCCCTGTGTTGACGAAGGGTAATTCCAGGCATACAGGGCATCAACTTTCTATCACCCTCTCTCTAGCTCTGCTCTCACATTCAGACTTTGAGGCTTCTCTGCAGCCTCTCCTCATCCCATGCCCTGCCACCTCCTAGCCATGTGACAAAGTTACTTTGCTCTGTGTTTTCCCTTGTGCTTCCCCCATCATCATCTTCCCTCTGGCTGAACTATCCAGGTATGGATATGTACCTGCACAGCTAACTTCTATCGCCTCTTCAGAGCCCAGCTCAAAGCACCCTCCAGTGAGAGGCCTTTCTTACACACTCTTCCCCACCTGGGCTGAGGCTAACACTCCCCATGTGTACACCCACAGCACTCTGTTCATAGGACCAGAAGAGTGCCTGCTGCCTTGTGTTGGAGCAGGTCATGTCTGTCTCACTTTCTGAACTGGAGCACCTCAGCTAGTCTTTTTTAGTTTTGTATCTATACACAGAAAAGTGTTCAGAACCCTTGAAGTTGGTCAGAAAAGATTACACTAAATAAATGAATGGGTGAGTTTCTCATTTCTAAAGTTTGGAAGACTCAAAGTCTCCATCACATACCGTTTTAGAGCAGACACTTTTTTAGGAGATTTCCTTTTGAGTTTGGGCAGGGATCTATCTTGTTCAAATCCCTCGTTGTCTAAGAGTTGCCTCATGGCTATGTTGGCGAGCTGCTCCATTAACTTGAAGGTCTCGTTGATGTTGAGGAATACAGAGAAGAAATGCTCACTGGACCGTGTGCTCACTTTGATCACATCAGGCAGAAGCAGGGTGGCATTCTTCTCGAGTTGAGTGATGTCTACCCACCGGATGACCAGTTTTGCTGAGCACAAGGAACAAACCTGGGTCAACATCTGATTCCGGAAAATCCTTTCAAGATACTGCAGTCTCACAACCCCACTCCCCCATCCCACTGAACTCCTTTGAATTTATAATACCATATTTGTTTTGCTTGTTTAAGAGGTAAATCTGGGCCATGTGAATTCTGAGGTCAGAATTATAGATTTAATCCAGGTCTACTTAATTAATTACACCTTTAGTGAATCTTTATTACTTAGTGACCATTTTGAACTGAAAAATAATTAAATTCACTTAAGTAGTAAAAAAAAATTAGTATTGACTTAGTTATAACTATAGATTTATTTCTGATATTTTGATGCAGTTTATGAGTTCAGGGCAAACCTCAGTAGACTTTCCAAAGTTTCCTACTGAAATTTGAGATGACTTACCTTCCCTTCCCATAAGAAAAGAATAAAAGCAAAGGTGGTTAATGCTGAGGTACATCCAACCCTGACGGGGGACCTTCCCCTTCCAGTAGCTGCAAGAGTAATAGTTCACAAGTTTCTCTTCCTCCGGCATCCCAAACAGCCTGTGAAATTTCACAATGGCTTCTTTAAACTTCTCCGTGTCATCATCTTCCTTTACATCATTGATTTTGTTGTATTCTGCAATGATGCCCTAATAAGGGACAAAACACAAAGCACACAACTGGTATTAATACGACTAGAGATGTACATTTTCCAGAAGAAAAAATTTCTAAGGCTAGAATTAAAAAAAAAAAATGAGGAATGCTCTTCAATGGCAACCCCCAAATTCTAAGCCAATTAACAAGTAGTATTTGTGTACTAAAATATTTTCACATAATATAGATTTTATTATACTTTTATTGGTGCTAATTTTGTTAAGTTTACTAGGAATGAAGCCTATAGTTTTACTTTACAAATGAAGAGATACAAAGATTTTGCTAGTCCTAGTGCTTTTACTGAGCTTATTATGGTAGAGTAGTCTCAAAAGTCAACTTCTGCCTTTCTCCAAGATCGATAAAAATTCATCATGAATGAGCAAGCGAGGAAAGAAAGACCAAACACATGTCACTAACTGACACTCAGCTCCACACTCACTGTCTCAGGGCCATGAATAACACTGGGGAGCCTATACGGAAAAACAAGTAATCATCTGAGCAGAAAAGGGGTAGATATGAGAGCAAAAATTATATTAGACACAGGATTTTTGGACAGTTAGACAGGAAATGAAACATCTGCCTAGCAAGTGACCAGGTTAATCTACCATTCAATCGTTATAATAACTTGAGAAGCCATTTCACTGTTACCCAGTTCCTCTGTAATTCCCTGAAAATTGGCTTCTACATATATCTTGACAGAAAATGTTCCCTTGAAATCCACCTTTGACTTTGTAATCCTCAAATCACTCCCGCCTCATCTTCATTTTCTCTGATCTCAAGGTAGAACTGAAAATGTATGAGCTTTAGAGCATGTAAGTCTTGGGTTCGTGTTCCCACTGCATCACTCTATCTGTGTAGCCTTGGCCAACTTCTCAGATTCTCATTGACAGGACTAAGCCCTCTGTAGCCCAAGGACAGAAAATTGCAATTGCCTCCTCATACCTAGAATTCCTGCTTTTCGGTTCTTAAAGCTTCTAGTGCATCCTTGATGCTCCCTAAAAATTTGTCTTCCTAAAATGGATCTGACCACAAAATTCTTACCAAAATCCTGAGCGGTTTCCAACCACAACCAGCATAAAGTCCGAAAATCTAGATCATGTACACTTTGTTTGTTTTAATGTTTTAATTTTAATTTTTATTGCAGACTGGCTGCTCCTTGTGAAGCAGAGTAATCCACAGGCAATGTGCCCAGAGTAGCCTAAATCCATGTACATTTTTGATTCCAACCAATGCTGCAACTTTTTCTCATTGTACTACATCTGACCCAAATGTCCCATTAGGAACTGTGCTCCAGCCAGCCTGAGGCACCCTTGGGGCCTGAACATGTCATTTCTGCACTTTCCCACCTTCCTGCCTGTGGTCCTCCCATTCTACATGCCTAAAATCTGGAATCGGACTGTTCTGTTTCATGAATCCTACCAAGTCCCAAAGTCTCCTGTGAGCCTTTTCTCAACTATCATTCTTTTCCCCCCACATGATGTTGATTCTCTCTGCATTATGTATTGAAATCATTTCCTGAGTCTTATTTCCACTGCAGACCTTTTACCCTGTTGCTAGTAGTTGTGATGCTGCCAAGTAGACGGCAGGAGAAAGGGCTTCAGTCTTCTGTAATCTCTGTCACTGCTCAATTTTAGTTAAAAGGATAGAATAGGCCAGGCGCGGTGGCTCAAGCCTGTAATCCCAACACTTTGGGAGGCCGAGACGGGTGGATCACGAGGTCAGGAGATCGAGACCATCCTGACTAACATGGTGAAACCCCGTCTCTACTAAAAAATACAAAAAACTAGCCGGGCGCGGTGGCGGGCGCCTGTAGTCCCAGCTACTCGGGAGGCTGAGGCAGGAGAATGGCGTGAACCCAGGAGGCGGAGCTTGCAGTGAGCTGAGATCCGGCCACTGCACTCCAGACTGGGCGACAGAGCAAGACTCCGTCTCAAAAAAAAAAAAAAAAAAAAAAAAAGGATAGAATAGCTCCTTCCCAGGTTCTACAGGTCTTTCTACAGGTTTCACATAATATAAAATAGGTCATTCCAGTTCTAGGCAACAGCTTCTTATGACTTTGGAAAATCCTATTATATCAGATATTCAATACAAATGTAAATATGCAAAAGAACATTGACGGGTAATTTACAGAAAGGAGAAATTTAACTTAGCAAACATGTTGTTTACTTAGTAAACAACAACCGTAACAGCAAATGGTGGGCTTACTATGCAAGCACAGCCCCAAGACAAGTCTTCATCCTATTCTAACAAAACCATCCCAAAGTCCCTCTACACAGTCCAGGAATTACTATATAATAGCTTCTCAAATGGCATCCTGACAATACTCTCCACACTCTAATTTACTTTATATGGCCACTTTTCTGAAACAGAGATCTGACTATAGCATTCCCACCTTAAAATCTTCCACAGGCTCTCAGTGAAAGAGAAAAGAAGTCTGCACTGAATCTTAACCCATAAAATCTGCTCTCAACCTTCCCAAGTCAACCTTTCCAGGTCCAGCATAAATACCACCTTCCCTGTGAAACCAGCCCAATTCCAAATGGGTTCTGCGCATTCTCACATCTATGCTGTCTTAATTTACATGCTGGCTGAAAATAGCGTGTTTATGTGTCCTTCTACAACTAAATATGAATTCCAAAGATAAAAAGAGTGTCTTGATCATTTTAATCACCAATATCTAGCACCTAAAAGATGTTCAAAATTATTAAATGAATCCATGTTGTTTTTCCAAATTAAAAGGTATCTTAAAGGGTCATATCTTAGTCTTTATTGTATAATCTAGCGTCATAGATTTCTAAATCTAAAATTGTTTTGGAGTTAGCAATGCCTGAGAAATTAGGTACCAAGTTGCTAACTTCTGTTCCTTGGTCATACTGGAGGGCATTAAGGATAGCAATAGAAGTAGCGATGTGCTTCCCTGGAAAAATATCTAAAATAAGGATATTTTCCTCTAATTACTATTGATATCACTCCACCAAGAGAACAAAGACATTAAGCTCAATGAAGGTCAGGAGGGAGCTCAATTTTGGACCCAGACTATTCTAGGGACAAACAGGCATTGGTAGTGTTACTTTAAGAAATTCAGACAACTGAAGGCAGCATGAGGGCATGGGACCTGTGGGTGGGAAGGAGAAGTCAATTCAGAAGGGAAGAGGGATGAAAAATGCCTTTCGCAGTTGGCAAACACACCTATGGCCTATGTGACATTTCAAAGTTGTCAGTGCCTTTAGAGAAGGATCAAAAAACATCTACGAATGAAAGATTAAATAAATGAATGAGTACATAAAAATAACTGAATGAGAACCCGCTAACAGAAAGCAGCAGCTGGGCCTCCAGGGAATCATCAAAGGCTAACAACTCAGGGTAAGCCTGCAAACCCTCAAGAGGGCTAACATGCTATTCTCCTGGCTCGCTGCAGTAGCACTCTTATCTAAAGTCAAAATGAGCAGAATTTGAGAATGAGTGACACATAACAAACCAAATGAAAGCTACACATTTTGAGCAGAACTATGCTATCTAAAGATCTATTAAATACCACATTTCTAGAATGCTCATTGAAATTTTTTTTTTTTTTTTTTTTTTTTTTGAGATGGAGTTTTGCTCTTGTTGCCCAGGCCGGAGGGCAATAGCTTGATCTCAGCTCACTGCAACCTCCACCTCCTCGCCTCCTGGGTTCAAGTGATTCTCCTGCCTCAGCCTCCCAAGTACCTAGGATTACGGGCATGCACTACCACGCCTGGCTAATTTTTTTTGTATTTTTAGTAGAGATGGGGTTTCTGCACGTTGATCAGGCTGGTCTCGAACTCCTGACCTCAGGTGATCTGCCCACCATGGCCTCCTAAAAATGCTAGGATTACAGGCAAGAGCCACCGCGCCCAGCCCGCTCATCGAAATTTTAAAGAGAAAATGCTTTTATATATGAGAGTAAATACAGCCAAGAACCATCACTCAGAAACACTCCAGGGTCTAATATACTAGTATCAACAGACAAGGCCTTGCCAGCTCATTTCAACAGTGAGGCTAATAGTCTCCATAAGGCTAATATCCCAACTTTCTCAACTCTAAGAAAGGAAATAATCCAGAATGTAGAACCTTTTCTTAGTTGGCTATAATTTTTTAGCCAGGTAGACTAGAATATGGAACAAAGGATAGAATAGCTCCTTCCCAGGTTCTACAGGTCTTTCTACAGGTTTCACATAATATAAAATAGGTCATTCCAGTTCTAGGCAACAGCTTCTTATGACTTTGGAAAATCCTATTATATCAGATATTCAATACAAATTTAAATATGTAAAAGAACATTGACAGGTAATTTACAGAGAGGAGAAATTTAACTTAGCAAACATGAAAAACTATTCAACCCCATAATAACCAAAGACAAAACTAAAACATTAAGGCCTTAACTTCTACCTATTATATTTGAAAAACAATTTAAACAACCAAAATGCCGAAAGCAAGCAACGGTGTAATCACACAGAGATTTTAATATACTGACAATATCTACTAAGGTCTATTAAAAATACTTAAACTACTTAACCCATTCATTCAAATTTTGTAATCTATCCCAAAGGGGGAAAAACACAGCCTGTGGGTAAAGTTATACTGTTTGAACAAAAGTATTAACTGGAGTTTTATTTGTACCTGCCATCCACTAGTCTAGAAGCTAAGGTGACTTCTAGAAAGACAGAAATGGTAAAGTCAATTATGGAATAATAACTAAAAATTATATAACAATATTGTAGATACTGATCAAGAAAAAAAGAAGAGAACAAAATTATATGTACATGAGACTACTATTATGACAATACGCATATAAGAAGTGGGGAGGCCGGGCATGGTGGCTCAGGCCTGTACTTCCATCACTTTGGGAAGCTGAGGTGGGTGGATTGCTTGAGCCTAGGAGTTCAAGACCAGCCTGGGCAACGTAGTGAGACTCTGTCTCTAATAAAAAAATAAAACAAATAGTTAAGAAAAAGGGGGTCTGGTTAGAAATATGCAAAATGCTACATAAGTTGTTTGGATTAAGGTTGCATCTGTAGTTAACTATTACATTTATAATTTATAAAAGTTAATTAGGTCTTAAAACAAACAACTTTGTTGGTTCCCTTGATTATTGGACAATATGTGAAAGCTTAAACCATTCATTTGCACATGAATGACATTCTTTCACACATAACTGCATTAATAGCAAATCACTCCTCATAATTGGTTTCAGGGGAATTAAATCTGACATTTTTGGTATAATACAAACAAAAAGGAAAATGCCTGTTTGACATAATTGGTCCTTGTTTGTTTTACTTATTTCTCCTGGCTAATGTCACTTCTAAGCTTTAGTTTCTTCCTACAGCTCTTTTTTTGCTTTTTTGAGACAGAGTCTCACTCTGTTGCCCAGGCTGGAGTGCAGTGGTGCAGTCATGGCTCACTGCAGGTTTGATCTCCTGAGGAAGGGGAATCGCTTGAACCCAGGAGGCAGAGGTTGCAGTAAGCACACATCGCACCACTGCACTCTAGCCTGGGCAACAAGAGCGAAACTCTGTCTCAATAAATAAATAAATAAATGGGGACTATGACAAGGACAAAGGAGGCAATTTGTAGGGGCTCCCTCTAAATCTGGGGTAGTGTGAGCACCAGAATAATTAAGTCCAGTAACGAAACATAAGCAACTGGAAAATATAGGAATCCATGAGTCCATATCAATCATCAATAAATAATAAATAAATGGAGGGAAGGCTCTTACTTATAGTAGAACAATAGTTGCCAAATAGTAAATGTGGGAGAGGCCTGGAATTGGACAAGCATTATTTTATAAAATTGCCATCTTGTCAACTATCACAGTAAAGAGTGGTTCAGATGAAAAATCATCAATGGATCGATCCTAAATCAAGAGGGAAATTTTGACAAGGAGTGACATATTTGTGTGGCCTGAAAATGTTTTCTTACAGAAAACTGTTTATTATCTGCAAAGCCAAAATTAGTAACTCTACAGTGGAGAAATTGGATATAACACCTTGGGCTTATAATGCCAAAGAAGGGTAAATGAGTGTCATGTGCCTCAAGAAATAATACCTTGAGGAGGACATAGGATCACCTATACAGTATTCTATCCAGGAATGCAACATCTGAATCGATTCATAATATCTGATGAAATGCATAATGAAAACATTCTAGTAAGAAAACCAGAATTTTATACTTTAAAAACCTCAATGTCATACAAGACAAGGAAAGGCTATGGAAATATTCCAGGCTGAAGGAGACTAAAAAATGAAAACTGAATGCAATGTCTTCCTAGATTATAACCTGTACTGGAGTGGGGGTAGCGAAGGCTATAAAGGGCATTAAGTGGGCCAGTTAATGAAATTAGAATGTGTGTCAAATATTCTAGTATTAATGTTAAACGTACATATAATGTTAAATACTGCAGGTGATAAATATAGTGTTGTCATTTAACAGAACATCCTGCATGTTCTCATTCACATGTGGGAGCTTAAAAACTTGGTCACATGGAGACAGAGTAGAATGATAGATTCCAGAGGCTAGGAAAGTTGTGAAGGTGGGAAGGGGAACAAAGAGGCTTGTGAATGGTACAAACTTACAGTTAGACAGAATAAATAAGTTCTAATGTTTCATAGTGACTAGGTGACTATAGTTAGCAACAATATATTGTCTATTTCAAAGTACCTAGAAGAGAGGACTTGAAATGTTACCAACACATAGAAATAATAAATACTCCAGATGATGAATACCCCAAATACCTTGACTTGATCATTCCACATTCTATGATATAAAAAACACTTACATGTACCCCATAAATATGTAAAATATCATGTATCAATAAAAGAAAAAAAAAAGAATAGCCCTATTCTTAGAAAATACACACTGAAGGAGGCAAACACACACAACAAAGCAAATGGTGTAAAATGTTATCAGGTGAATTTGGGTAAAGGGATACAGGTATGTTTTATTCAATTCTTATTTTTACAACATTTCTATAAATTTGAAATTATTTCCAATTAAAAAGGTTTTTCTTTTATCCCACTACCTGTATTTTTCCTCTCACGAATGTGGTGATATCATTCTCATTTTCAAAGATGGAGAGTGTCTGCAAGAGATTTTGCTCAAGCCATTCCCAGTGTTCAGTGATTTCTTTCCTGGAACCACCTGTACAAATGAAAATAATAATTCATGTCAGATTTCATGCCAAAGATATTTTAAAAACCAGGCTCACTTTGTCAATATAGTCTATACCATCAAAGGAGACTATCGGACCAAGAGCTCTGCTTTTAAATGCTTTCTCTCCTCCAGAGGAGACACACACACAAGACATTTAAGGATGTGGAAACGCAAGAGTAATATTATAATCAAGTTGTGTGATAATCAAGTTTGATTAGGTAAGTGCAGAGGCTTTGAGGACACTGTTTCAGATCAGAAGGCAGCAACACTTCTCAAATTCACTTTTCTAGACTAGAGTTTAGCACATCCCTCCCCTTTCCTCCCTTCTAGAATTTGCACTTTACAGAGTAACATAGATCTTATGATACCAGGTTACAGTTGTTAAGCTGCAACAATATGAGATCTTTGGTATGCCACTGGAGAACTGATGTAACCACCTTCTATAATGGCCAAAAAATTACTCTCACTCACTTCAATTATGAATGAGATGTGAAAATGGACTATCACTAGGGAACAGCAGCCTGGCTCTCATTAGCATGGTTGCCTTGAAATGTAATGGGATGAGGTCATCCTTGTAGCCTCAACCAAGTCACCACATTCTGGTCAATAATAAGAAGCATTTAAGATACCTCTTCTGGCAACCTCCAAACTTAAACAATCAGCTTTGCAGCATATGTAATCACTACTCTGTTTTTGTTCACAGCTGCAGGGCATAACAGGTATGCCATCAGGGTGGGGGTATAAAGATACTGGACTAAATTCCCTTAGTGACTGTTAATGATCTTATAGAAAAATGGCTTTTTATAATTTGTCCATATATCATATATATGTGTGTGTATGTGTGTCATATATATATGTGTGTGTGTATATATATAGTATGCACTGCTCATTCCAGAACTAAAGAAGGATTTTGTGATTCCATTGATTCACCCCTCAGGATTCTCCTTCGATTTCCAAGTTATATTTTACTTGATTTCTTTAAAGTGCCTTTTCTCTCTGTTCTTTGTCAGTGAGATCTCAGAATCTGATTCTTGACAAAGAAAGACAGGAGACACAGTGCATCTGCAATTATACTCAGAACTGTGGCAGAACTAAAATCTCTGAGAGAATGAGAGAAAGAAATTCATGAGAGAGAGAGAATGACAAATTTCAGATACACTGAGGAAAGGCAAAACAAAACCCACATTTACTTTCTTTTACTTTGAGACTAAACATTAAAATTGCCTACAAGGGATGCTTATGTGAAGAATAAAAAGCAGGTATCGGCTGAGTGCACTGGTTCATGCCTGTAATCCTGGCACTTCGGGAAGCTAAAGCAGGAGGATCACTAGAGCCCAGGAGTTCAAGACCAGCCTGGGTAACATGGGGAGACCCAGTCTCTACAAATAATAATAAGAAAAATTAGTCAGACGTGGTGGCGTGTGCCTGTATTCCAGCTACTTGGGAGGCGGAGGTGAGAGGACCACATGAACCTAGGAAGTTGAGGTTGCAGTGAGCCATGATCACACCACGGTACTCCAGCTTTGACAGGGACACATTGAGACCCTGTCTAAAAGAAAAAAAAAAAGCAGGTCTCTTAGTGGAGAAGAGTCCAGTGAAAACACTGAAGAATACATTGCTCCTCCTCTTGGGTATTTTCCATACTTGCTCTTTCAGGGCCATAGATTACCACGTGTAAAAGTAGTGGGATAACTGTCCTACAATGTCATGGCAAGACTCTGAAATCAGGACACCCGGGTACCCCCTCCTTCTTTGCCAACAGTCAGCTGGGTGACTATAGACAGGTACTTAATCTCTGTCTCAAATTCTGTAAAATTGAGATCAATTAAAAACACAAAACTGGCTGGGGGCAGTGGCACACTCCTCTCATCCCAGTGCTTTGGGAGGTGAGGGGCTCACTTGAGGCCAGGAGTTTGAGACCAGCCTGGGGAACACAGTGAGACCCTCATCTCTACAAAAAACAAAAAAATTAGCCGGGAGTGGTGGCACACACCCGTAGCTCCTAGCTACGCCAGAGGCTGATGTGGGAGGACAGTTTGAACCCAAGAGTTTGAGGTTGCAGTGAGCCATGATGGTGATACTGCACTTCAGCCTGGGCAACAGAGTGAGACCCTGTGGAGACAGAGAGACTCCAATAAAACAACAACCACCTTTACCCGTCTCAGAGAAATACTATGAAAATCACAAGGGCTAATGTCTGTAGATACATTGTGGACAGTAAAAACACTGTTCAAATGCAAAGTACAATGCCTATTTGAAATATTTAGGGAATGAGTCATTTTGGAGTTTGAGTGCTTTAAAATATTTTAAACTTAAACATTTTAAATACTAATTGGAACATTTTTTCAGACATACAGAGCGCTTCCTTGTCTGTAACCAGGTCATCACCATCACCAGCTGTGACATGCGGCAGACACAGAGAGCCCTGTGCAGAATAAAGGCCGGCCATGAATCCTCCACCCGGCTCTTCCATCTGTGCTTGTTGGCACTGTCAGATGGACTGCACCTTAGGACAGAGGTATTCCTGGGAACCACAGAACTGACTTCTGCAGACCCAGGAGGCATAATTTGTCTCTGTTTTGCCTCTCATCTGTCCCTGCCTACATTGGTCACAGATGTGCCTTGTAGAGTCTGAGCCTTGGCTCAGCCAGGATAATCTGGCTCTTGACTGGTATCTCACTATGCTCTGTGCTTTACCAAGTTATCACACCAGGTACTTTACTTTCAGAATCCCATGGAATCCAACACTATTCCTTGGTTGTCATGGATAGAAAAGCCCCCGTCAGCCACAAGACCTATCAGTTTTGCACACGCTGCTTTCAAAGCTTCCCTTCCTCCTTCCTTCTCCCCTTCCCTTCCCTTCCCCCTTCCCTTCCCTTCCCTCTACTCTTCCCTTCCTCCTTTCCCCCTTTGCCCTTCCCTTCCCCCTTCTTCCCCTTCCCCCTTCCACCCTCCCCTTCCCCCTTCCTCCCTTCCCTTCCCTCCCCCTTCCCCCTCCCCTTCCCTCTTCCTCCCCTCCCTTCCCTTCCTCCTCCCTTCCCCCTTCTTCCCCTCCCTTCCTCCTCCCTTCTCCCTCCCTTCCCTTCCCTTCCCTCCCCTTCCCTTCCTCCCCTTTTTTTTTTTTTTTGGCGGGGGACAGAGTCACGCTCTGTTGCCCAGGCCAGAGTACAGTGGCATGATCTTGGCTCACTGCATCCTCAACCTCCTGGGGCTCAGGAGATCCTATCACCTCAGCATCCCCAGCAGCTGGGACTACTGGTGCATCTCACCACACCCTGCTAATTGTTTTTATATTTCCAGTAGGTCTCAAACTCCTGGCCTCAAGTAATCCGCCAGCCTTGGCCTCCTGAAGTGCTGGGATTACAGGCATGAGCCACCATGCCTGGCCTGTGTGCTTTATGCATAAAGAAAGGATGAAGGTTTCTTTATGCACACATTTCTATATGTACATCCCCACCACACACATACTTCCATAGCAGAAATGGTATATGCCCATATGAATGCACTCATTCACTAAACATCTACTTGTACCTCTAACCGTCACTGACATTATATGAAGGTCCACATGGTTAATGTATCTTTCCCACCCCATCTTCAAATAGTCATCTGAGTAATCTTGCACTGAAGTTCAGGTTTACTGTCATTGTTTCCCCATCTGTTGCCTCCGTTGCTGCCCCAGGATCTGCTGTTCCACACTGCCCACTGTCCATCATTTCCATAATCCCCACCATCCACCTCCAACATTGTTCTCACCACTGGCTCTTTTCTCTACTGCTCGCTATGAGGTAGGTAATGCCTACATGTCTATCTTCCTTTACCAGCACTAGCCCCAAACCTATTGCTTCTGCTTGTACTGTTTTTGTTCTGTCCTCTGTCTCCTGTCCTTCCTCCCATACTTGTGTCACATGAAAAGGCTGGCCTTTTGGAGTCATCGCCAGCCACTCACTACTCCCATGTACAGGAGAGGTACTGGGACCATAAGTCCCAGGATCTTCAAGCCTTTCGGCATGCTCAGTGCTTTGTGGCTGTTTCAGTACTGCCAAAAGAGGTTTTGGAGGTTTCTTCTGGCTACATCTAAGCCTAAGAAGTTTCAGAAGACTGGATTCTATGACCAGTGTAGCCGGAACTCTAAAAGTAAAGGTCCTGGTGTGATGACTTGGTAAAGGACAGAACATGGTGAGAGCACCACTCAAGAGTCAGAAGAACTTTGTATATCATTGTATGAATCCATTATCATCATATGCTATTTTAGAAACGAAAAAGACAAACAGCATCAGTAAACAGCAGCTTTAGGAATTAAACTATGGATTCCTGTCTAGACCCAACAGATACTTTCTGGGGAGAATAATGTCAAAGTATGTTTTTAAATTTATATTTACTGCACAAATGCACCATATTCTCTGAACGCTTTCCTAAATGCACAAAGAAGCAGTGAGGACAGGTGTTCCAGCTCCAGGTTCTGGTCACTAAAACTATAAGGATACCTAAAGCCAGGACTGAATTCACCACTATCGTCTGAAAATGCCAATCCAGTAAAAATACTTTTGGAAGCAGGTGGCCACTTCTGTCACTTCTCACCCCAGAAAAAAGGGTCCAAGTTACCTCTCAGCAATATCAGAGCAAATGCCACTTTTTCTGGACCACTCCTTAGTAACCTGTGAGACTCCAAAGGAAACGTGTTTGAATCCCAAATGTTGCTTATAAATGGCTCTTCCATTTCTCAAGTAAGTAAGTATACGTGCTGCAATAATTCAAGTCTAAAAACTTGTTGTTAAAATGAGATAGTATGAAGCTCCTTTGTCATGACCCTGACAAGGAACTAATCTGTTTATCCAGCAGCTTGAAGAAACTGTGTTAGGACACTCAGAAGAGAAAGGAATGGCTTGGCTGTAGATTTTCTGGACAGGCCCCATTTACAGAGATGCAGCAGGAAAAACAAGCTGACCCGACTGTGCAATCAGCTGGAATAACAAAGAACCCTGAGGTTGGGTATGAGAATCCTTCAGGAAATGCAAGTTAAAGCATTCTACTCTGGCTAAAAACTAGAACGCTTGATAGGCTTAAGGTTTAGACATTGATTTCTAAAAAATAAGAATCTTCATCATTTAGAGTAGTTTTTAGGGTAATGGCCAGAGGCCCTAAATATACACCTGGGCAAACTTTTTAATGTTGTCTGCAATGAAGAAAAACACGAAATCATCCTAGTCTAATTATTCATCTAGTTTGAAATCTATCTTAAAGTCATGAAGTGTACTTGAAATAAATAGAAGATGGACCTCCAAAATGATTCCATCACATCTGGCCTCTGAGGATTAAGAACAAAGGTTTAAGGCTCCATTGATAGATATTCGGCAGATATTTTTTGCATGATGCATGATTCATAATGCATTTTTTTCCTTTCTATCTCCTAGGAATAATACATTTTGTTTCTGGGACTGCAGATCTTGAGAAAAACCTGTATTGTAGAATAACTAAAATGGTAAATTCTCATTGATCATAAGTGTATGTATGCACATGTGTAGGTACACTTGTATGTGCATATAAAAATAAAAACCACTCATCACATAGCAGAAAACAAAACCAAAAACCCAATAAGCCTCCAAAGGATTAAAAAGCAACTGACCTAGTATTTTCAGATTCAGAGCAGGCTATGTGGATCACCGAGCTCACATGAATAGCACTTGAAGCTAATTAAATAAAGGGAACCAAATGAAGAAATCATCTGTATTATGGCCTTTTCCAATATAATCTTATCCACAAAGATGATAATTTTGAAGTTTCCATATCAAATGAAGGCAAGAGTACTACTCCACACATAGGAGCAAAATTTAACCTGTCCCTGTATTTACCAAGCCACCTTGTACTTTCTACACCCAGAAAAATTGCAAACTTATATTCAGAGAGGGCAAAAGACAAAACCCAAAAATAACATGGTGATTTGAAACATTTTTAGAAAAAATGAAAATATACTTTTTCAAAATCCGCATCTAACTAAAGTTATAATTATAATTAGGTTAAGTAAGATGATAATGATAATGTCCTCTATTATTTGTGCTTACCAAGAATAGGCATCACACTTAACTACTAAAATGTCAAACAGGCCGGGCACGGTGGCTCACACCTGTAATCCCAGCACTTTGAGGGGCCAAGGCAGGTGGATCACTTGAGCTTAGGAGTTCGAGACCAGCATGGGCAACATGGTGAAACCCTATCTCTACAAAAATTACAAAAATTACCAGGGTGTGATGGTGTGTGCCAGCTACTCAGGAGGCTGAGGTAGGGGGTCACCTAAGAACGGGAGATCAAGGCTGCAGTGAGCTGTGACTGTGCCACTGCATTCCAGCCTTGCTCACTCCACTACAGAGTGAGATCCTGTTTCAAAACAACAACAACAACAACAAAACTGTCAAACATATCCAGATTTTTCTGGCTCTGAAGCCTACATTCTTTTTTTTTTTTTTAATAATCTTTTTTCATTTATTTATTTATTTTAATAGAGACAGAGTCTCACTATGTTGGCCAGTCTGGTCTCGAACTCCTGGGCTCACGTGATCTTCCCAACTCAGCTTCCCAAAGTGCGGGGATTACAGGCATGAGCCACTGTGCACATCCAAAGTCCACACTCTAAATTGCTACACTTTGCTGCCTTCTATCATGTTTTACAAGTGCAGCGAGTAGGAATAAAGGTTAAATTATCTGAAATAAGAAGAAGCCTGGTTATGAGTGAGGCAATTTTACTTAATGCCTCAGACCATGTCAAAAAAGTACACCTGGTTTCAAACTTCTACAATGTCACACGCTAACTCTGGGGCCATGGGTAAGTTACTTTAACCTCTTTGTCCTTCAGATTTCTTGCCTGTAATATGTAAGAAACAACACTTAACACATTGGTTTGTGCTACAGATTAAGTCAGGTAATACACTTCAAGTCCTTAGCATAGGCCTAGAACACAGAAAACACCAAATAATTACTTTTGGAATTATCTTAAGCAGCAGAACACAAAGACCTCATCTTTAAATGTGATTCAGAAAATATTTCTGTCTTCTGATGTCAAGAAAAGAAACTAGCTGCTTAACTACTGCTCGACTAACATACATTTAGCACAAACCTCTCGGGCCCTGGAACTCTTATGTTTGACTGCAAAGGGTACATATTATATGCCTAGATGCCCTTGTGTAACTATGATAAGATTCTGACATAACTCTGCTTATAATCTCTTATGGGCATAATAATATGCTCATAGCTTTATAATCACTTTGAGAACAGAGAGTCCCAGGTAACTCATTCAGCCTTGGCAGTAAGAATCAGTATTAACATCCTTATTTTACTGGATAGTGGGAACACAAATGTCTATCTTTCTGGAGGGCAATCAGGCTAGAGATATTAATTACCTGCATATCCTCTTTTTAACTTTTTAATTTTTGCTATTTTAATTATATGTATATTCTTTGATTCAACATATCTACTTCCATAAATTTATCCTAAGGTGATAATTAAGAGAATATGCAAAGATTTTTTTAGGAGAATATTCACTAAGATTGTTCAAAATACAGTAACATTCGGGGAAAAAACCCTAGATTTCCAATAACATACTGAGTAGATCATTTATGTTACATTCACATAAAATATCTACTTATTAAAATTGATAGGTCAGGCGCAGTGGCTCACACTGGTAATCCTAGCACTTGGGGAGGCCGAGGTGGGTGTATTAATTGAGGTCAGGAGTTTGAGATCAGCCTGGATAGCATGATGAAACCTCATGTCTACTAAAAATACAAAAATTAGCCAGGAGTGGTGGCGTGCACCTGTAGCCCCAGCTATATATTTGTATATATAGGTATATAAAGTATACTGGAGATTTTTTAAAGTCTAGAAAGTGATGATTTATGATATGGTATTTTGTTTTCTTTTTATTCATTTTACGTATCTATATTTTGTAATTTTTGCAATAAACATGTATTGCTTGAAGAAAAAGGAGAAATTATTTTTGTTTGCTTTCTTAACTCACTGTGTTTCTAAGGATACGAGAATAGTCCTTGACTTACACAGACCAAGAAAGAATTACAAAAATATCTATCAACTTTCACATTACGTCTGCTTCATGCAGAAGGCAACTAAATTACCCAACACTTTATTTATTTACAGTAGAGAATAAGAGCAGAACCAATTAGCAATCTTTAATTAAACTCTGGGTCTTACCATTTGCTAACTAAAAGAATATTTAATCATAAAAGCCATGGGGCCGCTTAAGAAGTCCTGGATGGGAGTGGGGAGACCTGAGAACTTGGTCTGAGCACCACATAACTAGTTATAACCAGGAATGTGAACTTGGACAATTCACCTTGCCTCTGCATCCTACTACAATAAGAGGGGCAAGCAAGACGGTGGCTGATCTATCTTTCATTTCTGAAACACAATGACCATCTAGGCCCAGATGACATTCTGGAATGGAAGGGATACTAAACCAATACACAGCCAAATCAAGGCACTGTTCAGCATTGTCATCAGTGAGGTGTCCGTCAAACACATCCCCTCCACGCTTTACTTTATTAGCCCTTTTTGAAGGTCAGATGCATCCAGAAGGAACTGCCAGCAGCTCTTCTGTATCTTTGTTTCTAATTCTCCTGAGGTGTCCCAGAACTCCTTTCTTGAGATTGTATCCTTGGAATGACCTACATTCCTATGTGTCCATATTCCCATGGAGATCACATAATCAACCCTTTTTACTGTTAGAACCTTCTGGTCCTTATAATGGGGAGAAAGCCAAATGGCTTTCTACCTCTGCCAACCGAAGGCCAAGGAAGACAATGGACTGGGCTCTCTTCTGCCTGTGGAACACCATATCCAAAACAAGAGCTGCTGGGGGCATACCTGTACCTATTTAGTATTCTCATGTGAGCCCCAGGTGCAAAATAGTCAATTCACTGGTAAACCATGAGAGACACAATTGTCAGAGTACAGTATAACCAGCTCAACAAAACTGGCTGGATAAAACGTAGAATTTACTGTACAAACCACTAAACAAAATGCCCTTCTGTAGGCTAGAATTGTTGACATAATGGCATATTAGCCAAAAAGAACAAAAACTGCATTTTGGGTACTAGTGAAATGAAATGGTCATCGTTTAGGAAAGTTTTCTGGCTCCCTTTCCCAATTAAATTTCTCCATGTCAAGGAAATGTAAATGATCAACTTCTTCAGACCAGTCTGGATAAACTAACAGAAGATTATTTGTTAGTAAGTATGAGGCGAGCCGGGCATGGTGGCTCATGCCTGTAATCCCAGCACTTTGGGAGGCTGAGATGGGCGGATCACCTGAGTCAGAAGTTCAAGACCAGCCTGGCCAACACGGTGAAACTCCATCTCTGTTAAAAACACAAAAATTACCCAGGCGTGGTGGCAGGCACATGTAATCCCAGCTACTCGGGAGGCTGAGGCAGGAGAATCACTTGAATCCAGGAGGCAGAAGTTGCAATGAGCCGAGATTGTGCCACTGTACTCTAGCCTGGGTGACAAGGCAAGAGTCTGTCTCAAAAAAATAAAAAAGATAAAAAGAGGAGGCATGTGAAAATAATGTCTCATCAAATAATTCGTGGTACCTCCACCCCGCTTTCTGTATGATTCATATTGCCCAGGGCCAGGTGCTTATTATAGTGGCAGTAAGATGGTCAGAAAGAGTCCTCCTGCCTGATTTCATGTGGGTCAAGTCTAAGGCAAATCATACAGCTAGGATTTACCAGTAACACTACTATTGCTCTATGTGGTCTATGTCAAGACATTGGTGGCAGATGCTCCCTTTAATTCAATTTATGCTTATTAAAGATTTACAAAACACATGACAAGATCAAGATTTACAGAAAAAGGTTTTATAATCCCACGAATTCCACAAGGCAGTGAGTTAGACTTACCCAATTGTCTGCAGAAGTTTCTTTTATAGCAATATTTCATAAAATCCTAGCAAATCAGAAGTTTTTAATATATTTTCCTACCCCATACTAACTTTGTAGTTTATGAAAAATAACATTAAATTTACAAACAATAAGGTACAGATACATTTTAAAAATCTTAAGGGAGTAGCTTCCGCTCTTAAAATCTTACAAAAGGGAGCCAGTAACTTGGATTTTAAATGGAAATCAGTAAGAAAGAACAATTAATGGTGGCCTGTCGCGGTGGCTCGCACCTGTAATCCTAGCACTTTGGGAAGCTGAGGCAGATGGACGGCTTGAGCACAGGAGTTTAAGATCAGGCTGTGCAACATGGCAAAACCCTGTCTCTACAAAAAAATAAATAAATAAGTTAGCAGGGAACGGTGGTGCCTGCCTGTAGTCCCACCTACTTGGGAGGCAGAGGTGGGAGGATCACTTGAGCCTGGGAGGCAGAGGTTGCAGTGAGCCGAGATCACGCCACTGAACTCCAGCCTGGGGGGCAGAGTAAGACATTGCCTAAAAAAAAAATACAAAATGCAACAAAACACAACAACAACACAAAACCACTTTCACAACACTTGTCTCGCTCTGTCGCTCAGGCTTCCATAAAGAAATTCTGGAGCTATCTCTATGGATAATCAATATATACAAAAACTAAAACCATTCTGGGTTTATTATAATGAAATCATGCAGTGATTTCATTGTGACAGGTACCACTGGGAAAAGAAAACTACACATCACTTTGGACAATAAATTATGCCATCAGCATTTAGAGCTTAGTGTTCCTTAGCCTTGGCTCAGCAAATAATTCAGGAATAACTCAGATTTGTAACACCCAATTCTATCCCATAGGAGTATTCACAGAAAGATCTGTTTCATAGCAATACCATGGCAAAGCCCCAGAATCAGACTGAGGAGTAGTAACATCAGGCAATGACATTATAAATGTCAGTGACAACAAAGGTGATGGCTCAGAGTCAGAGGAAAAGTCACAGGAGACACAAACCAGTTCCTTAATCACCAGAAATTGAGGTGGGAAGACCAGGAGGCTGGAGGGCTGTAACGAGAGATCTGAGGGCTCTGAAGACTTCCTGCCTGCAAAAGGATCTCGCAAGCAGTTGGGCACTTGCAGCAGGATTGCTGGAAAGTGTGCGAGAAGGAGGCGGCGGCGTCCTTTCTACACCCTCATGAGGTGGTGGCTTTCCCTGGCTTTTAACTTCTTTCTTTTTAGTTCTTCATCTGCTGGCTACGAAACATGATTCTAGATTGTTTGCCAACTAAATGTGATGCTTACTCAATCAACTATGGCAGGCCAGATGGTACTTTCCCTTCTACGGGCTCCCTCTGTGGTGGGTAAACGTGCAGAGAAGACTGGAACACTGTCTTCCAGGACCCTGGGTTACACTGGTAAGTGTGTCCAGGTCAGAGTCCCAGCTTCCTCTTCCTTAATCCTTTATCACCTTCCTCTCACTCAATCCCCATTCTTCACTTCTAGGTGAGTTTTCCCACTGCTCTGAACCTTGAAGCCATGCCTTCGTTCATGGGGTGTGTAAACAATGGTTACAGTTAATTGTCTCTCATTGGGCTGTTGGCATCTCAGAATACATTTAAAAAGACATAATTATGATCTGGTACGGTGGCTCATGCCTGTAATCCCAGCACCTGGGAGGCCAAGGCGGGCGGATCACAAGGTCAGGAGTTCGAGACCAGCCTGACCAACATAGTAAAACCCCATGTCTACTAAAAATACAAAAATTGGCTGGGCAGGGTGGCGCGTGCCTGTAATCCTAGCTACTCAGGAGGCTGAGGCAAGAGAATCGCTTGAACCCAGGAGGCAGATGTAGCAGTGAGCTGAGATTGTGCCACTACACTCCAGCCTGGGCAACAGAGCAAGACTCCGTCTCCGGCAGGGAGTGGGACAGACATAATTACAATGTTAGAATTTCAGGTACTACTAGATCCCTGAGGGAGAATTACCCAGGCAATGGAGCTTGCCAGCAGCCTGAAATCACACCTAGATAACCTCTTCTAATTCTGTAGGAGGCCAGCTATATTCCTCTGTTTAGTTGGATGCCCAGAAATTCAATGGAACCGTAAGGCACTGGTTCACACTGGGCTGTAATTGACTATTTACTTGTATCCTCACTAGACTGTACGTTTCTCAAGAGCAGAGACCATATATAATTGTCTTTATATTTTTAGATCCCAGCACAGCACCTCCTACCAAGTAAACATCAATTTTAAAAATGAATGAAGTCAACCGAAAAAGCTCCCAATGGCCGAAGCCGGAACAATTTGAGCAAAGAATAAAGTAGTGTTGGATTATAACCCAGAAGATGAAATAAATAGGCATGAGTCTATAGTGACATAAATAATTAAATAAATGAGGGAGAAGAGATAAATTTACTGTGCAAAACAATTCTCCACAAATTATGTAGACAGTCTACCCTAAAGGAGAGAAAAATCCTTGCTCCTTAAGTATGGACTGCACATAGTGATTTCCCTCCAAAGAGAATAGTTTGAAAAGGGGAAGAACAGAGTAACTTTACAGTGGAGAAACCTAAAAAAACACTATTTTAGGGAGGTGATCAAGGAGGCCCACAGTCATAAATCATGTTGATAAAATGTACACTTGGCACCATGAAACAAAATGGCCCTTTATCTCTGTGATCTAAATCTACCGCCCCTGTCTAATCATGAGAAAAATATCAAACAAATTCCAATTGAGGAGCATGCCAAAACATACTGGATCAGTATCTTTCAAAACTGTCAAGATCATCCAAGCCCAGGAAAATCAGAGAAAATTCCACAGCCAAGAGGAGCCTAACGGGATATGACCGACTAACTATAATGTTATACCAGATGGAATACTGAAACAGAAAAAGAAAATGAGGGAAATCTGAACAACAGACTTTACTTACAAATAATGTATCAACACTGATTCATTAATTATAACAAATGCACCACAGTAAGATGTTAATAATAGCGGAAACTCTGCATGGGGGGTGGTACAGATAAGAGTTCTCTGAACAATCTGCTCAACTTTCCTATAAATCAAGTAGAGGTGAAAAAATAAAAGTTAAAAAAAGTGTTCATATAGTGACCTTATTTTTCTTATGGCTGTTTTAAAAACCACATGCAAACAAAAACTTGGCCATTTTGGGCCAATTGCAGTGGCTCATGCTTGGAATCCCAGCACTTTGGGAGGCCAAAGCAGGAGTTCAAGACCAGGCTGGGCAACCCAGAGAGGTACCATCTCTACAAAAAAAGAAATTGTAGGGAAAAAAAAAAAAAAAAGTCTGGGCACAGTGGTTCATGCCTATAATCCCAGCCCTTTGGGAGCTTGAGGGGGGTGGATCACCTGAGGTCAGGTGTTCAAGACCAGCCTGACCAACATGGTGAAACCTCATCTCTACTAAAAATACAAAAATTAGCTGGGTGTGGTGGCACGAGCCTGTAATCCCAGCTACTTGGGAGGCTGAGACGGGAGAATCGCTTGAACCTGGGAGGCAGACGTTGCAGTGAGCCAAGATCGTGCGACTGCACTCTAGCCTGGGCAACAAAGCAGGACTCGGTCTCAAAAACAACAACAACAAAAAACTTGGCCGATTTGGACTAGAAGTTCTTATGAGAGATCCAATAAAAGCAAGATTAAAAATTTTTTTTGGCTGGGTGCAGTGGCTCACACCTGTAATCCCAGCACTTTAGGAGGCTGAGGTGGGCAGATCGCTTGAGGTCAGGAGTTCAAGACCAGCCTGGCCAACATGGTGAAACCCCATCTCTAGTAAAAACACAAAAATTAGCTGGCATGGTGGTAGGCGCCTGTAATCCCAGCTACTTGGGTGGCTGAGGTAGGAGAATTGCTTGAACCCGGGAGGTAGAGATTGTGGTGAGCTGGGATCATGCCACTGCACTCCAGCCTGGGCAACAGAGTGAGACTTCATCTGAAAAAACAACAACAAAAAAATTTAAGACTAGTCAAGTGCAGTAGTGAGAAGTGGGGACAGAGTAGAAAACGAGTTCCATCTGCAACTGACTGTGATGAATGGAAATAGCTCACGACCATCGGACCAGCCAAAGCAAGACTGTTGACTACTATTTTAAGCACAGCACAGCATTACTGATTATCATTAGGAGAACTAAAGAATCCCTACTCAGTAGGAAGTACTATGCTAGGATATACCAAATATTACTTAGTACACCCAAGTATTCCACACATCCTTCTTCATTTCCCAGCTTCCTCTGCAGTGAGGTTGGGCCCACATGACTAGTCTTGGCCACTAAGTGTGAGTAGAAAGGAAGGCGGAGTGTGCCACTTTTGGGCCAAGGAAGTTAAACACAGATGTGCTCCACCCTCGCACTCTTCCCTTGTATGCTGACCTTGGAGGCCTTGTGTTCCAGAGTGTCACTACACATGGAGGAGGCCACATAATCCCAACACGACTCTACTCGAGGGAGAAAGAAACTTTCGTTGTGTTAAACCACTGAGCCTCTGGGTTCATGTGTTGAAATGGCTAAGGTTAATCACCCTAAAATACCAGTGATTGCATTCAGCAAGTACACACTCCTTTCCTTCTGATAAAAAGCTGTTATCCCTAATGTCTCTTTTAAAACTTGCGTATTTCAGGATGCATTTGCTTACCACAGGCGATGGTCCAGTAGACCAGGGAGTCTGGAGTCTGGTACAAGATTCGGTAAGGAGCGACCCGGGCACTGGAGTCCAACACAACATCAAGGGTACCCACCAGCAGGCCTGAGGGTGGAACATGGGGAGAAACAGGTAAGAATTGCCTTAGTACTTTCACAAATTCCCAGGGGCAGCGTGAACATGCCCTTTCATGAGCTCTCCCAACAACCCCATCTCCCATTGCACCACGCCTTGGAAAATTTCATTTAAGATGATGCTGGCTCTGCACAAGCTGCACAACTTGACAAGGTCACGAGAACCAGTCGTGCTTATCCGATTCAGTCTGCCAGGCTGCCCCACATGTTATTTTCATCTGCTCCACTTTCCATTTATGTTTAAAAAATTAGTACAATTCAGCTCAGCAAACACTAATTAAATTCCTACTATGTGCAAGACAAACCCTGTGGGCACAAAACTGAATAAGACAGCATCCCCAGGGCATTTATCATCGAGTGGAGGAGAAGGTCAGGCAGTGCTTTGGCACCGTGTTTAGGATGAGCCAGGGCCGGGAAACAGAGGGATCTTCCCATTTCAACAGCAGAGTCCTCTGCCATTTGTGACATCAGTCATGATAACCAGGGCAAACCAGAGTTGGTCTATGCTATGAAATGATGCAGGAATAAGGTTGAGGATCAGGGTCTGCATTTTTAGCACAAAGTTTAGTTCTTTGAGTCAAGAACCCCAGTGACCCGCTTATCCAGGGTTTACCAGGCCCATGTGAAAACTTGTTCACATCGTCAAGTCCAGACAAGCCTGAATGTTCAGCAAATGAATTTAGCAATTTATTTGGAAGGAATACAAATGCCCAGTATACCAATGCTCACTTAAGAACAGGCTGTACCTTCTCTTTCTAGGAGGAAAACTGACAAGGAAAAGGAAATTAAGAGCAGAAGGCAGCTTAGTGAGCAAAGGTGGAAGGTGCCTTGAAGGCGAAGTCTGCCCAGATGACCCGGCTGAGGTACTCCAGCCACGCGGAGAATGCACAACCCTGTTTCTCACTCAGCAATCCTTTTCCAGTGTTCCCAGACAACTTGTCAGGTGTGGTGGTGGCAGTACAAGGATTCTGACAGCTTCAAACTTGGAGCCTGTCATCAGTGCAAATTTCTCTTTTAACCACCTTTGAACCACACTTAAGCGGGATTAGACACCAAACATTTTCTACAGCATTTTAAAATAACACGGATTACACACACACATTCTCCAAGGTATAATAAACTAGATCCCTTAATTGGAAAGATGAATCCAAAAGATTCCCATAATGTAAATGCCCATAGTTATTCTAAAGCTACATGGAACCCAGTATATAGCAGGGCTTGGACTCAGAAGGACCAATTAGGAACCCAGAACAGTTGACAATATTAGCCCAAGACATTTTATTTCCAAAATCTCGCTTTTCTCAATTGCCAGATGGAGACATCATTACTACCCCAGGATTGTTTTTGAAGACTGAAGGTAATAAGACTTAGGGGTAATAGGCTGTTTGGAATGAGGGGTTAAGCCACCTGAAAAAAACCTGCTAAGATACTTTTATCTAAGTTTACCTCTATTTAGATTGCACGTTTATAGAGGATGACTTTGGGATAGAACTAATGGTATTTGAAGCTGGGAGATGGAGGCTGAAGGCCCCCAGCCTCCCTTGCTTTGCAACTGTTGATACTGAAAGCAGCAAAGCTCAGTGCCAGATTGCAGGCTTTTCCTGAAGTTTCGCTGAATCTGAGGCACAAATTCTGAAAATGTTGCCACCGGTACCTCTTGTTGTGTTATTTTGTAATAATGTCTTGAGGTTTGGTTCTGGCCATACCAAATAAGACCCTGATATGCACAATGCCATTGAAATTCACTTCCCTCTGCTCTGGCATCCTGGTGTCATGGAAGGAGCTATGATCTAGTCAACTCATGTTCGGAAGAGCTCAATTCTATCTCTGACTCTGTTATAATCAGTTCTGTGGAGTGGGACAGGACATTTAACTTCTCGTTGCTTTGATTTCCTCAGCTTTAAAGTGGTCATAATCACCCTTGCCTTCCTGAACTAGGGTTATTAATCAAGAAGCCTAAGTAAGGTAGACCATGCAGAAGTCCTACAGTTGTCCTTGGTCTTTGTCCAATGGCAAAAAATCCATTTAGATTCACTCCAAACCACAGTGACCATTAGCTGACCTCAACATACCAGGATAAAAACAAACAAAAAAACTTTTGCTCAGTAGAAATTAACTTGTTAGCTCTGGCCTGTATGAAATACATTAAAAATGAAATTTTTACAGCCTGCAAAGTCTTCCAAGGGGGTAGATTTCCACATTATATCACACACATATACATTTTTGTTTGCTTTACTGTGACTTGGATTTGCTACAGAGACCTCTAATTTCTTAAATGACTTTTCAGTTATCTACAGATGGAAGAATATAATACGAAAAGCAGAAAATAGTGAAATAGTGCTAGACGAGAACACTAAATTTCCTTCTCTGTTAACTAGACACACAAATGCATCACCCATAATTGTTTGTAATACCTCTCACATCTTGAATCAAAATAAGAAATAAAATGCTGAAACTACAACAAGTGTCATATATATTGGTTCTAAGGCATACGAACTTTAGTCTGGGTTTACAGGGTTGCAATCCAGAATCAGCTTGTGGGCTGGGTGCGGTGGCTCACACCTGTAATCCCAGCACTTCAGGAGGCTGCGGCGGGTGGATCACTTGAGGCCAGAAGTTCAAGAAGAGCCTGGTCAACATGGTGAAAACCCTTCTCTATTAAAAATCCAAAAAAAATTAGCCAGGCACAATGGTGTGCACCTGTAATCCCAGTAAGGGAGGCTGAGGCAGGAGAATTCCTTGAACCTGGGAGGTGGAGGTTGCAGTGAGCCGAGATCATGCCCCTACACTCCAGCCTGGGCAACAGAGCAAGACTCTGTCTCAAACAAACAAACAAACAAAAGAATCAGCCTGTGTGGTTTAATAAGCCTCTGAGTGTGATCACAGACCAAGACTCTTTCAAGGACAAGCATAATTGACTGGGCAAGGCAGAGCAGCGGACAGGGGCAGTCCTGGTTCTGGAATGCTTCAATCCTGGCTCTGCCACTTCCTCCTGGAGCCTCAGTTTTATCATCCTTTATGGCTCACTGAACTTTTGTCCTCTGTAACACAAAAGAAGGAAGACCTCTGAAAAGGTCCAACCCAATCCACATATCTTCATCACCACAATGTTCCCAATTAAAATCCAACCTCAACATAAACCATTCTAATTAACAAAGCCTCTGGTGTCAATTAGAGATAAAGAAGACCGAGTTGCTTAAAGCAAGGCCCCCTGGAGTGAGGGTTTCTCATTAGATGCAAGTTCACCAACCCTACCTCTGCATTCACAACTGGCGCCACCAACTTCCACTAAGACTTGGATGAAAACTAACAGATATACATGTACGTAGCACAGGTACATGCTGAAATATTTTCAAGTAAATTACAGAAAGTATATCAGGATATTCACATTAGGTACATTTGAATGAGAAAATTTCTGTGAAAATTCCCTGAACATTTAAGGCACTGGATATCCAAACAGAAAGTAATATTGTGAACTGAGGTACGCAGTTGGCCAGTCAAATCAAGAAATAGACTCTTTCCATATTAACCCAGAAGTGTTGAGTCCTTTCCCGCCTGGATAACACCGATCACTCGAAATGTTGTGCTTGTCTGTCTGCTCTTGTCCCCCCCCCGACCTCAAACAGCAAACTCCTAATCTTTGAATGCCACCTTTTTCCTACTGTACTCTTCCTCCCAGTTCTGCCTCTATAATGCCTATTACATTTGTTTAAGATTACTTGCACATTTTGCCTTGTCCCATTTTTTCCTCTTCTCTCCAGACTGAGAGTTCCTTGAGGGCAGGGTCTAATTGATTATTTTGGATCCACAGGCCCTGCACTTTGTAGCCCAGTAAGCACTAAACACATGTTTGATGATAAATGGACAAGTTAGGTGTGTGTGTGTGTTTAAAAAAAAGAAAAAATCCAAATAATAAATTATCACCATGCTATCTAAACTCTATTGGTGCATGAAGTCAAGACCCTGGGAAAAAGGAAATACCCCTCCTTTGTCCTCTATCGATGTAGAATACTAGGAGATGGGAAATCTGGTCTAGAGAATCCCCTCGCCCCCGCCCTCCTACAAAAGGAGCAACAATTAGGATTTTCTTAAAAGTCTTATTACTCATACCTTTGAAATGGCTGTCAAAATACTGAACCTTTTCTTCATTTCCCACACAAAGCGCTGTTTTAGCAGCTGTTCTAGTCAGCTATTCCTGGTGTTAAACAATCTTGATTGCCTAAGATAACGAAATCAAATTACAGCCCTCAAAATAACTCTTATCTGCATCTACCTATTACATTAGTACAGTGGCATCTTATAATGCAAAAGTGCTGTTTTCAAGGAGATTCAGAAAACACTTGGCAAAATTGTTCCATATTCGCTTCCCATTTGGTTGTGGGCACTGGAAGATGTGTGATGCACAGTCACCACTGCACAGCTGCAGCCTGGCTGGGAGCTGGTACAGGTGGCAGGTCCACAGTGCTGCAGAGAAACCCCCGTCAGCCCTCTGCAGGCAGGGCTGTGTCAGGAGAGTGCTGCCATGGAGAAATGTGCTCATGGAAATGATCGATCCATCTACTGGTGATCAGGGCTAAGTAAACTGGACAGGATCCTAAAGATTACTTGGCTTCCCCTACTCCATTAGTCCTGAAGCTGGTCTGAAATGAAGCAGAGATCCAGGAAGTACATGGCAGAGTGGTCAGGGGAGCGGGCTCAGCCTCAGCTCACATACCAGTCAGTCCCTTAATCTCTTTGTGCCCCTGCTTCCTGATAAAGAAATAATAGTACCTACCCTAGAAAGTGCCTAGTATGCACTAAGCACTATTGTGTGATGAATTATTCAAAACAATAGAAAAGTATAGGAAATTACAAAATACATGTACCACTACTCTGTTTCATTTGTTTGTTTGTTTTTAACATTTTGCCTTACCTGCTTCAGGTCTTTTTTTTTTTTTTTTTTTTTTTAACAGAAAGAAAAGGTAACAGACACAGTGAGGTTCCCTTTGCACTCCCTTAATCCCATTTCCCTCTCTCCATTAACCATTCTTAAATTGTTTTGTATTCTTCCTATCCAGGTCCTTATACTTTTACTGACTCATATGTTTTTCATATAAGATACTTAAAACTGATGAGTATTTTACAAATTTGCTGTAAGTTACACTGCAGCTTATTTTTTTTCAATCAATATGTTTGTAAAATTTATCCAGAATATACTTGTAAATCTGATGCATTCATTTTAAAACATTGTGCAATATCCCACTATGTAAGTATATTACAACTTATCTGTTTTCCTAGTAAAGGACATTGGATTTATCCACAGTTTTTGCTCTATTATGCAACTGTAATCATATTCTGTTTGCATAAATCCTTAAGCACTTGAGCATATTTCTTTAGAATGGAATTGTCAGGTCCCAGAGTAAATGCATTTCTAAACCTCATTAGATATTACAAAATTGCTCTCTAAAGCACTCAAGAAAGTGTGGGAATACCTGTTTCTCCATAATATCTCCAACACTTAGCATTACCAGGTTTTTAAATTTTATTTTCACCAATTTCTAGAGTGAGAAATGGTATCTACTTGTGATTTAAATTTGTATTCCTCTGATTATTAATTGATTTTCCTGTTTGTTGGCCATTCCAATTTCCTTTTCTGTGAGTTATTTGCCTTTCCCATTGTGGTGACATTTGCTAAGAGGTACAGTTAGACAGAATTCACCATCTAGAAGCTTCCATTTACATACATACTGGATTTCCATTCATTTCAGCAAATATTCACCGATCTCCCCAAAGCCAGAGATGCAGTATCCTTGGATTTACTTCTTTATATATCTTCTATACACATGCAAGACTTTTGGCTCAGTACTTGCTCTCCCGCACATCACTTCCATGCCTGGCTTACTATCTGGGAAGATGGTAGGTTTCTGTAGGCCACCTGCTGCCACCTGTTCTTCTGGCTGCTGCTCCTTAGATGTAAGTGCTACATTCTCTAGAAGTCTTAACACTTACATGATACTGGGCAGAAAGTAATTACATGGAAACATTCAGAAGCAGCTGCTGACATACCTATAAACTCTCTAGCCATACCATAACTTTTACACTTCTTTAATGAGCCTTGTTTGTTTGCTTGTTACTTTTTAAAGCCTCCAAGGTTTTGCACAAGTGTTTCTCATTCTGGCAAACTTCTCTTTCCCTCAACATCCAAGTCAAGGTCACCTAATGCATGTGTCCCTGTTTTCTCCGGCGTGCTCCCAACCAACGCTCTCAACACTCAAGCCCCCAAATCTCCTGGCAATTAACTTCGCTTTTTTGGGTTTTGCCAACCATCTTGACTTATATTACACTAAGATAATTACTACATTGTTTTCTACTTCAAAAATTAAAAAGTACGGTTTCTTCCCACCAGACCCTGGGCAATTTGAGGACAAGCACTGCCATATTTATCTTGGGAGTCTCAAAGCCTACAATAATGTTCAGCACATTATGCTGAATATTTATAATGTGGACCACAAAATTCTCAATTTGATGAACATTGGGAGAAACCAAGAATTATTTTAAGAACTAATTCATCTTTGTACCATAGTTTCCAATATTACAAGTTCTAGCAAATCTGCCTTAAATAATTAAAATTGTCTATGAATCTTACAAAGGAGACCAAGACTTGAGAAGGCGGCTAAAAATCCCATTTCAAAGACTGTGAGGTAATAATGCAAACCAAACTCATATCTGGAACTGCTTACCTTGGGAAATCAATTTCTCCAGTTTCAGAAGTAATTTGTCACTTTTTAATCAGTATTGAAATTTATCTGAAATTAAGTTAGATCAAAAGCAGAGATATTCAGGGAAAAGACAAGCCTCTATTCCACTTTTGGAAAGGAGCTCAGAGATTGGCAGTTGTCAAAAACAAAAAACAAAGATAATTCAAAGGTTTAATTAACCAATTGAAACCCTTGTGCCCAACACACAGATTGGTAAATACGGTTTGCACACCATACTGGCCAGGGGACCAAGAGAGGGATTAGGAAAATGGCTCTGTGTGCAAGTGTGAAGAATGCTGAAATGGCCAGGTGAGGGTCATCTCCATAAGTATAAATGCGCCAGAGTTCCTAGAGGCACCATAACCAATGTGAAGGTACACATGGGCTAATGTTGGCCAGTCACATTATGTATGAAAGGGGAATATAGGCAGAGGCTGTTCTCTGGGTAAGGAGGTGGAGGATGTGGGAGGTTTGTCAAGGAAGGTGGCTGGGACAGGAAATAGGTACAACGCATTGTTCTCTGTTCCATAACCTCAAAGAGTATTATAGTTATTGTCAGGCACAGGTATTATTGGCAATAGGGGAAAAAGATTAGAAGGGCATGGATAGACATGTAACCAATCCCAATACTTGGATGCTACCTTCAGTGTCGAATGGTGGGAGTAATTTTATTTTCATAAGTACCATACATTCTTCCATTCTTTAGCATCTCTAGATAAAAATGGTTCTCAACAAGCCTACTATGCAATGTTGTTGTTTTAAACAGGCCATCTACAACTCTTTCCTCTCAATTTCAATAGCTGCTTCTCATAACCCCATTCTAGCTGCCCCTGTATCATGCTGCCTTCAAGGATGACACCGTTACCTGGGGGGAAGGAACCAGTCTAATCTCTCTCTCTCTCTTGCACACACACACACACACACGCACACACACACCCCAACTCCTCACTGTTCGTTGAAAGATGAATTAAGAAGTCTAAGAAATATATTGTTGACTCTTAATGAGGAGAGTGCTTCTCAAACATCTGTGGTTAAGAATCAGTTTGCCAACTTGGGGACAGGGCTGAAAAAAATCAGTTTTTCTTTGTTTTTTAGTTTTCAATCTTTTACAGACTGACACTTTTGTAAAAATATGATGCATATGGAATACTAAAAAAAAAAATGACATAAAAAAATACAAGCTTCCAATTTTTTGATTAAAATTAACAATTGTTCTAGGTTCCTAAATGCTTAATCTCAATATCTGTTCTTAGCTGGAGGCAGACTGGTAACAGTTTAAAATTTGGTACTTTAAGTCAGCAGTCCCCAACCTTTTGGCACCAGGGACTGGTTTTATAGAAGATAATTTTTGCATGGACCAGAGGTGGGGGATGGGGTGGTCGGGGGATGGTTTGAGGATGAAACTGTTCCACCTCAGATCATCAGGCATTAGATTGTCTTAAGGAGCATGCAACCTAGATCCCTTGCATGTGCAGTTCGCAATAGGGTTCTTGTGCCTGTGAGAACCTAATGCTGCAGCTGATCTGAAAGGAGGTGGAGCTCAAATGCTCCCTCACCTGCCGCTCACCCCCTGCTGTGCAGCCCAGTTCCTAAAAGGCCACAGACTGATGGGTACTTGTCTGCAGCCTGACAGTTAGGAACCTTTGCTTTAAACAGTGTTAAATTAGGGGAGGGGAGGCTCTAGGGCAGTCATGTTCTTGAGATTGTGTTTCTTAGAATCATTTATATAGCTTTACAGAGTACATGCAATTCTGTAACTTTCATTTGGGAAAAAATGACTGTTTTCACAATGCAAACTAACATAAAACTCAACAAACTAACATACAACTCAACATACGTGAATGAAGGAGGCGTGAGGGTTTTGTTGTATGTTTATCCCAAGGGGCACTGGTTAAAAAGTGCTGGGAATATAAACTAGTGTATTAGGTGATCCCCGAGAGACCCCTGCCTCATTTCTTACCAAGAGGGGAGTGAGCTACAGGGGAAAGAATGACAAAGCTAAGAGAGGTGGAGCACCCACTCTGTAGAATTTCAAACAGTAATTCTGGATCACAGGGTCTTTGATATACATGCTTATATAAGTACTCACAAAATAAATGCTCAACAAGAGGGAGAGAGAAGCTGTGACTTTCATATTTTCCACCTCAAAAGATAAAACACAGGCTGGGTTACAACTAAGCAAACAGAGCAGAAAACTGAAATCTGAAGAGCATTTTATCTGTATCCAATTAGTATGTGCTGCTCAAATCTCCCAAGCACCCTCAAAAGGCCATGTCTTCCAGGAGCTGTTCCATTTCCCCTGCAGGCCCATCTCTTAAAGTCACAAGCACGTGCTCCTGCATAAAGTCAGAACAGCTGGAATGGATTTTTCCATCCCCTTGGGGCAGGGGTCTGAGGAAGGAATGATTCAAATACTTTATTAATGCAATACCTTACTCTACACCCTAATCAGGACCAGCTACATAATCTGTGGGGCCCAGTGCAAAAAGAATATTCAGGTCTCCTTGTTAAAAACTTCTTCAGAATTTCAAGGCAGCAGCAGTAGAATATTAAGCCAAGCCCAGCGCTTTTCTAAATGTAGGTTCCTGTGTACAAGCATACCTAGGAAGCTGGCCTTGACCCTAGCAGTGTTGGCTCATTCTCTCCCCACAAACAAGCTTGCTGCTTTCAGACTTTTGTGCAGGACTCAACTCTGCTCTGATACAGACCAATGAAGACAATGGGACTGAACTTATTAAAAAATCACCCCAAGCCTTGTGTGATCTAATTCCTCAAAGAAGTCCCTCAACAGGTGGGGGCTTAATTTAATTTCCCCTCATGCCTCGTAATAGGAAAGTGGATGCTATTTTCTTAGATTTACAGCTGCTTCCATGTGCAACAGGAAGTTATACTGATTCTAATCTTGGCTGTAGAGGCGGGTTTGAAAAACCTAAAACTCAAAGGTCAAGGCTGACCAAGGTCAACCTTGAGAGGTAGGAAGGAGGGGCCTTTTTGGTGCTAGTAGGAAGAATTCATTGCTATGAAGCCCACCTCTGTTTCTAAGAGATTAGCTATATCAATCCCCTCCTGGATACCTGGGGGCAATGCCCCTCAGATCCTTCTCTTAGGAAGGCCACATTTGCAGAAGTCATTCACTGTCCTGAGTTGTCAACCCTTCTTCTAATTCATGTATCCTCTCACGTAGTACATCTGCAAATAACAGAGCATCTATAAGCTAAAGAACAACTTGACAATGAAATAATATGAAATAGAAATAATTCCGAATTAAAAATTACATTTAGGTAATGACCTAGAATGTCTAAATAAATTATAGTACATTGATATAATATTTAGACATTTAAAATCATATCCTCAAATAATTATTTAATGACATGGTGAAATGCACCTAGTATATGAAAAATAGCACAAAACTAATTACTGTTCTGTATGATCCGAATTTGTCCAAAAAAGTATAATATAACCTATATTACAAATTATAATACATGTATTAATTTTAAAGAATACAAAACTAACTACGAATATTAACATTAGTAGGTGAGATGACAATTCTGCTATTTTATGGTCTTCTGTGTTTTCAAAAATTTCTCAAATGTGCATTCAATACATTTATGATGAGAAAACAAAAAATATATAATTACCTCCAACCTTTTATTTTGGGCTTTTTTTACTCAAAAAGAGCTCATGCCATCAAGTAAACAGACAGTAACCATGGTTATACTAAAGCTGCTACTTCACAACAGAAAACTACAGGTTAGAAATCTTGTTGCTAGGTTGCAACATTCTAGTTAAGAGTCAATATCTAAATGAGAAGCTCCCTCAAAAACACACTGCCTTGGAGAAGGACCTGATTTTTACATTTTAGAAATTTTTTTTTTAAAGTTCATTTTTTCCCTCTGGTATACAGAGTTCATCAATGCTACAAATTGGTACATATTCATACACACTGAACCACATTCCTTACTCCAGTTGCAGGCACTTGATGTTTAATAACTAGTTTATCTCAAGTCAGGAAGTTTACAGTGCAAAGATGAATCCAATTGATTTCATCATTTTTATCACCAAGTATTCTCTGAGTATGCTCTTTAAAAAAAAATATATATATATATATACACACACACACACACACATACATACACGCTGGGCGCGGTGGCTCAGGCCTGTAATCTCAGCACTTTGGGAGGCCGAGGTGGGCGAATCACAAGGTCAGGAGTTTGAGACCAGCCTAGCCAACATGGTGAAACCCCATCTCTACTAAAAATACAAAAAATTAGCTGGTCGTAGTGGTGGGCGCCTGTTGTCCCAGCTGTCAGGAGGCTGAGGCAGGAGAATCACTTGAACCTGGGAGGTGGAGGTTGCAGTGAGCCGAGATTGCGTCATTGCACTCCAGCCTGGGCAACAGAGTGAGATTCTGTCTCAAAAAAAAATAGATAGATAGATAGATAGATAGATAGATAGATAGATAGATAGATATATGGGGTCTTGCTCTGTTGCCCATGCTGGAAGGCAGTGGCATGATGGTTTCCGGACCAAACTGAGGGTTAGGTTGCTATTTCTCATGCCCTAATAACAAGATGCAGATGAACTGGGGAGGAAGAGAGTTTTTATTTCTGCAACCGGTTATAGGGAGAAGGCCTGGAAATTATCACCAGGCCAATTCAAAATTACAAAGTTTTCCAGAGCTTATATACCTTCTCAGCTATATGATTACATGTAAATGTGCATTCATCTAAAGACATAGTGATTAACTTTTTTTTTTTTTTTTTATACTTTAAGTTCTAGGGTACATGTGCATAATGCGCAGATTTGTTACACATGTATACTTGTGCCCTGTTGGCGTGCTGCACCCATCAACTCGTCAGCACCCATCAACTCGTCATTTACATCAGGTATAACTCCCAATGCAATCCCTCCCCCTGCCCGCTCCCCATGATAGGCCCCGGTGTATGATGTTCCCCTTCCCAAGTCCAAGTGATCTCATTGTTCAGTTCCCACCTATGAGTGAGAACATGCGGTGTTTGGTTTTCTGTTCTTGCGATAGTTTGCTGAGAATGATGGTTTCCAGCTGCATCCATGCCCCTACAAAGGACACAAACTCATCCTTTTTTATGGCTGCATAGTATTCCATGGTGTATATGTGCCACATTTTCTTAATCCAGTCTGTCACTGATGGACATTTGGGTTGATTCCAAGTCTTTGCTATTGTGAATAGTGCCACAATAAACATACATGTGCATGTGTCTTTATAGCAGCTTGATTTATAATCCTTTGGGTATATACCCAGTAATGGGATGGCTGGGTCATTAGGTACTTCTAGTTCTAGATCCTTGAGGAATCGCCATACTGTTTTCCATAATGCTTGAACTAGTTTACAATCCCACCAACAGTGTAAAAGTGTTCCTATTTCTCCACATCCTCTCCAGCACCTGTTGTTTCCTGACTTTTTAATGATCGCCATTCTAACTGGTGTGAGATGGTATCTCATTGTGGTTTTGATTTGCATTTCTCTGATGGCCAGTGATGATGAGCATTTTTTCACGTGTCTGTTGGCTGTATGAATGTCTTCTTTTGAGAACTGTCTGTTCATATCCTTTGCCCACTTTTTGATGGGGTTGTTTGTTTTTTTCTTGTAAATTTGTTTGAGTTCTTTGTAGGTTCTGGATATTAGCCCTTTGTCAGATGAGTAGATTGCAAAAATTTTCTCCCATTCTATAGGTTGCCTGTTCACTCTGATGGTAGTTTCTTTTGCTGTGCAGAAGCTCTTTAGTTTAATGAGATCCCATTTGTCAATTTTGGCTTTTGTTGCCGTTGCTTTTGGTGTTTTAGACATGAAGTCCTTGCCCATGCCTATGTCCTGAATAGTATTACCTAGGTTTTCTTCTAGGGTTTTTATGGTATTAGGTCTAACATTTAAGTCTCTAATCCATCTTGAATTAATTTTCGTACAAGGAGTAAGGAAAGGATCCAGTTTCAGCTTTCCTACTTATGGCTAGCCAATTTTCCCAGCACCATTTATTAAATAGGGAATCCTTTCCTCATTTCTTGTTTTTCTCAGGTTTGTCAAAGATCAGATGGCTCTAGATGTGTGGTAATATTTCTGAGGACTCTGTTCTGTTCCATTGATCTGTATCTCTGTTTTGGTACCAGTACTATGCTGTTTTGGTTACTGTAGCCTTGTAGTATAGTTTGAAGTCAGGTTGCGTGATGCCTCCAGCTTTGTTCTTTTGACTTAGGATTGTCTTGGCGATGTGGGCTCTTTTTTGGTTCCATATGAACTTTAAAGCAGTTTTTTCGAATTCTGTGAAGAAACTCATTGGTAGCTTGATGGGGGTGGCATTGAATCTGTAAATTACCTTGGGCAGTATGGCCATTTTCACGATATTGATTCTTCCTATCCATGAGCATGGTATGTTCTTCCATTTGTTTGTGTCCTCTTTTATTTCACTGAGCAGTGGTTTGTAGTTCTCCTTGAAGAGGTCCTTTACATCCCTTGTAAGTGATTAACTTCTTTTAATCTACAACTAAGGTCTGAGTCTTGAAGTTAATTTTTAAGCTTTTTTTATAGAAATGGGGGTCTTGCTATGTTGCCCAGGCTGGTCTACAACTCCTGGGTTCAAGGGATCCTCCCACTTTGGCCTCCCAAAGCACTGGGATTACAGGTGTGAGTCGCCTCATGGGCCTTCCACTAAGTATTCATTAAATCTGTAAGTACCCATGGCGTTGCCTTCAGCTATATATAAGAAAGACAAAGAAAAATGCTATCTGTGCTTATATTAACAAAGGAAATGCCAGGAAAGATGCATATTAAATTTAATAATGGTTACCTCTTGGGAATGAGAATGATATGGCAGAAATCAGAAACCTTTTTTTATTATTTGAACTATATTTTTAGGCCAGGAACAGTGGACTGTAATCCCAGCACTTTGGGAAGCCAGGGTGGGAAGACCGCTTGAGCCCAGGATTCTGAGACAGCCTGGACAATAATTAAGACCTTGTCTCTACAAAAAAATATTAAAAATTAAGCAAGGTATAGTGGTGCATGCCTGTAGTTCCAGCTACTTGGGAGACTGAGGCAGGAGGATCACTTGAGCCCAGAAGGTAGAGGCTGCAGTGAGTTAAGACCACACCCTGCACTTCAGCCTAGGAGACACAGTGAGACCCTGTCTCTGAAAAAGAATTATTTTTTTAAAAAAAGAACTATATTTTTTGAAGTAATTTTTATACTATTAGAACTATACACTATAAAACATTGTACTTTATAATTTTTACAATGCACATGTATTATAATCAAATAATGAACCAGTAGGTTGGTGTAAAAGTAATTGCAGCCGGGCACGGTGGCTCACACCTGTAATCCCAGCACTTTGGGAGGCCGAGGTGGGCGGATCACGAGGTCAAGAGATCGAGACCATCCTGGCTAACACGGGGAAACCCCATCTCTACTAAAAATACAAAAAACTAGCCGGGCATGGTGGCAGGTGCCTGTAGTCCCAGCTACTTGGGAGGCTGAGGCAGGAGAAGGGCGTGAACCTGGGAGGTGGAGCTTGCAGTGAGCCGAGATTGCGCCACTGCACTGCGGCCTGGGCAACAGAACAAGACTCCGTCTCAAAAAAAAAAAAAAAGTAATTGCAGTTTTTAATACTATAGGAACAATGAAACATTAAAGATCCTACTATAATAGTTTATAAATGATGAAATCACATAACCAATCAGCCCCTACTGCTTTCTGTAAAGGTCACTGGCAAAAATCAGATTCGGTAACCCTTGGCATAACGCCTGGGGGGCTGAAGAGGTGAATGCAACATGACACAGAATAAAGCTGCCTTGTGCAGCCTTTCACCTGGGACTTTGATTAGTGCAAACACACAAGGCTAAAACATGGCCTAGGATGAAAAGATGAGCCACTTCCCTTGTTGGCAAAAAAGAGTCAAGCTCTGTAAAATATTTAAAGAGGTTTATTCTGAGCCAAATATGAGTGTTCAAGGCCTGAGGCAATCTCAAGAGGTCCTGAGAACATATGCCCATGGTGGCTGGGTTACAGCTTGGCTTTATATGTTTTACGGGTACATAAGACATCAATCAACACACATAAAGTGTATATCAATTTGGTCTGGACAGGAGGAACCACTCAAAGTGGGGACTTCTGGGTCCTGGGTGGATTCAAGGATTTTCTTAATGGCAACTGATTGAAAGTTATGATCTAAAGACTTTTAATCATTAGAAAGAAGTGGTTGGATTAAGATAAGGGGCTATGGAGACCAAAATTATTATTATTTAGATGATGTCTCATAGGTGGCCACTCTGAGAGGCAACAGATAGCAAATGTTTTCTCTTCCGACCTTCACAAGGTGCTAGGCTCTCAGCTAATCTCTTCAGGATCAGAAAAAGACCTGGAAAGGGAAGACTTTCTACAAAATGTACATTTCCTCCATAAAAGATAGCTTTCTAGGACCATTTTAAAACATGCTAAAGAAATAAATTTTGGGGTAAAATAATTTTTTCAGAGTCTGCTGTCTGTCATGTGATGCTATACTAGAGTCAAGTTGGAATTTGGCATCTTACTGCTAAAGAGTCTGTTTTGGAGCAGGCATAGTGGCTCATGCCTGTAATCCCAGCATTTTGGGAGGCTGAAGCAGGAAGATCGTTTGAGCCCAGGAGACCAGCTCGGGCAACATAGTGAGATCCTGTCTCTTCAAAAAAATTTAAAAATTAGCCGGGTGTGGCGTTGTGCACCTACAGCCCTAGCTACTAGGGAGGCTAAGGTGGGAGGATTTTTTGAGCCCAGGAGAGATTGAGGCTGCAGTCAGCAGTAGCCCCACCACTGCACTCCAACCTGGGTGACAGAATGAGACCCTGTCTCAAAACAAACAAACAAACAAACAAAAACTCTGTTTTGTCAGTCTTAAGATCTCTGTTTTAATATTAATAGTGGTCAGTTGTGCCTGAATTCCAAAGGAAGGAGAGTATATTGAGGCATGTCTAACCCCACTTCCTCATCATGGCCTTAACTAGTTTTTCAGGTTTACTTTGGAATCCCCTTGGCTGGCAGGAGAGGTCCAATCAGTCAGATGGGGGGCTTAGAATTCTCAGTTTATACCCTCCAGTTATCTTGCTTCTGGTCTTTCAGACTGGCTGCAGTTTGCATGCAATCTGGTAACAAATCCCAGCAAGTTGAATTCACAGTACCTTGAATGAGTCCTGTTCCTTATAACCCAAAGTGCCCAACTAAAACCCTAACTAACTCCTTTGGCTCTATCCGGACAGACTGTTAGAGTAAATGTTCCCTTCTACACTATAGCAAGTTATATAAGAAGGTGCACAGGCATTAATAGCAATAATATTTTCCAGTCTTGCATCCAAATATTCTAACACAGACAAAAATAGTGGCTACAGACTGTAACTAAAACAATCATGCTATTTGCAAGGGAGAGATACAGTAGCAGCCTGGCTTGATTCCTGGGAGTTTCGTGGAACCTCATCACTTTGAGGGCACGCAACTCCACCTGCATTCCACTTCTATCTTAGCCTTTATTCACCTGGATAAGACTGAGGGACTTCACAGAGAAATTCCATTTTGTGATGGATAATGTGACAGTAATCTTCAGCTAAAGTCTAGATAAAGCCTTAAAGAGAAAATTGAGCTTGGAGGACCTGAAAATAAAGAAAACACTGTGTCACCAACAAGGGAGAGAAACGAAACGAAGAAGCTCACCACAGATGATTTGACTGTGAAAACCATAGGTACGGTAACCAGTAACACCCCTATTTTATCAAGATGTCTATTGTAACACGATGTGTTTTCGATAAATGTAAATAACCTGTAAATGTAGGTAAGTCCCTTACAGAATACATTAGGCCCAACTGAAATTTCTTAAGAATTAGTTTAGTCATGGCCTGAAGATAGCCTTGCAACCTGTTTTGAAAAACATTGATTAACAGGTTGGACACAGTGGGTCATGCCCATAATCCCAACACAGGGAAGCTAAGGAAGGAGGATTGCTTCAGCCCAGAAGTTGGAGAACAGCAAGGGCAACACAGTGAGACTCCCGTGTCTACAAAAGTTTTTTAAAAATCAGCTGGGTGTAGTGGAGCTTGCCTATAGTCCCAGCTACTTGGGAGGCTGAGGTGAGAGAATCCCTCGAACCTGGAGATGGAAGTTGCAGAGAGCCATGATTGTGTCCCTGTACTCCAGCCTGGGTGACAAAGCAAGACCCTGTCTCAAAAAAGAAAAAAAAAAAAAAAATCAATAATGGATGAGAAGAAATCATCATTGGCACTCAAAAAAAAAAAAAAAAAAATGTAGTGTACTAGAGTGGGGGGACCCTTCTTTGCAAAGTAATTACAAAGTCATTTCCAGGAAACCATTCACTTTTCATGCTATAAACTTGTCACAACAGAGGGGTACGATACCAACGATACCACTCACTCCTTACATCCTCAGTTAGAAACTGATGAGCAAAAACACAAGGTGGGAGAAATTATTTTATATTATTAATTAATGGGGAAATTTAAAGTAATGAAGAACTTATGTTTCTTTCACCCGTAATTATATTGTCTACACCTAGTTCCTTAAAGCAAAAATCACACACACCCCCACACCCTCTACAATCCACTATGCTGATTTAAAACATGCTCATTTAAACTGAGTTTAGAGTAATGGGGGCTCTAAAAATAAAAACCAAACAACACCACCACCAAAAAAAAAAAAAAAAAACACCTCCAGGTTTGGTCTCAGTCTATCTTTGCATTTAATAAAACAATAACGCAATGAAAGACTTGGGTTATACCAAAATAAATATTTTTAAACTTTTTAAAAAGACAGTCACCTGCAAGAATTTATTTTATGCCAGTGTTTCTCAAAGAATATCCTCTTTGAATAAACAAAGGTTTCCCTTTCTTCCTCACATTCTGTTACATCACCCTTAATAAGTCATAATCCTTATTATGACTTATGTAGAGAACCAACATATGTTCCCTGAACCAGGAGATGCAGACAGGACCTTTTGCCCAACTTTCCTGTGTTGTTTTGTAGTTGGGGTTGGGAGGGGGGTCAGGAAAGAGAGAGGAGAGGGGAAAAGCCCAAGTTGTTGTTGTTTAAAATTTCCAGTTCTAAAAACAACCATATTTAAGCTGCTTCTTCAAACTGTGCAGGGCTTCCTGTTCAATAGCTATGACATAAATGATTCAATAATGGCAATGATTCTTTGTTGATGGCTAATTCACCATCCATAATCCTTTTAGACATGACTCAGCTTTCCTGTTGGAACAATATTTCATTTATGACTATCAAATTAATTTCTCTACAGCATGTTAGCTATAACCATATACTGGGTAGAATAAACCTTCATTTTCAGCTGAAAATGAGCAAGGGCAGCACTAGGCATCTCATCTCAGAACTTGCTGGCTTCAAAACTTTTCCTTTGCTGGTCAAAGCCCAGGTCCTCTGTGAAATCTAGGACACAGATCAGGGAAACAGATTCTTTCTACAGCTCAGTTGCAGCGTGAAGATTATGTGATTGGGAGAAGCACGCGTTTCATGTTCTCAAGGTTCCCAAATGGGTATAACATAGTGCAGTCATGAAAGACAGACTGGAAAGCCATGGTATCCCCGGAGCCCCCCAACTTATTTCTCTATGTCTACAGGCCACAACTTCCCAGTGGTACCCCGGAAAATGATGACAAGCTAGCAATATACCTATTGTATTGGCTCTTAGGGTACCTTTTGTGCCCTGCAAACACTGTCATTTTCTAAGTATTCTATGACATGAAAATAGGTAGAAAGCTCTGTATTAGAATAAATAAAGCATTAAAAGCCTTTTAGATAATACTGCTTTACACTACAATATTTCTAGACATTTAATTTCAATGCATACTGATGGGATTCAATTGAGTTAATAGTATATAGTTTCCCCATAATTTGCTTTTAAAAAGTTAACTGAAATATGCTTTATTTTATTTAAATGTGATATACCTAGTTTTTTTCTGTTCCTTTTTTAAGGAAAAAAAGTACATTCAGCTATGCACATTGGGAGGTGACTCACAGGACATTCGCCTGATCTTTATGCTAATTCTTGGAACATTTTTATTTAGACAGAACAATCCCCTCTTTGCAAAAGTGTGAGCATCTCTGGTCTTCATTCCTCTCTCCTCTGAACGAACTCTGAGGAAAATAGAGTCAGAGCTACCCTATATAATCCTCCACGTAATAATTACCCCACATAAATCCAGGGCCCCATACCTCCTTAGCTCTTCCCAGACAGTCCGATGAATAAGCAACGACAATGACTGAACACTTTACAATGAACGAGCCACATGATTAGGAAATTACCAACATGGTTATTTTCAAATAATTTCCAGAAGATCACCAGGGAAACCCCCAGAAAAACTAAGTTCACTGAACTTAAATCCGAAAGACCACCCCGCAGTCTAAGGAAAAACATTTAGATGTTTGTTCTGGCCTATTTCTATGACAGCAATAAGAATGTCCCTGACATTCCTACCTAGTGTTGTGTAAAGTAATCAGAGAAAATGGATTCAGTCTGGGCGTGGTGGCTCACACCTGTAATCCCAGCACTTTGGGAGGCCAAGGTGGATAGATCTCTTAAGGTCAGGAGTTCAAGACCAGCCTGGCCAACATGGTGAGGCTGTTCTTAGTTTTGTAAAAATACAAAAAAAATTTGTATTTTTAGTCTGTACTAAAAATACAAAAATTAGCTGGGAGTGGTGGTAGGTGACTGTAATTCCAGCTGCTTGGAGGCTGAGGCAGAAGAATCGCTTGAACCCAGGAGACGGAGGTGACGATAAGCTGAGATCATGCCACAGCACTCCAGCCTGGGTGACAGAGCAATACTCCATCTCAAAAAAAGAAAAGAAATTGGATTCAAGTCTTCATTTCCCCACTCACAAGCTGTGTGGCTTCAGACAAGTCACTTAGCTTCTCTGAGTCACAGTTTCCTGCCACTATATCAGGGATATTTCATCTTCCCTGCCAGTCTCCCAGGGTTGTTAAGAAACAGATGACATACTGTGTATGGGAGTGCTTCAAAAACTGTAGAATCTCTTGGTCATGTAATCTAACTAGGATTTTTCTTTAATGCTTAATTTTGGAGCAGGGAAGGAGCTTCAAGACATAAACTTGCATCTTCTTTTTCTACAGAGAAGGAAGCTGGTCACTGAATGGAAGTGCTTGCTAAAGTTATGTTCCGAATCCCAGGAAGTAGTCACCATGATTTTTAGTGTCTAGAGGAGGTGAAGGAAAAATACGGCCTTAGTCCCGGAGGCATGTGATTTCATCCTTAGCATCATGAAATAGACACTGAGCACCTGTGGAGAGGACGCTTTGCTGGGCACTGGAAATATAATCTATCACTGATGTCGCTGAGTATAGGATCTGGCTGCAAAGAAAGAAGCAGCACACACAATAGCAATCATTAAAGTAGTCATTTGCTCAGTCAGTTCAAGGGTACATAGCTCAAGGGTAATAGAGAAGATGTTACACGTTACTTACCCAAGGCTGGCGTACTCATGCAGGAGACTGTTTTGAACTGCCTCCTGGAGCTGGGTTTGGTAGAAGGTAGCTTTTCAAAACCACAGGCTTTGTATTTAAGAACCTGGGTGGAATCCTAGTTCCACTGCTTCCTAGGGTCATGACCTTGGGGCAAGCTATATAATTGATAAAAACCACAATTTCTTCACCTATTTAGTGAAGATAATAGTATCTTCCCGAGAGGTTGTAATGAGGATTAAAGGAGATACTGCACATGAACCAATTTTGCACAGCGCCTGGCACTTAGTAGGTGTTTAATAAACAGCACTGATTGCGGTTGCTAAAGTGTGGCAAGGCAGCCCCCAAGGTGGAAAGGCACATGGGAATGTGTGGGGAGCAGTAAGTCCATCAGCTCAATAGCAAGGGAGTGCTTCCAATAGCAAGGGAGGGCTTGGGGTAGACATCAGATTGTGGCGGGCAGCCCCATGCTAAACTGCTTAAACTTTACCAATAAAACAAAAAGTTTCTGGGCCCAGGAGTCACATGTGTTGTATAAAAACCACTCTAACAACAGTGTGTGGTAGTTAGGAAAGAGACAACAGGAACAGAAGACCAGCTAGGAAACTTCTTATGAGGAAGAAGAGATTGATTAAGCCCCTTCTTTTAGGCTAGGAGGTTTTCTAATACAGAATTATCTCTTTAATCTGCACAAAAACCCAGCTAATTATTATCTCCATTTCACAGATGAGGAAATGGGAGCTGAGACATTAAGTGAGCAAAGCTATGATTTGCTCTACTGTCCAAGTCAATCCACTTCGCTGCTTCCCACACACAGCCCGTCAAGAGGAGTGAGGACAGCAGCATATTACCTGGGTGGTAATATTGGCCACTCCAGAGAAGAGGGCAAGTTCTCTGCTGTTATTATTTCTGTTAGGGGAAAGGCTCCTTAATCTACCCTCTTCCTGGAGGAGTAACCTTTGAAGAGCTGGTTTCTAAGGTGACCCATAAGCTTCTAACCTCGGTGACAAGTTCCAACCTCAGCAGGTTTAATATTTTCTGTTGGTTCTCTGGAAGGGAACAACATGGCCCTTGTAGGTAAGACCACAGACCAGATCTTTGTGTGTGCGCCCAGACGGGAGCCACTGTGGCCCAATCGGCAAATGCAGCTCCTTTCTTGGCTCCTGGAAAGTGCTCTTTCTCCGAGGTCACAGCCCTCACTCAGCTCAGCCAGCCTTTGAAGGAGGTTCCCAGACTTGTGCCGAACTTGACTGCCAGCACATAAGTGGACCTAGAAGGGTGGGGAAGACTGGAGATCCTGGGGGCCCCTCTCTGAGGGTGCAGCGGGGTCTGGGGAACATGGTCCCCATTTGCACTGTAAATCTTGTTTATATTCTGGTTGGCTTTGTTACAAAAAGGCAGAAGTGAAACTAAAATGTACTAGATAGGCTACGCATACACTATTTCAATTAACCCTTGAAACAACCACCAAATATCACCAGTAATAGCTAACAGTGGTGACCTTATGCCAGGTACGCTCCTAACCACTTTATATGCATTTTCTAATTTAATCCTCACAATCCTAAAACATACATGCAATTATTATCCCTATTTGATGGATGAGGACACTGGGGCATGCAGTTACCGGGTGGCAGCTAAGTGGCAGCTCCAGTCATTGGGCCAGGGCGGCAGGACCCCAGAACCTGTGGCAGCATTGATGCATCAGCTTCTAGGATAAGTTCCAGGGAGTTGAGGATGCTCAGAGGGAAGTCGCACAAATACAAAGAGGAATAATTGGACTTTCTCTAGCTTCCAGAAAATTCAACCTTATTTCAATCACTACCTACTTCAGATTCCATAGCATCCTTCCCATTTTCATTATTTTTAGCTGATAATGTATAACAATTTCAGTATTCTCCTTAATCCCCACTTGTGTAACTTCTGGAATGTTAATAGATTCCAAACCCCCATCTTCCTGCTGGTTTTATTAATAACAGGATCATTTTGACCCAGTGTCTAGAATTGTTCTCCTGCGACTGAATGCCCATCTTGATGACTTGCCCAACACCCCATATCTCCTGAGCACGTAGCCCTTCTGTCTGCTAACATCTGCTCATCTCGGCCTAGACCTCAAACAACTGCCTTCTGCTGAGCCCTTACCAGATTCCATGCCTAGCCTCGGTGAATTTACATACACCTAGCCCATTCTCCCACATCTGGCCTGTCCCATCACCAGACCAGGATTTTTACACCCCTGTCCTGTGACTCCTATAGGAGTCTGTTTTTTAATCAATAGAAGTAGTAACTGAAGTGCAATTCATAGTAGCAGGGAGCCCGTGGAGGGTAAGAAAATGTTTACTCAGACGAAGCTTCAACCATAATAGCTTCAAATGGCATGAAAACAAGGAAAGGAACATGCCTGAGAAATTTCACTGATCACTTTTAAATTCCACTCATTCATTTTCCATAAATGAAAGGAGGGGAGGAAGCTCAGAAATAAAGAGAAGCAGCAATGTAAACTGCATCCAAGTGTGGTTGTTGAAATCCTTCCCCTTAACCTTTCCATCTGGTACTACAAATAGACAGGTAAATCAATGTCTTAAAGCCAACACCATAAATATTTTTATTCAGCCTAAACTTGGGTCAGAGGTCTAAATATACTCCAACAGCAAATTCATTTATCATTCAATCATCTGTTCATCTGGGAAACATTTGCTAACTGACTTACCATGTGTCTGGCACTGGGCTGAGTCTTGGTAATGCCGTGTTAAATCTTAAGGAACCTTGGGATGAGTAGGGAGTAGCAAGGCTGGCAAATCACACAATGAAAGAGAACACTAAAATTCTGACCTAATGATAATTATTAAAAGTGATACCCTTGTAAACTATCTTTTTACTCTTCAATTTTTATTAAAACAACTAAAACAGTATTTTCTGCTCCAGGTTGGTGTTATTTCTTTTTTAAATTTTACTTGGAAAAGATTCTCATCACTACTTTGTCTGAAATGTCACTCTCACTCCCTCCTGGACATACCTCTGATTCTGCCCTGTCCTTTCCTTCTCAGAACATGGATTACACCAGGAGTTCTCCTCCCCATTGAGTTATAGCTTATTACTCTTTGGGGTTCTCTCTCATCTCTCAATCCCTCTTTTTCTTTTCTGTCCCTTCCCCACTCTTTATTTGATTCAACCTCTTTGTGAGGGAGTAAACGTTTAATCTTTTCTTAGGCTATCAAATTACATTGTATAATGGAAATCATAGTACCCACTCATTAGAGTTCTTCCAAATAAGAAAGGCCTTACTGTGTCTCTAATAATGTTTAGTAATTACTGTTACATGCTATGTACTCTCAGCTTCTATTCTCAGGACCCTGGGTAGCCTGCATGAATACAAAGGATGTCCATGTTCCACAACTTATGATTATTATGGCTTCAACTTGCGTTACCAAACTACCAGTGTCCTTGAAGGGTTTAATATGAGAAAGTGTCAGCCACAGATCTGGCTTCAGGTCTTGATTCCCAGAATTTTTTTTTGTTCTTGAGACATGGTCTCACTCTGTCGCCCAGGCTGGAGTACAACGGCGTGATCTGGGCTCACTGAAACCTCTGCCCCCTGGGTTCAAGTGATTCTCCTGTCTCAGCCTCCCAAGTAGCTGGGACTACAGATGTGCGCCACCACGCATGGCTAATTTTTGTATTTTTAGTAGAGACAGGTTTCACCATAGTGATCAGGCTGGTCTCAAACTTCTGACCTCAAGTGATCCACCTGCCTCAGCCTCCCGAAGTGTTGAAATTCCAGACGTGAGCCACCATGCCCGACCTACTTCCCAGTCTTTAACATAGATTCCTTCAAATTGGGACAGGCTCTTAGAATTACTGAAATGAGAAAAATTTTAACATATAAGCCCCACAAACTGCCATGTATTTATTTTTAATTTGTATTTATTTATCAATTTTATTTTTAGAAACAAGGTCCTGCTCTGTTGCCCAGGTTGGAGTGTATGGTGTAATCATAGCTCAAACTCCTGGGTTCAAACACTCCACCTAGCCTCCTGAGTAGCTAGGACTATGGGTGTGAGCCACCATGCCTAGCTAATTTATTTTTATATTATAGAGACAAGGTCTGGCTATTTTGCCTATGCTGGTCTCAAACTCCTTGCTTCAAGTTATCCTCCCACCTCAGCCTTCCAAAGCACTGGGATTACAGGTGTGAACCAGCCAAAAATGTCAAGTTAAAAGATCAAAGCTCAACTATTGAGGTGGCATTGCTTTCTGAATACATTTGAGATACTAAAAGTCACAAAAATAACAAATGATGGCATATTTGTAAATGGGACCAAACAGGCCTGATTAATGCAAGGCCATGGCACAGTGTCCCGGACCAGCTGGTCATTTCTACTCTACCTCTTCTTTCTTACCACCCACTCAAAAGTACCAAGAAAAAGAAATGGGATACAAGCTAAGGATGGAGCTGGTCTGTTAATAGTTCAATAGGCAACTGGAAATAGCTTTGCCCAGCACCAGCTCCCTGAAGCTATGCTATAGACAAGAATGATATAGAATGAGCCATAAATTTCCAGCCTCACATAGCTGTGATGTGGCCCAGGCACACAGTGGCCATTTTCTCAATGGCAGCCTAACCAACACCGATACGTACAAATTTTTGAAAGTTTTCTTCAAAATTATCTTCGAATTTTAGAGTGGTGAAGGCTTTCTAACTGTGACTCACAATCCCAAAGCCATGAAAAACCTAATATATTCTTCTACACAAAAATTCAAACTTCTACATGTCAAAAACACCATTAAATTAAGAAAAATTGGAAAAAAAAAAAGAAAAAGACTTGCCACTCAGATCACACACAAAAGGTTCATGTACCTAATATACAAAGTTCCTAAATTGGTCAATAAGAAAAGGAGCAACCACCAAAAACAAAGTGGGCAAAGAGCAAGTACAATTTATAGGAAAAAATCTATAAATGGCTCGTAAACATGAAAAATGTTCAACATCACTTAAAAGAAAATGCAAATTAGAAGTACACTGAAATATCATTTTCACTTGTCAGAATGGCAAAAATCCATAATATGATAACACATTCTGTTTTGCAAGACTGGGAAAACAGACATTCCTCACACATGGTTTGTGAGCATGCAACTTGGTAAAACCCCTAGGGAGGGCAATTTGGCAATACCTATCAAAACTGAAAAAGCATATACCCAATGGCCCTAGAATTCCACTTGTTGAAATTTATTCCACAAATATATTTCACATTTAGCCCAATAACATATGTACAAGGCTATTTATTCCATCAGTTTTATAGTATATGCCTGAAAATAGAATAAATGTCCCTTAACAGGGGAGTAAATAAAATGATGGCATTGCCATATAATGGAATATGCAACCATAAACAATAAAAAGCAAAAGAACGATGACATGCTATGTTTTGATACAGAAAGATATACCATTGTACGGTAGATGAACCTGACAGCAATAACTTAAGCATACCCTGAGAATGACCCTGTATGGCCTATGCACCTGATTGTGTGTTCAGAGTTCCAAGCTAAGGAATCCAAGAGGAACCAACCTGGAGATTCATTCCTTATCTATGAGGAACATCTGAACCCCTGTCAGGTCCAGTGGAACAAGAGCTGCTCAGTGGATGGGGGCCCTTTGTTTTGGTTTAAATGAAGGTTGCCGGGTGGAGGTTGTTATGGGGAGAGTGCTAAGTTAAAATGCGATATCAAGTGCATGCTTTTTACAACTGGTGGCAGTTCTCCTGTCCAGCCCACTGACACTGGACCACTCTGGAAATAAGTTCCCTCTAGTAAAACCCCATATCTCGTTTGCTGGATGCAGATCTTTTCTTTGGCCTCTCAAGCCTGGTGCTGTCCCTCCTGGAGTTAATAGGGGTCAGGCACAGCAATTGTTCACTGAAAAAAGCACGGTATGGAAAAACCTTTTTGTACAAAGGTTTCAGGGAAGTGTGGGATAAAATTACATATTGTAATTTGCTTGTACATGCAGAAAGAATCTGGGAGCATGAAAAAATAAATACAGTGGCAACCTACAATGGGTGACAATGGGGTAGTTGAGTAATAGGTCTGAGAAATTTTCCACTGTATGCTGTTTAATATCTTTGTATCTTCGAACCATATAAATATATTATTACTCAAAACTTTAAAAAATTGGCTGGGCACAGTGGCTCATGCCTATATCCAGCACTTTGGGAAGTCAAGGCAGGTCTCTTGATCACTTGAGGTCCTGATCACCTCAAACTCCTGATCACTTGAGGTCAGGAGTTCAAGACCAGCCCGGCCAATATGGCGAAACCCATCTCTACTAAAAATACAAAAATTAGCTGGGCGTGGTGGTGCATGCCTGTAATCTCAGCTACTCAGGAAGCTGAGGCAGGAGAATCCATCAAACCTTGGAGATGGAGGCTGCAGTAAGCCAAGACTACATCACTGCATTCCAGCCTGGGTGACAGAGTAAGACTCCGTCTCAGAAAAAAAAAAAATTAAAAAAATTTTAAAAAGTATATTTGTGCCTGTGTCAAATATATTCTTTGTTGAGAACACTAATAAATTATTAACCTCAATAATTAGGGGATGCTTGAGGGAGAGCTGCTCAGGGTCAACATGCACAAACTTTTCTCCTCTTACATCTTTTCTTAAATGTGAATTATGGGGCTTGAAGGTAGAGACGTTCTCACAACACCCCTACCCCCAGTACTACCTTGTCTTAAAATGGTGTTACTTAAATACACACAAACATAAAACCAAGTATAAACTTCTTATGTTCAAAGCTCATTTATAATATAATTATAAAACCAAACTATATTTACAAAGTAAATGCGGTAAAATTATAAAACTAATGAAAGTCTGAAATAACCACATTTACTTACGTGCAAGATGAGACTGTTTTGTTAAAACTAAATCATGATTTGATCAGAAATGCTGTACAGAGTAACATGGCCCAGGTTCTCCTGAATTCAGCATACTACATTATCTTTTGTAACGCAAAGCAGTTACTCTACCACAACTTTTCTCTATTCTTTGCTTAGTGTGCTGCGAAATCATTTGCCCTTCTTTTGCCCAAATGCATCTGTTACATAGTCAAGCTGCCTCTGTCATTTACTCAATATCTCATAACAACTGATATGCGGTCAACCAAGTCATAAATCCAAGTGCCAACTCAAACACTAAAGTTGGGTGTCAGTGGTGAGTCATAAGGGTGGTCATTCCGATAACCCCAAATAAACTTGTATCAAGGTTATCTTGTTAGCATTCTTAATATCATAACAAAAATGAAAATATCAAATACAAAAATTACAGAGAGAACTTAGACTCTGAGTGGTATACAGATCCCCAGCAGTTCACAGAGCCTAGTGTGCAAAACACAGCCGTAATGAGTTATCATCTAATTATCTGTAATTTGTTTGAAAGGCAATGATTGCCCCTATTCACTGCCCCAGTGGAAGACTCTGCCATGGATCTGATTCTCAAGCCTCTGAGGGGTCAGACTCCTGACTATCTGGCTCTCTCCTGGCTCCTGCATCTACTTTCACCTTTGATTCTCTCTTTGCAACACTGCCCACAGCAGTGGGGCAGGCCAGGCCCCATTATGGTGCCCACATTCAAGCTCTCAAAGCCCAGCCTGGGGCAGAGTCCCAAACCACCTATGGCCTAGGACGGAAGGGTGGATATTTTGTGATGCTATAATCCCCATTTAGCACAAATAACTATTTTCCATAAAGGGCACATATATTACAGTGTGCATTTCAAAGCCTCTCATTAAGTCTTATCAAAAACCAAGAAACTAATTTCCATATTAAAAATCTATTCTTCTGATTCAGAATGTGCTAGTCGGCAGATTCCTGCTGAATACAGTCTCTTAAGCAAGGAAATTTGTCATATATTTCTGCATCCTTGATGCCTACCTGTGATAAACACCTAATATCTGTTCCATGAGTGAACAAGTGAATAAATGAATGAATGAATGAGTGATGAATTAGCCAGGAAGTTAAAAAAAGAAAAACAAAACGGAATGGCAAAGCACCCATCAAAGTACTACACACTGGTAAACTCCACCTGAGCAGTCAGTTGGCCCTTCTTTGCTGTCTATAATTTCTCTAATTGCACAGAAGGACTATTATCTTTTGCTAATTAAATTCTTTCTCCAGATAAAATTCTCTTTAAGAATCATAGTCTACCAGAAAAATATAGTAGAGCTCCCATGCACATTTATTTTATTTTACTTTATTTTTTTACTTTTAACTCTAGCTTCTATAGCAGGAAGGACACATTTATTTTTAAAGTATTTGCAGATGTAGTATAGGGAGTCATTCTGATATTTGGCCTGTTGCCATGGCTAAAGCTAAAACAAGCAGGTTCTACTGGCCTAAAGTTAATAAAGAAGGTAAGATGGTAAACACTGTTCCACCAAATGCAGTGCACACAGTCATTATAAAGGTCACTGGCTACATACTGCAGACATTCTTTTGATACCATATTCTGCACCAGTCAGGAATGCTGGCCAAAATCCAATGTAAGGGGAAAAGAAACAAAATTCTGTCTCTCAAAGTCAGGTGTTTCTGGGTTATATTTTCAAATTTTTAACTTTAAATGGTCAAAAAAAAAAAAAGTAACAATTTTAACAAAGCTTTCAATTAATTTAAGTTAGCCATCTTAGAAAAGTAGAAACCTACTTTTTTTTTTTTTTTTTTTTTGAGACAGTCTTACTCTGTCACCCAGGCTAGAGTGCAGTGGTGCAATCTCGGCTCACGGAAACCTTCACCTCCCAGGTTCAAGCGATTCTTGTGCCTCAGCCTCCCGAGTAGCTGGGAAGCTGGGATTATAGGTGCATGCCACCACGCCCAGCTTTTTTTTTTTTTTGAGGAGACTAGCTCCATCGCCCAGGCTGGAGTGCAATGGCTTGATCTCGGCTCACAGCGACCTCTGCCTCTCAGGTTCAAGCAATCCCCCTGCCTCAGCCTCCCAAGTAGCTGGGACTACAGATGCGAGCCACCCATACCTGGCTAATTTTTGTATTTTTAGTAGAGATGGGGTTTCACCATGTTGGCCAGGCTGGTCTCAAACTCCTGGCCTCAAGTGATCCACCTGACTCAGCCTCCCAAAGTGCTGGGATTACAGGCATGAGCCACTGCATCAGGTTGAAATCTACTTCTCTGGATGAAAAACTGAGACACATGGAAGGTAAATAAATTCTCAGTGTCATTCTGGGGCCCATGCTAGATCCTCTTGGCAATGCTTTAACATCTTTCTATTCTTACTTCTTACTCTTTCCCCTCTTTGGATTTTCTCTCTGCCATGCAGTTCTCATTTGCCACAGCCATTAATTGGTTACCTTCTCTGAAGGTTGACATTTCAAGTTTCCCATAACAACAGGGTGAAACCACCTCACTGGATCTCAGAATGTGAAGCTCTACGTAAAAGTAAAATTACACAGACATAATGTGTATACTAGATAATTTACTTTTCATAAGATATGAGAGATATGCATAGTTTAAACAAATCCCCAGTTTCAACGAGATTTAACTAATCCCAGAAGATTCTGTTGATATGAAAATGAAATTGCACGCAAACACATTCTCGAACTGCAACTTATCCATCACAACAGCAAAGGGCCCCATGGAGGCACCAAGGAGATAAGAATTTCAGTTCCATATAACAGGCTGCACTTCCCTTCCTTTTGGTTTTCAAAATAGAATAAAAAATAATGACATGATAGGGTTTTCTCCTTTGCCATATTCCTTTGTAAAAATCCCCTTTGGGAAGGCCAAGGCAGGAGGAGCATGAGGTCAAGAGATCGAAACCATTCTGGTCAATATGGTGAAACCCCATCTCTACTAAAAATACAAAAAAATTGGCCAGGCCTGGTGGCATGTGCCTTTAGTCCCAGCTTCTCGGGAGGCTGAGACAGGAGAATCGCTTGAATCTGGGAGGCGGAGGTTGCAATGAGCCGAGATTGCACCACTACACTCCAGCGTGGTGACAGAGCAAGACTCTGTCTCAAAAAAAATGAAAAGAAAAAATCCCCTTGAGTGGTTATTTCATTGAATCTGAGCAAGCACTATTTTTTGTCTTCTTTTCCCCCAGGGGGTACCCAGCACTGAGAAAGCACTGTTTTGAATGTATTATCACCACCTACTTTTCCATATATTTTGTTGTGGTTTCTGCTGGGCCAAAATTCCCCATTTTAGCAAGAGCCAGGGATTATGCCTTCCCCCACATAGACTCCCGAAAATCAGGCAGAAAAAAGTCTTCATCCACTTTACATGTCTCTTTGTGTAACTTCATAAAGCTTAAACCCTTGAGTCCCACTCTCCTTCCAGGCACTAAAAAGCTTTTTCTGAGCGTTCAATCCTTGATATGATAAGTGAGCCTGCATGGGACCATCATGGGTAGCTCTTCCTCATCAGGTCACTCTGACATTAATGTCTATCCCATAGCCTGGTGTGTGTCAGCTGGCCACTCTGAGAACAAAGGGCACCTGGTCAGGAAAAAGCCTCTGCCTTACATTCTTGGTACCAGGGGACGTCAGATGTTGTCTAAGACTTTCAAAGATACCCTGACAAATAATGGATCTGATGGCACTAACTGAAACATCAAGTAACAGGACATGGGCCAGGCACGGTGACTCATGCCTGTAATAATCCCAGCACTTTGGGAGGCCGGGGTGGGCGGATCACCTGAGGCCAGGAGTTCGAGACCAGCCTGGCCAACATGGCAAAACCCCGTCTCTACTAAAAATACAGAAATTAGCCAGGCATGCTAGCAGGTGCCTATAATCCCAGCTACTCAAAAGGATGAGACAAGGAGAATTGCTTGAACCTGGGAAGCTGGGTTGCAATGAGCCTAGATCTCACCACTGCACTCCGGCCTGGGCAACAGAGCAAGACTCCGTCACAAAAACAAACAACAAAAAAGAAATAGGACATGAATTTGCTTGCACATGGAAGCCCCTGATGCACAACAATGGTATGGAGCTGAGGCCCACAGGCAACAAGTATGAAGCGTGAGTACTTGCACTCTAAAACAGAGAATCCTGCAGATACACCTTCTTACTACTGGAACTACTACTGTCCATTTTGAAGATGCTTTGAGCTACTATTCCGAAGAATCAGAGAGTAATTGCTTGTCATCAATGGACTCAAGTTAAATGATACTCGTCCTTTACCCAAAGACAGTCAGCCACATTCTTACTCAGACCATGGGACCATTTAAACTTGCTTTTGAGGTTCTAGAAATGCAAGGGGGAAAGGCAGGTAGGCTGCAGAGTGTTTAAGTGGGTAGACTCAAGGAAGACTGCCTGGGTTTACATACCACCAGCTCAAGCACTTATTGCTGAGGAGCTTCTCACTCAGTGCCATCCTCTGCAGCACAACGATGATGGTAAATGCTACTTACCGGCTGTTGTGTTGGTCAAGGAGAAAGCATGTGTAAGGCACTCAGCACAATGTCAGGCTCTCAGTAAACAGTCGATTAATATTGCATATTATTAGGATCACTAATTATTATGTGGAGTCTCACTGCCCAAATCCAGAAATTGTCTCCTGACCACCCATTAAAGAAGGAAAAAGGGCTGGGTGAGGTGGCTCACACATATAATCCCAGCTACTTGGTAAGCTGAAGTGGTAGGACTACTTGAGGCCAGGAGTTCGAGACCAGCGTGGCCAACATAGTGAAAACCTGTCTCTATAAAAATAAAGGTTTCTAGAACCACCAACATGATTGATTCACAAAAGGGTCAATGGTTTCCAAGCTGTTGCGTGTCTTATAGAATGAACACCTGGTCTAAAATCCTACACAATGGCACCATAGGTTTAAAACACACACACACACACACACACCCCCAAATATTTGCAGGGACTTCAGTGCACTCACGACAAATCTGATCTTCACAAAAAATCCTGAGGAGCAGATACAATTTTTCTTACTTTACAGCTCTATGAAAAAACATGCTGGTGGAATTTGATCTCAAAGCGAAGTCTTCTTATTCTAAAACCTCTCTTCTTTCCACCATACCATAAGAGAAAATGTGCCTTAACTGGTACATTGGTGTTCCATCTGAGTGATGTGCACATTGCATAAACGTACCTGGATGAGAGGGATGGGTGGTGCTGAAATCTAGCCCCAGCCCTGCCTGGAAGTCTGTGCCTTTCTGGTGACATAGCTCAGAAAGGATACCTTTTTCTAAGTGCACGATGCCCACATAGACCCTACTCAGGTAACGGCTCCAAAGTCAGGCTCTTAACCATAAGTCTATGCTCACTAGTCTGCTGTCCCTAGAAGTAGTACCAGTTGAAAATGCAAATTCAAAGGAGTGTTGATAAACACATGAATAACATATAATATGCAGTGGTTTTAATTTATTAAATGGGAATGAGACTTAGAGGTATGGGAGATATTATACCTTAATCTTCTCCAGTTGACCTCCAACACATCAAGTCTCCATGGACAGTGGCTTGTCTTTGTCAGAGACATGTCACAGGTCTTGTTTAGAAAGAAAACCCAACACTAATGGATATCTTTGTGCAGTTGCAAAATATTTAAATCTGCAAATACATTCTGCCTTAATAGCCAGATACTATTGTAAGATGTCTCAAATATAATTACAAGAAGACTTTTGGGAAATCAGAACACCTTTCCCATTTAGGACATTGTTACTGTTTACTTGCCCATGTTCTCCAAGTTCTAAATAAAACACTGCTCAGTTCTTTCTTCCTCTCATTAAGTACTTATTTAATTAACTGAAATGAAATCTGGTGTTAGTCGGGTAACATCAGCCACACCACTACAAGTTAAAACCAGTTTCAACATAGAACTCAAGTCCTCCACAGCTGTCGGTACCAAGGAACACAACACTCCACCAAGCCCTAGAATTCCTTCACTGTTAACAGGAAACCAGGGTTTTATTTGGTGGAAAGGGTGATTATTTGAATCAGTGACACTCTGGGGCAAATTTCAAGGATGCTTAACAAATAAGGAAATGAAAATTCCTATTGATACAATCCAACAGATACCATATATATGTAAATTATAATAATATACATCATGGTGACACTGTCCAATACAATCGCCACTATAAAAATAGCTTCTGACTACTGATTTCAGTCACAGCATGGACTCTCCAATTTCCCCAGTACTCATCACTCCAGACCGTCTCCTTGATATTAGAGCTGAGTGTCAGTTTCCATTTATCACCTTGTACTCTTAAAATTAAAACTACAAGCATTGTTCATAGAAATGTATCTCTATAACCATAAGCTGTATCTCCCTCCATGGTGGAAAAATAAAGAGAACTACATATTTTAAAATATTTAGGAAAAGGTATCTATCTATGCAATAAAGAATATTCCTAATTTTTTAAAGTTTTGAAAATTTGACCTTTACAATACAGACAATGTACCTCTTTCCTTACTCCCCTTTGAAAATAATTATGCGATTTTTAAAAAATGCCAAGAGTTATTAAATGTCCCAATATTAATCCCTCCTTTGTTTAGCTGATGTCAGGACCAGACTTGCCCAGGAAAAGAAAAAGTCTTTGAAGAGAAATCTGAGAGATGTTTTCTACACCTGTCAGGGTTTTTCTGGGACAAAAATTTGATTATCTTTAATGCCTAGACCTCCATTTTCCCTATTAATTTCAACAAATACCCCTGCAACGTTAAACTAAACATTATATTCTTATTATGTGTGTTTACATACTTATTTCCATGAAGTCATACTCTTACTGACTATACCTGGGCAGTCTGCACAAATGGCCTCCAGATATCTATTAAGTAGGTTTTCTGCCTGTTTCTAGTTTAAGTGTCCTTGATGAAATCTTCACAGGGTATATGGAATCTAAAGGTTCATGAAAATTCAGGGTATATGGAACTGCCTGTGCTTTCTGTTTAACTATGTATGTGATATAAAAATAATGCACTATACCATTTCCAAAGAAATATGCAATAGTCATTCCGTTTCATCTAGATTAAAAAAAAAATGGGCTGACAACTTACCATTCCAAATAGTTACTGTAACCAACATTTTTCTTTTATTTTCTTCTTCTTCCTTTCCTCCCTCCTTCCCTCCTTCACTCTTCCTCCCCCTTCTTTCCTTCCTTCCTTCCTTCCTTCCTTCCTCCCTCCCTCCCTCCCTTCCTTCCTTCGTTTCTTCCTTTGTCCCTTCTTTCCTTCCTTCTAATGAACCTCTGCTCCATGTAGACAAGGCAAGTATACTATCCTTACATGCTAAATGCTGTCACCGAGCTGATGGCCACTTTGTAGATTTTTGATACTGCCATTGTCACTGATCCTGATTTTGTTGAGTAGATGGAGGATACTTTGTTTTTTGGATTTGTATTTATTTTTTTGAGACACAGTCTCACTCTGTCGCCTAGGCTGGAGTGCAGTAGCACTTCCCTGCAACCTCTGCCTCACTGAAATCATGGCTCACTGAAACCTGTGCCTCCCAGGACTCAAGCAATCCTCCCATCTCAGTCTCCCTAGTAGCTGGAACCGCTGGCACATGCCACCACACTCAGCGAATTTTTCATATTTGTTGTAGAGATGGGGTTTTGCCATGTATCCCAGGCTGGTCTTGAACTCCTGGGCTCAAGCTACACCCACCTTGGCCTCCGAAAGTGCTGGGATTACAGGTATGAGCCACCACACCCAGTCAGATGGTGGATACTATGATAAGAGAAAACTACATTGAGGAACACAGAATCCTAATACTATATTAGGCCCAACATAACGCAGGCCAGGTGTGGTGGCTCACTCCTGTAATCCCAGCGCTTTGGAAGGCTGAGATTGGAAGATTGTTTGAGGCCAGCAGTTCAAGACCAGTCTGGGCAACAGAGTGAGACCCCCATCTCTACAAGAAAAAGTTTTTTAAATTATCAGGATGTGGTGGGGTGTACTTGTAGTCCCAGTTACTCTGGAGGCTGAGATGGGAGGAACGTTTGAGTCAAGGAATTTGAGGCTGCAATGAGCTATGATCAATTCAAACGCACTCCAGCCTAGGTGACAGAGCAAGACCCTGTCTCTAAAACAAAAATAATAAATACAAATTTGAAAAACCTAATTAACGCTTTTTGCTTTCAGTATCTCATTTGACCCTCACAATAAACACATGAGGTGGTAGGAGGAACCATTCCCAATTTCAGATAAGAAGCAGTCTCAAAGAAGTTAAGAACTACAGTCACATATTTAGCAGACATCACTGCTGGGTTTCCTTATATTATAGAATTTCCTTTTATCAAACTCTTTCAACCTGCATAAATGATTTCAAACAGAAAGAGATATTCTCTTTGACATTTATATTCTGTTTGAAGGACATTCCTAAGGCCCTTTGAAAGATGATTAACCCTAAAGAAACTGCCTACATTTGCTAAGCTTTTTGAAAATACTATCGCCAATTCTGTATAATCACTATGGACTCTCTAAGACAAAGATCTGGCTGGTGAATAAGAGTGAAAAAAAAGTATTTATCTAAGGACTTTATAAAATCCTGTGCTCATGTAAACTTTAATGAAATGGGTTATAGGCACATCGGAAATAAAAATCTGCAAGTGACTTTTAGAAGCATATATGTCAGCTGGGCATGGTAGCTCACGCCTGTAATTCCAATACTTTGGGACGTCGAGGCAGGAGGATCACTTGAGCCCAAGAGTTGGAGACAAGCCTGGGCAACATAGTGAGACCCATCTCTACTAAATATCACAAAAAATTAGCCGGGCATCATGTATGTGTCTGTAGTCCCAGCTACCTGGGGACTGAGGCAGGAGAATCACTTGAGCCCAGGAGTTCAAGGCTGCAGTGAGCTATAACTGCACTACTGCACTCCAGTCCAGATGACAGAGCGAGACCCTGTCTTAAAACAAATAAGTAAATAAAAATAAAAGTGCACATGTCAAAGTTTAGTACAGTTAACACAGGGTAAACAGCAAGACCTACAGTGGCGTACAATAACATCCAATTGTACACAGTCCCTGTAACAAACTGTAATGACCACAAAAACAAGAGATAAGAGTTGTCTTTTGCTAGAAACCAGAGTGTTCACTGGCACTAAGAAAGCGGGGATGGATCACAACTCATTATACATAGTTCTATCAAGGACACAACCTAAGCTACTTACGTTGTGAAAAAGTTACTGAGTGCTTTTCTGGGTAAACACACCCTGAAACTGGAATGATACTGACAAGATTAGCAGGCTTCTGAAAAATAATGGCCCACAAATTTACAAATCATTTACAAAAAGAAAGCTACCTGATACCTCCCTAGAATATGCCATGAAGCTGAGGTTGTCAGGAAGGAAAATTGGGTTTTATTAGGGAAAGAGTGAGGGGGAAGGAGACAGTGAGTTCAGAGGAACAGGTGAGAGCAGATAAACAGATTAAAATCAAAGGGCATCCGGCACAATGGCTCACACCTGTAATCCCAGTACTTTGGGAGGCCAAGGTGGGCGGATCACTTGAAGTCAGGAGTTTGAGACCAGCCTGGACAACATGGCAAAACCCCATCTCTACTAAAAATACAAAAATTAGCTGAGCATGTTGGTACATACCTGTAATCCCAGCTACTTGGGAGGTTGAGACAGGAGAATTGCTTGAACCTGGGAGGCAGAGGTGCAGTGAGCCAAGATCGTGCCACTGCAATCCACCCTGGGCGACAGAGTGAGACCATGTCTCAAAAAATAAATAAATAAATAAATAAAGTCAAAGGGCAAATGGCACCCTCTTCCTAAAGATCAGTGGTTACACTCAAGCAGAGCCATATTTGAGAAACTAGAGGTGAACCCACTGCAAAACAGAGAACAGGAAGAAAGAGGGGTTTGTAGTTCTTATGACCAAGATTAGCCTCCTGACAGTTAAGCAGAGCAGAGTATGATCTGTAGGGTTAGCCATGCTATTCAATCAGAACTGTACAATGATTAGGCTGAGAGCTGAATTGCAGAGTGCAGAAAGGAAATGCCAACACACTGTGCTGTATCTGGACCCCACTCTTTTCTCCATTCCCCTGTAGGGAAGCAGAATTAGCAAGAGGCAACCAGTGGAGTCACTTGTCAGAACTGCATGCTCCACATCAGCGGTCCCCAATCTTTTTGGCACCAGGGAGCAGTTTCGTGGAAGGCAATTTGTCCATGTCCGGGGGTGTTGGGGCAGCAGGGGTGGGGATGGTTTCGGGATGAAACTGTTCCACCTCTGATCACCAGGCATTAGATTCTCATAAGGAGTCCACAACCTAGATCCCTTGCATGCGCAGTGCACAGTAGGGCTGGAGCTATTAGAATCTAATGCTGCCACTGATCTGACAGGAGGCAGAGCTGAGGAAGTAATGCTCGCCTTTGTGGCTTAGGGTCTGGGGACCCCTGCTCTACATTACAGAGAATCCTAGTGAGGGGCCCCTGAGCGGAAAATCTGCAGGAAGAGGGACAGCCAGGGCAACATGAGTTCCTAGATTAAGGAAAGACCCTCCATTTTCTTATTCCATGCCCTGTTCCCTCTCTCCCTCTGTACTCTATCTCTCTGTCTATCTCTGCCTGAATCTCTCTCTCTCCCCGCACCCTCCCTTCTCTCCCCCACCCCCCCCCCCCCCCCCCCCGACACACACACACTCACACTCACATCCGTAGGGTCTTCCCCACAATAAGAAATTAAGTGCTGTGGTTGAAGGGCTCCACATCTGGGTACCAGGATAAGAGTAAGAGAGAAGCCCTAACATGTTTACCATTTTGTAGTTACAGACAGTGATACATTCCTATTGCTTAAACAATATATAGTGAACTGAACATTTTCAACTGATTGAAAGGCTAAAAGAATTTCCTGGAAATAATATAAGATGTCTTACAATTTATAGTAATCCTGCTGCAAGCACAATACTAAATCCCTGAAAATCACTTTGGTGGAAAATTTGGAGTTGAGGAATGTCAGACATTAGGATATCGGTTCTTAATTCTTTGATTCACAATCTAATTTAAGAAGCTGACAAAAAGTGGAGCCTCAGTTCCGGAAAAACACACCTTCACACTTAATTCCATCAATCTTGTATATAATTTCATGTTCTTCAAGGACCTCCTGAAATTGCTACCAGTTTCAAGTACTACTAAAAGGAAAGATAGATTCGGAAGCCAAGGTTGTAATGATCCTATGAAAACTTTAATAATAATTTTATATCCACAAGGAAAAACAAACATATTAAACAAAGAATATCTTTATGACATTTAACACAAATTACATTAATGAAAATCAATACAGTATGTCAAATGTGCAATTCTCCTCTCTTGTTCTCTAGAAACTATAAAAGGAAAATCTTGGGACCGCAAACTACGCTGAAAGGAAGAAGTTAGGCTTGGGAACTGAGTCATGCAAAAACTGCCTTCCTTTTGTTCTCAAACAGATAGCTGTAATTTCACATGCTTACTTTATCTTATGTAAAATGTAGACTTGCCGAGCATAAAATGAATGCATAATTGACTCCCCCCACTTTCTTTTCACATGTAAAATGTAGATTCACTAAGGACTAATCAGAGCCTCATAAGAATGTAACCACTGGCCTCATGGCCTTCCCCTCTCTCCCTTTTTACTCCTTTTTTTCCTCCCCTCCTTCTTGCTCTTTCCCCTTTAAATGTTGAAATTCCCAAAACCATCTTTGGAAAAAGCACAAGACACAGATCCTACTGTGACTTGTGTTTCTTTTTCCCTGGTACATCCTCAACCTTGGCAAAATAAACCTCTAAATTGAGACCTGCTTTAGACACTTTTTGGTTTACAAAACTTTTTGAGAGTGACCACCCTCACAATAAACATGAATATTTGTCTTTGTTGAACATTCATACAAACAAGTCTTTCCCTTGTCTAGTCTTCCAGTCAAATGCCCAATGCCCTCTTAATTTTGTATCTCGGAATGGCTCTATATTGTTGTCCCAAAGACAGCTGGACTTAGAAGCCTTGAAATGGGGAAAGATTGGAAAACTTTTTTGAGAAAATCCACATAGTTTTCACACTTCCCCCTGGCACATGTTATATAACTATAATCCATGACAACCAATAGCCAATGACATCAAAACACGGGAGAAGGTACAGCCTCACTCTACTAGCTTCCTCATTTCCACACTCAAGACTGAATTTTTTTTTGAGATGGAGTTTTGCTGTTGTTGCCCAGGCTGGAATGCAACAGCATGACTTCGGCTCACCGCAACCTCTGCCTTCTGAGTTCAAGCGAATCTCCTGCCTCAGCCTCCCAAGCTATTGGGATTACAGGCAGGTGCCACCATGCCCAGCTAATTTTGTATTATTAGTAGAGACAGGGTTTCTTCAGGTTGGTCAGGCTGGTCTCGAACTCCCGACCTCAGGTGATTTGCCCGCCTCCCAAAGTGCTGGGATTATAGGCTGAGCCACCGCACCCGACTCAAGACTGAATTTTTAAGACTGGAACTGACTTTGCCCCAGTTTCCTTTAGCTTTCTAGAGGATGCATTGTAAGATTATCTTCCTCCCTCCTTTTGTAAAAATAATCTCCCTTTTTAATCCTTTTCTCTTTCTAAACTCAGTCAAAAATGAGTACAAATCCAAGCTCTGCCTATGCTACCAGGGTTTCCTCAGGTAAATACTTCTATGAGAACTCAGCTTCCTCACATATAAAGGGGAATAATAGCTAACCCACAAGGTTGTTATGACAATCAAATTAGAGAATGAAAAAGTTCTCAGCAGGATGCCTGAATCACAGATTTTTGGCAAATTTTAGCTCCTCTGTCTATATATTGTCTATGCTAATTATAAAATGAATTTTTAAAAATTCATTTGTACATACTACTGAAATGTAGAATTGTCCTTATTTAGAGGCATTAAAGCTGAGCACAGCGGTACATGCTTATAGTCCCAGCTACTAGGGAAGCTGAGGTAGGAGGATCACTTGGGGCCAGGAGTTCAAGACCAGCCTAGGCAATAACAAGACCCTATCATATTAAAACAAATTTTTTTTAACAGAGGCATTAAAAGTAATCTAGAAGAAACAGAATTAGATAAATAAGAGTTCCCTTTTGTTTATTCAGTGTAAACAGAGATCAAATCCTTAATGTTCTGCTTGATCTTCACTCTAGCAAGTATCTGCCCAGCAAGCCTTAGAATAATGGAGCTGAAAAGGTAGGAGTGGAGGTGCAGTCATGGGTGTGCATTTCTGACACCATCTCATGGATCTTCATCTAGCTTTGTCCTCCTTGGACCCAGATATAAAGTAGAAGAGTTGATTTTAAGGCCTCTGAATAATAATCTTCCCTGATTAAACCTCTGGAAAACCTCTTTGGAAAAATAATCCCTGAACTTCAGTCTAGAGGCTGAGTCATACAACAGGCCTCTTCCAAATGAATAGTTGTTCCTAACACTATGTATCAGCCAGGTTCCCATGGAAAGGTAAGAGGCCTCAGGCATCTGCTGAAGGACTGTCCTAAAAGATCTTCAATAAGCAAATTCTTTTCTGGACTTCCATAAACAGGGACAGACAATTTTAACTTGAGGTCAACAGTCTGAGTCTAGCTCCTAAAACTAAAGTGTTTTCCACACCAGTAATATTCAATTACAATCTTATCTTCCTGGGTGCAGGAGAAAGACAAGGTTCATTTCCTCCACCTACCTAGAAAGGGTCTACATAATGAACTCCGCCTTTACTCGCTTTTTCTCTTCAAACATTCACCTTATCTTATGTAAAATGTAGGTTCACTGGGCACTAACCAAAGTGTCCCAGGAATGTAACCACTGCCTTACATCATACCTTCCCCTCTTCCTACATGCCTTCCCCTGCTTTAAGGAAATGTATAAATATTAACCATATTAATAATTAAATATTATATAAATATATAAATAAAATAATTAAATATTAAACATAAATATTAAATATATAAACCTCTGGAAAACCTCTTTGGAAAAACAGCCACAGATGTGTCTGTGCTAATGTTTTTCCCAGACATGCCCTAAAGCTGATTTAATAAATATAGAGGAGTGAGACTTATACCTCAATCACTCATTTTGGTTGTCAATTTCATCAAAATGAAAGTTCCTTAGATCTTCAGTGGAAAGTTAGAAGGAATATCTTAATGGATTTCCTGGATCTCACAGCTAGAAAACCTAGTAATCCAATGTTCCCTGAAAGAATATGTAAATAACCTATAAACCAAAAATGAAATTCTAAGCCCTGCAACCAACTTAATGGACCTCTCCTCTCAGTCAAGGGACTTCAAAAGTAAACTGAAAAACTAGTTCAGGTCATGGTGGGAAGAGTAGTGGGGGCGGGGTGGTGAGGGCTGTCAGTCATACCTCACTATAATCTCCTCCCTTTGGAATTCCAGAAAAACTGACCAGCATTAACATTAAAACAGAGATCTTAAGACTTACAAAACAGATTCTTGTAGCAAGAGATACCAAACTCCAATGTGACTCTAGCATAGCATCACATGACAAAATAGCAGGCCCTAAAGAAAGAAATTAAAGTGTTTTACCCCAAAACACATTTCTTTGACATACTTATAATGGCCCTGCAAAGCTATCTCTTTTGGGGAAAATCTACATTTTGTAGAGAATCCCTGTCCCTTTCCAAGTGTTCTCCGGATCCAGGAGAGGTTTAATTAAGAATCTAGCACCTTTTAAGGTCTGATCAGAGACATTTATCAGGCCAAGTGTGGTGCCTCACGCCTGTAATCCCAGCACTTTGATAGGCTGAGACAGGCGGATTTGAGCTCAGGAATCAGGAATTCAAGACCAGACTGGGCAACATGGTGAAACCCCATCTGTACACAAAAATACAAAAATTAGCTGGGTGTAGTGGCATGAGCCTGTAGCCCCAGCTACTTGAGAGGCTGAGGTGGGAGTATGGCTTGAGTCCAGGAGGCAGAGGTTGCAGTGAGCAGAGATCATGCCACTGCACTCTAGCCTACGCGACAGAGCCAGACCTTGTCCAGGAAAAAAAAAAAAAAGGAAAAAACAACCAGAGACATTTACCATCTTTCTCTCTAAAGCCTGCCATCTGGAGGTTTCATCTACATAATAAAAACCTTGATCTCTGTAACCCCTTATCTTAACCCAGAAACTCCTTTCTATTGATTTCAAGTCTTTAGACAATAACTTAACTCTTCCAATCAATTGCCAATCAGAAAATCTTTGAATCCACATATGACCTGGAAGCTCCCCCCCTTTTTAAGTTGTCCTACCTTTCCAGACCAAACCAATGCACACCTTACATGTATTGGTTCATGTCTGCCTATAACTTGCACCCCTAAAAGGTACAAAATCAAGCTATAACCCAATTACCCCGGGGAACATGTTCTCAGGACCTCCAGAGGCTGTGTCATGGGTCATGGTCCTCACATTTGGCTAAATAAATCTCCTTAAATATTTTACAGAGTTTGGATTTTTCATCAACAAAGCTAACAGCAAAACTGTGACATGCCATTTGAAACCAACTAGAAGCCAGTGGCAATTGCAGAACACCTTTAAAAAATGACTGACTTGCTGGGCACAGTGGCTCACACCTGTAATCCCAGCACTTTGGGAGGCCGAGGCAGGTGGATCTTGAGGTCAGGAGTTTGAGACCAGCCTGGCCAATAACAGTGAAACCCCATCTCTATTAAAAATACAAAAATTAGCCAAGCGTGGTGGTGGGCACCTGTAGTCCCAGCTACTCAGGAGGCTGAGGCAGGCTGACTGCTTGAACATGGGAGGCGGAGGTTGCAGTGAGCCGAGATTGCACCACTGCATTCCAGCCTGGGCAACAGAGGGAGACTCTGTCTCAAAAAAAAAAAGACTGACTCATCCACTGGGCTTTTTAGAATGCACATCTGACAAGAAAAGAAAAAGAAAAGCAGAAGGTGGGTTATTGACTTCTTCACAGTTCTCTAGTTTCACTAGTAGAGGATGTTTTCAAATTACAATTCATAATAACTATATATACACACACTCCCCACAAACCTGCAAAGAGAAAAGGTAACCCTTCCTCCTCTCTCTCCCACTCCAGTCCTCTCCCTGGTGATTCCAGCTCACCATTCTCAGAGAGGACCATTTGTGCAAAAGGAGACAGAAGAGAAAAGAGAGAAGAAAGAAGGTGCAGGGGCAGGGGAGAGAGGAGGGGGAGGAGAAAGAGAAAGAAAGAAACTACCTTTTACTGGTAGAGCTTTCAAAATGTACACACAGTATCAGGAAGGGAGGAAAAGGAAGGGAATGAAGGAGAGAGGAAGGATGGAAGGGATGGAGGGAGGGAGGAAGGAAGAAAGAAAGAAGGAAGGACAGATGGAAGGAAATGATGTAGAAACAATTTAAGGTTGCTGATCAAAAATTATCTTCTGCAAAAAGCCTGAGTATTTGACTCAACGTTGTCAAGCTGCCTAAATATCAGACAGATATCCATTTGCTTTAACAGCATCCTTCAGAAAATGTAATGTCTCTGTAAACTGCAGAACTCTTCCATTACTCACACATTGCTGTGAATTAGAGCCAGTTGCCTCCTAATACCTAAATGAGATCATCACCAAGGGAGGACAATCATGGGACAATCATCTATGAATGGTTCTTTATGTTTCCTGTATTTTACATAACTTATCTCAGATTCTTCATAACGGGTGCTAAAAGGTTATTAAGCCACATTTTAAATAAGGAAATTAAGCTCAGAAAGGAAGAGAAACTTTACAAATCACATGTCCAACAGGTGGAGCTGTGATTTGAATCCAGTTGCCAGCTTACTAAGTGAAGGACTAAAGAGTAGAAGTCAGTGAGAGAGGTAGAGAAAACAAAGATGCTGTGCAAAGAGCAACCCTCAGGGTTTTTGTCTGTGGCATTCCCTGCACGCTGCTGTGCCATGAAGCAGGCATGGGCTTCCACCTCCAAGACTCAGAACTCAAGGTGGTACCTACCACAGCTGTTGGCATTATAAGCTGCCTAGGTCCAAATAATTACAAATCCTGGTCTGTACATAACTACAAAACAGGCTTTTGTGGTCAGGCCTGGGAACCATACCACAATTCACAATCTGACCCCTTCATAAAGTGGGTCCTCTCTGTGCATGAGGATGGCAAAGCAGAAAGGATATGCAGTGTCCCTAGAGCAGCAAGTCTGACTCAACCTTTCAAATTCCTCAGATTTCTAGAGGGAGGCTTGGAGTAAATGTTTTCTTGCCTACTTTTTGTGGCCAGTTTATAAACACCCAGAAGTTGTCAAATGTCATGTCAAATCCCACACAAATTATATGCATTCATTCCCACGGTTTCTTTGTAGAATAAGGCAGTCTCAAGACAAATTGGTATGGATGATGGAATTCTGTGAACAAAATTATCTTAAAGTTGATAATAATAATGGGGTGGAGGGGGGTGATTCATGGAACAAGCAAGCAAAATCTGCTTTTGTCTAGTCACGCTTCCTGCCAGCAGCATTTTCCTATTAATAATATGTAAGTATTATGAGCCAGCTCCACACACAGCTATAGACTACTGCCCACCCCAACACATAGAAATCACCAATAGAAACCAACAATAAAATTCTAAACCCCCAACTGACTGAATGGACCTCCTCCTCTCAGCCAAGGGAACTTCAAAGAAACCAAAAAACTAGTTCAGGCCATGATGGGAAGGGGGGTTTTCAGACATGCTTCATTATACCCTTCCCCCTTTCGAATTCAGGCACAACTGACCAGCGTTAACATTAAAACAGAGATCAGGTCTTTTTTCTGATCCTAAAGAGATTAGCTAGGTGTCTAGCACCTTTTAAAGGTTTGAGTAGGAAACATCTGCCATGGCATCCACCTGTGCAACCTCACTACATAAGAACCTTGGGGCCCTGGAGCTATGGTTCAGGCCTGTAATCCCAGCACTTTAGGAGACCAAGGCGGGTGGATCACCTGAGGTCAGGAGACCAGCCTGACCAACATGGTGAAACCCCATCTCTACTAAAAATACAAAATTAGCTGGGTGTGGTGGCACACGCCTGTAGTCCCAGGTACTTGGGAGGCTGAGACAGGAGAATCGCTTGAACCTGGGAGGTGGAGATTGCAGTAGGCCGAAATCTCGCCACTGCACTCCAGCCTGCCTGGGCAACAGAGCAAGACTGTTTTGTTTGTTTGTTTGTTTGTTTGTTTAAAAAAAAAAAAAGAATCTCAGTCTTCACAACACCTTATCTTAACCCAGTCACTCCTTTCTATTCACAACTCCTATCTTAACCCAGTCACTCTTCTATTGATTCCAGGTCTATAGATAATAATTCTTTAATAAAACCAATTGCCCATCAGAAAATCTTTGAATCCACCTGTTACCTGGAAGCCCCCACCTCTTCGAATAGTCCTGCCTGCCCAGACCAAACCAATGTATACCTTACATATACTGTTGTCTTATATCCATCCCCCTAAAAAGTATAAACCCAAGCTATAACCCAGCCACCTTGGATACATGTTCTCAGGACCTCTTGAGAATGTGCCTTGGACCATAGTCACTCATATTTGGTTCAGAATAAGCTTCTTTAAATATTTTACAGAGTTTGATTCTTTTCATTGACACGAATTACAACATTAAGTTCCACTAGGAGCTAACATAAATTTTAACTGCTTTTATATTACAGTTGACCTTTAAACAACATGGGTTTGAACTGCCTAGATCTACTGCCTGGATCTATTCAGCCTCTGCCACCTGAGACAGCAATACCAACCCCTCCACCTCCTCTTCCTCAGCCTATTCAACCTTGTGAAGACGATGAGGACAAAAACCTTTATGACGAACCACTTCCATTTAATGAACAGTAAATATACTTTCTTTTCCTTAGGATTTTCTTAATAACACTTGCTTTTCTAGCTTACTTTATAAAAAGAATGCAGTATATAATACACATAACAAAAAATATGTGTAATCTACTGTTAATGTTATCGGTAAGACTTCCAGTCAACAGTAGTTAAGTTTTGGGGGAGTCAACAATTATACACAGATTTTTGACTGCATGGGGGATTGGCATCCCTAACCCTTGAGTTGTTCAAGGGTCAACTGTATAAATAAATACACAAGCACTACTAGTTGCAACTTTACTAATACAGTACTTACAAGCTGGCAAGATGAAAGCATTTATCCTAAAAACAAACAAACACCTCCTAACCAGTCAGAGCTTCATGAATATCACTTTGTTATTTCTCCTACATTTCTGGGAGTTATCTGGTTGTTTGATTACGAAATGGAAAGTCTCCCTAGTTGTGGAGGTCTCCCCTGAATGCAGTATGCCGAATTCCTGGACAGTCCAATGCTCCAGCTCAGATGGAACAATTTGATATGGACTTAATTCGTCTGCACTCTTATCATCTCCATGCCTATCTTCTTAAATCTCCCAAATTTGTTCACCCATGTTTCATCTCAAGGTTAATAATGTGACCCAGCAAAAACTGGCTTTTTCTTTCTTTTACATCTTTGTAAAGTTCAGCACCCTAAACATAGTTGATACACAAACACATTTCTGAGACAACAGTTTATTGAGCAAATCACACATTTGATTTTGTGTAACGAGAAACAATCTCAATCTCTTGAGATCTTTTAACTTGAAGCCCTTATGTTCTAATTCACCTGGGATCCATTAAGCTCCTAAAATTGCAGGCAAATTTTTGGAGTGCTTTCATTTTTCTCAAGGTAGAGTCCATAGCTTTTATTAGATTTTCAAATGGGGGGCGGTTATAAGAGGAAAATAAGATTAACATACACCATTATAATTAATCTATTAGTTCATTTTCACGCTACTGATAAAGACATATCTGAGAGGGGACAATTTACAAAAGACTGAGGTTTAATTGACTCACAGTTCCACATGGCTGGGGAGGCCTCACAATCATGGTGGAAGATGAAGGAAGAGCAAAGGGACATCTCACATGGCATCCAGCAAAGAGAGAAATAAGAGTCAAGGGAAAGGGGTTTCCCCCTATAAAGCCATCAGATCTCGTGAGACTTATTCACTACCATGAGAACAGTATGGGGGAAATTGCCCCCATGATTCAATTATTTCCACTGGGTCCCTCCCACAACATGTGGGAACCATGGGAGCTACAACTCAAGATGAGATTTGAGTGGGGACACAGCCAAACTATATCAGTCTTGTAAAGAATACTAAATAGGCCGGGTGCAGTGGCTCATGCCTATAATTCTAGCACTTTGGGAGGCCGAGGCAGGAGGACTACCTAAGCTCAGGATTTTGAGACCAGCCTGGGCAATACAGTGAAACCTCATCTCTATTAAATAAAAATAAATAAATAAATAAATAAATAAATAAATAAATAAATGCATATAATGAAGAATACTAAATAGGCTGGATGTGGTGGCTCACGCCTGTAATCCCAGCACTTTGTGAGGCCTAAGCAGATCATCTGAGGTCAGAAGTTTGAGACCAGCCTGGCCATCGTGGTGAAACCCCTCCTTTACTAAAAAAATACAAAAAAATTAGCTGGGCGTGGTGGCATGCACCTGTAGTCCTAGCTACTTGGGAGGCTGAGGTAGGAGAATTGCTTGAACTCAGGAGGTGAAGGTTGCAGTGAGCCAAGATTGTGCCACTGCACTCCAGCCTGGATGACAGAGAGAGACTCTGTGTCAAAAAAAAAAAAAAAAAAAAAGAATAAATACATACAAAATCAAATAGGCTCGCACTTATTAGGTGTGGGACCTAGGGTAAATCACTCAATCTCTTTAAAGCCTTAGTTTTCTTTTCTACATACTGAGGATAATAATAGCATCTACCTTATAATGTCAGAGAAGATAATCTATACCAACATCAACTAATCAGGACAACTATACAAATTGGACAAAATATATTTTAAAATATCAAAAAATTAAAAAGCAACAAATTACCATACCCGAAGAAAAGACAGGCTCAAGGGGGAGAGCTCTGTATTTTAGAGTGACAGTTATTTTGGGAGGCATGTGCCTCTTCCATAAGGGGCTGCTGAGCAGCTGAGAGTCTGGATGTGCTTTTAACAGAATCCTGGACTAGGGGGACCAGGATAGGAGTTAGTACCATCAAAGAAGTAGGGCAGCTAATGATGCCACCTTTTCCTCTTTGGGTTGGGACGATGGAGGGCTATGACCTAATCATAACTGTAAATTCTAAGTAGGCAAATCCACTCAAGTGAGAGCTCAGCTTGAAAATATATCAGTACCACTGGGCACGGTGGCTCACGCCTGTAATCCCAGCACTTTGGGAGGCCGAGAAGGGTGGATCACGAGGTCAGGAGATTAAGACCATCCTGGCTAACACGGTGAAACCCCGTCTCTATAAAATACAAAAAAATTAGCTGGGCGTGGTGGCGGGCGCCTGTAGTCCCAGCTACTCGGGAGGCTGAGGCAGGAGAATGGCGTGAACCTGGGAGGCGGAGCTTGCAGTGAGCGGAGATCGTGCCACTGCACTCCAGCCTGGGCGACAGAGAGAGACTCCGTCTCAAAATAAAAAAAAAAAAAGAAAGAAAAGAAAATATATCAGTACCAAAATTTAGTGATTTTAGTTTGCAACTGGCAAAAAAAAAATTTCTCATAGAAAATAATATTATCTTCTCCTTCAGATTCGTTTCACAAAGTAGAAGTACAATGTCCAGTTCATAATCAAAAGTAGCCAGACATAAAAAATGACATCAGAGCATGAATGAAAACTAGGAGAGAAAAACAGACAATAGAACAGGCTTATAAGAGCTCGAGATACTTAAGTTAATTGAAGTCTTACAAGAACCATACTTGCTCAAAAAAGCCAAAAAAATAAGATTGAGAATTGTAAGAACTGAAAATTAGACAATCAAATAGAAATAGAATCAAATAGAAATTTTTGATTTAAAAAATAATTAAAAGCGGTTGGGCTGAACAGATTAAATGTAGTTAAGGAGATAGTTATTAACTTGGAACAGAGATCAGAAAAAAGTAGCCAAAATGAAGTAAAACTTAAAAGGTAACAGACATAGAAGATACGATGAGAATGTCTAACATATATGTAATTGGAGTGCCAGAAAGAGAGATGAGGGAATGAAAGAAAGGCAATATTTGAAGAGACAGTGGATGAGAAGTCTACTAACTCACGGAAAGACATATTAAAGAACACCTACTACCCCTAAGCAGGATTTTTAAACATCCACAAATTATCTAGATCATACTAAAACTGCAGAAGACCAAAGTCAAACAGAAAACCCTAAAAAGAGTTAGAGAAAAAAGACATATTTCTCACAAAAGAACAACAATTCAGAGTGACAGTTTAACTCAAAAGAAATAATGTCTCAACCACGCTTTTTAAAAACATATTAAGTGCCAACCTTTCAAAATAAAAATATCCTTCAAGAAAGAAAGTATAATGAAGACATTTGGAGACATACAAAAACTGAGAAAAGCGGTGACAAGCAGGTCCTGACTAATGGAAAGAGTAAAGGATGTTTTTCCTGGCAGTGGAAAACGGATTCCAGAAAAACCATCAGAGAGGGAAGAAGAAAGTAAAACAAAAACGGTAAACATGTAGAGATCCAACTGAATATAAGCTTTAAAATTAGTAATAACTGCATATCCTTGGGTTGAAAATATGTTAAGAATTAAAATACACTATTACAACAAAAATGGTATGTAAATTGGGGGTGGGGAGTTAAAGTATTCCATGGTCTTTGCATTACATGAGAAAAGATTTAACATGTCAATTTAAAAAATAAAAAATAATGGCCAGGTGCAGTGACTGACACCTCTAATCCCAGCAATTGGGGAAGCTGAGGTGCGAGAATCACTTGAAGCCAGGAGTTTGAGACCAGCCTGGGCAACATAGTGAGACCCTGGCTTTCCTTTAAAAAAAAAAAGGTTAAAAAAAAAAGGACTGGTTAACAATATAATTTGATGAGTCAAAACTGCATATGTAATATCCAGAATAACCACTAAAGAATAATAAAATGAATATAGAACTTCTAGCTAATAGAGTCTCAAAAATTGTAACTTAAAAAAAATTATTCCCATATCCCACCAAAAGGCAAGTCACATGGACATTAACTAAATAATACAATTAAGAGTGAAAAAATTTCAAAATTGAATAAGAAAAAGTCAACTGCCCGGGTATGGGGGCTCACACCTGTAATTCCAGCACTTTGAGATGTCAAGGTAGGAGAATTGGTTTAGGCCAGGAGTTTGAGACCAGCCTGGCCAATATAGTAAGACCCCATCTCTATTTATAAAAAAATAATTAAATTATTAAACATTATAAAAAGGAAATAAATCAACTATCTGCTATTTATAAAAGACATATCTAAAACATAAGGATAGAGAAGAGTTGAAAGTAAAAGTATGAAAAAGAGATACTATAAAAATACTAACCAAATAAATCTATTCCAACCATAAGAATGAGACAAAAGCAATTCTGGAAATATATGTGAATATTTCATAATGATAAAATGCTCAATTCACCAGGAATATATTACAATTATAATGCAATAATGCTATATTATTAGGATTGCTTTATAAATGCAAGTTCAGGTAAACACTTGAAAATCAGTTGCTATAAGTTACCACACTAACAGGATAAAGGAAAAATCATGATTACATTGATAAAAATGGAAAAGCATTTCTTAAAACTTCAGCATCCAAATATAATCAAAAACTCTTGGCAAACTAGGAATAAGAACCCCTCAAAATAAAATAAAATGAAAACAGGCAAGGAGCACAAAAAAAAAAAAAGAAACAAAAAGTTTTACAAAAATTACCATACTTAACAATGAACAAATGTTGAAAGTCTTTCTTTTAAGACCTGGGAAGGGATAAGAGTACGTACAATTGCCACATCAATTCATAATTGTATATGAGATCCTAGCCTGTCAAGAAAGGCAAAGACAATTTTTAAAAGCATAGGAATTAAAAAAGAAATAAACTGTCAATATTAGCAGGTGATATGGTTGTCTATGTAGGAAATAAAAAAAAAGAATTTACAGATAAATTACTAGAATTCATTTCTTAAGTTAGCTACATTCTGGATATAGGTGAATATATAAAACAACTCTATTTCTACATCCCAGCAAAAAAGAAGCAGAAAATAAAATTTTAAAAAGACAGAATATACAACAGAGTGAAAAAAATATGAAATACCTAGGAATAAATATAATAAATGAAGCTTAAAACCTCTACAAAGAACACTATAACACTGAGAAAAAATTTTAAAGATCTAAATAAATAAAGGAATATACCATGTTCATGGACCAGAAGACTTGATACTAGAAAAGTAAAAATTTTGCCCAAATTTATTTATAGACTCAATGTAATGTCAATCAAAATCTCAATAGTTTTAACATCTTTGTTGCTGCTGTTGTTTTGTTTTGGTGAGACTTTGCAAGCTGATTCTAAAATACAGATGGGTCCCAACTTACAATGGTTCGACTTACAAATTTTTTTTTAGTTTATAATGATGCAGAAACTATACAAATTCGGTTTGCTCCTTGACTTACAATAAGGTCACATCTGGATAAACTCACTGTAAATTGAGGATATTTTAAGTTAAAAAAATGCATCAATATTTTCAACTTACTGAAACATAACTCCACTGTAAGTAGAGGAGCATCTGTATTGTACTCAAAGAATAGTCAAGAAACCTGTAGAGAATAAAGAACAAGATAATACAACTTTATCTACTGCATATAAACTCTTACTATAAAAGTACAGTACACAATTACCCATGTAACTGTGCATGTAATCCCTGAATTTAAAAGAAAATTAAAACTACAGTGTGGTGTTGGTGCAAGAATATACTAATAAACAAAAGAAATAGACTAGAAAACCCAAAACAGACCCACACATATGGGTACTTGATTTATGACAAACATAGCTCTACAGAACAGTGAAGACAGAATAGCCTTCCCAACAAATCACGCTGGGGCAAATGAATGTCCACAAAAAATTTAAAATACAATACTTAACCCCTACTTCACACAATATGCAAAAATTAATTCCCAGTGATCTATACATGTTAAGGTGGGGGTTAAAACTGTTACATTTCTAGAATATAGAAGAATGTCTTTATAACCACAGAGCAGGAAAAGACTTATTGAACAGAACACAATAAAATATTAACCATAAAGGAAATGGTATCTAAAAGGAAATAGTATCTAAAAAGGACTTAAGGAATTTTAAAAATTAAGAATCTCTGTTCATCCTTTACAGAGTAAATAGGTAAGGAACAAATGAAGATTTTGCCACACATGTAACAGTGGGCTCATACCCAGAATATATTTTTTAAATTTCTACAAGTTAGTAAGAAAAAAGACAATCCAGTTGAAAAATGGACAAGAGACTTGAACAATCATATCTCAAAATATTCCAAATGGCGAATAAACATATGGAAAAATGCTCAACTTCATCAGTCAGGAAAAAGCAAATTAACCCTGCGATGTGACATTACTCCAAAACCACAACAATGGCTAAAATTACAAAGACTGACAGTGTTGACAAGGATATGTGATGGAACAAGGGAAACTTCCATATGCTGCTGGTGGGATTATATTGGTACAACTACTCTGGAAAACTGTTTGGTATCATCTACTGAAGTTGATAATACATTATAAGCTAGCAATTCCTCTCCTGTTTATAGAGCAAATAGTAATGTATGCCCACAGGCACCAAGAAACATGTCCCAAAATGGCCACAGCCACATGATCTATAATGCCCCCAAATGGACCATCCAATGGTCCACCAACAATACAGTTGATAAACACATAAATAAATTGTGGTATACTCATATCATAGTTTTCTACACAGAACAGAAAAATGAATGAATTACAACCACCAGCAACAAAATGAATATCACATGCACAAGGCTGAGCAAAAGAATCCAGACACAAACAAATACATACTCTATAATTCCATTTCATTTCTTGCCAAAAAAAAAAAAAAAGGCGAAACCAAAATATAGAGTTTAGGGATATGTTCTTTGGAAAAACTATAAAGAAAATCAAGGAAGTATTTACAAAAAAAACATGAGGACAGTTTTTATCTTTGGGGGAGGTGACAATGATTGGCTGAGAATCACAAGGGGGCTTTTGGCACAATAGCAGTGTTCTATTTTTTTAATCCTGGTGTTGGTTGCCAAGTGTTCACTTTGTACTAGATCACTGCACTTTGCATCTGATGTCTGTAATTTTATGTATATGTATGAAATCTGTCAAAGGGACTTAAATAAATCAATCAAATGCATCCACAATAGAAGAAGGACTTCATTGCATCAATGCCTATACATATTGCTTGGAATCAGGAACCCAGAATATCTTAATTTTTAAAAAATGTTAAGTGTCCTCAACTTTGACCCATTGTTTTTTACAGCTTTCTGTGCTAATCTTTCCATGACAATGATTTCAATGATTCCATTAGTAAGTGTAATTGCTGTGATTTCTCAATTTACAAGATGTAATTTTACCTATGTGAAATAAGTCATTGATGACAAGATGAGATTTCAAGTGGACTGTAGTCAGTTATAGCTCTAAAAACCGGTAAGAACACAATACAAATGTTAAGCAGAAAAAGAAGGCTCTGAATCCCTGAATTTTTCACATCCTATTGCAAACGATACAGGTAAATGAATGCTTAATGTTTACAGGGTGTAGGAGGGTTAACTGCAGAAGGAAATGATCTTTTTTACTACAGTAAATTATCTACTCTATGTTGTTGTCCTAGGCTTAAAGGACTACGTGGGCCTGTCGAGGTGGCTCACGCCTGTAATCCCAGCACTTCAGGAGGCCAAGGTGGGCAAATTAATTTGAGATCACGAGTTCAAGACCAGCCTGGTCAACATGGTGAAACCTCGTCTCTATTAAAAACACAAAAAAATTAGCTGGGCATGGTGGTTCATGCCTGTAGTCCCAGCTACTCAGGAGGCTGAGGCAGGAGAATCGCTTGAACCCGGGAGGAGGAGGTTGCAGTGAGCCAAGATCGTACCACTGCACTCCAGCCTGGGCAACAGAGCAAGACTCTGTTTCAAAAAAAAAAAAAAGGACAATGTAGGCTGACTCCAATATTAGACATGTAAATTACACATTAACATTTAGAGTTAGATAAATTCTACAAAGTGAACTGGAAAATCCTGGTATCAGATCACTAGTCAGTATTTCCAGAATGGGGCCTGGAGCTCTGCACATTTATCTTTTCCGGTAGAAGCAAGATCCTTCAAACATACCAGTATATATTGTACCACATGACACTTGAATTTTAATCTTGAGAAAATTAGTTTATAAATATAATTATAAGTAAATACATATATCAAGAATCTTCATTTCATAGCACAGCATTTGAAAGCAACAATTTACCTAGTGTGCAAACCCCAGGTGATATATGAGGTTGATAAATGCTCAACTCTGAGGAGGTCAAAGTTCATCTCTTTTTTGCAGTCTCCTTCCTAGTGAAACTTCTACTATTTCTTCTACTAACTTTTTCACTGTACAAAGTATTCCAGTTCTGTTCGTTCTAAATAACGCAAAGAGGGAGAAGGTCCAATTTCTCTAGTATGGTATGAGTTCAAGATTATTTCGAATATGGCACTACTTTGGATATGGGTCTAACTGATCTTATTATCCTGAATGATATGATATGGCTTCAGCAACAATTACAATAATACCTTGAAGGAAGGGGGTTTAGGGAAGATGTGATTGAGCCAAAATAGTTAAAACGCAGTTATACAGCCAATTATTTTTACTACTAGAACCAGACAGCTTGCTTTGCTTTATTTTTAATCAGGTGAAACAAAAGAATTCCTGTTTCCTTATCAATTCTCTTTGGTCATAACTCATCTAGGAAACGACCACATCAGTTCCTTACTGATCGCTTCCCTGGAAACAAAAGAGCATTTTACACCTGATCCTGCTGTTGCCAGTAAAGAAAGTGGAGTAAAAATTAACCTTCTTCCTTCCGTCTTCTCCATTTGGAAAACAGTATTTTTAAGGGGGGGAGGGGAAGGGAATGCTGCATTCAATTTATAGAGGATAATACATTCCCTCCGCCCCAGACTCACTCTTTTCCATTCTCCTCAACATCATCCACTTAAAGATCGCTCAGTACCCTAAGGGCCCCAAAGCCTGACAGAGTCAAAAAAGAAGCATCTCTGCCCAACCTGAACAGCACGACTTTCGAAGCCTCGCACACAACGAGGCAGGGCGAGTCGCCCAGCCCCAGGGGACCGGGCGGCGTCTCCGGAGCCTGCAGCCCAGGGCCGCGGGCGGCGCCGCAGCGCTCCCGGCTCCCCTCCTGCAGGGATCGGCCAGGGTCCTTACCCGCCAGTCCGCCGCCGCCGCCTCCATCGCCGGCGTGGCCCTTCCTCCGCTGTAGGATGAAGTATGGGTTGGCCCTCTCGGTGATCCACAGCGCGTTGGCCAGCAACACCTCCTCGGGGTTCACCCACATGGTCCGGGACGCCGCGGGCGGGCGCACAATGGGCCCGTGGGTCGGGTCCTGCACCCACCACCGCGACAGGCGCGCACTCCTGGGCACACGCGCGCCCGACCGCCCGCCCGACCGCTAGGTGCGGCGGCAGCGGCAGGCGACTTCAGGGGGCGGCCTGCGGCGACCGGGCCACAACAAAGCCCCAGGAGGAGGCCGGGGAGGACGGCGAGGACGCGGGCGCGGCGAGCAGCATCCTCCCCGCAGCGCCGCCGCCCCGCGAGAGCCCGCGGCCGCAGACGCCCGGGCCTGGCGCTCTGCAGCCCGGCTCCGGCCCACGGCGGCGGGAGGAGCTGGAGGAGGAGGAAGAGGAGGAGGAAGGGAGCGGGAGGAGGAGGAAGTGGTATAGCTCAGTCCCGGGATGCGGCTCGGCGGCGGGCAGGGCTGCGGGCCACCCGAGTGGATTCGGCCCCGCGGTCAGGGCCAAGCTGGGCTGGGGCGCTGCTGCTCCCGCGGCGCAGACCGGAGCTCCAGGGCCCCTGCCGTCTCTACCTGCTGGAGCTAGCGAAGTGGCCGCGCCTTAACGCGCCGTGTCGGGACCAGTGGCGCCACTAGCGAAGCCCAGCTCCCAGCTGGAAGGACGCTCCGGACACTGCGAATGAATGACGACAACGCGGCTCACTTGGAGCGGGTCCGGTTTTCCGCGGACTCGGTACCTCCGCGGGCTCTGTGCGCCGAGCTGGGCAGCTGTGGCTGGCTTCGGGGGAACCTTCGGGGGAAGCTCCTGGGGACCGTGTGCCAAGCACTGGGCCCGACGCCCATCCCAGCAGGGAGGACGCCGCCAGCCTGCGTGGGTGTGTGTGTGCTGTTTGTGTTTAAGGTTGACGCTCTGTGTGATAGCGCCACCCCTTTTCCCAGGAAACGTGTTTCAAGGTTCCAGACCTGGAGCTCGGTTAGAGACCCGGGTCGGAAGCCAACGCAGCCAATGGTCGTCGATGTTTTTGTTTCCTGCATCCCCAGGGCAAGTCATGCGCTAAACTTGTCGCCGCTTGTGACCCCTCCCCCTCTCCATTCCATTGTAATTAAAGTGGCCTAGCTAAGTGCATTACATCACTTCTTTCCTTGACCTGTAGGGCATGAGCAATAGCGAAGTTGGAAGCGGCCCAAAAGCTTAGACCAACTAATTCACACCACAGCTGTTCCTATATCGCATTTGGGGCTTCGAAAACTGGGCATGGCAGAATTTTAAAATTTATCCACGCTTGGTAGATGGATTTTTTTTTTTTAATCAGTGAAACCCGAAACACACAAAGCAGGCCAGCTTTATCCCTAGACAGTTTCAGTTTCCCCAAATACTTCGAGCTTCCTGTGGTGATCACAGCCCATCTGCCTGCATATCTGATGACTTTTTTTTTTTTTTTTTTTTTTTTTTTTTTTGCCATCCCGTCCAGGAGATCTGGAAGATAGTTTAGGCAAAAAAAAAAAAAAAAAAAAAAAAAAAAAAAAGGCTCCTCTTCTCAAATGATGGGAATTTAGCAGACCCTGCTTTGTTGTGGATGCTGGGCGATCCTAGGGACTTTTCCCTTTCCAAATGAGTAAAGATTCAAATGAGACTTTCTTGTGTGGGCTTCAAAATTGTGACTTTTGTAGCTCCGACTTGAATTGTTGAATTCCTTCAAATAGTAGACTGAGCAAATCACCAGCCATTCTAATGAGACTGCCATTGCATCTGTTCGCTTCCTACCCCTTGGGCTCTCAAGGAATGGAAGTTTCCCTTGATGTTACCACACAGACTGATCTACCTCTTCCAGGCATCAGTGGAAACCTGATATATTTAACACAGACTCAAAAAAGTCATTTGGCACTTTTGGTCACAGTGCAGTGCCTTCAGTCACAAAATCTGCAAATGAAAAGCAAACAATAAGATTACAAGTCATACATATGTAAAAATTAATATATCATGTAACTTTTATATTTTTGAAGTGTTTCCATAGGTATTCTTTTACTTGATATAATTGGTATTTTAAAAAACTAAGTGCCTTTATACTATGTCAGGGTTTGGAAAATGATACCACAAAGCATGGTGCTTTGGCATGCTGAGTACTTTGAACTGAAGGAGATTGAAAGGCCTCAGAAGCAGTTTCTCTCTGACCTTCTCCTGCCCTCCTGTCTCCCACCTCTCTCCCCCAAAGTGAGTCATGGAAACTGAAGGTCAGTCATAGAAACTAAAATCCCTCTCCCCAAAGCAAGCTACAAAACCTAGAAATATTACCATTCCTCACTTTTCTGTGTAAGAACAGGCATAAAGAATAGAGAAATAAAGAAATTATCTACCCTACCTTGTCTGATAGTAGGTCTCCTTTCCAAAGGAGTCCTGCTCTAAACCCAGCAGGAGGGAAAGTTACATGGAGAGGCCAAGAAGAATCTGAAAAGACAGGCTGGGTCTCTGTTCTCAGTCGAGAACCATTGGATCTTACCCTTCTGTCCAACCACATCTACGTGGCTGCCCACTCTTCATTGAACCTAAGCACAAAAATGGACAGAGCGAGACTCTGTCTCAAAAAAATAAACAGGCTGGGCACAGTGGCTCACGCCTGCAACCCCAGCATTTTGGTAGGCGGAGCCAGGAGAACCCCATCTCTATTAAACCAGAGAGACCCTATCTCTGTTTTAAAAAATAGGTTTCCCTGGGTCTTTCCGTCTTCATTTCTGAAGGTTCCCATGTCACCTAAAACTTTGATTAAACAAATGTGTTATGCTTTTCTATTGTTAACCTGTCTTTTGTTATAGGTGTGTTGGCTATGACCCTTATGGGAAGGAAAGATATCACACCTTTTCCCCTACAACAATCTTTTGTTTTTGTTTTGTTTGGGAGAAAGTCTCACTCTGTCACCTAGGTTGGAGTGCAGTGGCACGATCTCAGCTCACTACAACCTTCACCTCCCAGTTCAAGCGATTCTCCCACCTCAGCCTCCTGAGTAGCTGGGACTACAAGTGCCAGCCACAACGCCCAGCTGATTGTTGTATTTTTAGGAGAGACGGGGTTTAACCATGTTGGCCAAGCTGGTCGTGAACTCCTGACCTCAAGTGATCCGCCCGCCTCAGGGCCTCCCAAAGTGCCTGAAGCCACCATGCCTGGCCTACAACAATCTTTTGGCGTTCCCTTGGCATGCTGCTTCAAGTTGTGGTTTCACACCAAAACCTATACCCTAGCCCCAAAATGTAAGTTACTTTGGCCTTTTTTATATACTGGTACCAAATGCTATTTACTTATACAATTTATGCATTCATTTATTCACTTACTCAACATATAATTATTGAATGCCTGCTATACCCTAGGCCTTGGAATAAAAAGTGAACAAGGCCAGGCGTGGTGACTCATGCCTGTAATCTTAGCACTTTGGGAGGCTGAGGCGGGTGGATTGCCTGAGCTCAGGAGTTTGAGACCAGCCCGGACAACACAGTTAAACCCCATCTCTACTAAAATACAAAATATTAGCTGGCATGGCACTGTGCACCTGTAGTCCCAGCTACTCAGGAGGCTGAGGCAGGAGAATTGCTAGAACCCGGGAGGCGGAGGTTGCAGTGAGCCGAGATCGCACCACTGCACTCCAGTCTGGACGACAGAATGAAAAAAAGTAAACAAAACTACAAAGTCCCTGCTTTTGTGAAGATTAAAGTGTAACCAAAACAAGTTTATAAAAATTTGCTTTGAGAACAAGATAGGACACCAAGAGGAAAGAAGAAAAATTTTTAAATCCTTAGCCATTTTCTAGTTTCTTGGAAGACTTAGAGCACATTCTCTCTGGGAAATTAGGACTGCCGTTATTATCATGACTTGTGATAACCTGTAGTAAAAGGACATTGCAAAAAACTAGAGAAACTATAAGGAGTTTATGGTGGCTTTCCAGTCCCATACTGCTACCTACTCAATTAAATGTGACTTTGAAAAAACAAAAGACATCAAATATACCTAGACAAGAAATGACACAAGGAGAACCTAATTAATCTAACTAGTTCCTCTGTGAAATAGATGACTATTTTTAGCTTTCAATTTATTCTCACAGGTTTTAAGCCCTAGGATAGTCTCAGACCACCTGAGGAGGAAAAGCATTCAACAGATGGCTAGATAAGGTAGAGGGAGATGATGTCTTTCCCTCCCTCCCTCCTTCCTTCCTTCCTTCCTTCCTTCTTGCAGAGTCTTGCTCTGTCATGCAGTCTACAGTGCAGTGGCACGATCTTGGCTCACTGCAACCTCCGCCTCCCGGGTTCAAGCAGTTCTCCTGCCTCAGCTTTCCCAGCAGCTGGGATTACAGGTGCCCACGACTGTGCCTGACTAATTTTTGTGTTTTTTAAGTAGAGATGGGGTTTCATCATCTTTGCCAGTCTGGTCTTGAACTCCAGACCTCATGATCCACCCACTTCGGTCTCCCAAACTTCTGGGATTACAGGCATGAGCCACTGCGCCCAGCCTTGTTTTACTGTCCCTCAGATCTCTCACTCTCCCCTCCAACCCTAATAGGTTTCCTTTTTTTTTTTTTTTTTTTTTTTTTTTTTCTTTGAGACGGAGTCTCTCTCTGTCACCAAGCCTGAAGTGCAGTGCTGCCATCTTGGCTCACTATAACCTCTGCCTCCCAGGTTCAAGCGATTCTCCCAGGTCAGCCTCCCAAACAGCTGGGATTATAGGCGTGAGCCACCATGCCCAGCTAATTTTTGTATTTTTAGTAGAAATGGGGTTTTACCATGTTGACCAGACTGGTCTCAAACTCCTGACCTTAGGTGATCTGCCCGCCTTGGCCTCCCAAAGTGCTGGGATTATAGGCATGAGCCACCACGCCCGGCTGACCCTGATAGGGTTCTGACTGCTTGACGTTTGAGCAGTTAAGCCGTGTATTGCTTAGTGGGAAGATCTGACTGATGCAAAATTCCAAGTGTACTTAGTTAGTCTTTGGCAATTTCCACCCCCATTTCTGCAGTATGCCCTCCTTTTCTGCTTTTTCACCTTCACAGTGGTGTGTTTTCCTCCTTATCCTCACTCCTCTCCCACTCAGTCCTCTGCTTGGTCTTCTTGGGACTTGCCCCACTTTGGAAATAGCATGGAGTCTCAGAAGCACTGTGCCCACACATCCCGCCTCCCAACTGCAGTGTCTGCTCCTTCATGGCTCAATTCTCCCAGAAGCAACGGGACAAAGGCTGCAGAACATGGGTGTTAATAACCATTCCAGGTCGGGCGCGGTGGCTTACGCCTGTAATCCCAGCACTTTGGGAGGCCGAGGTGAGTGGATCACTTGAGGTCAGGAGTTCAAGACCAGCTTGGCCAACATGGTGAAACCCCGTCTCTACTAAAAATACAAACATTAGCGGGGCATGGTGGCACATGCCTGTAATCTCAGCTACTTGGGAGGCTGAGGCAGGACAATCGCTTGAACTCAGGAGGCGAAGTTTACTGTGAGCCAAGATTGCACTACTGCACTCCAGCCTGGGCAACAGAGACTCTGTCTCAAAACAAACAATCAAACAACAACAACAAAAAACATTGCACTGCCCAGCAGTCCCAGGAGTGGTCAACTAGTAGAAAATTCAGTTTCAGTTTCAGCAGAGAATTCACCCAGCAGAGTAATAAAGTGCTAATGCTTCCTTGGAAGAACTCCCCTAGGCTTCCTATCCGAAGATAACATTTTAACAAGAGCTTTTTAAAAAAAAAATAATTAATTCACCTATCTTTGATATCCAACTTGGAGGGGCAGTAGCTGTAGTAGGATATTGGGAATTTCTTATACCCACTGAGGTAGAAGAAGGATGACCAATTGGGATAGCAAAGAGTAATATTGCTTTGAAGATCCAATACTTTGAAGTTGCTTTGAAATCTACATTAGTCGAGATTCTCTAAAGAGACAGAACCAATACACTATATACTATGAGAGACGATTTTTAGAAGAATCAGCCTGGAGTTCTGATGTCCAAGGATAGAGAAGAATATGTGGTCAGCAAAATGTCCAAGAATAGGAAAAGAAGATCTGTATATCAGATCCACATTCACCTTTTCTCCGTTTTAGTTCTCTCTAGGACCTTAGCCAGCTAAATGGTGTTCTCCTCCACAATGAGAGTGAATCCTTCCTCCTAGTTCACTTAGACTCACATGCTAATCTCCTCTGGAAACACCGTCACACATGCACTTAAAATTAATGCTTTCCTAGCTCTCTTGGTATTCCTTAATTCAGTCAAGTCGCTACCTAAAATTAACTATCACAATATAGAGACCTTCACAGTGGATCTGAGTTGCTGAACCAGCTGAAGAAACTGGATCAACCAGTCACCACACTGTCAACTCTGCAAGTAATAGAGCTAATTGATACAGAAGCCACAGTTTGGTTATTTTAGCTTTAAGTGAATGAACAGTTCTGCAGCCAGGACCATCCTTATAGTATGATTGAAGGAAAAAGATCCCTCAAAATAGCTCTCACTGTAACAGTGCTACCTTGCATCCATTCATTAAATCTTTCCACTTTCAGTTACATTCTGAGATGCTCTGGAAATAAAGAATAAATGAAACTAACTCACTCACTCACTTCCTTCCTTCCTTCCTTCCTTCCTTCCTTCCTTCCTTCCTTCCTTCCTTCCTTCCTTCCTTCCTTCCTTCCTTCCTTCCTTCCTTCCACAGGGTCTTGCTCTGTTGCCAAAGCTGGAGTGCAATGGTGCAAACATGGCTCACTGTAGCCTTAAGCTCCTGGATTCAAGCAATTCTCCCACCTTAGCCTCCTGAGTAACTGGGACTACAGGTGTGTGCCACCACATCCAGCTAATTTTTAAATTATTTTGTAGAGATGGGATCTCCCCATGTTGTCCAGGCTGGTCTTGAACTCTTGGGCTCAAGCAATCTTCCTGCCTCAGCCTCTCAAAGTGCTGAGATTACAGGCAAGAGCCAGCACCCAGCCAAAACGTTTCTTTCTATGTTGGGGACATTGTGGTCGATGACCTCTGTCAAATGTATCTGTGTTCCTGGAACGAAGGAAGGAAAGACCCTAGCCTCTCTGAGGGAAGAATAAAGCTAAACATTAGCAGAGATTTATTTTCAGACTATTTGTCAAGCAGGGCAAGTTTTTGTGTTTTTGTTTTGTTTTGTCTTTTCATGAAAGAGTCAAACCTAAGGGCAAGTTTTAATGGTTGGGAAAGAATGATAAATAAGGAAGAGACTTTAGAACAAAGGGCAAGGTGGTGAAACACTTTTCCTACTTCAAAATTATCTACTGCAAGTTCCCTGAGGGCCAGGACCCTCTTTGTTGGTGTTCTTTTGGTGTTCACATGATGACTGAATTTCTCAACTTATGTTTACAGATTTAGAAAAAAAAGGCCCTAGGAGACCCTGAACATAGTTATATTGAACTCTTCATTTTATATACAAGGAATGAAAGCCCAGAATAAGGAAGAGACTTGACTAGGGTCACTTGGATAATTAATAGCAAAGTTGGAAGTTGGTCTTATTTAGAAGACTATGAAGAACCTGAATACAAATTGCAACTTTTCCCTCTTTCATTACACATTATTTGTCACATTTTTCCCTCAAGAATTAAGTTTATATTTATATGATGCTTTCATGCCATTACCTATCACTGTGGTCTGGATGTTGAAACCTATCCACTGCTTGGCCAGATATAAGCCGTATGCCTGCCCTGGTGTTGGTGGTGGCAGAGGAGAGGTGACAGTGTGTGAGGAATAGTCCCCAAGGAAAAAATCGGAGAACTATGAGAATAAGGAGACCGGGTCATGGGTAAGCCTATGTGACAGAGGTCTACTACACAACCTACTATTGACAACTTGTTTTTTGGTGACTATATCTTCTTGAATGTAATTTGATATTGCATGTTAATATCAAAAAATATAACATGTTTTGTTTTCTGCTAACAAACCTAGTGGTTTGACTCTTGATAATTATGGTCAGAAGTCATTTGAGTTACTTAATTTTTTTTTATATTTAAAGAAAAGAAATTATTGCAAAGGTTCAGATAGACTAAACTAGTACCAGAGACTTTTAGCAAGCTCTCCGATCAGGACAGGTGCAGTGGCTTACACCTGTAATCATAGCACTTTGAAAGACCAAGGTGAGAGAATTGCTTGAGGCCAGGGGTTCAAGACCAGCCTGGGCAACATAGCAAGCTCCTGTCTCTACAAAAATATTTAAAGTTAGCCAGGCATGGTGGCACATGCCTGTAGTTTCAGCTACTTGGGAGGCTGAGATGGGAGGATCGTTTGATCCCAGGAGTCTGAGGCTGCAGTGAGCTATGATTGTGCCACTGCCCTCCAGCCTGGATGACACAGGGAGGCCCTGTCTGGGAGAAAAAAAAAAAAAAAGCTCCGGCCTGGTGCTTTTCTCCCTACCTAAACCCTTCTCTGAATCTCTGCTTCTCTCTGTACATTTGGTCTAGTGTCTTTCTCCACTGATCAGCCTCTTTGCCAACAATGGTATCTGATCCCTTGTAATTTAAGCATACACAATAACCATCATAGCCTCTCTGGTTCCATCTCTCTGTTATTGCTTTCAAGCTATAACTCCCACCATTCAGTTTTCTCAAGGAAAGAAGAAACATTTCTTGGCTATTTTCTGAATACTTTAGGTAGGTATTTCTTAGCTGTAATTCATGAGGAACATCAGTTGGTTCAGCTTATCTTTTTGTCCAAGGTCAAGGTTGTTGCATTGCTTATGACTGGCTGTCATTTTGAGGCAGAAGAATAGGGAAATAGGGTAACCAAGGGTTAAGATAGAAGCAAAAGAACAGCAGGTGCAAACAGTTATAGGCAAGATTCGACAGTATACAGGCGACATTCTCACTCATGTGATAACAAGACAGGCATTTCCACTTCAGCCTCTGATTGACCACCGGACCAAGTCTCCACTTCAGCCTCTGATTTGTTGTAGGCCCAGTCTCTACTTCAGCTTCTGATTGGCTGTGGGCCAATCCTTCATAGGGTGTAACCAATTGGAGGCCTCTAAAGAGCACCTGGGGGTGTTACCAAATTGTTTTAGCTTAATAAAAACCCTAAAAAACATTGTAATCAGGTCTCTTGAGCTGCTTGCTCAAGCCCACTCCCACTCTGTACTTTTGCTTCGCTAAATCTGCTTCAGTTTCTTCTTTTGTTGCTTTGTTTGTGAGTTTTGTTTAATTCTTTTTTTCAACTTGCCAAAAACCTGGACAACTCACAGTCAAGACTTTCCATCTGCTAACAATTTGGTCAGATCAACAAGACATGGCATCTATGTAAGTATGCATATTTTGTGCAACTGGTACTTCACAAATTCTCACTAAAAGTGCCCCGTCACTTTGCCTTCAAATGCTATACTAGGTGAAAAATGTCTGAAGTATTTCTTGTTTAACACAAGCCAGTCAACCATGTCAATAAAGACTAAAGCTCTTATACCACCCTGGGCAATATAGTGAGATCCAGTCTATACAAAAAATGAAAAAATTAGTCTGACATGGTGGCACATACCTGTCATTCCAGCTACCTGTGGGGCTGAGGTGGGAGGATCTTTGAGCCCAGAAGGTTGAGGCTGCAGCAAGCCATGAATGTGCCACTGCACTCTAGTCTGGGAAAAAAAAGACAACAGCTATTTAATGTGGTGTATTTTTAGTTATACTGTATGCAGTATAATATACAGAATATCACACAGTATAATAATTTTTATTATACTGACAACATTCTCATTAGAGAAATATTACATTTTATCTTATAAATCTCAGATCTTTAAAACATTTTTTTCTTTTGAGATGGAGTCTTGCTCTGTCGCCCAGCCTGGAGTGCAGTGGCATGATCTTGGCTCACTGCAACTTCCGCCTCCCAGATTCAAATGATTCTCCTGCCTCAGATTCCCAAGTAGCTGGGATTACAGGCGTGCACCACCACACCCAGTTAATTTTTGTATTTTTAGTAGAGACAGGGTTTCACCATCCTGGCCAGGCTGGTCTTGAACTGCTGACCTCAGGTTATCTACTCACCTCAGCTTCCCAAAGTACTGGCATTACAGGCGTAAGCTACCACTCCTGGCTCTTTAAAACATTTTTATGGTGTGTTTTACTAAATGATTTAAAAGAAAGAAGAATATCCAGGCATCAATACCAATACAAAATAACACCTTACCACCCAAACCTTCTAATTTATCAACTATATATAAAACCACTTATCTCATGATTTCCAGCCCCTCAGAATTTCCAAAAAAGATTACAAATCATAGAACGGAATTTGATGTGAAGATCCCAAATATTTGAAAAACCTTAAGTGTAAAACATTAAGGGGAGAAAAAAGGATTCACTGCACCAAAGGAGAAACTCCCAAAGGTTAAACATGAGACTTGGCTCTCAGGCTATCTTTACCAGGACTAATAAAAAGTCCAAAAAAAAAAAAAAAGAAACCCAAAAAGGACTCAGGCCGGTCATGGTGACTCACACCTGTAATTCCAGCACTTTGGGAGGCCAAGGTGGGCAGATCACTTGAGGTCAGGAGTTCAAGACCAGTCTGGCCAATATGGTGAAACCCTGTCTCTTTTAAAAATACAAAAATTAGCTGAGTGTGGTGGTGCATGCCTGTAATCCCAGCTACTTGGGAGGCTGAGGCAGGAGAATTGCTTGAACCTGGGAGGCGTAGGTTACAGTGAGCCGAGATCATGCCGCCGTACTCTAGCCTGGTTGACAGAGTGAGATTCCGTCCCCCACCACACCCGCAAAACAAAAGAAAAAGGACTCAGTTTTCATTTGTTCTTGAGGCTCTCAATACCTTCTCTCTAGGCATTTACTGCTGAGTTTTCTTTTGCAGAATCTTTGCCCTCAATGATGTTGTTTACCTCTATAAAATACAGACCTAAATCGACATTTTCATCATAAAATTGTACTGGTGAGAATTTTGCTCTTTTTGTCACTTGCAATCCCCTTATAGGCTGTGAAATGTAATCTTCCACAAAAAGGAAATGTGTTAAATCACACTGATTTCTATTCCAATGAAAATTACAGTTTGCTTTTAGTGGGCATGACTCAGTCAATCAGATTGGAAGCTTGATATTCTGTGCCTGAATGAAACTTTTTAAAACAGTTTCATCTTTCTTCTCTTACACGGAGACAACCATCATTCACCTAAAGAACACCGAAGAGGAAGGCATATAATGAAAACAAAAATAAATGCCTGCTGACTTTATCCTTCTCTACAAACTGTGGCCCTCAGATTTTTAATATCAAGGTTCAAGTAAGCCTTTTGAAAGAAATGAGAAAATCTTTTTAGATGTGCCAATAGAATATCACAGAATTCTAGATAAAGGTAGCTGACTGGTGGTTAAATTAAACAGTGCTGTAATAAAGATTACATTTTAATCATACTTGGGTAAAAAGAGAAAAATAATCATACTTAAATAAAAACAGAAAGATAAAAATGAAAAGACTTCTTTTTTTTTTTTTTTTTTTTTCCCCAGACAGAGTCTTGCTCTGTCACCCAGGCTGGAGTGTAATGGTGCTATCTCAGCTCACTGCAAGCTCTGCCTCCCGGGTTCACGCCATTCTCCTGCCTCAGCCTCCCGAGCAGCTGGGACTACAGGCGCCCGCCACCACACCTGGCTAATTTTTTGTATTTTTATTAGAGACGGAGTTTCACCATGTTAGCCAAGATGGTCTCGATCTCCTGACCTCGTGATCCGCCCTCCTTGGCCTCCCAAAGTGCTGGGATTACAGGCGTGAGCCACTGCGCCCAGCGAAAAGACTACATTTGATTAAATCAACCCTATGTAGCTACGTTTAAGTCTGCGGTGGAATCCCTTGAAGCTGGTGCCAGATGATATACAGGCTTTCTTAGAACCAGGAACAAGTAACCACCTGTACATAAAAGTGTATGTGTGTGTGTGTGTTGTGTAAGGGGAGTACCTGAACTATTTTACAAATTTAAACATCTCCAATTAATAATCCTCCTGATGTTTTATTTTTAATTATACAACTAAATAATGTTCACTGTAGAAAAATTAGAAAATACAGATAAACAAAAAGGAAAGATGCGAAATCTACATGTATGTAGTGTTTCATGCTACGCCTAAACTTTTGTAATTTAGCCTGGACAACATAGCAAAACACTGTCTCTACAAAAAATAAAAATGAATTAGTTGAGTGTGGTCTCATGTACCTGTAATACTAATTATGAGGGCTAAGGCAGGAGGATCACTTGAGCCCAGGAGTTCAAAGCTACAGTGAGCTATGATTGCACCAGTGCACTTTAGCCCAGGTGATAGAACAAGATCCTATCTCAGAATAACACACACAAACCTACAAAACTTTTGTAACTGCTTTTATTACATAACAATATTGTGAACATATTTTCAGATTTTTAAAAAACGTACATTTATATCATTATATTGGCTGCGTGTTTTTTAATTATATGATGTACCTTCATTTATCTGCCACAATTATTTGCATCTTTAAGATGTTATAAACAAATCTATGATGAACATTTAACCGTGTATTTTTGTATATTTATCTAATTCTTTTCTTTTCTTTCTTCTTCTTCTGGTTTTTTTTTTTTTTTGGAGACAGGGTCTCTCTCTGTTGCCCCAGGCTGGAATGCAGTGATATGAACACAGCACACTACAGTCTCAAACTCCTGGGCTCAAGTGATTCTCCCACCTCAGCCCTCTGAGTAACTGGGACTACGGGCACATACCACCACACCCAGCTAATTTTTTTTTTTTTTTTTATATTGTCAGGGTCTTGCACTGTTGCCCAGGCTGGTCTTGAAGTCCTGAACTCAAGCAATCCTCCTTCCTTGGCCTCCAAAAGGGCTGGGATTACAGAGGTGAGTCACTGCATCTGGCCTAATTATTTTCTTAGTATAGACTCCTAAAAGTGGAATTTCTGGGCCATCTAGAATATGCCTTTTAATGTTATTGACATACATTGCTCCAGGAAGAATGAAACCAATTATTTCCCCCAATAAATAAGACAGGATATACATTGCTCCAGAAGGAATGTAACCAATTATTTCCCCCAAGAAATAAGACAGCACCTGGTTCTCTACAGACTCATATAATATGTTTCATGAAAATGTCTGTCACTGGTTTTTTTTGGGTGGAACATGATAATATGACTCTGTATTTTTATTGCATTTTAGTAATTTCAATATGTGACATCGTTATACGATTTTCCAAGATTAAAAATAGTTCTGTTTTCTGATTATAAAAATCATGTTTATTATTAAAATGACCAAAAGAGAAAAGCATAAGAGAAAGCAAAATTCCCTAAGATATCACCACGTAGAACTAACAACTGACCTTCCACATATCAATCTGTGCATATTAACGTATATGGACCAGGAGACATCCTTTATTCCTGGGCTAAGTGCTATTCTGAGATAACATGACTTTCCGTCTGTATTCCAAGGACATCTTTGGTGCTGTTTATGTATACTGAGTTAAACTAAAGATCAGGACTGCAGTTATGCAGCCTTTCTCCTAGAGCACATGGACAGGTCCAGGGGGTCAGGCGGAGGGAGGTCTGTTTATGTACCACTTGCTTATGTATTTGTAGACCAGGCCCTGAGATGAAACGTAACTGTGTGTGGAAAGGTCAATGATTACCCCAGCATGTTGCTCAAACTTGAAGTAGAGGACAATGCAAATGATTCTAAATTTCCCCCTTCAAAAGAGGTGCACAGTTCCTTTCTAAAGTCTGTGGTAAACTCTATTCAGCACTTGCCAACACAAACGTTTCCTAAACAGCAGAAGGGTCACCTACTAGAATAGCTGCTTCATAATGTTTTCATGAATCCAACATATTTGAAAAACTGAGGTCCTCTAGAACTCCTTTGTACAGTTAAAAATAGGTATGCAATGTCATTTTAAATATTTTTCCCCTAACTTACTTGCTGTGGTAGCTTTATCTTGTCAGATATGGGTTTGTCAACCATGGTACTGCTAGGGGAATTGATTTTCCTCCATTGCCAAGGGAGTACTGTGCATGATTTTCAGAGTGCATATTTGATTTTTTGGCTGCTCATCATCTGAACATTGTTCCGCTTTTTAGGGTTGTCCCTCAAATGGCAGCCAGACTTTCTCTGCCAGGATGATCTCAGCTCCCACCTGGCTCTTGGAGCTGATAATCCACTGAGATGCAGCTAGCTCCCCACCCAGCCCTAGAGTTCTCTCTCCACACCCTTCTGATGAGACTTTCCCTTCTTCCAATCAAGAGAACTTCTTCATAGCTAGGCATGGTGGTTCATGCCTATAATCTCAGCTACTCGGGAGGCTGAGGTAGGAGGAGTGCTTTGAGGCCAGGAGTTGGAGAATAACCTGGGTAACATAGTGAGATCTCATCTCTAAAAAACGAAAAAACAAAGACAAAACAAAAGAACCCTTCCAGCCTGCCAACAAGTTTTATTCTTTATTGGTGATGGGTGTGCTGTAGAAGGGAAGATATAAATTGTTAGATCTTTCTCTGCTTCTCCCAGTTAGGAGGTTAGCTCTTTCACGACAGATACAACATACCTCCAGTTGTGGGTTATGGCTGCTTCAACATGATGGGGTGTGTATGTGTGTGTGTGTGTGTATACACTTGTGTGTAGGTACAATCATCCCTTGATATCAGTAAGGTACTGGTCCCAGGACACCCTGTGAATACTCAAATTTGTGGATGCTCAAGTCCCTTATATAAAATGGTGTAGTCCCCAGTAGGCTAGTGGTTAGGAATAAAATAATATATAAAAATAGAAATAAAAATGGTGTAGCATGGTATTTTCATAAATAACTAATCTCCTGACACTTTCATTTTATTTTTATTATTTTTTTTAGACAGAGTCTCACTCTGTTGCCCAGGCTGAAGTGCAGTGTCATGATCTCAGCTTACTGCAACCCCTGTCACCCGAGTTCAAGCGATTCTCCTGCCTCAACCTCCCAAGTAGCTGGAACTGCAGGCACTCATCACCACACCAGGCTGACTTTTGTATTCTTAGTAGAGATGGGGTTTCCCTATGTTAACCGGGCTGGTCTTGAACACTTGACTTCAAGTGATCCACCCACCTGGGCCTCCCAAAGTGCTGGGATCACAGGCATGAGCCACCACGCCCGCCTCCTGACATTTTTATACTTTGGGTCCCCATACCAAATTTATAGTGGTTTAAAACGTCATATGACACTAGTGAGAATTGATTAGAGTTTATTTCTCACTTATCTAGCAGATCTACTTCTGTTAGGAAAAATATCCAGCTAACGCTGGGAAAATCCTTACACTTTAATGTGTTTTGGTAGAGTTTACAAGTGCAAAAGTTTCTTATGCTATCCCTCCTCTAAGAGAATAAAGAAAGAGCTAAAATACCTTGGAGTCACTTGAGCAAACCTGATGTTATCCTCTGACGCAGTCTAGCCGTGTTCAAAGTGTCCATGGAGACACTGAACATTTCCTCAAGAAAATAATCTCCTCTCTCCAAAGCTTATTCAAGAAATGTAAACATATTCTCTAGTGTGGGATAATAAAATACAGTCCTCTATTTCTGTTTCCTTTCTTTTCTATTCCTAGTAGAAACCAAGAAGAATCTGAAAAGTTGAGTCAAAATAATATCTGTGGCAGCAGAGTGGAGAAGAAAAGGACCCAGGGCCATGGGTGGTAACAGAGGGAAGGCCTGTTTGTTCAGCGTATTAGATGACTTTGCCGGTGACCCACCATTCTAGGATTATTTGCTAGGTCAAGTGAGAAGGACATTTAGGAAGAGGATTGCTATATTGCGTTAGATGTATGGAGTTATTTAGGAAAGACCTTTGATAATGACATCATGGAGAGGTATAGCCATGTAGCCAATAAAATGCCTCCTGATCTTTATGAAAATTGGAAGAGTGTCTGAATTTGGTGATATCTACAAAGTAAAACATTTAAAAGTGAAAATATTTTTTGAGTTATAATCTCATTTCTAAGAACTTATCTTACCCATATACTTGTGTATGTGCCAAAGATGACTGCACGTTTTATTATGGAATCATTTGTATTGAAGCACAAAGATTGCAAAAACCTAAATGTCCTCAGCTGGGCGCAGTGGCTCGTACCTGTAATCCCAGCACTTTGGGAGGCTGAGGCAGGCAGATCACTTAAGGTCAGGAGTTTGAGACCAGGCTAACCAACATGGCGAAACTCTGTCTCTACTAAAAATACAAAAATTAGCCAAATGTGGTGGCATGTGCCTGTAGTCCCAGCTACCTGGGAGGCTGAGGCAGGGGAATCTCTTAAACTACGGAGGAAGAGGTTGCAGCGAGCCAAGGTTGCACCACTGCATTCCAGCTTGGGTGACAGAGTGAGACTCTGGCTCAAAAAAAAAAAAAAAAAAAACAACCCATACAGGGGCCAGGCACCATGGCTCACACCTATTATCCCAGCACTTTGGGAGACCGAGGTGGGCAGATCACCTGAGATCAGGAGTTTGAGACCAGCCTTGCCAACATGGAGAAACCCCATCTCTACTAAAAATACAAAATCAGTTGGGCGTGGTGGTGCATGCCTGTAATCGCAGCTACTCGGGAGGCTGAGGCAGGAGAATCACTTGAATCCAGGAGGAGGAGGTTGTGATGAGCTGAGATTGCGCCATTGCACTCCAACCTGGGCAACAAGAGCAAAACTCTGTCTCAAAAAAACAAAACAAAACAAAAACCAAACAACAACAACAGAAACCCCATATGCTAGCTAAAAATAAAAATAAAAATCTAAATGTCCTTTCAACAGAACACAAGTTATATAAATCATGCTGCATCCTTATCAATTGTATTAGACACAACTTTTAAAACATGAGGCCTACATATATATCTACTATGAAATGAGTTTATATGAAATAACGTTAAGTTAAAAACATCAAAGTTCAGGACAATATATGTGGAACATCCTCATTCACATAAAAAGGTGGTTATATCCATCTGTCCATATTCGAGTATATTAATAGCAATGTTTTCTAGTGGTTGCCACTGGGAAAGGAAGACTGCAGAAGCAACGGTCTGGAGTGAGAAGAATTGATTGATTGATTGACTGATTGATTGAGACAGGGTCTTGTTCTGTCACTCAGGCTGGAGTGCAGTGGCACAATCATGACTCACTGCAGCCTCTACTTCCCAGGCTCCAGCAATCCTCCCACCTCAGCCTCCCATGTAGCTGAGACCACAGGCATGCACCACTTTGTCCTGCTAATTAAGAATTTAAAAGTTCCTCAAATCTCATGTATCTTAGCCAGCTGGGGCTGTCATAACAAAATATAACAAACCAGGTGGCTTGAACAGCAGAAATTTATTTTCTCACAGTTTTGAAGCCTAGAAGTCCAACATCAAGGTGCCAGCAGTGTTGGTTTCTGATGAGGCCTCTCTTCCTAGCTTGCAGATCGTGACTACTTACTGTATCCTTACATGATCTTTCCTCTGTGCATGTGCAAAGAGAGAGAGGGAGAGAGGAGAGAAACAGAGGCACACAGAGATCTGGTGTCTCTTCCTCTTCTTATGAGGGTACCAGTCCTATTGGATTAAGGCCACACTCTTACGACCTCATTTAACCTTAATTACCTCCTTAAAGGCCCTATCTTCAAATACAGTCACATTGGGTGTTAAGCTTTCAGCATATGAATTTAGGGGGAAACATATTTGAGCTTATAACACCTCGTAGGTGAACTTCAAAGCACAAGTCTACTATGAATCAGCCTGGCCTTTTCATCCACCAACAGCCCTCAGGTTGTGCTCCTTGGAGCACCCATAGAAGGAAGTAAGGAAGTAAGAACTAGAACAAGAGACTGTTGAGGTGAAGAAGTTTGCTATCAACTCTGGAACTAATATTACTTGTGGCCTTCCTTTTTTATCATCACCACTCCTTGCCCCTTCCCATCCTAGGACCCAAAACAATTACCTGAGGACACTTAATCAAAAATTCCCTTTTATTTCACAGCTTCCAGACAGTACAAGATTATCTAAAATAAGATAATTCGTGAAATAAAGCAGTGTCCTGAAAGAGTTAATTGTCTTGGTTTTCAAGTGAACTTCCTTTTCTTTTCTCCACTTTGGATCTTGGTGGAATTAAGTCAATTGTTAGGCATATATTTTGAATGTCATTGTGGATGCTTTCAGCATCCTCCCTCTGAATGTCCTTGGTTTTATTGAAGCATTCTAGACTGTGGAAGTGGTGGAAGTGGTCTTGTCCCATATAATCATTTCCAAAGTCCTGCGGGAGATGACTAGATCGTCTAAGCTGACGATCATTTTGCTTATGGTACTTTCCAAGGTATGGTAGAGGACACCCAGCATGCATAAGAAACACACAGAGGTAAAGGATGAGGGAAAGAGAGGTCTAAAGAGTCGTCATTGGTCTCATGGAAATTGAGATAGATGCAACGGGCTCTACTTGTAATCCATTAGTGTTTAACCACAGCTTTCCCAGTAAAGTCTTAGCATCGTCTATGAGGGTCTCACAAGCTGGCTCCCATCTTCCTCTAAGCCTCATTCTCACACTCCCTCCTCATCCTCTATTATCTCATGATATGGAACTGCTCTACCTGCCAAAACCCCCGCTCTTCATGCTGATTCTCCATTCCTTGCCTCTACTCAATGATCAGTGATCAGTAATCAATTTCATTTCCACATTTCTTTGTCCTGATAAATCTATCTTATCTTGAAATATTCAGCGCAAGCCTCTTTACCTCTGGGAGGCCTCTCTTAGATCCACAGTGAAGTACTAGCTCTTTACTGTTTATCCATTTCCTCTCTCTGCTTCTCTGTCTGTGTCTCTCTCTTTCTCTTCCTCTCCTTCTCTTTCTCTCTCATGTATAATTTACTTTTATATCCCAAGCAGCTGGCACACTGCCTGGAACACAGCAGGTATTAACAAAATGCATGTTGAATTAAACAGTGCAACTTGAACAGTGCATCTCCTAACGAGTCTGGTGTTGGTTCTCGGCACTCAGAATTTTCTCCTAGTTAAACCTGTGATTGGAAAAGACTAGTTTGGAGACTTGCGGTGGATTTTCTACATACGACATTATTGCTCACTAGGAGATCGCAAAGGTGCCTGCCAGCTTGACTGTCTGCTTGCTTTCTGGAAGTAACACTAGAGAAACACATCACAATGTCAGCAGTAAGAAATGGCAGTTGGAAGAGCCGAGAGTGCTTACTCTAGCATCTAGGTAAACATTCATTCATTCATTCATTCATTCATTCATTCATTCAATTGCAGCCTCATTTTGAGGCAGGCCTTGTACTGGGTGCAGGAAACAAGACATACACCCTGGTTTCCTGGAACTCACAATCTTGTTTGGCTGATAGATGTGTAAACAAACACAGCTGATCCTTCTCTTCAAGTATTTAAAGTTTACTGTTTTGACCAGAAGGCACATGATTGGCAGTGGTTTGTTTTTGTGCTGAGGCCCGTGTGTGAGAATGAACTCTGAGCTAGTGAGTGAGGTTAACCAACAACTTAACGTCTAAGCCTATCTTGGCTTTAATTTCCTTTATTATTATTTTCTTACAATCGAGATTGTACTCTTAATATATTCCTGAGTGTAGTAAATTAAAATTTTTACTGTACTATATTTTATAAGGAAAATATGTTCCATAGTAAATTGTGAGAACACATGCAAAGGAAATTTGAAATATTGCTGTAATTTTTGTACACTGTGATAAGTATATTTCTAATATCTTAAAGCTGTTCCTGGCTATGATCGCACTTCTGCACTCCAGCCTGGGCAACAGAGCAAGACCTCATCTCTAATAAATAAATTAAATGTTAACAAAAATTAAAATGCAAGATATTATCAAGCTGTTTCTGGGCAAGAGATAGACATGTAGGAGAGGTTTTATGAGGAAAATAGCAATAAAGCAAAGATTTCATTTTCAGCATGAAAGCATTTTCTGTTCTGTCGAAAAAGATCAGACTCCTAACCAGATTTAGAGATGCAAATATTTGTTCCTAAAGAGGAGACTTTTTCTCCCAAAGGATAGTTTAGGGCTAGTCATCCAACCCTAAAATATAGGCCACACCTTCTTCAAGAAACATATTCTTGATTCTAGAGAGTAAAACATGTAACCCCACCTATCTATTCTGGCAGGTTCTGGTCTCTGGAAAGCTCCATGATGCAGCTAGGGGAATATAAGCCAGTTGGCATCCCTGCCTGAGGGTGGTGAGATTAGGGGAAAGATACTTGCACCAAGCCTCTAGGTCTTTCCTCTGCTTAACGTGGTTCTTCATCACAAGGGGAGACAAGTCCTACCTCATTGGCATGCCTCACTTTAATCAAAGCATAAATGAGAATATAAGCATTTAAATAAAGTGCAGATAGAAACATTCCTTTTTACCCTATAATAGATGCCATCTGACCTACTATGCCATAGGAGCATAGTAAAAATACTTTGTTTTGAATAGTTTCAACTAGGTAATTTGTGAGCATGTAGCAAAATGACTATTGAGTTTCAGTTGTGCAAATCTGGAAAACCTTACATACATTATGGAAATTAGATTTCTTTCCTTTGACAAATGTAGTTTGTGTACTTTCAAAACGTGTGACATTTTAAGTGTTTGAGAAATGGCACACTTGCACACCTTGTTAAAGACTAAGACAGCAACATCTTTGATCAATTCTGCTCTATACTTAGACAGCTGTTTTCCTTCTAGAATAGTCTGTGTACTTGAATAGTAAGTACTAAGTTCACTCAAACATACTCCCCTGGCTTCAGAAAATTTCTCTGTCAATAGTCATTGCATTCAACAGAATCTAAAGGTCAGAGTGAGCTAATGAAATGTAGTTTGGGTAATCAGATTTCATAAATAATTCAAATGGTAAATCTGGTTTTCTTTTTAAAAATTGATACTTTATAAAGTAAAATTTTATTCCTAAAACTAAGTGAAGTCAACTTCATGCCTTTTAATGATGCTTGAAGTGTACATGTGAGCAAGTCCCATATTTACCCTGAAACCATGTCAACAATTTTTGAAAGGGTATTTGCTGTGAATGAGATGATCTTTTTCAAACCATTTTTGAGTTTACATGTAGATCAGATGTTTTGACTGATAAACTCATTCTTATCACTCTAACAACAAATTAATTTAAATAAATGTCTTTTCATTTAACTGAATTGTTTAAAACATTTGGCCAAATTGACTTCTTTCTTTGGTATTTAGTAGTTGCAACTAATTAATTAATGAAGCCGACATTTTTAAAGGGTCTATTAAGTATCAGTACCTTTCTAGGCACGATGAAGTCACCTCTAACCAACCAGGAAGTTGGTCAATTTGACTAAAAATTTCACATTTGGAGGTTTATTCATCTAGTATACTGTGGCTGATTTTTCTACTTTCTTCTACTAGTTCAGAGAGAACAACTAAGTCTTTACTGAGACGATCTTTTTCATGTCTGGCACTATTATTCTGTTTCTAAAGAGATGCTAGTCCATTTTAAAGGGCAAAAGGGTGTATTCAGTATTCAAACAGGCAGGTACACCATAAAATAGCACACAAAATCCTGGAGGGCTAAATATACCTAAGAATTCAAGAAATATTTATTTTTTTAAAGATTCATTTTTTATTTTTTAGACTAGCCAAATGCAGTAGCAAGAATGGGGGGGAAGAGTAGAACAAGAAGCTTGATCTTGGACAATCAACGGTAACAATTCACTACCTTCAGACCAGCTGAGAAATATTTATTGAGCATTCAGAGTGTAAAAGATAAGAGTGTGTAACCTGCTGGTCATGTTGGCTCAAGTCTGTAATCCCAGCACTTTGGGAGGCTGAGATGGGAGGGTCACTTGAGCCCAGGAGTTCGAACCCAGCCTGGACAATATAGCAAAACCTCATCTCAACAAAAAATAAAAATAAAAAAACTAGCCAGGTGTGGTGGCACACTCCTGTGGTCCCAGCTACTTGGGAGGCTGAGGCAGGAGGATCACTGGAGCCCAGGAAGTTGAGGCTGCAGTGAGCCACTGCACTCCATCTTGGATGACTGAGTGAGACCTTGTTTCAAATAAAAAAAAACAAAGTCTGTAACCCTCCTTAGTTTCAGTTTAGCAGGGAGTGTTAAGACAAGCATACTAGTGAATGGAGAATGGAGACCACAAGGTCCATAGTACAAAAGAAAAAACATTTGAATTAAGGGTATGACTTTGGACATGTTAACTTAAATTCTGATTTTGTTCGCTTATATCTAAAACTGGCTAATAACGCTAAATTTATGTTGTACAATGTTTGGGGGAAAAAAAAGCCTACACGAAGTAACTTTGTATGCAGTAGAGACTTATAAAAATTTGCTATCATATACTACATGCACATGTATTGATATCATACAAATATCCATATACATGTATACATATATGTATACAAAAGTAATTGTGGTTTTTGCCATTACTTTTAATGGCCAAACAGCAATTACTTTTGCACTAAGAGTAATTGGGTGACAGAGCAAGACCTTGTCTCAAAAAAAAAAAAAATTTGAACAAGCATAAAAGCGATCATACTTAGCCTGCATGGTCTTTAGAACCTACGTGACCTAACGCAATGTACTGTTATCTATTAATTCTCAGACATGGAGACCTAACACTGCCTGTCCTCATCTACCACCAGGGCCAAAGAAATTGCTTCTGAATTCTTAGGATATCACCTGCTCCTTATTCCATTCTAGTTAAGGATATCCGACAATGATGCAGTGGGAATTAACCTAGTTTAATAAATACTGAGAGTGGAGTGTGCAATGGGAGATAATGGAGACGATGGCCAATTTCTTGATGAAAGGAATTTTCCTTTGGCTGATAATGTTTATGTAGAATACAGCATATCAGAACCAATGTAAACTTTCCTGCATTCAGAAAAGTCCTCTTCCGGGAGAGTCTGGGTTTTTTTTTCTTGAGACAGGGTGTGAACCTGTCACCCCAACTGGAGTGCTGTGGCATGATCTTGGCTCATTGCAATGAGGAAGATTTAAGAAATGTCTTCTTCCTCCAAGGACATGTAAAAAAGATATGCATTGGTAAAAGTTTTAGAAAACTCATGTGTTTGAAGCTATTGAACATAGTCACAGGCAAGCACGTGCCAAGATCTTCTTCACTGGCTTTAAAGACAAACCACTCACCCCTGCTTCCCCTCCTATTGGATTGATGGCCTTTTATTATAGCTGCGATAGGATAAAAGTATGAATGTAAGAGTGTTGACATGTTTTCTCTCTTCTCCAAAGCCCTAGAAAAAAATCTTATCCTTTTCAATCCAGTTTCAGCATTGTACCCTTAAGAAAAGGAAGAATTTCTTCTGGCTAAGCCAGAAGAAAAAAATCTATCTACATAAATTATTGAGGAAGACGGGAAAAGGAAAAAAGTTTGGTACGCTGAGGATAGGAAAAGTATTTTTCTTCTGGAGGGAGGTCGTAAGGAAGGCTGAGCTGGAGCAGTTGTGTGTATGAAAAAAGGAAATAAGATCTGGGGGCTGTAGCGCATGCTTGTAGTCCCAGCTACTCGGGAGGTTGAGAGGCAAGAAGACTGCTTGAGCCCAGGAGTTTGAGGCTGTAGTGCATTATCATGGTCATCTGTGAATAGCCACTGCACTCTAGCCTGGGCATGTAGCAAGACCCTGTCTCTAAAAAATAATAACAATAACTTTTTAAAAAAAAAAAAGTAAAAGAAGAAAGGGGGTTTTAGCAAGAGCTGCTATGGACCACGTGTTTGTATTTTTTAAAATGTCCTACAAGATATTTGAGTAAAGAATAATTTAAAATATTTGTAATTATTTCTGCCAGTTGAAGTGTATTTCTTAAACATGATACCACCAGTACTGAGCCACATGGGTTCTGGGCATATAATTCATTATTCAACAGCATTTCATATCTCTTTACCACATGCTAGGCCAGTGGAGGATCTGTGTATGCAAAGACGAACATGATGGCCTCCACTCTCAAGAGGTCAAATGGTCTCCAGTAGAGATAGATATATATGTAATGAGTTAAATGAAGTGTTTCAAGTACTGAGATGTACAAGATAAAAGGTTTTACACCAGATGCATGTTTTTAAAACATAAAAGCAAGAATATTCAGAGTTGCTGGGAATGGGGGACACCAGGAATATCCTCACAACTCCAGATATGCTCCTGACTGACCCAGGAGGTGGCAATGGAAGAGGGAAGAGAGACCAGAGGGTAGTGAGGAATGGAACCATGTGCTGTTTTCCCCCTGGAAAGACTCTGAGCTCCTACATTTTTCTTTAGATATATTGAAAGTTTGATTTGTAATCAAGAAAAGCCAAGAGGGGAAGCGTGATCTCCGCATGATTTGAAAGATAACTCTGGGGAGCCAGGCACAGTGGCTCATGCCTATAACCCCAACACTTTGGGAGGCCAAGGCAGGCGGATTGCTTGAGTTCAAGCATCAGTAGTTGCAGATCAGCCTGGAAAACATGGCAAAATCACATCTCTACTAAAAATATAAAAAAATAGCTGGGTGTAATGGCATGTACCTGTAGTGCCAGCTACGTGGGAGGCTGAGGCGGGAGGATCACCTGAGCCTGGGAAGTTGAGGCTGCAGTGAGCCATGATTGCACCTCTGCACTACAGCCTGGGTGATGGGAGTGAGACCCTGTCTCAAAAAAAAAAAGGAAAGAAAAGAAAGATAACTTCATAGCATTCATACAAGGAGAAAAACAGAGGACAAAGTCAGATGACTGTGTTCCACAATTTGTACAGTACAAGATTTCTTAAGGAGAAGAAGCAAAAAGTGCACTATTCTATTGCTAAAGACATAGCAAGTAATTGCCAACTTCCTTCAAAACTGAAACCTGAATGGTCATGCTTACGGCAAATGCCATTGCACAATTAAACGCACAGTGTGCTTAATGTATGGCATTGTCGGTGTGTGAGTAATCTACGCGTTATGTTTGACACGAGGCACATGAGGCGTCATGACTAACTAAGGATACGTTCTGTCCTGGCAGTTTCAATAGCATGAAGCATGTCAATAATGGGGGAGGAAAAAGAAGTCAAATACATGGAGAGAGAGAGATATATATATTTTGAGACAGTCTCACTCTGTTGCCCAAATACATGAATACATTTTTAAAAATCGTGTCTTCTATTTCATGGACATTACTTTCCATCTTGCATGAAAAGTGAGAAAGGAAGTATAAAGTGCAATTGAATCAAGCTTCTCTTTTCGAAGTTGCTCATTTCCTTATATAAGAATGTTTCGGTGCCTCTGTCTTTCAGTGAGGAGAAGGAGGGAGATGTGGGAGAGGAACAAGCTTGACATCTCCCGAGTGCTCAATTATTGCCAGCAACTGTGCTGGTGTGTTATCTGTGCTGTCACTGACGCAGAGCAGCAGGAGGGGTTGGTGTTAGAGGGAACTCTGGGAACAGGCTCTAGGATGGGGGTCCTAGTTCAGCCACTTAGCCCTGTGACTGAGCAAACTCTCAACTAGCCATAGCAACTAACAGGACATTGACAGGCACTGTATCAAGTATTCTCCTATTATTTTTTGAATCCTCACAACATCCTTTTACATAAGGTAGAAGAAATTGAGGTAAAGTTAAGGCAGAAGGAATGGCATAAAGATGAAAAGCATCTGGGTTCTAGAGTAATACTGCTGGTGTTCATGTCACAGCTACACCACTTATTAGCTGTGTCACTGTTGGCAAATTAACTTCTCTTGAGACAGCTGGAGCATACTTTGAATAGGGTTTGGCACACAGGGAGAGCTCAGTCATATCAACTCCCATTGTGATTCAGTGAAATGGCAGGTATCCCTGTTTGTGAAGTACCTTAACTGCTTAGTCTTGAGTAATGAAGACAGAGAACAGATATCATGATTTGAGGACACTGGTTTGAGGCCAGAGAATGTAGAGTACGTACAGGTATTGTAGGTGGGTATCGAGGCCTGCACACGTGCTCACTGGTCCATCTCTACTCTAACAGCGCGTGTTCCTCTTTCAGTTCCTCTTTGGGGTCTGGGTGGGGAGAAGTGGAAAGGGAAGAGGTGTCATGCCTTTGTGATTTCTTTCAAGAGCAAATCAAGTCTGCCAGTAATGAGTACCCTAGAGTGTCAAGACATTCTCTAGCCAAAAGGTCACCAGCTTCCCAATAAGGGGAGTATCTGTGACATGTAGCACACCCAACAGAAATAAACCTCATGAACTCAGAATTCTATCTGGGGGACTCTTTATTTGTGCTCCAGAACTTTGAAGGCCAGTAGTAAGGCCCATTCAAAAAATAAAGACGTTTCTATCTTATAATACTCAGAGGATTCTTAAACAAGATTTGTGAACATGGCAAAAAGCTAGTTTAAAAAAATGGAGCTCTCACTCATGTAATGAAAAATTTATGAGTTATGTATTTATCTCACTAAGTGATGGATTAGTTTGTGTTTAAGCTCATTTTCAACACGGGTGCTCAGATTTTGCAAAATTGCTTTTAATTGCCAAACCCCCCGAAGACTCAGAAGGCAGCCAGTATAACGGCAGTTGTCTGTTCTTTTAGAGGGAACATGAAGAAATGCATTCACGCTTCTCCTTACGAATCACTACTCTAAGGCTCTATTTTTTTTTTAAGGGATGGGGTCTCCCTCCCTCTGTCACCAAGGCTGGAGTGCAGTGGTGCTATCCCAGCTTACTGCAGCCTCCAACTCCTGGGCTCAAGCAGTCCTCTCTCCTCAGCCTCCCAAAATGCTGGGATTACCGCTGTGAGCCACCGCGCCCAGCCATCTTTAATTTTAAAGGAGCAGTCTGAGCTCTGTTGGCCAAGATGGGCCATGGATGCTGGAGGCCTCTTGTACAACCAGCCTGAGTTCCCTGCCACTTTGACAATCTGAGTGAGGGTCTTGGCTTGGCAGCCGCAAAGCCAGTGAGCGGCTAGAGACCCGTCCATTATCCAGGATGAAATTCCCGTTTCTGTTTGCTATTCTTTTCTTTGCCTCATTTCATCCCTTCTCCAGGTTTTATTTCCAGACTATTATGATGGAAATTTGGTCTGGCTAGATAAGACAATCTCCAAACAGAGACAGAATGATCTTGAGAACAAGATAGCAGCATCATTTGAATGGTTTCCATGGATTTTATTTGGGGTTATTTGATCTTAGCATCTCCTAAGTAACCTGAATGGTTCAAAATGCAGCCTTCAGTTTTTCCTGTCTGACTACAGTTAGGTCTTAATTGAGATCACCATGGTAATCTGTTTTAAAGTATGAAAAAGGACCTGTATAAGGCCAACTGGCAGAGAGAACGTATATCTCCAGGTTTGAGGCACACGCTGGTATCTCTAAAGATACCACCTTCTGTTTCCAATGTGAAAAGAGATAAACAGAAATTTTGAATGAGCTGGTAAGGACAATAAAATAGAGTATGCAGGCCGGGTGTGGTGGCTCATGCCTGCAGTCCCAGCACTTTGGGAGGCAGAGGTGGGCAGATCACAAGGTCAGGAGTTCGAGACCATCCTGGCCAACATGGTGAAACACCGTCTCTAGCAAAAATATAAAAATTAGTCGGGCATGGTGGTGGGCACCTGTAATCCCAGCTGCTCAGGAGGCTGAGGCAGTAGAATCGCTTGAGCCTGGGAGGCGGAGGTTGCAGTGAGCTGAGATAGAGCCATTGCACTCCGGCCTGGGCGACAGAGCAAGACTCTGTTCTTGAAAAAACAAAATAGTGTATGCAATACTTAAAGAATGACTGTTATCCAATAAGATAAACAATAAATAATTCTTAAGATAACCTTAATAGTATTTTCTGATGTAAGAAATTAGCTTTAAAATCCTATATATATAAAATTAAAAATTAAATTTGTAAAATAGGGAAAAGTTATTCCTTAAAAGTTATATATATGATTAAAACATAAAAGATTAAACTAAATGACTTCTGGCCACTGCTGTCAATGGCTAGTTTCTCTTTAGTGTATGGGTACCCTGCAAAGAGATGAAGAGTAAGGGAAGGGATTAGAACTGGGTCTTCCCTAAGTCTCATTATCCCCGTCCTGCCTTCCTTATAGCCCCTCTGCAACAGATAGGAGAGATTTGGGGAGTATCAGCCTGACTTGCCATGCAGAGTAAGACAGGAGAGGGATTGTCCTGTTCTGTGCGATCAGCAACATGCAGAGGAGGCCCCCATGGTGCCCCGTCTCCCCACCAGGCTGTTGGAGACTTGAGAGGTAGAAGAGGGGCAGAGAGTGGCCTTGTTCCTCCCAGAATCACGCTGTGATGTGTGTATGCTGCTCAGGTGAAAGCTCTGCCCCTTCCCACACCCTTCCCTGTGCATCCTAGGGGACTCCACTAGCAGGTAGGTAGGACCTGGACAGGGCTTAATTTTGTAGCCGCCTTGAGCATTTACAGAAGCTTCACTACCTGCTCTGTCACCTTTGGCACTGAGGCAACTGCCATCTGTTCTTGGAAAAGGCAAAAAGATGATCAATATGTCAAGGTGAAAGAAAGAAAGAAATTGAAGTTTATCTGCAACATTCCCTTTTCTCTTACCCTTTGATTCTACTTGAGATCCTTTGTTCTTTGGTGGCCAGGCCCTTGCAATACTGAATAGAGATGCCAAACTGAAGGAACCCCGGTGGGGGTAGATACCTCTACATAGGAAAAGGAACAGGAAGAAAAATTCAGCAAGGAAACGGGGGCTGGGAAGAACAACAACAACAAAAAAGTCAAATGTGAAGAGGGTTTTTAGATAATCTGGTTGTGTATTGTGTTACAATTTCCTATCCCTTCTCCCAATGGCCATATCCTAATCACCCTTATTCAGCAAATCCCATATTATCATTCTTTCTAGTTCAGAAAATATTTTTAATCTATAATTTTAAACACTTAAAAACTAACAAATATGCTTACTGTGCATCAGGGGTTTTCTAGGTTATTTAAAAATACTTGAACCCTCATAATAACACTCTGAAGTAGAAACATTATTCTTACTTGATTATTGAGGAAACTGAGGCAGAGAAGATAAATAGCTGAAGGTCACATGGGTAGAAAGTAAAAAATCTGGGCTTCAAATTCATAGTCTGGCTCTTGAGTCTATGCTTTCAGCCACTGCACTGTGTTGCTTCTCTTATATTTTTATATTAGATCTTTATTAAACATGTAAAAATGAATATAATATCCTGGTAAAAAATTAAGTCATTATAAATAAACAAAGTCATTTCTGGATTGTTCCCCATCATCAATTCTGGCTCTTTTTCTTTTAGAGAGAATCATATCTTTGCACAGCTTTTATCTCCTATATACTTTCATGCATATGTATGCACATGTGTCTATGAATACACATATACACACACATATAAGTACAAATATATATCCACATACATATATGTGCACATGTATATATATATATATGCAGCATATATAATTGTAGAAAATACATATTGTGTGTTTAGTTTTTTATTTTGTATTACTTAACAATGTGTCTTAGAGATCTTCCTAGTCTACATATAATACAGCTGCATTTAAAAAAATTGTTGCATGTTATTTCGTGGTGCATGTCTTATATGAGATACTATGTCTCATATAAGCAAATTCCTAGTGAGAATGGAACATGTAGGGCTTTTCCCCCTATTTTATACTCTTTCAAACAATGCAGCAGCAGTGACCGTCTTTGTATACATCACCTGTGTGTGCAGATGAGTATTACAGGGATAGACTACAAGAAGTAGGCATGCTTGGTCATATACAGTATATACTTAAAATTTTTGTAGAGTTGCCAGTTTGTGCACAATAGTAGACATAGACATTGCTGAGACTTCTTGTCTTCTAAAAAATCATACTCCCCAAGTAATATCACTTATGGAGAAAAAATGACCTGGGGCAAATACCTTAAAAATCTATGCTGCTTTGCAGAGCACTAACAAAAACAACAATTTTCTTTCTTCAGCCATTCCTGCTCCAGGCCTGACCTTCAGCCTGTTATGATGTAAGTTTAGCCTGGCTACTCCGGAACCAACTCCAAACAGAGATAACTTAGCACAGGAACGCAGCTCATCAAGGCCAGAGGCTGCCTAAAGGGGATATTAAAAATGCACAAAAACACTAGAAATGCTGGACTCTAAGCACTGAGACAGTACATAAGGAAGTGAAGCTCTGAGCCAGTGGGGCTGTCTTTGGGGTAAACAAGGAGGGCAAACTGCCACAAGCCCAGAGTCATGCAAAGGTGGGATGCATCTCTCTAGGGAAGAAGGGAGGAGCAGGGGCTCATGTTATTTATTTGAATAAAGCTGAGAGGACTCTGATCTATGTGCAACAGCTGATCTGAGAACTTGCATCTTTCTTATAGAAGAATATTAATGCTACTTCCACTTGTAAGAGCTAATTCATGTTATAAAAATGTATAAACTGACTTTTGTTGATTTGCTTTCAAAAGCATCATACCAATGACTCTAACACCACAGTGTAGCATCTTCACTTTTTGGAGTTGGATTTATGTTGCTTTTGTTTTTGTTTTCTGAGACAGGGCCTCACTCTGTCACCCAGGCTGGAATACAGTGGCACAATCATGGTTCACTGCAGCCTCAACCTCCTGGGCTTAGGCAATCTTCCTTCCTCAGCCTCCCAAGTAGCTGGGACTACAGACATGTGCCACCATGCTGGCTAATTTTAAAAAAATCATTGTTTGTAGAGATGGGATCTCCCTTTGTTGCCCAGGTTGGTCTGGAACTCTTGGGCTCAAGTAATCCTCCTGCCTTGCCTCCCAGAGTGCTGGGATTACAGGCATGAGCCACCGTGCCTGGCCTATGTTGTTTTTGGGTACATCATCTGCTATGACAGACTCAGGAAGACCTGATATAATCAGGTAACTCTATAGCAACAGGATGCTTTATTTTTCATGTTTTCTTAGAATGATAAAACTTAATTCCTTTGGGCCCTGAAATTGATTTAGAGGTCTTAAGGTTTTCTTTTAAATTGTCTCACTTGTTTTTAGGCTAAAGTTTCCTGTTATTTCTTTCTAAACTGAATATGAGGCTCTTTAACAGACAGAACAACATTGGAACTGAATATTTCTGCCTTTTCGTGACATTCACTTTATGTTGCCAATGGCAATCTTGATTTATAAGATAACATACACAGGCAAAAAGTAGAAAAGATATTTTAAATGTCCAATTTTTTTCAAGAAATAGTAAAAAGTGCAGTGCAAGGAGAAAATGGTTATCAACGTATTTCTAGGGAAGTAAAAGTTTAATATATTGCAAAGCTTATCAAAGACTATTAGTTGTTCCTCAGTGTTATGGGTCTAATCATGCACCCTGAAAATTCCTATGTTGAAGTCCTGACCCCCAATACCTAAGAATGTGACTTTATTTGGTGATAGGATGTTTACAGAGGTAATCAAGTTAAAGTGAGGAGGCCATTAGGGTAGAACCTAATCCAGTATAACTGGTGTCCTTGTAAGAAGGGGCAAATCTGGTCAGAGATACACGCAGAGGGATGACAGCATGAAGAGACAAAGGGAGAAGATGGCAGTCCACAAACCAAGGGGAGAGGCCTGGAACAGATTTTTTTTCTCAGAGCTTTCAAGGAATCAAGCCTGCAGGCACCTTGATCTTGGATTTCTAGTCTCCAGAGATAGTAAATTTCTTTTCTTTTCTTTTTTTTTTTTTTTTTTGGCCACCCAGGCTGTAGTGTAGTGGCGTGATCTTGGCTCACTGCAAGCTCTGCCTCCCGGGTTCAAGCGATTCTCCTGCCTCAGTCTCCCGAGTAGCTGGGACTACAGGCACCCGCCACCGCACCCTGCTAATTTTGATGTTTTATTTATTTATTTATTTATTTATTTTATTTTTTTTTAGTAGAGGCGTGGTTTCACAAATATCGGACAGGCTGATCTCGAACTCCCTGCCTCGTGATCCATCCACCTCGGCCTCCCAAAGTGCTGGGATTACAGACATGAGCCACCGCACCTGGCTTGAGATAGTAAGTTTCTTTTGTTTACGGCCACCCAGTTTATGGTATTTTGTATGGCAGCCCTAGCAAACAAATACGTATACTCAGTATACATATATCTTATCATAATCAGCTCCAGCGGTGGCCTCCAATGTGCCATGCCCCCCAGGACCTACACCTGATCAGTCTCCTCCCCTTGAATCTGTGCTGGGCATGAGGCTTGTTTTAACTTATAAAATGTGGCTGAAGTGAGGCTGTGCCAGTTCTGGCCCTCAGCATTAGGAAGGTGTGGCACTTAAAGTTTTGCACTTTGGGGAACCCTAGATTGCCATTTAAGAAGTCGGGCCACCCTTCGAGAGAGGTCATGCAGAAAGGTCTTATGGAAAGGGAGAAACCTGAGTCTTTATGGAGAGACCTTTCTACATGGAAAGGCCCAACACTCCACACATGCCAGCTGAGGTCAGTCTTCTAGCCGTCCCTACCAAGGCATTGTAGATGCGAGTGAGCATGTTGGACATGATAGCTGCAACCATCATCTGACTTTAATTACCTGGGAAACTCTAAGCAAGGTCAGTAGAGGGACTGCCCATTCAATTCACATAGTTATGAGTGATAATAAAAAGTTGATATATTTGAAGCCACTACGTGTTGGGATAGTTTGTTACATAGAAATAAATAACTGAAATATTCCCTTCTTCTACAGCAATACTTGGTCTCTCTTCCAAGAGACCGAGTACTGGCTGATGGGATATTAGGAGCAATGGTGTGTCTTACTTCCCAGACATGTTCTTAAATCTCTTTCCCCCTTCGTCCTTCAACCTGCTCTATGGAACGTGGCCATAAGATCCACCCTAGACAATATGCATGCACTATGCTAGAGACAACTGAGTAACCAGGTAGAAGGAGCCTGGGCCCCTGCCATGCCAGCCCCAGACTATTACATGGAAGGGAAATGAACTCCTAGTTTATGCTGGGCTCCAATTACAGCAACTTATCCCATATCCTAATTAACATACAAGGGACAATTTATTGATGAAATGTTTTACAATCTTTTTCTTAGTAGATTTCTCAGCATGTTTTACAATCTTTTTTTCAGGAGGCCATTTTTCTACACTGCAGTAAATTAGGACATTGTTTCAAATGAAAGAAAAGGAATTAAAGGATGAGAACATGAGGTCATATATGGATACATATGACAAGATTTCTTCGGGTTGAAGGCCAGGCACGGTGGCTCAAGCCTGTAATTCCAGCACTTTGGGAGGCTGAGGTGGGCAGATCACCTGAGGTCAGGAGTTCGAGACCAGCCTTGCCAGCATGGCGAAACCCCGTCTCTATTAAAAATATAAAAATTAGCCGGGCATGGTGGTGCATGCCTGTAATCCCAGCTACTCGGGAGGCTGAGGCGGGAGACTCGCTTGAACCTGGGAGGCAGAGGTTGCAGTGAGCCGAGGTTGCGCCATTGCACTCCAGCCTGGGCAACAAAGCAATACTCTGTCCAAAAAAAAAAAAAAAAAAAAAAAGTCTCTTCCTTCTCTTTTGGTGAAGCTAAGTTCAGTTCCTGTTGGACTCCTTCCCTATAACGATAGTCATTACTGAATAAAATCTATCCTTCTGGCTTTAGTTAGTGTCCAACTTAGCTCGTCTTTGACAGTCAGACTGTTGCTTGCATTCAGCTTTTCATGATCTCCATAGCCCTTGACTTGGTCTCATTCCTTATCACATTTGCATACTGAAAATTGGAAGAGCAATGGTCAGACTCTCCTGAGAAAGGATGAACCTAGTTCACTCTGAAGCACAATAGAGGATGTGTGTTAGCATCTGGCTAGGTTATAGTCATTAACATATTATCTGATTTTTTTTTCTGAATGGTTGACTCAATGTTGGGTAAGACTTAATAAAAATCCATTTTATCTGCTCTCCTTTTTCCTCTCTTTCCCTCAATCTTTACTGTTTTTCCCCCTTAACTTTGCATCAGGGTGTTCCCAGGATATTGTGTCAGGGGTCTTAACTTATATTTGATGTATGAAATGAAATGCATTTTCCCAACATAGCTATGCTTAAGTAGAGCAAACTTCTGTGTTCTAACCCTCTCCTTTCCATGACAGTTTAGGAGAATAGAAGGAACATCCAGGGTAGAAGCCTCTGGGTCATTGCTCCCTTGGGATTCAGGGTGAAGACTAATATCATTAGTCAAGGCCAGAGGTGACTGGGTTTCTTGCCAAGAGGTTGGTGAGAGCCTATCTGGAAGTGGGATGATTTGACTGGATGTCTTGCCAACCCTGGAGAAACCCCTGTGGAGGGGAAACCCAGTGTTAGAACCAACGAGCTGGGGGGTGTGAGTGAGCACCGAGTCATACCATCTGCAATTCAAGTCAGTGACTGTGGATCTCCCAGACTCCCCTGCCCATCCTAAGGTACCCATGAGGAGCTGTGGTGATCAAGGACAAACTACCAGATGGGTGACTGTGCCAGTAGGACCAGCAAAATGGAAACTGAGGAGCTGAGGAGCCTAACACCAACCGCAAAACCCAAACTTCCCAGAGAGAGGAAATTCTTCATCCAGAAACCATACAGGAGATACTGTAGGACACTTTTAAAAGAACTTAGTGAATACCCAGGAAATTTCACCTATGCTGTAGGCACTGTGTTAAATGCTTTGTGAACATGATCTCATCTGATTCTCTCAATAGCCTAAGTGGGTAAGTTCCATTACTACCCAATTATAAAGAAAATGGAGCCGAGAGAAGGTACGTAATTTACCTAAGGGTATACTCTTTTTTGTTTGTTTGTTTGTTTTTTTGAGACAGGATCTCGCTCTGTCACCCAGGCTGTCACCCAGTGGCACGATCTCAGCTGGAGTGCAGTGGCACAAACTCCACCTTCTGGGTTGAAGTGATTCTTCTGTCTCAGCCTCCCGAGTAGTTGGGACTACAGGTGTGTGTCATCACACCTGGCTAATTTTTGTATCTTTAGTAGAGCCAGGGTTTCACTACGTTGGTCTCATCTCAAATACCTAGCCTCAAGCCATCTGCCTGCCTCAGCTTCCCAAAGTGTTGGGATTACAGACATGAGCCACTGCATCCAACCAGGGTGTACTCTTAGCAAGCAGCAGAGTGACGACTGGAATGCATGATGTAATCCCTTGCTACTTCTCTGGTTTGATATTCTTACCAGGCCATCTCTTGGTGGTCCCATTGAACTTCTGGCTCTTCCTCTCAAAGCCAAGCATGCTCTCCGCTAGTCCTGAGTGCGCTCTTTCCTCTGTTGGACTCCCCTTGCCTCTGATAACTGTGTGGGTTTCTCCTTCCCTTCAACCCTTGAACGGGTCTCTGTTCAAATATCCTTTTACAGTGAGGTCTTTAACTCTCCTATCTAGAATGGCATCCTTAGCCCTTATTGATCTTTATCTCCAGCAGCCTGCCTCATTTTTCCTTTTGGTTTAGCAGCTGTTTATTTTGGCCTGGACCTCTTTTGCTTTTTTTTTTTCTTTTAGAGATAAGGTCTCGCTCTGTTGCCCGGGCTATGGCTCAATCATGGCTCATTGCAGCCTTGAATTCCTAGACTCAAGCAATTCTCCTGCCTCAGCCTCCTAAGTACCTGCAACTACACCTGTGTGCCACTACACCCAGCTAATTATTTTACTTTTTGTAGAGATGGAGGTCTCGCTATGCTGCCCAGTCTTGTCTTAAACTCCTGGCCTCAAGCAGTCTTTCTGCCTCAGCCTCCCAAAGTGCTGGGATTATAGGCATGAGCCCTAATGCCTAGCCCATGGACCTCTCTTCTGAACTCCAAGCTGTGATAACCAATTTCCAACTTGACATATCCACTTGGCTGTCTATAAACTTCCTCAAATTTACCATAAACTTCCAAAAATGAGCCCTGATCTTCCTCCCACCTTCCTTCAATCTGTTATTCTTGCAGTCTTCTTTATTTCAATGAATGGGACCTCTAGTCTTCTAATCTCTCAGAGTAAAAGCTTAGGGTCACCTTTCACTTCTCTCCTTTTCTCTCTTCTCCTGCCCAACCTGTCAGAAAATCCTGTTTTCTACCCTCAACTTAGACCCCAGCTCCAAACACTTCTCACTGCCTTCACGGGGTTACCCCGTCCTCCTCACCATCACTGCTTCTCACTGAGATTATTGTGATAATTTCCTCACTGATCTCCCTGCTTCTGCTCTAGGTTTCTTCAGCTTATTCTCTGCATAGCAGTCAAAGTGATCTTGTATAAATATGAGTCAGATCATGTCACTCCTCTGCTCAACACCCACCAATAGGTTCCTGTCTCATTTAGAGTAAGAGCCACAGCCCTCACAATGGACTACCAGATCCTAAACTCTCTGGCCTTGGTTACCTTTCTGACCCTGTCTCCTAGATAACTGGAGTATGTATTGGGAGAATGAATTAATCAATAGTATTTATTATATATCTATTTGTTTACATGTTTGTTATCTATCTCTTCTAGAATATAAACACCATGAGTACAGAGAATAGGAAATAGTAGATACCAAATCAATATTTATAGAATGAATGAATACACAGGTAAACTCAGACCATCTGATTTCAAAGCTCATGAGCTTAATCCACTATACACCATACCAGAAAACAGATGGGCTTTAGGTCATTCCAATTTTATTGTGTATTCCAAATCTTCTGACATTTCCCTATCATATATATATATGATTAAATATATATATGTTTAATTCTCTGTAGCAATTTGACACTAGCAATTTGCCTAGTTTTTAAAGGAGGTTTCATGGCTTTGTTTTTCTTCTATGCTAATGGTTACCAAATTCACTATTTCAAGTTCCAGACCTGGATTTTTAAATAGCTGCTGTGATGTGGCCTGGCCTTCCAGAACCAGTAAGAAAACGCATGCCAAATGCTAGCACAGAGGATGACACCAATGAAGATTAGTTCCCTTTCCTTTTATCAGGACAAAGGAAACACACAAGTTGGTTCAACTTTAAGTTGGGACTGCAGATGGGGGAGACAGGAACGCAGGAGAGGGGACAGCTCTTTGGGCAGCTGAACATTTCCCAGAGTGACTGCTGTGTGGGCTGCCTCTCATTCACATTGGAATGAGGAAGTGAAAACCATCTCCTGCACCCGCTCCCCGCCCGGACACGTCTACATCCTTCCCCTTCACTGTAAAAACAGGTGCTCTTCCTCTCTGGAAAGGATTTTCATCTAAGGGAGCCATGAATGCATTTTGGGTCATGTCCTTGTTTAGTGTTTTAGCAGAAGGAGATTTCCAGCCACATCCCTTGGTAGCTCTTTGTTGGGCAAGTCACATCATTTTTTTTGTTTTGGTAAAAATGGGTTCCTCATATGTAGAGTGGGTGCATTATTTACTCGGTTTAGCATTGTAAGGCAATAGTACTTTCAGACATTAGATGTATACCATCATCGTTTACATTGTAATAAAAGTATTATACAAGGGAAGTACAATCTGTTTAGTCCTCCTGCAGTGTATAAGCTAGTCTTATCTCAAAATTTAATCCTGAAGCACACAAATACATACCGTTTGGCTTGTTTTTGTTTTCTCAGCTTTTTTTTTTTTTTGAGATGGGGTGTTGCTCTGTCACCCAGGCTGGAGTGCTATGGCTGCTGTAAAATTTGTTAGTTTGAAACATCACTCGTTTATTCTCTTACAGTTCTAGAAGCCCTAAAACCAAAATCCGTTTGGGCTATGTAAAGTTAAAGGGTCACAGGGCTGTGTCCCTCTGGAAATTCTATGTGGTTCCAGTTGCGGTGGCATTTCTTGGCTCATGGTTCCATGGTCTCTTCCTTTCTCTTTTATTTTTTGTTTTTGTTTTTTTTGAGATGGGATCTTGCTCTGTTGCCCAGGCTGGAGTGCAGTGGTGGGATCATAGCTGACAGCAGCCTTGAGTTTTTGGGCTCAAGGGATCCTCCTGCCTCAGCCTCTCAAGTAGCTGGAGCTGGGACTGCAAGTGCGTGCCACCCCATCCAGCTCCTCCCTCTTCAAAACCAGCAGTATAGCATCTTCAAACCCCTCTCTGTTTCTATCATTATCACATCTCTCTCTTTCTCTTCTGTGTCAAATCTCCCTTTGCCTACCCCTTAGAAGAAAACCTTTGATTGCATTTTGGGCCCATCTGGATAATCCAGGATGATCTCCTTGTCACAAGAGCTGTAATTTAATCACATCTCAAAAGACCCCTTTTCTATATAAGGTAATATTCACAGGCTGCAGGGATTAGGATGTAGATATCTTTGAGGGTCATTACTCAACCTACCATGGAAAGAGTTCCATTTTTTTTTTCTACAAAAAGGTTAAAAGCTATTATGCTAGATAATAACAGAAAAACTTATATAGTACATTCTATGTGCTAGACATTGTTTTAAGTATATTTGTGTGTGTGTGTGTGTATGCATGTGTGTGTGCTCGTGTGAATCATTTGTTTCTTATTCTAAGGATTTGCGGTTGTTGTTTTTTTGTTTTGTTTTGTTTTGTTTTTGACAGAGTCTCTCTCTTCACCCAGTCTGGAGTGCAGTGGCATAACCTTGACTCACTGCAACTTCTGCCTCCCAGGTTCAAGCAGTTCTTGTGTCTCAGCCTCCCTAGTAGCTAGGACTGCAGGCATGCACCACCACACCCTGCTAATTTTTGTATTTTTAGTAGAGATGGGGTTTCACCATGTTGGTCAGGATGATCTCGAACTCCTGACCTCAGGTGATCTGCCCGCCTCAGCCTCCCAAAGTGCTGGGATTACAGGCGTGTGCCACTGCACCCAGCCGGGATTTATTTTCTGAGACAGAGTCCTGCTGTGTTGTCCAGGCTGGAGTGCAGTGACATGATCTCAGCTCACTGCAGCCTCAACTTCCTGGACTCAAGTGATCCTCCCACCTCAGCCCCTCCAAATAGCTGGGACTATAGGTGTGTGCACCATGCCCAGCTAGTTTTGTTTGTTTGTTTTTTTTAAAGACATGGGTCTCACTATGTTGCCCAGGCTGGTCTCAAACTCCTGAGCTCAAGGGATCCTTCTACCTCAGCCTCCCAAAGTGCTGGGATTACAGGCATAAACTACCATACCAGGTCAGACCAAGGTTTTTTGACCCAGGTCTACGTAGAACGTGCAAGAGACCCCTTTGCCCATCTACAACACCTACTTCAATTTTCTATTTGTAAAATAATTTAGTTATTTTAGTAATAGCAATGAAGAGTTATTATAAAAGCAATTGAGAGGGAAAAAGGAAGGGTTTCCATTTGTGTTTCCAATAGGAGTACAGCCACTTAAATTTGAACTGCAAGGTACACTTTTTTAAAAGTATAATTATTGAAAAGTTATAATCCAAGAAAATATTGTTGATGCATCAATTTAATAATTTCTGAATCAACCAGATCACCAATAATAAACTAAATAGGTAACAATGAAGCTAAACTAATGGGAATTGATAGCTAAAAGAACAAAGAAAGTCACAATAAAAATATAACTGTCTCAGGACAACATTAATGACAAGAAGTGCTTCCCGAAAACTTCCCGAAAATTTCAACCCACATGTGAGCGGGTGCATGGGCAATAGGAACTTTGATACGTTAACAAGCATTGCCTAGCAGCCAGTCGTCTGAGTAGAATACTGAATTAGAGTCTTTAATAAACTCTAGAATATGCTAATTTTTCAGTACAACATCAATTTTGTTTTGTTTTTTTTTTTGTTTTTTTTGTTTCTTTTTGTTGTTGTTAGAGACAGAGTCTTGATCTGTCATCCAGGCTAGAGTGAAGTGGCACGATCTTGGCTCACTGCAACTTCTGCCTCCCGAGTTCAAGCAATACTCCTGCCTCAGCCTCCCAAGTAGCTGGGATTACAGGCACCCACTACCACGCCCAGCTAATTTTTTTATTTTTTAGTAGAGATGGGATTTCACCATGTTGGCCAGGGTGGTCTCAAACTCCTGACCTCATGATCCGCCCGCCTCTGCCTCCCAAAGTGCTAGGATTATAGGCATGAGCCACTATGCATCACTAACAAACATCAAATTTTGTTAATTCTTAGAAACTTCCTATAACTATGAAGTCTTTTCTCTCTCTTTTTTTTTTTTTTTTTTTTTTTTTTGAGACGAAGTCATGCTCTGTTGCCCAGAGTGGAGTGCAGTGGTGTGATCTCAGCTCACTGCAGCCTCTGCCTCCCCGGTTCAAGTGGTTCTCCTGCTTCAGTCTCCCGAGTAGCTGGGATTACAGGTGCATGCTATCATGTCTGGCTAATTTTTATATTTTTAGTAGAGATGGGGTTTCATCATGTTGGCCAGGCTGGTCTTTAACTCCTGACCTCAACTGATCCACCTGACTCAGCTTCCCAAAGTGCTGGGATTACAGGTGTGAGCCACCGGCACCCACCTGTATTAAGTCTTGATAATAATGATGAAAACTCACATTTTGAGCCCTTAGTATGTGACAAACACTTTAGTACATTAATTTCTTAATCCTCGTACTAATAGAAATTATGTATCTGAAGTACAGAGAAATTAAGTAACTTGCTCCAAGTTGCACAGACAAAAAATACTGGAGCTGGGAGAGGAACCCAGGCAGCCCCTAAAGAATAAATATGGAAGGCTATGGGATAGTTTGAGCCCACCTTCAAGAATCATTGTTTTAGATATTTACACCACTGCTTTTTCCCAGAGTTGTTGTATAAAACTATAAGCACTTTTTATAACCTTTACTGAAGCTACGGTGGACTTGGATTATAGTCATTGATTCCTGCGTTAAATTGTCAGCTCCAGGAGGTCAGAGAACCCATTTTGTTCTTTTGTTCTCCAAGGCCCTAGAAAAATGTCTAGCACAGAGTATTGGATCAACAGATGTTTCATATAATAATGCTGACCAACATATTTTACTTCTCTGCTGATCTCAGCATTTATTATTTCAGTAAACATGTATCTAGCACAAGCCATGTGCCCACTTCAGACATGGGGATAGAGCACTGATAAACTTACACATGGTCCTACCTCAGGGAGTTTGCAGTCTAATGGGGGAAACAGACACTAAGGGAGCCATTAAGATGATGAGATGGTAAGAGAAGTATGGATGCCATCCCAGCACACTGTAAAGGGGCTGACACTAAAAAAAGGTCAGGGAAGGACTTGTGAGGAAGTGTTGAAGGTTGAAAGCTGAAAGATGAGTGGTAAATAGGTCAGATGAAAGGGAAAGGGGATATGGAGATGGTGGAGAGAATATCTTCAACCTTTCAACAGTGCGTTGAAAGGTGCAGGGATGGCCAGGTGTGATGGCCTCACACCTGTAATCCTAGCAGTCTGGGAGGCCAAGGTGTGAGGATCGCTTGAGTCCAGGAGTTCAAGCCCAGCCTGGTCAACATGGTGAGACCCCATCCCTATTAAAAAAAAATTAAGAAAGGTGCAGGGGTGAGAAGCACAAAGCATTTGTGGACCTACACGAACTTTACTGAGTCCTTGAGCCTAGTGGACATAAGGGAGAAAGGCCAGCCATTAGGCTAGAGAATTAGTCATGGGCCAACTCTGGGTCTTGGCAGGAGTATGGAATTTATCGCAAGGTACTGGGAAATCACTGTAGAATTTTAAACATAATTAATGTTTTGCTGGAATTTACGTCCAGAATGATTTCACTTGTGGGCAGTGCAGAGAACGGATTCACTTGTGACAGTGCTGAGTAGGAAGTAAAACAGAAGGTAGGGAAACCAGTTAAAAGGTTATTCCAGTGGTCTTAGTGATAGAGGATAGCAATGACCAGGATGGAGAGAAGCTTGAGAAACAAATACCTAGCCAACAAAGCAGAGCAACCAAGTTTCTAATGAAAGTGTTAGTCAGACGAGAATTTTCTCCAACTGTATCATTAACCTCATCACTTGCCATCCAAAGAGTATATGCTCTAGTTATTGTTCTGATTCTAAATTCTGTCCCAAAGGTCAAGAGTGTAGTACCATCTTCACAGTGAAGATGCATTGGGCAGCAGTGTTTAATGGTCAACTATGGTCAGGAGGGAGGGGGTTGAGGGACCAGAGGATGAATATTGTAGTTTCAACCAGAGAGAGCTATACATAAAAATTGTCTGTAGAGCCTTTACAAAATAACCATGCCAGGTCCCCATGCCAGATCTGTGGATTTACAGTCTCCAGAAGTGGGACTGAGGAGTGTGCACTTTATAAAGCTCCATAGAAGATTTTGATAATCTATGATTTAGAACTTTGTGTGTGGGGCATGAAATACTGGGAGCCTGAGTAGGGCTTTTCAGAGAATACAAATGTGGGAATTAATAAGGAGGTATAATTTGCAGGACTTGGCAACCGGCTGGATGTGACCCAGATGGCAAAGAGAGGTTCTACAGATAGAGGTATCTTTGATCGTCCATTAGGCCGTTTACAACCTAGGCAGAACTTTTGTGAAAACTGGATAAAGTCACCTCCCTGGGCATAGGGCTTGGCAAGCTGAGCCAGGTGCTTCCATCAGGCCATTGGTTCTATAAGGCAGTCCTGGTTTCCCACCTGGAAATGGGAGGTCCAGGCAGCATAGGTGAGCTGGTTAGCAAAGACACTGGTAGGTTACGTTTGGGTCGAAGTATGTTTGGTAAGCAGGAAAATATTTATCTATCCTCAGGTGTTAGAGCAAGTAAGTGGAAATCCTGTTTGTTGAAGACCAAGGATTGAGCTGAGAGATACTGGCATAGTGGCAGAGCTGAAGGTCTGCATTGTTTGATACAGTCCAAGGGAAGACTGCAGATAGAAAACAGAGTTCTCTGTTACTCAAGTGTAACTGGTGACAGTTAAATGAACTGGGAAGAAGCAATTACTTAGAAAGTAACCAATCATACAACAAAATTCCCCCCACAAAACTTAAATGTTATTTTCCTGAGACTTAGCCTAAAAAGTAGTAGGAAATTCCATGGTGGGGTAACAGGCTTTATGGGAAAAGTAGTACAGAAGAACCAACCTTGGCAGAACTTATGAATATTGTCACATTTTCTAAACTCAAACAGTGGAGGGCATAGTAACTAAATAGACTGTTAGTAACATTAAACACAGCTTAAGTTAAAGGGTGCTGGACAGTTAATCACCATGTACCACCTCCTGGTTGTTAGACCCTTCAGGATTTCTTCCCTCATTTAATCGAGGTGGTTGCAAGTTCATTTTGCATTATTGCAGATAATGCTTACTTGCATTTTAAGATATGTTTACTTTATTCCTGTTCTACTCATGTATCCAGTCTTTTCTGATTTGGAGTTGTTTTCTCCTGCTTCCTAGAGTAACTTGGATACTTGGAAAGGAACATCTGCATAACTGAGAAGGTTTTTTCTTAAACTCATTTATTTATGCAGAAGGTCATGAAAACTTCACCAAAAGAAAACAGAGCATTGCAACCTGTTAGTTCCTCTTAGAAGTTTCAGTTCTCTTCTCCCAGAAGATAACAGCTAATAATATAAACAACATTCTTTCAACATTTCCATCTGCTGAGTGTTGGGCTCAGAGTTTTACATATGTTGTGCTATTTACCCTTACAATAACATTGTAAAGCAGGTGATATTATCATCTCCATTTCAGAGATGGGGAAGTTGACTTTTAGCCTAACAAATTTGGTCAAGGTCAAAGCAGTATCATTAGTCAGTGGTAGACATAAATTTGAACACAGGTTAGGCTAACCCTGAAGCCCTCAATGTTCTCTTTTAGAATTATGGTAAAAGACACATAACATATGTTAAATCAAGTTTAGCCTAAAGCTGCCTCCTTACATATTTTAAGTTCAGCCTAAAAGTTTTGCTGTACATCGTGAACTATAACCACTGGAAGTGTAAACAGACCACAGCCTACAGTTGTGCCAAATCACCACGTTTTGGCAAATGAAATGTAGCCAACTGTTCGAACGGTGTTCAAATAAGGCAAATGCAGACCGGTAACTAATCCAGCTGTTTCTGAACCTCACTTTCCTTATTCTGTCCGTGAATCTTCTACAAGGCGGCTGCACTGGAGTCTCTGAGCCTACTGTGGCTCAGAAGGCTGCCTGATTTGCGATTAGTTCATTGCTCAATTAAACTTCTTTAAATTTAATTCAGCTGAAATTTTTGTCTTATCTCATACTAAGAGATTTACCATCTTAAACTTTTTTTTTTTTTTGAGATGAATCCTTGCTCTGTCGCCCAGGCTGGAGTGCAGTGGCACGATCTCGGCTCACTGCAAGCGCTGCCTCTTGGGTTCACGCCATTCTCCTGCCTCAGCCTCCCGAGTAGCTGGGACTACAGGTGCCCGCCACCACCCCTGGCTAACTTTTTGTATTTTTTTTTTTTTTTTTTTACTAGAGACGGGGTTTCACCGTGGTAGCCAGGATGGTCTCGATCTCCTGACCTTGTGATCCTCTCACCTCAGCCTCTCAAAGTGCTGGGATTACAGGCGTGAGCCACCGCACCCCGGCCCAGTCTTAACCCTTTTGAAGCGTACAGGTCAGTGGCATTAAGTGCCTTGACATTGCTTTGCAACTATCACAACCATTCATCTGCAGAAGATTCTTTTTTTCTTTTTATTTTTTAAATTATTATTATACTTTAAGTTCTAGGGTACATGTGCATAACGTGCAGGTTTGTTACATATGTATACTTGTGCCATGTTGGTGTGCTGCACCCATCAACTCGTCAGCACCCATCAACTTGTCATTTACATCAGGTATAACTCCCAATGCAATCCCTCCCCCCTCCCCCCATCTGCAGAAGTTTTTAATCATCCCGAACTAAAACTCTGTACTCATTAAACAACTCCAAATTCCCACCTCTTCCAGTCCCTGGTAACCACCTTCTACTTTCTGTCTCCATAGATTTGACTATTCTAGATGCCTCATGTAAGTAGAATCATAAAATAGTTGTCCTTTGGTGTCTGGTTTATTTCACTTAGGTTCACTTATGTTTTCGCATTTATAAGGATTTCCTTCCTTTTTAAGGTTGAATACTATTCCATTGTATGTCTATTCTACGTCATATTTTGTTTTGCCATTCATCTGTCCATTGGGTTGTTTCCACTGTTTGGCTATTGTGAATGATGCTGCTACAAAGATGGGTGTACAGGCCGGGCGTGGTGGCTCACGCTTGCAATCCCAGCACTTTGGGAGGCCGAGGCGGGCAGATCACTTGAAGTCAGGAGTTTGAAACCAACCTGGCCAAAATGACAAAAACCCTGTGTCTATTAAAAATACAAAAATTAGCTGGGTATGGTAGTATACGCTTGTAATCCCAGCTACCTGGGAGGCTGAAGCAGGAGAATTGCTTGAGCCCAAGAGGTGGAGGTTGCAGTGAGCCAAGGTCACACCATTGCACTTGAGCCTGGTCAACAGGGCAAGACCCTGTCTCAAAAAAAAAAAAAAAAAAAGAAATGTACAAATATCAGTTCAAGTGCCTGCTTTCAATTTAAGAACTTAAATGTTAAGCACTGCTCCACAAAGCAGCAAGATCCAGCAAGGTCACAGCTCTGAGATGGAGGTTGACCAGCCTGCAACTTCCTTTATATAATCCAGTACAAACATAGCCTCATGGGGGAGGGAAAAAAGGAATACAGGAACTTCATCCTCCTCCCCACAACTTTCTAGTTGAAAAACAGATTCTACTATTGTCGACCTGATCGTACTTGGAATCAGTTGCAGAAGTCCTGAAACGTAAGCCACAGTTCTATTGCTTCTCCTTTAGAGTTAAAAACAAAAATACACATTTTGCAACAGTGTAGAAAATACCTGTTTTTAAAAAATGCTCTTCGATATAACATGACAATCTCTCTCTCTCTCTTCTCTCTCTCTCTGTCTCTCAGGGCCTTGTTCTGTGCCCAGGCTGGGGTGCAGTAGTGCGATTTTGGCTCGCTGTATCCTCTGCCTCCTGGGCTCAAGCAGTCATCCCACCTCAGCCTCTCAAGTAGCTGGGACTGCAGTTATGCACCACTACACCTGGCTAATTTTTGTACTTTTTATAGAGACAGGGTTTGGCTATGTTGCCCAGGCTGGTCTTGAACAGCAATCCACCTGCCTCAGCCTCCCAAAGTGCTGGGATTGCAGGCATGAGCCACTGAACCCGGCTGACAATGCCACTTCAACTACACCATCGTACCTGCCTGGTCTCCCTGCCCATCTGTATTAGCTATTGTTCATACTGATTATGCATAGATTTGTATCACTTGAAAGATACGTTTCAGCCTCTTTAGTCATTTTCTATTTTGATGGATCAGGTGTGGTTTATTTCTTGGTAATTAATTAGGAAAATGTAAAGACAAAACTCTCCCTTCTGATTTTTTTTTTAAGTAATTTTTCATGCTAAACGTCTTTCACAGCCCTTGTCAGTTCTCTCAATCTCTCTCTCTCCCCCCTCCCCCTCCCCGCTTCCTCTCTCTCCCTCTCTCCTTCCCTCCCATTCAATAGAATGTGGATAAGGCACACTCACATAATGAAGGGTAACCTGCTTTATTCAAAGTCCACAGACTTAAATCTTAATCTCATCCCAAAAAGCGTACCTTTATAGAAACATCTAGAAGAATATTTGAGCAAATATCTGGGCATTGTGTCCCAGTCAAGCTGACACATAGAATTAACCCTCACAGTGGGGGAAAGGCAAGAGAAGTACATTTTATTTTAAACAGGGGAGCTTTGTCACCTGTTAGACTAACAAACAGAGGTTTTAGTGGATGAGCCATTTAGAAATATCTTATAGTTAGACTAGAAAACCAAATAAACTAAGCTTTCTACATGGGAAAGGTCAAAAAGCAGAGGCGCCACGCAGGTCCTGGCTGTGGATTTTCACAGGGTAGTGAGCAGATGGGAGCCTCCCGGTGAGAGCAGAAGGCACCTCTCCCTGGAGGCTGAGGCTCCCGAAGCCAGCTGCTCAGGGAGATTAAGAGCCTCCCTGCATGGGACAGTTTCCAGCTCCCACACCCAGCTGGTGGGCTCCTCTTTGCACTGGCTGCCACCGCCAGCAGGTTCCTGTGCCCCCTCCCCAGGGAATTCAACCAGAGAAGCAGGCTTGGGGCAGACAGTGGGCTCACACCCCCTGGAGCCCCAGCAACGCCCCGCTTCACTTTGCAGAGACCATGCATCCTGGGCTCTCCTCCTCCACTCCCTGCAGATGCACTTTTTATTTTTCTTGTCCTGGAGGATACCTCTATAGTTCTTCAAGGCCCTGCCCAACTGCCATCTCCACAGCAAGGTTGGTGCTGAATCCTCTAGCTGACATTTATTTCTCCTCCACGACATTGTCGCAGCAATTACTCTGAGCTCTGAACTTACACCTTCTTCAACAGATGTCATCTACCTAGCTGCAGGACTGTCTTAGTCAACTTGGGCTGCCATACCAAAGTCCCACAGGCTGGGTGGCTTCAACAACAGACATTGATTTCCTCACAGTTCTGGAGGCTAGAAGGCCAAGATCAAGGTGTGAGTAGAGCTGTTTTTTTCCAAAACCTTTCTCTTTGATGTGTAGATCTCTTCTTCCTGTGTCTTCACTCTGGTCTTTCCTCTGCACATGCAAATTTGGTATCCAAATTTCCCCTCTTTATAATGACACCAGTCATATTGAATTTAGGCCAACCCTAATGACCTTGTCTTAACCTACTTACCTGTAATCCCTTATCTCCCAAGTCACCTATCTCCCAAATAAGGTCACCTTCTGAGGTACTGAGAGAGGGACTTAACTCAGATTTTTTTTGGTTGGTGGGTGGGGCATAACTCTGCCCTTAACAGTGACCTTGGGTGAGTTGCTTCACCACTCACCTGCAAAAGGGGGATACAAATAATGACTATCCCATAGTGTTTTTATAAAGATGAAATCACTTAATGTATGTAAACCAATTAGTGTAGAGTCTGATAGATATCAGTCATCCAATAAACAGAAGTTACTTTAGTAATACTTAAAATGATTCTTTATTAAATAAAAAGAATTATTAGTTACTTTGAAACATTTTAAAAGAATGCAGTATATGGGGCCCTAACAAAGAAGGAAATCCTGTCATCTGTGACAGCATGGATGAACCTGGAGGACATTATGTCCAGCAAAATAAACCAGGCACAGAAAGACAAATGTCGCGTGATCTCACGCATACGTGGAATTTATAAAAGCTGAATTCATAGAAGTAGAGCACTCTGTCAGGGGTGGCGAGTCAGTGGATGTTTGTTAAAGGATAAAAATAATTTAGATAAGAAGGATAAGTCCCAGAGATCTATTGTACAACATGGTGACTATAGTTAATAATCTATTTTGAAAATCACTAAGAGAATAGATTAAAAAATATATATATAGAAGGTGTGTCACCATGTTGCCCAGACTAGTCTCAAGCTCCTGAGTTCAAGTGATCTGCCCCCTTGGCCTCTCAAAGTGCTGGGATTATAGGCATAAGCCACCACGCCTGGCCTAAAGAATAGCTTTTTAGGTGCTTTCACCACAAAAAATCAGTATGTGAGGTAATGCACATTAATTAGCTCAACTTAGCCATTCACAATGTATACATATTTCAAAACATCATGTTGCACACAATAAATATATACCATTTTATTTGTCAGTTAAAAATTAAAAAAGATTTAACACAAAATTGTTCTTACTAAAATAAGAATGATTAATAGTAAGAGCAGTATGTTACAACTGTGGACTTTAGAGTCATGCAGACATGAACTCCAGGCTCCAGCACCTGCTAGTTTTTGGTCAGGGCAAATTACTTAATCTGTTTGTCTGTATCTCAGTTTTTTGATCTGTAATTGGGAATATGAAATAACTGCCCCACAGAATAGTGTAAAGATCTGTTGAGCTAATATATAGAAAGCATGTTAATCATTCAATAAATAGTAGCTGTACCAGTTAGATTTAAAGCTAATATGTATGTCCACAGTACCGTGCTTAAAGAAGGAAGAGGTTTATTTTTCCCTCATGTAGTAGTCCATGGTGAGTGATCCGGGCTGAGAAGGCAGGTCTGCATTACCAGATAAGTTGCATCCCAAGTCCCTTCCCCCTGTTGCTCTGCCATCCTAGGGTGTTGTCCCCATCCATGAAGTTGAAGGGGGATTGTTGTGAGGTTTACGTTCCAGCCAGTGGGACGGGGAAAGAGGAAATCTAGGATTAAGTGACTTTAAGCAAGTTACAAAGAAGAAGTCATCTTTGGTAAGAACTTAACCACGTGGCCATAACTAACTCCAGAGAAGCTGGGAGATAGCCTCTAGCTTGACAGCCTGTGCAGGGCCAGAATTATACCGTGACTATGAAGAGAGAATGGATCTGGGGTGGTGGGTGAGCGCAATTCGTAGCCTGCTGTAGCAGCTTTGATAATATCATTGTGTGGCTTAAAAACACAACTGGCGTGCCTTCCGATGTCTTACCACTATGACTATACTGTATAGCTCCTGAAGGGAGAGGTGTCTCATTATCACTTCAGCCCTGTCTTTACATCCAAAGAGCTAAGCCATAAATGCATTTTTGCCAGTTGCTTTAATAAATACTTGAACTTAGTTGTATGTATCAAGCAACATAGCATTAATATGGTTATACTTCAAAACCAGGTCTCCTTTAATTTTTAAAAAATATATCTTCCAACTCTGTTGCCTATACAGTAAATAACATTTTTCAAGTTTGCTTCCATTACACAGTCTTAGAAATATTCCTAAAAAAAAAAAATCAATCTGATTAGTAGAGAAAAATTAAGGCCTGAGAAACACTTTGGAAAATATGTGATATGAAAACTATAAACCTTTGGTTGAGAACAAGTAAGCATTAGAACTGATATTTTATATAACATTTTTTAAATGGTTTAGTGATACAGTTTTGTAAGTATCCCACCCTGTCCCTAACACAGTTGCTGGTACTCACACCAGGCTTGGGTTTTTGTTTTTATCTGTCTCCAGCCATCCTTTCTCAATTTCTTTTTTTCCTTTTTTTTTGAAACTGAATTTCACTCTTGTTGCCCAGGCTGGAGTGCAATGGCGCGATCTCGGCTCATTGCAACCTCCGCCTCCCGGGTTCAAGTGATTCTCCCGCCTCAGCCTCCCGAGTAGCTGGGATTACAGGTGTGCACCACCACGCCCAGTTAATTTTGTATTTTTAGTAGAGATGGGGTTTCTTCATGTTGGTCAGGCTGGTCCCAAACTCCCAACCTCAGGTGACCCGCCTGCCTTAGCCTCCTAAAGTTCTGGGATTACAGGCGTGAGCCACTGCGCCCAGCCTTTCGATTTCTTTAACTACTGTTTTTCTGTACATCTTCCCACCAACATTTTTCAGTAACTGCAAGATTTTACTGCTCATCCTCTTTTCTTATTCCACTTTCCCTGGGTGAGCTCATTCATTTTCACACACATTTTTTTCTATCCAGATTCATATTTTGTATTTAATTCCAGCCAAAAATTTCCAGTTTCCCATCAGACATCTCCACCAGAATGTCCTAAAGCTAGCTCCAATGCAATGTGCCTAAAACTGAGGTTGTCATCTGACCTGCCAATTGGCTCCTTCTTCTATATTCTCCCAGTGAAGAACATTGTCATCTACACTATAAGCTAGAAAGTTTGCACTCTGCTGTTTCTCCTCCTTTTCACCCCCCTCTGCACAATCTAAATGTTCAACAATCAATGCCTATCATTTATTTTTTTTTTTGAGATGGAGTCTCGCTCTGTTGCCAGGCTGGAGTGCAGTGGCACACTCTCGACTCACTGCAACCTCTGCCTCCCAGGTTCAAGTAATTCTCCTGACTCAGCCTCCCAAGTAGCTGGGTCTACAGGCACACACCATCACACCCAGCTAAATTTTGTATTTTTAGTAGATACAGGGTTTCACCATGTTGGCCAGGATGGTCTCGATCTCCTTATCTCGTGATCTGCCTGCCTCGGCCTCCCAAAGTGCTGGGATTATAAGCATGAGCCACTGCATCTGGCCCAATGCCTATAATTTCTAACTTTGCAATGCCTTTGGGATCCATTCCCTTTTCTCTGTTTCTTCTATCACTGCCACAGACTTAAAAAACAAATTATCTCTGGCAGTATCATGTTATTGGTTCTAATCTTCAGCCAGCAGCTTTCTAAAACACACATCTGAGCTTGTTACTTCCTTTTTTTAAAAAAAAAATATATATTTTATGGCTTTCCATGACCATTAGGAGACTGTAAATTCTTTGGCAAGAATATTAATAATCATCACACTCTGGCTTGTTCTTCGCAATCTTCTCTTCCACTCTCAGCAATTATGTAACTCATAGTCTAATGCTTTGACTATTTGGCATTTCCCCAAAGTGCCTTATAAAGTCCTACCCCTGAATCCTTTTTCATGCTAGTCCCTCTACCTGAAATATGTAAGAAAATCCATAAGTACAGTAAGGGGCAAGAAAACAGGAGTGATTGCCATTGTCTAGCATCATTGGCAGGACATTTCTTTTGGAGAGATGGACCTGCAATAGGGAGTAAAGTGGCACACAATGTATCTTCATGGTGGGGAAAGATATAAATGACACTGAAAATCAGAAGAAGTTTGCAAATCCAAACAACATTTCAGGCCATTTAAATTTGGGCAGGCCAGGTGTGGTGGCTCACACCTGTAATTCCAGCAGTTTGGGAGGCCGAGAAGGCAGATTGCTTGAGCCCAGGAGTTTGAGACCAGCCTGGGTAACAAAGCAAAACCCTGCCTCTACCAAAGGTACAAAACTTAGCCAGGTATGGTAGCTCACACCTCTAATTCCAGCTACTCGAGAGGGTGAGGTGGGAGGATCCCTTGAGCCTGGGATGCAGAAGTTGCCGTGAACCAAGATTGCAAAACTGCACTCCAGAGTGAGACTTTGTCTCAGAAAAAGAATAATTAAAAACAATAATTTTTGGCAAACTCTTTTATGTTGTGGAACCACAGATTCACCAACTGAAAACTGGGAATGGAGAGCATCATTTCAGCTAACAGTAATAACATGCCTTTAGAAGAGAGAGTGTGTTGGGCTCTCTGAAGGTTGATGCTAATTGGAAAACAACACAAAAGCAAACCAAATTAAACTCTAGTCTCTACCACTGAGGAGCTTCCTCTAAGAATTACCAAAATCAGCGTCTGAGGCGGGCTGGACTGGTGTGAGCGTTCGGATGGCTGCAAGAGGCAACGAGGTGTCAGATGAGAAAGTGGGAACCAAGTGAATCCTTCGCCCTGCTTCTTCCATTTGGTATGCCCCCCTTCTTCCTGACAGTAACTAGCTCTTCCAGAAGGCAGCGGAATCAGCACTTACCCAGGCTGCAAATGGCTCTCCCACAGAGCTTCGCTGCTGGTGATGAACAGCCTGGGGAAGTGACGATGGAGCATGTGGCAGATATCCAGCAAACAATGAAGGCAGATAACACACCTGCAGTGTCCTTTAGACACAAGTGGAATCCATTCTGGAATACAGAATGGACTATAGGGCTAGTGAGATGTTTCCCCACATGCGCTCTTCACCCTAACACTTACTTCTCCCTTCTTCGTCTTTTGGTCATAGTGAAGACTATGAAGAGAGAATGTATCTGGGGTGGTGGGTGAGGGCAATTAGTGGCCTGCTGCAGCAGCTTTGATAATATCATTGTGTGGCTTAAAAACACAACTGGCGTGCCTTCCAATATGTTCTAAATCGTTTTCAGAAAAAGAACTTTCTCACATCATTCAGAGCATTATTCTCATGCTGGGGTATTTGATCAGCCTGGACACTTGGGCTTGCAGAACTCCATAAATGCTTTTGATTATAGAGAGAGAGAGAGAGAGAAAGAGAGAGACAGAATTGGAATCAGCTGTGGCAAAGTGTGTTCAGGGAACCATTTTCAGAATATGGGAACATCATGCTTATGGGGATGGTTTAGGCTTCAGCACCAGGAGAAGAATATTTGGAAGAAAATCCTATAAATGATGGAAATCTTACACATATGGCAGGATTGTCTTAGTTTTCCTAAAGAGTGTAGACTAGGGCTAGTACCCAGGCTAGCACTCTTTCTAAAACTGGCCACTGTCTCTGGTGATACTACCTCTGCCATAGGCTACTGACAATGTACCACATGTAGGATGCTAGCTGATGAATGAGTGACTAAACACTTAGCAATTGCCGCTGTAGTGAAACATGAGGGTTTTTTGTTTGTTTGTTTGTTTGGCTTTTTTGTTTGTTTGTTTGAGACAGGGTCTCACTCTGTTGCCCAGAATGGAAGGCAGTGGTGAGATCATGGCTCAGTTCAGCCTCAATCCCCTGGGCTCAGGTAATCCTCCCACCTCAGCCTCCTGAGTAACTGGGACTACTCGTGCGCCCCAACGCCCAGCTATTTTTTGTATTTGTGTGTGTGTGCGTCTGTAGAGACAGGATTTTGCCATGTTGCCAGGCCAGTCTTGAACTCTGGGGCTCAAGTGACCTGCCCACCTCAGCCTCCCAAAGTGCTGGGATTATAGGCGTGAGCAACTGGACCTGGCTGAAGCACAAAACTTTGTGAGAGTGAATTGATTGTGGAGAAATGGTGGAAATGTGGCCCTGACACACCGGTCAGAAGATATCAGAAAACAGCTGAAACAGAAGCCAGAAAATGCGAATTTTGATGACAGTATTGCATCTGTCTGAGAGTTTGTTTTTTCTGCCAGTTCCATGGGCTTATGCCGCAGTCTAGGGTGGAAGGGATGAAGAACAGAAAGGCAAAGAGTGGTTCCCACACATGACTCACTGTTGGGCACTGGGAACCCAGGCAAGTCTCCCCTGCAATCATGGTGACAGAATGGCAGGGGAAAGCATACTCTCCACTTCGGGATGGTTTTTTTTATTTTTATTTTTATTTTTATTTTTATTTTTATTTTTTTGATCAATATTCAATCTGGTAGGAGGGCTGTTTTAAGGCAGATCTATGTTGGTTCAGAGTGACCTTGGTGGCCAATCCCAGTGGTAGAGAAGCAGCATCTCGATTTGACTTTGTCAGCGAAATTGTGAGAGAGCCAGAGCAGAAGAAAAGGAAAGACCATGTGTCCAGGTGTGGCACTAAATGTTTGTTTGGGAGGTTCTCCCGCTATCCCAGGAAGACTGGAGAAAGGGGAGCAGGAGGCCTCACCCAAGTGGGTGGAAATGAACCAGATAAGTGTGCTGTATTAAATCACCAAAATGAAGTGTCTCAAACACCTTTCGACTTACGCCAAATCCTAAGTCATGACATCGCTAAGAGGCTACTTGCTGTTCTTTTCCCAATTTAATTTAGAGGCTCGCGGATTTCATTTGACACAGTCCTGTTAGGTATCAACAAAGATTCTACATGCTGCTGTAAATTTGCTCTTCCAAGAAAAGACTGCAAAGATGCATCTTGATTTTTTATCTAAGTGTTCTTATGAAGATAAAACTCTTAAAAGATGAACTTCATATTTTCTTGGATTATGACTGTTTTATTTTATTTTATTGTTTTTTGGCTTCTTTGGAAGGAAGTTTTCACACCTAGAGATGAGCTAGAGTTATTTTATCCGTGCATCTGCTATCATCTAGACTTCTTCAGGGATCACTGTCAGCAATTACCAAGCATTCTCCTTTTGTTGTTACTAATAATTGTACATTTTTGTAATGCTGTTAAGCTCACAGAGCACGTTAACCTAACACCTTAATATATTTTCTTCTCACAAGAAGCTATGGGCTACATTTTATAGATAAGAAAACTAAAACTCGGCCGGGCGCGGTAGCTCAAGCCTGTAATCCCAGCACTTTGGGAGGCCGAGGCCGGTGGATCACTTGAGGCCAGGAGATTGAGACCATCCTGGCTAACACGGTGAAACCCTGTCTCTACTAAAAAATACAAAAAACTAGCTGGGCGAGGTGGCGGGCGCCTGTAGTCCCAGCTACTCGGGAGGCTGAGGCAGGAGAATGGCGTGAACCCGGGAGGTGGAACTTGGAGTGAGCCAAGATCTGGCCACTGCACTCCAGCCTGGGCGACAGAGCGAGACTCCGTCTCAAAAAAAAAAAAAAAAAAAAAAAGAAAACTAAAACTCGAATATCATCTTCAAGGAGTAGCTGCTAATGGGACAGATGCTGCCTAAAGCTGGGCCTCCTGGCTTTAAAACTGTATTCTCTCTGCTATGTAAAAGGATATTGTACTACCGGTAAGTGTTAGTTGTAAGTCATTTCTAAAATGTAATTCTATCCAGACCTTGTTAACCAAATTGATGAGCTGGAAAAAATGATAGGTTTTCCTTCTCTTTGACATAATTGAGAAAATTGACCAAAGTGCAGCCTATGGGAAGAAGAAAATTTCTCAGAAATCTCAAGCTGTAATTTTTGTATGTTTCTCTGATAGAAGTTTGCCAATACAATGTTGGGCGTGTGCAGTGTGGCTCTTTCTTGGTGCACTGATCTCTCATATAGAGCACACAACATAGGGCTTGCTCCCTTTTACAATAAACTACTGTCTGCTTTTGTCCCTGTCTTCCTCATTCAAAATCTGGGCAAGGTGCAGGAAAGCCCACAAGGAGACCACTGGGTCACCCCTTGCTAAAGCAACAATATGCCTGAAGCTGTTAAAACTACAAGCCATCCTCTTGTAAAACACCACAAGGCAAAGTTAGCATGGCCAACCTTTCTCCTTTGATCATCCCTCAAAAGTCTACATTTTCTGATTTCATTTTCCCTTTAGTGTTCAATTTTACCTGATGTCCATCATTTGAATATATTAGGGACTGCCGCATGATTTCATTTGCCCTGTTTAGGCAGAAAACAAATACTGTTTCTCTTGTTGATTGACAGATTTGGCGTGTTCTTCCTAGAATATATTGCTTAAAAAATCCACTTGAGTTCCATTTTGTCCTGAGGTAAAAAACTGATATGACTGACGTGAGTAAAGTGTTTGAAATCCTGGCACCTGGTCACTGATTGCTTCTGCACTAAAGCAAGTTAACATGCTATTTTTGGAGGAATGACTGACTGTCAGTTCAGCAATGTATTAGAACTTCTTTAGGGCCAACAGCAAGACACAGTGCCGAGCAGGAGAATTTCCTACCAGTTAGGTGGTAACCAAGAATAATTCAAGACATCGGCTAAGTGAGGACAGGTGTAATCTTCCTGCACTCATGGTTTCAGTGTCAAATGCACTATTTCAGTTTCTAACATACTCAAGCACGGACAGTGCATGAAAAATGCACATTTGTGAACTGTGTGGAGCACCTTTTGTTTTTCTGGCTATTGTTGTCTCGGTTCCTCTAATTTGGTTCTACTTTGTGCAGGGCATGCCTAACAGTGAGCTGGAGGTCTGGATCTTGCAGGGGTTTGTCCCATGGTTTGAGCCACATGGGCAGGACCTGAACTTGTCGTACTGGAACTGGTGTCCACTTGCTTAAGAGTGGCTAGTTCTTTCACTCAAAGCTTCTGCTCTGGAGAGCCATAATTAGATGTAGGAAATGGAGGTCCCATGAACTTTCTAATCACTTGCCTTGTGATAAGAATGTCTTTACATTTGTATCTGATATCTGTGTTACAAAGCACTTTCGAGCTGCTAAATATTATGATTTCTATAAGAATCTTGTTGTCAGGAAGGATTATTATCCAGAGTCCACAAATGGAGAAACTGAGAAACCTAGGGAAAAGAAATAAGGAGTAGGAACAAAGGTTACTTTTTTTACCATTTACTGAGCACCTACTATGTGCCAGTCATGGTAATTATTGCTGTATTCATATGATCACTGATTTGGGTATCAGACCTTAATCTCATTTCATTGACAAAGAATCTGATGCTAAATTGCTCAGTTAGGTGATTGTTTTCCTCAAGGATACAGAGAAAGTTCCAGAGCTGGATATAAGCTCAGGCTCCTCTGACTCCAAATCTCAGGGTCTTTCTACCATATCACACTTAGGTGATTTACTCAAGGAAGCTGAGGTCTTCTGACTTTAGACCTAATTTGCTTTCCAGTACATCAAGATATCTCTTTGTGGTATAATCTTCTTATAGCTATTTTAAAATGCATCTTTGGTTGATGTGCTCTTCTGTATTCCCTTTCTCACGTACCTAGATTTCCCTAAGAATGTCCAATTAAAAACGATGTTTCTAACATGGCTTGGTAGCTTTTCAGGTTATAGCCAAATCGTGATATTCTCAAAACAAAGGCAGGCTTAATTGCCTTTTTTTTTTTTTTTTTTTAAATAGGAACTACATACTGAGCAGCACTTTTTCGAAAGAAGGGGGTGACATTATGGAATATTATTATCCTAGGCAAGGCTTGGGTTTGGAGCACTTGTACTTCTATTAGACAAGGATCTTTCATTGAAAGTGACAGAAAATCAACTCAAAATATCTTCAGGAAGAAAGGCATTGACTAGTTCAGATTTGTGAAAGGTCTTGGGTAGACTACATGCTGCCCCTGTCTTTTTCCACTTCTTACCTCTGTTTTCCTCTGTGTTGTTTTCATTCTCAGAGAGACCCTCTCTAAGGGACAATGTATTAGTTTACTAGGGCTGCTGTAACTAAGAACATAGGCTGGTGGTTTAGGCAACAGAAATCTATTGTCTCCCAGTTCTGGAGGTTGGAGGTCCAAGATAAGACACAAACAGGGTTAGTTCCTTCTTATGGCTACGGGGTGGAGTCTTTTCCAGGCCTCTCTCCTTGGCTTTTAGACAGCTATCTTCTCCCTACATCTCTTCACATTGTCTTCCCTCTATGCCTCTGTCTCTCTAGGTCTGCGCCAAAGTTTCTCGGTTTTATACAGACATCAATCCCATTGGATTAGGACCTACTATAATGATGTTACTTTTAATTGTAAAGACTGCATCACCAAATAAGATCATATTCTGCAGTCCTGGGGATTAGGACTCCAACATATGAATTTGTCGGGCAGGGGGACAATTCAGCTGATAACAAGTGGGAAGATTGCCACTCCAGAGTTACAAGGTCTGGGTAGTTCCCAATCCTAGAGAAAAGTGAGCCACCCTCAAAGCATAAAATCTCCTGGAGAGTCTGACTGTCTCTGGCTGGTCAGGTGTGCATAGCTTAGACCCAACCCACTGTGGACATGTGGATATTTTCTGGAGTGGCCGGGAGCCACAGGTTTTTTTTTTTTTATGTTGTTGTTTGTTTGGTTTTCTTTTTCAGTATAAGTGGGTGGAGCCAGCTCCTTTTCTCCAGTGACTTCCTCCTTAAGTCACTGTCCAATCAGCAATATAACCGACCAGAATTTTCAGTGTTCTAGGGCAGCTCTGCCAAAAAAGGAGAATGTTTCCTGACTCCCCAAAGACTGGAGGTCACCTCCATCATAAAGGGTTTTATTTATTTGCTTGTTTGTTTTAATCAAGACAATACCAATAGCAAGAATTTCATTGTCTAGGGATGAGCCAGTGGACATTATGGGGCTAATGGTGTTTCTTGGAAAACCAGAAGCCCACTCACTATGTTGTTTCTTAGATTCATTCATGTATAGTCAAGCTAGGCTAACTGCTCTAACAATCCCCAAATTTAGTGAATTCACACGATAAAGGTATATTTTTTGTTCATCTCATTGTCCAATTCAGGATAGGGGGTCTCTACCCCATTCAATTGTTTGGGGACCCAGGCTTCTTCCACTTGGTTTCTTTGCCATGAGCCTTGGGGTCATCTACTGGGTCCTCTGCATCTGCCTGGCACATGGGGAGAGATGATGTGGAGGGTTGTGTGGGAGATTTTAGAGGACTACCCTGAAAATGGCACCCATTATTTCTGCACGTGTTCTATAGGCCAGAACTCGGTCACATGGCCTCTTCTAGATAGCAGATGCCACAACCTACCCATCCATCCACTTATCCATCTATCAACCTACTTAGCACTTCTTGTTTTTTTTACACCTGTCTTGTGTCAGGCACTTTGTTCATCAGGAGTTCACAGTTTCTGGAAAACAGGCTGAAAAAATGACCTCTATAATAGGGTTGGTGTTACAGGGAGATGTAAATAGGGCACTAGGGAAATATTACAGAAGGAAAATCTCACTCTGCCTAGGGGTTGGGAAAGCCTTTCACGGATGAGGCTTAAACTGGACTTTGAGGAAGAAGTAGGATAGTGCAAGGGCATTCCATAGAAGGAACAGCGTGGAGGAAGCCATGGAGTTGTGGAAAAGCATGATGTGTTTGAGAAATAGCCAGTAGTCCAGTGCAGCTGGAGGATAGAGGGTGTTGAGAAACTACTCCCTCCCTAGGACTTTGGAGTGGCCTAAGAGGATAACTCCAGTCTTGCTGCCACTGGATTTGAATCTACAGTTCATTAGGTTATTATCTAGTTTCCTGTTTGTTTCACGTAGTTTTTGATCCTCATATGCAACAAACACCTGTCATGGGCCTGAGAATTCTCTAGTTCTAGGGAGAAGCAGAGAATGAAAAGTGGAACAGAGAAAAGGGAGGAGCCCATGTTTCAGTCTAATTCCCCTTGAAGTCTAAGTTTGAACGTCGTAGGTTTACCTTGAAATTTTATTGTGCAAAAGTAACTTAATAAACACAATTGCTTTAACAGAATCTGAAGTAAATCAATATCTTTACCTCCCTCTGAAATAAATCAACAGTTGCTGAATATTTTAACATTGACGGCTCCTCTCCGAATTTACATAATTTTGTTATTTTTTATAAGTAAATTTAATGAGGGTCTGTTGGTAGTAAACTTTCTCAGTGTCTGTCTGCCTGTCTGTCTATGTATCTATCTATGTATCTATGTATCTATCTATCTATGTATCTATGTATCTATCTATGTATCTATCTATGTATCTATCTATCTATCTATCTATCTATCTATCTATCTATCTATCTATCTGTCTGTCTGTCTGGAAAATGTCTTCATTTAGGCAACAGACTGGGGACCAGAGAGGATGATTAAACATAGGCTCTGCCTCTCTGGTCTATAGCCTGGTGACATTATTTTCCATTTAGCCTCTCAATACTTCTATATTCTCTTTCAGTGATCATTTATATGAGCCTCTTACAAGTGCTTTATATTCCCCCATGACAAACCTGCTTTTGATCTAACGTTTAAATTAGGAATCTTTTGGAAAATCCTCAGAGAAGTGTCCTTTTACCTAAAGGATACATCCAAGAAGCAGGATTGTGGAAGCTGATTTACAAATGGTGAAGCCAATGGAAAAACTGGTTTCTATAAACCATAATGTAGATTTTACTACTGGCCTATCATTTTTAAAAAATAAACCTTTAATTATGGAATATTTTTAGATTTACATTAAAGTTGCAAAAATACAAAGAGTTCACATGTGACTCTTACCAGATTCAGTTTCCCCTAATGTTTTCATTTTGTGTTACTGCTGTGCACTTATCAGAACTAAAAGTATACATTGATATGTTACTATTAACTGAACTGCAGACTTTATTTAGATTTCACCAATTTTTTTCCATGAATGCCCCTTTTCTGTTATAGGATCCCACTGAGGATATTATTACATTGCATTTAGTCATCATATCTCCATAGTCTCCACTGGTCTGTGACAGTTTCTCAAAGACTGATCTTGACAGTTTTGAATAGTGCTAGTCAGGTATTTTGTAGGATGTTCCCCAATCTGTCCACTAGACAAATCGTCCAACAAATGGTTAGAATGGGATTATAAGCTTATGGTGAAGACTACCACAGAGAATAATTACTCGTCTTATCACATCATATCAGGGGATACATTGGTCCATCATTTTAAAGACTCGATCTCTTTGTTGTTTTTTCTCTCGAATATCATGACAGATTAAGAATTGATTTCTTTTCTTAGAATCTTGAAAGGCCTTTAGGTTATTTCTTTCTTCATGTAAGATATCCTATGCAAATCTCTCCTGATTTGGCTCCTTACAATCTGCCAATAAACATTCTCTAATCTCTCCCACATTGCAAACAATTTGTCTTTTAATTCTGCCTGTTCCTCAAGCTGCTTATCTTCCTCTCCATCCTTCCCTTTCTACCTCTCTCTCTCTCTCTTTCTCACCACCACCTCTTTATCCCATTTCAGACCATCAGTTCACATCCGAACTTACTTGAGCTTTGGCTGGAGCCTCTTTCTAGCTTCTAATTTGTGTCCAAAGATCTGTGGTGATCATTGTGATGGTTAATTTTATGTGTCAACTTGACTGGACTGAGGGATGTCCAGATAGCTGGTAAACATCATTTCTAGGTGTGTGTATGAGGATGTTTTGGAGGAGATTGACATTTGAATCAATGGACTGAGTAAAGAAGGTTGCTGTAACTCACCTGGGTGGGCATCATCCAATCCTTTGAGGCCTGAATAGGACAAAAAAGGTAGAGGCAGGGCAAAACCTCTCTATTCTTAAGTCTGGGCATCCATTTCCTCCTGTCCTCAGACATCAAAGTTCCTGGTTCTCAGGCTTTTGGACCCTTTGGGACCAATGGGACCTACACCATCAGTTCTGCTGGTTCTCAAATCCTTGTACTCGGACTGATAGACACTACCAGCTTCTCTGGGTTTCTAGCATGCAAATGGTGTATTGTAGGACTTCTCATCCTCCTTAGAGCAAGTTCTCATTATAAATCTCCTCTTATAGATCTATATATATGCTATTGGCTCTGTTTCTCTGGAGTGCCCTGACAATCATCACACCTTATGGTTGTTAAAGCGAACTAAATATGGCCTGAGAAGGACTCCATGCTTCTATATTTGAAATATTGTGGATGAACTGTAACCTAGCTTAATAGGTAGACAAGATTGAAAACCTAACTTAGGGGTATGCGCCTGTAACAATAGCTGAGTCTTGGCCTATCCCAGTGGCCATACTTCAATCACTCATACACTGCTGGGTGTTCAAACTGTGTTCAAATAAGGCAGACGCCGAGCTGTAACCAATCTAGCCATTCTGTACCTCACTTCCAATTTCTTTCGTCATTTCCCTTATTTTGTCTATAAATCTTCTTCCACTGCATGGCTGTGCTGGAGTCTCTATGAATCTGCTGTGATTCTGGGGGCTGCCTGGTTCGCAAATCATTTGTTGCTCAATTAAACTCCTTTAAATTTAATTCAGCTGAAGATTTTCTTTTATCATGGTGGAGGAAGAGAAATCAGGAAAGGAGGTTGAGAAAGAGTAGAAAAGACTCATTCTTCTAGAATCTCATTTGGGGTACTTTTTGTAACTCTTGGAAGAGTTCGTCATCCCCACCTTTGAGTTAGCACACACCTTGTACATACTTCTATTATGCCATTTAATACGTTGTACTGCAAGGCCTGTTTCTTGTTTATTTAATGTACCTATGCTCTATTATTTTGGGTTTCCTGAGGGCAGTTACTATGACTTACTTAGGTTTCCTTAGTATCCACTACAGGTACATATTTGACACAAATTTTTCATTGAATGATTAGATCAATTAATATTTAATGTTGGGTAAATAAAATAATACCATCCTTATACAAGTGTATTGTTAAGATCAAATGAGACAATTGTGTCAGAAGCACTCAGTAATTTTTAAAGAGTTCTGTAAACTTGAGTCATTGTAACTCCTAGTCACCTATTTCTTAATCCTGTGAATCTTCTCCATCCCAAATACTTCGTTTTTATTGCACATATGCACTCTTTATATACCTTGTTTTGAGGGCAGATCACGCATATTATTAGTTATTTATTGCTGCATAACAAATTATCCCAAAACTTAGTGGCTTAAAAAACCACAAACATGTAATCTGTCAGTTTTTGAGGGGTCAAGAATTCAGGCACAGCTTAGCCAGGTCTTTGGCTCCCAGGGCTCCCAGAGGCTGCAGTCCTCTCCAGACTTGGGTCAGGGAGGATCTGCTTCCAAGCACTCACCTGGTTGTTCGCAGCCATAGGCCCTCAAAGGTACTCGGTCAGAGACATAAGTTCCTTGCCATGAGGACCTCTTCATAGGACCCCTCGCAATATGCCAGAGCAAGAATTGGGAGGTGGGGGTGGGGGGAGAGAGAGAGAGAGAGATTGAGATTACAGTCTTTTTGTAATCTAATCTTGGAAGTGGCATCTCATCACTTTTGCCATATCCTATTTGTTAGAGAGGAGTCACTAGATTCAGCCCACAGTCAAAGAGAAAAACAGCTTGCATAAGGACATGAATAACAAGAAGCAGGGATCATAGGACCATTGGAACAGGCTGCCTACGACCGCATGTTGCTAACTTTGATGCCCTGTAGTACTTAGTCCTGGCTGACATAAAGCAGGTGCTCCAGAGGTGGTGGTAAATTGATTTAAAAATAACAGAACTCCTGTCACCCCTGAGATGGATAGAATACGTGCCACCAGGAAAAGTTTTCCCAAATGCTTTCCTGCAATTTGCAGTTCTACACTGGGCATCCTGATCTATGGAACAGAGCAGGAAGGTGAGGTCAGCCAAGGAAGTCAGCACAACCTATGTAGGGTATTTCTCCAATGTCTTTCCTACCATTATCCATCTTGAATTGTGTTTCATTCATGTATAGCATATGATCAGTTAGTCATTCAACAAAGACTAATTGGGGTCTTTCTATGTACCAGTCCCTAGGGACAGAGTGATGAAGAAGAGGAAGCCCCTGCTTTTGTGGAGACTGCATTGTAGTAATTATTTTCCTTATGAGCTTGAAATGGTTTCCCAATTCATTTTGGGGACAAGAAGCCAAACTTTATTGCACCCTAATTGCTTTGTAATAGAGGTCCTAAGGAAAACATCTGAGCTAATATTAGCCATTAGCTGGAGGGCTACTACTTTCCTAACTCCCTCGTCTTCTTCAAGTCTTTGCTCACCTATTCAATGGGGCCTATCTTGACTATTCTACTTAATAATGCAAACAGAGCTTTCATACACCCACTCTTAATCCCCCTTAACCTCTCCTATTCTTTCTCCCTGTCCCATGTCACTTTTTACCTTCCAACACAATGTACTTATTATTTTTACTACACAATCCTATCTCCCCTCTGCTTGGATCTAATCTCCAGAGTGAGGATCTTCATGTGTGTTTCTTCTGCTACTCTGTCCCCCAAATCTAGAATAGTGCCTGGCACATACGAGGTGCCCAGCACATATTTGTTGAATGAATGAACTGAGTCCCTCCAGGTCAGGCTTCCTTTTTAGACCCTACTTTGTAGTTGGGAGAATTTTTTCTTGAAGGAATAGAGATGTAGTGAAAACCGGCCATGCTCTTAGCTGTGGCAGTTGATTCCAAAAAAGGGAATTAGATTTAATGTGTTCATAGGGCTGAGAAATGAGATGTGATTAATAGATGCCAAATTAGTCAATGATGAATGGATTTTCTTCCATGTAGTCAATCCTACAGCTGTGTGGTTTTCACTCGGTTTTAATGAGTCTTTGCACATGCAGGTTGAGCAGACATTGTAATGGAAGCTGGGGGTTGCCTGGTGATTTGGAGTGAATTGTGTCTAATTGGAACAAAATCAGCAGCTCTTCCCCTTTATCCCCCAAAGAATGAGGAGATGCTGGGAAGCAACAATTGCATTCCTGCAGCAGTTCAGAAAGTTTAATACTGCAAGTTTTCCAGGCCTTGCAAATAATAGGAAGTGATTATGAGAAGTGAAGTTACTCTGGCTGACCTCACCTTTTTGGTTTGACTTTGTTCTGACTTGCGTCTTACTCTTAATGCTTGATGGTTTTGAATTAAACATAATCCTCTAGCTAAGCCCTTAACGTTTTGGTGGATGGGGAGCCCATTACAAAAGTTCTACTTTTGTTGCTGAACTAAGTTCAGACACATACTACCAGAGGATGATGAAAACCAGGCTTCAGCCTTTCTCCTCTGGCAGCTTTAGTGCACACAGAATCCACTTCAGAAGGAAGGAGTTGTCCACTGCTGTTTCCCCATGTTTTCTCTCCTGTCTACCCTCAAGGTCTCACTTCTTCTTCCTGGCTGACCCAGGTTGTCATTCATTTATTTCAGCTCATCTGGTATTCCCTTGAAAGTGGCTTCAAGTCACATCTAGATAAAAAAGGAGTGAAGAAAAAAGGACCTTTGAGGTCCAGATTTGCTAGTGGTACGATTAACCACACCTTAGCACAACTCTGGATGTTTCCTCTTTTCTTTGCCTTATCAAGAATTCTTTTCATGTTTTCTTTTCATTTTTTTTAAGAACAAGACACAACCTGGAAATAAAGCAGATATGTCCTTTCACAAGAAGAAGGTGAAATGGGAGAAAAATCCCTTCTATCATATAAACCTGAATGGAAACAAAATCTCTAACTCTAGCAGTGGGAACTCTCTTTAGGTAGCTGGAAGTGCTTGGTGAAGACACTGTATTATGATACAGAATCAAACACTCAATCCAACCATGTATGAAACCTGGGTGCACTGGAAGCTCATTTAAAATTTTCTGTTTCAATTTTGAAAATTGATATTTATTTTTTACAGTTTAAAGTAAAATATGTTTGTCAATGTAAATTGAAGAAAAGCAGAAAAGTAGAAAGAAGACAAAATGAAAGTCACAGATATTCTTTATCACTGGAAGATAAAGGATGTCGATGTTTTGTTATACTTCCCTCCAGTCCCCTTTTCAATTGTTTTCTTCACAGAATTGCAACTATCTAGTCTCTACAATTCTGTATTCTCTTATTATCCTTTTTTCCCAAATTCTCTCAGATCCTAAAACATTATCTTATTTTCCCATAGCATGAAACATTCCTCCACTTTTTCAAACTCCCCAGAACTTTTTTCAATGGCAGCAAAGTAGTCTAGGGAGAACATGGGCCACAGCTTACTGTTATTGTTAGAACAATAGCCATGTTCTAAACTAGGAGTCAGCAAACATCTTCTGTAAAGGGCCAAATAGTAAACATTCTAGACTTTGTGGGCCATTTATCTTTCACAACTACCAATCCTCCTTGACTTACGATGGGGTTATGTCCCAATAAACCCATTGTAAGTTGAAAATGTCATAAGTTGAAAATGCATTTAATATGGGTAACCTACTAAAAATCATAGCTTAGCCTACCCTACCTTAAATGCGCTCAGAACACTTACATTAGCCTACAGTTGGGCAAAATCATTCGGCAACACAGTGCACGGTAAAGTATGGGCTGTTTCCTCCTGATCGTGAAGCTGACTGGGAGCTGTGGCTCACTGTTGCTGACCAGGATCACAAGAGTATCATACCACTTTCTACTGAATGTGTAGCACTTTTGGTCCATCATAAAGTTAAAAAATTGGAGACAAATCATCTTTAAGTGTTGGGGATTGTCTGTACTCCACCCTGCCATAGTACCCCAAAAGCAGCCATTGATAATATGTAAACAAATAAGCATGGCTGTCTTCCAATAAAACTATTTTGTAAATAAAACTTTATTTACAAAAACAAGCAATGGACCAGGTCTGACCCACTGGCTATGGTTTGCTGACTCCTAAGTTATTACATTGTTTTTAATTTTTTGTATTTTAGTTCTTTGATGAACATTGTGTTTCCAGATCTAGGATTATTCAGAGGAGGCTGACCCCTCCTCTACATTCTGTTTGCTAATTGTAACCTTCTAGGTACATGAGCCGTGCGGTACGTTATATCTGCAGGCTGGCTGCCAGTGCTTAGATTTATCATGCATTGAAAACGGACCATTTAAAATGTTTTCTCACAGAAGATAATTACCAGGTGGGGGAAAAAACAAGCTAAAAAAATAGTATGAAAAAAATTAAAAACTTAAAAAGAGTAAAAAACTGTTATTTTGATTGGCAAAGAAATGAAATTTCATTATTGTTTTAAACAGTATTTCCTGGAGGCTGAATCTTTTCCCACATGTTTGTTAATCTGTTGCACTTCCTCTTTTGGGACATGTCTACTTATGTCTTTTCTCTAAGTGAGAATCTAGAAGGTACGTAGCTGTTCCACTTAACTATGCTTAGTAAGTGTTAAAGGCAACATTTGAAATTACCTAAGTGTGTCTGAAGAGGAGTGTCTAAATAACTTTGGTATATAGTTGACAATGGCATTTTATGTGGGTATTACAGATTTTTTGTTTTGTTATTCTTTTAGGACTGTAGGTGGCAGAATTTAATGGTGTTTATGTTTCAGCTCATGGCCATCTGTAATCATATATTCATCTAAGGCATCTTCTTTATCTTATTGTTTTTTCCCTTTATCTCTATATTAGTTTCCTGTGGCTGCTACAACAAATGAGCACAAATGTAGTGGCTGGTAACAATAGAAATGTATTATCTCACAATTCTGGAGGCCAGAAGACGTATATCAGTATCATGAGACTGAAATCAAGGAGTCCTAAGGGCCACAATCCCTCTGGAGGCTCTAAGGGAGCCTCTTTCCACTTCCATTGGCTCCTAGCATTTCCTGCTGTGGCCACATCACTCGAATGGGCAAGGCCAGCATCTTCATATCTCCGCTCTGTCTTCACATGACCCTCTCTGTGTTTAAAATCTCCCTCTGCCTCTTCTTGTCAGGACACTTGTTATGGCCCTGATGGCAACTGACTTTCTAAGCCTATCTCCTACTCCCTTGCAGATATTCTGTCTGCTTGTTATTTTTCAATTATGTCCTATAATTGACTGATACTAAGTGGCCTTTTCAACCATCACCATTCATTTAATTCCAATGACTCTTTCAAGTAAGATCTAAAATAATAGCACACTGATAATCATTTCCTTCTTTTTCCCAACTAGTATTTCCTTCCTTTATGATTTTTAAAATTTAATGAATAGTTTTTGAGGGTTTATTTTATGCAGGGACTGTTCTAAGCCTACAAATACTTTCTCAGTTCTTTTTGTTCAACTCAATGAAGTAGATACTATTATTTTTCCCAATTTTAAGATGCAGAAACAAAGGCACAGGGAGCCTAAGTAATTTGCCTGAGGTCACACAGTTGTATGTCTCAGAGTTGGGATTTATTTTGGCAATCTGTAGAAACAAAGCCTTTAACTTCTCTGTGTGCTGCCTTCTTTTCTGCTGTTCTCTTTCTTTTATCCCTATTCCCTCCCTCTTTTCCTTCTCTTCAATTAGTAAGTGTGTGTGTCATGTATGTTAGTGAATAAAGCAGTTGTCTCATGCATGCGTGATGGGGAAGATGCACATGTAAACAAATCAACAAGCAACAAACACATAAAATTCAGAGAGACAAGTAATCAGGGAAGCGTCGGGGTCCTGGAAGTTTGCTTTTCACATTGTAAAATTAACTTCATTATAGAGCTTACCACATTCTTTTTTTGAACTGTTCTGGAAGTATTTGCATACCAGTCTTATCAATTTTCATATGGTTCAAATTCCAGGAGATGTTGATTTTTTTTTCCTGTATACTCAGTAAGATGGGCACGGTGAACATCAACTAAATATGAATTGGATCAATGAACTGTTGGAATAGCTTCAGTCAATACTGTTAATGGTTTCTGGTCATTCTCTGACTCCTGCATGTCAGTCCTGGGGCCTGGCACAGGGATGCCTCAGCGTCTGGTTGGTTGAGCAGGAATCTAGAACATTTTGATAAATATCTGAACAAGGCCCTAGTACTTGAAGTGAGGCCACTTTCAAAGAAATCATGATGGGATTTACATCAGGAAGAAAGGCCTGTCTGAGATGATGCTCTGGTAAGCCTCCATATTCAGGAATCTGCAACAAGCAGCACATTTTTCTGAACCCTGCAAAGCTGGCTGGGGGTAAGAAATTATAGTAATTAGCAACATGGCAACAATTTAGTATCTAGAAGAAAGCAGGTCCTGCTGATGCCACAAAAAACAGGAGGCAAAACAAAACTCTGTCTGTGTGTAGCATCACCTTCTAAATTTGGGGGAAATTGCCAAAAAGGCATTACTGTGCCTTGGATGAGAGGCTGACCCAGAGAGGTCATCTGAATTTCAAAACCAGAGCTTATGCCTTTCAAAATCCTTAAACCAGGCCTGCCTGAGCCATGGAGCAGCCCCTCCTCTCCCCAGCTGACTTTCCCCATGTCACCATTTGGTGTGGCCAGCATTTCCTGATGTCTTGGGAGGATGGCCAATCTTGGTCTGGTTCCATCATAATAAAGTTTCCCTGCTAGCAAGTTCTGGAAAACTTCAGTTTCCTTTTTAAAATAAACAGTTTATGATTCTGTGCTTTGATATGAAAATCCATGTGTCAGTTCATGGAGTTCATGGAAAGGAATGAAAAGCTTATAAGACGTGTTTATACTCCCTGTGAGGTAGACTTAACTGTGCCCAGAAAATAATAAATCTTCTAGAAAGAAAAGACTTCTTCCCACTTAATAAAAGCAATCACATTTGCCTGTAAGCACCTCTACCTCAGCCTGGGAAACTGTCACAGTCTCTAAAAATGAACTTGTCTTGATCTAAGACCAGAAAGCTGGGTGCTAGACCCTTGGACAACAGAAAGGATAATCTGAATCATTCTCTTCTCTTTTCTCCTCCCCTAACCCCTTACTTACCGAAGCCATTGAAGGTTAGAAGATTATGTCCATGAAGACCTTAGCTGGTGAAGGCCCTCAGAAATCCATGGAGTTTTGATTACATTTTACATTTCATTCACAAAGCATCATTTATTAGCATGTGTGCAAACTGTGCCAGGTTATTTAACATTATAATTGTTTATTTTTTTCTGGATTCTGAGCACATATTCTTCTTGCCCTTCATTATCCAGCAGGGAGCCTGACAGAAGCTATGGCATCAATGACTACTTGTTTAATAGATCAATCAATAAGGAATGTTCTTTTTAAAATAAAATAAATGGAAGTACCTTTAACACATTTGCTGATTGTAAAAATCTGTCAGTTCATTGTAAAAAAATTAGCAACTCATAATGTGTATAAAAATTTCGAACACACTATCTTCTCTTAGAGATAACCACATACACTCAGAGTTGAAAGAAAGAAAGAAAGAGCAGCTGGGTGTAATGGCCCATGCCTGTAATCCCAGCACTTTGGGAGGCCAAGGCAGGCAGATCGCCTGAGCTCAGGAGTTTAAGACCAGCCCAAGGCAATATAGTGAGACCCCTGTCACTTAAAAAAAAAAAAAAAATCTGTGTTTTCCATTCGTTCACCCTGGGTGACCAAATAGATTTTAATAGGAAATTACTAGAAATCAAAGGGTTTAGACTCAAATAAGTTATTCTCTAATAGAAGAATTTCAGACACAAAATTATTTTTAGCTTGGTCACTGAGAAAATGTGCTGAAATCTTCCACTGTGTTAGTGGAGTTTCATTTTTTTCTCTTTATTCTTTGTAATTTTTTCTTCATAGGCCATGTCATTAAAGGTTGTGGCATAAACATTTACAGCTAACCAAATATCCAAGAAGCCATACTTTCCTGGCCCCCTGGCAATTAAGTAAGTTCTTTTTACAAATTCTAGCCAATGGGCTGAGTCAAGTGATGTGTGCCACTTTTGGGACAAAGTATTTTAGAATGAGATCCCTCCCTATCAATGTCTCTTGACTGAGGATGCCACGTGGCCCAGAATGCAGAGCTGCAACGTGGTGGATCCTCCATCAGTTGGAGTCTCTGAGTGATTTTTGGAGTAGAGTTCCTCACAAACTCAAATTTGCCCTTGTAATGTGAATGAAAAATAAACATTCGTTGTCTTGCACCACTGAAATTTTAGGGTTTTTTTTGTCATTCAACATAGACTGATTTATCCTGATCAAAATGAGGTTATACAAGTTTGTATCATATCTTCTATCAGTTTGTTCTTTCTCAGTATGAAATGTTCTATTTTGTCTTTTTAAATAGTCTTCACATTAATCTCTGTCTTCTGTGATGTTAGTAAGTATATTATTTTCTTTTGGTAATCTTTGCCTACATACTTTTCTTTCTTTTGATTATCAACCTTTCTGTATTATATTTGTTTTAGTGGATCTCTTGTAAATAGCATAACACTAGATTTGAGATTCTTAAACTTTTATTTGATTTATTGTGATTACTGATAAATGTGGATTTATTTTTTCTCTTATTTACCATGCAGTCTCCTTATTTCTCATTTTTCTGTTTTGTGCCTTCTGTTGGATCAAGTTTCCTTTGTTCAGTTTTTTCTCCTATATTGTTGTGAAAGTTATAGTTTTCATTCTTTTATTTTAAGGGTTATCCTTAAATTATCAACACATAAATCAACCTTTTCTCCTAAAAAATTAGTTAAACAACAAGAACTCTCCCCTCAAATGAAGCTTGCTTCCATCTGTTCTACTTCCCCTAGATTCCCTGGAATAGATGTTATTTCCCAAAGGTTGCTACAGGGTTATCTCCCATTGCACCAAGTTGGAGTCCATTTTTCCACCATTTTGAATCTGGGAAGGGGCAATGATAACGTTGACCAATAGACTATGGCAGAAGTGACATACATGTCTGTTCAAAGTATAGCCCTTAACTGGCAGCTTCTGCTTCCTGCTTTCATGAAGCTAGCTACCATGGAAGAAGTGCAGTTTCTCTAGGTCTATCATGCTGTGGGAAGTCTTAACTCTGTGGAGAGGCCCTGGACATGAGACATCTTGCGGAGCAAGAAGCCAAGGAGCATAAAAAAATAAGAAATGAGGGCAGGAGCCATCTGGAAGTGGGTGTTCCAGTCCTATCTACTCCAGATGATGTGACATGGATCTGCCAGCTGAGCCCTTCCTGCATTCCCATCACAAAATCCTGAGTAAAATAAAATGATCATTTTTAAAACCACTGAATTCCAAGGAAGTTTATTACAACAATAAATAACCAGGACTCCTTCCCACTCTATTGTTGATATCATTTGGGATTGTAGTTCCAGATTTTATTTAAAACTTAAAAAAATGGTGATTTTTTTCAGACAGTTTTACTAATTTATTTCTGTCATGCACATCCGTGTGAAGAGACCACCAAACAGGCTTTGTGTGAGCAACAAGGCTATTTATTTCACCTGGGTGCAGGTGGGCTGAGTCCAAAAAGAGAGTCAGCGAAGGGAGATAAGGCTGGGGCCGTTTTATAGGATTTGGGTAGGTAATGGAAAATTACAGTCAAAAGGGGGTTGTTCTCTGGCGGGCAGGAGTGGGGGTTACAAGGTGCTCAGTAGGGAAGGCTTTTGAGCCAGGATGAGCCAGGAAAAGGAATTTCACAAGACAATGTCATCGCTTAAGGCAAGGACCAGCCATTTTCACTTCTTTTGTGGTGGAATGTCATCAGTTAAGGCGGGGCAGGGCATTTGCACTTCTTTTGTGATTCTTCAGTTACTTCAGGCCATCTGGGCGTATACGTGCAAGTCACAGGGGATGCGATGGCTTGGCTTGGGCTCAGAGGCCTGACATTCCTGCCTTCTTATATTAATAAGAAAAATAAAACAAAAAGTGTTGAAAATTAGGCGGCGAAAATTTTTGGGGGGTGGTATGGAGGGAGAATGGGCGATGTTTCTCAGGGCTGCTTCAAGCGGGATTAGGGGCGGCGTGGGAACCCAGAGTGGGAGAGACGAAGCTGAAGGAATATTCTGTGGTAGGGGTGATATCGTGGGGTCGTTAGAAGGAGCATTTGTCATATTGAACGATTGGTGACGGCCTGGATGCGGTTTTGTATGAATTGAAAAACTAAACGGAAGACACAAGGGAAGAGAAGGAGAGAAAACAGCTATTAAAGGACTAAGAATTGGGAGGACCTAGGACATCTAATTAGAGAGTGCCCAAGGAGGCTCAGCATAGCCTTGCCAGCAAAGATCATTTATTTACTTTAAGAGGGAATTTAGAGTGGCGGCTTGGGATAGCACCAGGAGATATCAGCTGTGCTGGCTTGGAGAAACAGTGTAAACCAGCAGTGTAAACACGAGCAGGGCATTTATGAGTAGTTGAGAACGGTGAATAGGAGTATGACTAGACGGAAGACAGTAGGGATGAAAGTTTTTTGGGGTGCAGTCTAAGTTGGTCTGGTGTCTGGAATGAGACTGGGACCTGATAAAAAGGAGCATCCACACAGGAGCTCAAATGGGCTGGAACCTGTAGCTTTCCGAGGACAGGCCTGAATTCTGAGAAGGGAAAGTGGTAAAAGTATTGTCTAGTCCTTTTTAAGTTGGTGACTGAGCTTGGTGAGGTGTGTTTTTAAAAGACCATTAGTCCGTTCTACCTTTCCTGAATACTGAGGACAGTAAAAGATATAAAGGTTTCACTGAATACCAAGAGCCTGAGAAACGGCTTGGGTGATTTGACTATTAAAGGCTGGTCTGTTATCAGACTGTATAGAGGTAGGAAGGCCAAATCAAGGAATTATGTCTGAAATGACCGCGGTGGCCTTCTCAGACCCTGTGGGAAAGGCCTCTACCCATTCAGTGAAAGCGTCTACCCAGACTAAGAGATATTTTAGTTTTCTGACTTGCGGCATGTAAGCAAAGTCAATTTGCCAGTCCTGGGCAGGGGCAAATCCTCGAGCCTGATGTGTAGGAAAGGGAGGGGGCCTGAACAATCCCTGAGGGGTAGTAGAATAGCAGATGGAACACTGAGAAGTGATCTCCTTGAGGATAGATTTCCATGACGGAAAGGAAATGAGAAGTTCTAAGAGACAGGCTAGCGGCTGGTAACCTACATGGAAGAGGTTATGAAATGACAACAGAATAGAATGGGCCTGTGAGGCTGGAAGGAGATAATTTTCTTGGTCTAGGAACTGTTTGCCTTGTGTGGGAAGAGATTAATAGGTGGAAGTTTCAGCCGGGGGGAGGGGGTAGGTGGGAGTGGCCGATGTGAAGGAGGAAAACTGCCGTGAGGGATAGAAGTTGGAAGCTAGCTGCCTTTTTAGCTAACTTATCAGTAGAAGCATTGTCCTGAGCAATGGTTGGGGGAAGAAAATAGATTTTGGAAGTTATGAGAACTGTAGAGAGTTGAGCATAGTTTGTGATTTTTTTAGGGCCTCTAACAGTGTTAAAGCAGTGGCAGCCGCTGCGCGCAGACATGAGGGCTAGGCTAAAACAGTAAGGCCGTTTGGACAGAAAGGCTGTAGGATGTGGTGCTGATCTTGTGTAAGAATTCTGACCGCACTAACAATGCCTAGGAAGGAAAGGAATTGTTGTTTTGTAGAAGGGATTGGGGTTTGGGAGATTAGCCGGACATGATCAGCAGGGAGAGTAAGTGTGTATTTATGAGAATTATGCCGAGATAGATAACAGATGAGGAAGAAATTTCGGCTTGACTGAAGTAATGGGGGCTGTTCGTGAGGCCTTGCAGCAGTACAGCCTAGGCAATTTGCTGAGCCTGATGGGTGTCAGGGTCAGTCTAAGTGAAAGTGAAGAGAGGCTGGGATGAAGGGTGCAAAGGAATAGTGAGAAAAGCATCTTTAAGATCAAGAACGGAATAGTGAGTTGTGGCGGAAGATATTGAGGACAAGAGTTGTACGGGTTGGGCACCACAGGATGGATAGGCAAAACAATTTGGTTGATAAGGCGCAGATCTTGAACTAATCTGTAAGACTTGTCCGGTTTTAGGACAGGTAAAATGGGGAAATTGTAAGGAGAGTTTATAGGCTTTAAAAGGCCATGCTGTAGCAGGTGAGTGATAACAGGCTTTAATCCTTTTAAAGCGTGCTGTGGGATGGGATATTGGCATTGAGCGGAGTAAGGGTGATTGGGTTTTAATGAGATGGTAAGGGATGCATGATCAGTCGCCAAGGAGAGGTATCCTATACTTGTGGTTTAAGGTGGGGGGATACAAAGAGGAGGATGCGAAGGAGGCTTTGAACTGGGGGAAAAGGCAGCAATGAGGTGTGGCTGTAGCCCAGGAATAGTCAGGGAAGCAGACAATTTAAAATGTCTCAACCTAATAAGGGAGCTGGGCAGGTGGGGATAACTAAAAAGGAGTGCATAAAAGAATGTTGTCCAAATTGGCACCATTGGGGGGTTTTAAGAGGTTTAGCAGCCTGGCCGTCAACACCCGCAACAGTTATGGAGGCAAGGGAAACAGGCCCTTGAAAAGAAGGTAGCCTCTGTATTGATTAAGAAGGGGATGGACTTACCCTCCACTGTAAGAGTTACCCAAAGCGTCTGTGATGGTCCAGGAGGCTTCCGAGGCGATGTGGCAGCGTCGATCTTCAGCTGCTAAGCCGAGAATATCTGGGAAGGAGTCAGTCAGACAGCCCTGGGCCAGAGCTCCAGGGGCTCTGGGAGTGGCTGAGGGGCGAGTTGGACAGTCCGATTTCCAGTAGGGTCCCGCACAGGTGGGACACGGCTTAGGAGGAATCCCGGGCTGCGGGCACTCCTTGGCCCAGTGGCCAGATTTCCGGCACTTGTAGCAAGCTCCTGGGGGAGGAGGTTCTGGAGGAACCCGTGGCAGCTGCGGTTCAGGCATTTGGAGTTGTGTGCTGGAGATGTGGCTGGGGTTTGTCTCACAGTGGAGGCAAGGAATTGCAACTCAGAAATAAGTTGCTACTTGGCTGCCTTTACTCTATTATTGTACACCTTGAAGGCGAGGTTCATTAAGTCCTGTTGTGGGGTTTGAGGGCTGGAATTTAATTTTTGGAGCTTTATTTAATGTTGGGAGCAGATTGGGTAATAAAATAAAATGCATATTAAGAATAAGATGGCCTTCTGACCTTTCAGGGTCTAGGGCTGAAAAGCGTCTTAGGGTTGCTGCTAAACAGGCCATGAATTGGACTAAGTTTTTCATATTTGATGAAAAAGAGCCTAAATGCTAACTGATTTGGGAGAGGTTGGATAAAGAAACAGGAACATTAACCGTGACTATGCCTTTAGCTCTAGCCACTTTTTAAGAGGAAATTGCTGGACAGGTGGGGGAGGGCTAGTCGTGGAACAAAACTGTAAGCCAGACCAGGTATGAGGAGGGGAGGTGATAAAAGGATTACAGGGTAGTGGAGCGAAGGCTGAGGAAAAATTGGGACCTAGCTGGGCCTGGTGAGGAGGGAAGAGGTCAGATGGGTCTGTAGAAAGGAAGATTAGAAAGACTCAGCGACGCTTGGGGCTGGGGTTGAGGGGACAGGCGGGAGGGAAAGAAGGAAGATTTGGGACGAGTTGCCTTGGGAACAGAGACTAGGGAGGGACCGATGTGTAAAAGAATGCCTGGATGTCAGGCACCTCATACTGTTTGCCCATTTTACGACAATTATTTAGATCTTGTAGGACGGAGAAATTGAAAGTGCCGTTTTCTGGCTATTTAGAGCCATTGTGGAGTTTGTATTGGGGCCAAGCAGTGATTTAGAAGAAGATAAGGGTTTAGGTTTTAGGTCAAGTGTGAGTTGAAGAGGGTTTAAGTTCTTGAGAACACAGACTAAGGGAGAAGAAGGAGGAATGGAGGGTGGAAGGTCGCCCATAGTGAAGGAGGCAAGCCCAGAGAAAAGAGAGAGTAGAGATACGGAGGAAAGGAGTTCGGGGGTTCTTGCCCTCCAGAAAAGTGGGAAAGGGATCAGGAACTAAGGGACTGGGGCACAAAAATAAGAGGTCGGGGTACTTGCCCCTCCCCCAGAAAAGCAGAGAAGGGGTAGAAACAGAGAAGGGGTCGAGGTGTTTGCCCCTCCCCCAGAAAAGGAAAGAAGGGGTAGAGACAGGGAGGGTAGGGGTTGGGGTGCTTGCCCCTCCCAGAAAAGAGGGACTTGCCGCTTAGGGTGAAGGACAAAGGCAGGCATCCCTGCAGCGTGGTCAGACACCTCTGAAACGTGAGTGAGTAATCAGAGAGGCGTCCCTGCAATGATTAAACACCAAGGGAAGGCTGCCTTCCCCAGTCGGTGACCGGCGCCAGCATTTTGGGTCCACAGATAAAACGTGTCTCCTTTGTCTCTACCAGAAAATGAAAGGAATTGAAATTAAGAGAAGGGAGAGATTGAAGGGTGGTGCCAAGACTGAAAGGAGAAAGAGGTTGAGGGATAGTGAGAGACGCTGGAGAAGAGAGTAAAAAAGGGGCCGCTTACCCGATTTAAAATTGGTGAGATGTTCCTTGGGCTGGTTGGTCTGAGGACAAGAGGTCATAGGTGGATCTTTCTCACGGAGCAAAGAGCAGGAGGACAGGGGATTGATCTCCCAAGGGAGGTCCCCTGATCGGAGTCACAGCACCAAAATGTCATGCGCATCCGTGTGAAGAGACCACCAAACAGGCTTTGTGTGAGCAATAAAGCTGTTTATTTCACCTGGATGCAGGCGGGCTGAGTCCAAAAAGAGAGTCAGCGAAGGGAGATAAAGGTGGGGCCGTTTTATAGGATTTGGGTAGGTAAAGGAAAATTACAGTCAAAAGGGGGTTGTTCTCTGGCGCCAGGAGTGGGGGGTCACAAGGTGCTCAGTGGGGGAGCTTTTTGAGCCAGGATGAGCCAGGAAAAGGAATTTCACAGGATAATATCATCACTTAAGGCAAGGACCAGCCATTTTCACTTCTTTTGTGGTGGAATGTCATCAGTAAAGGTGGGGCAGGGTATTTGCACTTCTTTTGTGATTCTTCAGTTACTTCAAGCCATCTGGGCGTATATACGTGCAAGTCACAGGGGATGCGATGGCTTGACTTGGGCTCAGAGGCCTGACAATTTCTACTTAATTACGTTTTTTATTTTGAGATACTTGTGGATTCACACATGATTATATAGACAAATCTTGTGTATTCTTTACTCAGTTTCCCCAATGACAACATCTTGCAGAAATATAGTACAATATTACAAGAAGGAAATTGGCATTGATATAGTCAAGATACAGAAAATTTTCGTCACCACGAAGGTCCCTCTTGTTGCCCTTTTATAGCTATGCCCACTTCATCTTCTGCCCTCATTCTCCTCATTAATCTCTGGAAACCACACTAACCTATTATCCATGTTCATAATTTTGTCATTTCAAGAATGTTGTAAAAATGGAATCATATAGTTTGTAACCTTTTAGTACTGGCTTTTGTCACTGAGCATAATTCTCTAGAGATTCATCCAAGCTGTTGTGTGTGGCAATAGTTCATTCCTTTTCATTGCTGAATAGTGTCCCATGGTATGAATGTACTATGGTTTCTTTAGCCATTCATCCATTAAAGGACATCTACATTGGTTCTGTTTTGTAGCTATCACGAATAAAACAGTTACAGACATTCGTACATGTATTTTGGTATGAAATGTCTTCATTTCTCTGGGACAATTGCTGGGACCTATGGTGGTTACATTTTTAAGTTTTAAAGAAACTGCCATACTGTTTTCCAGAGTGGATGTATCATTTTATATTTCTATCAACAACGTATGAGTGATCTAGTTTCTCTCCATTCTTGCAAGCATTTGTTGTTGTTGCTATTTAAAAAAAATTTAAACATTCCAATGGATATGTAGGGGTATCTCATGGTGGTTTTAACTTGCATTTTCTTAGTGATTAATAATGTTGAACATCTTTTTATGTGCTTATTTACCATCTTTATATCTGAAAAGCAGATATCTCTTCATGTCTTTTCCCCATGTTCTAATTGGATTGTTTTCTTTATTGTTGAGTTTTAAGAATTGTATCTATACTAGTCCTTTGATGGATAAGTGTTTCGTAAATATTTTCTCCCATTCTGCAGCTTGTCTTTTTAAAAATGTTTTATAGGGTCTTTTACAAAACAAAAGTTTTTAATTTTGGTGAAATCAAATGTATGAATTTTTCGTTTTATAAATTATACTTTTGCTATGAAGTCTAAGAACTCCTTGTCTAGCAATAGATCCCCCAATTTTCTCTTAAAAGTGTTATAGCGTAATGTTTTAGATTTAAAGCTATTTTCCATTTTCAGTTAATTTTGCAGAAGGTGTGAGACTTAAGCCAATTTTTTTCTCCCTATAGTTGTCCAATTGTTCTAGCAAAATTTGCTAAAAAGGCTATATTTCTTCTATTCAATTGTTTTTGCACTTTGTCAAATGCTGGTTGGCTATATTTGTGTGGATCTATTTCTGGTTTCACTATTCTGTTCCATTGATTGATGTGGCTATTCCTCTGCCCATGCCACATAGTCTTTTTTTTTTTTTTTTTTGACAAAGTCTCGCTCTGTGGCCCAGGCTGGAGTGTCTGTGGCCTAGGCTGGAGTGCAGTGGCGCAATATTGGCTCACTGCAACTTCTGTCTCCTGGGTTTAAGTGATTCTAGGGCCTCAGCCTCCCAAGTAGCTGGGATTACAGGCATGCACCACCACACCTGGCTAATTTTTGTATTTTTAGTAGGAACGGAGTTGTACCATGTTGGCCAGGCAGTCTCAAACTCCTGGCTTCAAGTGATCCACCTGCTTCAGCCTACCAAAGTGCTAGGATTATAGGTGTGAGCCACCGCTCCTGGCCCCATGCCACACAGTCTTAATAAATCTATAATTAGAAATGAGTAATGATATCTCTGACTTAATTTTTTATTTTCAAAATTGTTTTAGAGATTCTAGTTTTTCTGCATTACCATATACATTATAGATTATTCTTGTCTATATCTACAAAAACTCTTGGTGGAATTTTGATAGAAATTGTGGTAAACCTGTGTATCAATCTGTGGAGAAGTGACACCTTTGTTGAGTTCTTCAGTCCATGAACATGGAAAGTATCTCTATTTATTTAGTTCTTTTTCAGTTTCTTTCACCAGCATTTTGTAGTTTGTAGCATGTAAGTGAGTCGTGAACATGCTTTGTTACATTTACACTTAAGTATTTATTTTTTTAAGTTATTGCCACTGGCGTTGTGTTTTAATTTCAATGTTCATGGGCTCATTGGTAGCATATAGAAATACAATAGAGTTTTTGTATGCTAATCTTATATCTTGTGATCTTTCTAAGCTCACTTATTAGTTCTAAGAGGTGTTTGTTTGTTTGTTTTTGGAGAGTCCATGGGCTTTTCTGTGTAATCATGTTATCTGCAGATGTGGATTTCCCTTTCTTGATTCATTGCACTGGCTGGAACTTCCAGCATTATGTGGAGTAAGAGGGATGGGAGCAGACATCCTTGTCATGTTCTCAGTCTTGTGAGGAAAGCATTCCGTCTTTCACCATTAAGTATAATGATAGCTGTATGTTCTCAGTAGGTGCTCTTTATCAGGTTGAGAAAGTCCCCTCTATTCCTATTTTTCTTTGTGGTTTTTTTTTCACTTGTGAGTGGGCGTTACATTTTACTAACTTCTTTTTCTGCATTTGTTGATACAGTCATGAGATTTTTCTTCTTTAATTTGTTAATATTGTAGATGACATTGGTTAATTTTTAAACATGATACCAGCTTTGCATCTTTGGAATAAATTCTACTTGTCCATTGTCTTAGTCTATTCAGACTGCCATAATACAATACCTGAGATCAGGTAATTTAGTAGAAATGTGTTGTTCATAGTTCTAGGGGCTGGAAAGTCCAAGATCAAGACACTAACAGATTTGATGTCTGGTGAGGGCTTGGTCTCTGCTTCCATAGATGGTGCCTTGTTGCATCCTCACATGACAGAAGGGCAAGGCTACTCCCACTAATCTCTTTTATAAGGGCACTGATTCCATTCATGAGGGCTTTGCCTTCATGACTTAATCACCTCTCAAAAGGAGCCACCTCTTAATACCACCAAAATAGGGATTAGGGTTCACTATAAATTTTGGAAGAACACATTCATACCATAGAATCATAGTGTGTAATTCTTTTTATATTTTACTAGATTCTATTTGCTAATATTTTGTTAAGGACTTTTGCCTCTATATTCATGAGGAATATTCACCAGTAGGTTATTTTTTTGTGCTGTCTTTGTCTGGTTTTAATATCAGGGTCATATTCGTTTCAGAAAATAAATTGAGACGTGCTTGGTTTGCTTCTATTTTCTGGAAGAGATTTTGTAGAATAGGTGTTGATTCTTCTTTACTTATTTATTTTCTTAGACAGAGTTTCAGTCTGTCACCCAGGCTGTAGTACAGTGGTGGGGCTACTGCTTACTGGGTAAAAAGTCTTCCCACCTAAGCCTTCTGAGTAGCTGGGACTATAGGCATGCACCACCACACCTGGCTGAGTTTTGTATTTTTTTTTTTTTTTTTTTGAAGAGGTGGGGTTTCGCCTTGTTGCTCAGACTGGTCTTGAACTTCTGGGCTTAAGCTCAAAGAACCAGCTATTTGTTTCATTGATTTTTTTTCAATCATTTTTCTGTTTCTGATTTCATTGATTTCTTACCTTTAAATTCTTTTTTTTGAGAAGCTCTTCATCCTCACAATTTCATTGATTTTCTAGTTTTTTAATGGTTCCATAGTTTTCTTCCTTCTACTTATTTTGCTCTTCTTTTTATAGGTTTTTGAGATGGAAGCTTAGATTATTTTTATGGGGAAGCTTAGATTATTGATTTGAGTTTTTTTTGTTTTCTCTTATGTGTATGTGGTGCTATCAATTTCTGTTGCTTTGAATTCACTGGGCTTTTTGATTCTGTGATTAGTGTTTTTCATTGGTTCTGAAAATTTTAATTGTCTCTTTAAATACTGCCCTTGCCTTATTCTTTTCCTTCTTACCCTCAGAGATACCCGTTAAATACTTGTGGTATCCTTTATGTCCCTTACCTTTTTTTCTGTATCAGCAATCTTTCTGTCACTCAATCCTTCATTGTGAATCCCACTATTTTTCAGTATATTTATTTTTTTCTTCACCTGTGACTAATCTGCTATTAAACCAATTCATCTACTGAGTTTTAAATTTTGGTATTTTATTACTTTTTTTCTAAAAGCTCCATTTGATTCTTTTCAAAAACTGTTTTATACTTTAACTTGTAAAAGTATTAGTCAGTTCATAGTTTCTCCTTCCTTTCAGATGTTATTAATTTTTAAACAAAAAATTTAAATATAGTTAATATAGTTAATTTATGTAATTCTAAGACTTGAAGTCTTTGCAGTTCTGTTTCTGTGGTCTGTATTCTGCCAGATATTTCTTATGACATCCACTTTCTTTGTGTTTCTGGTTATTTTTGGCTTAGTTTTAGACAAATTTTTTGATGTCTAATATGAAATTGGCTTTTTGTTCCCCCGAAAATAATTTATATTTGATTCTGCAAGGTATCTAGAGGCACTACCAGTTTAAGACAACTTTAAACTAAATTTAAGGCTTGAAATTACCTGGAAAATACAGGATACTCAGGAGAGTTTAACTGAGGTTGTGGTCTGTGCTAGGACTGGTCTATGTGGGGGGATCTTTAAAGTACAGATTATTTAAGGGGTGAATCTCTTATTAGGCTTTCTATTTTATGTGGTTTCTGGGAGTTGATTTTTTTTCTTCCATTGCCAGGAGGCCACTAAAATGAAAATCCAGTATTTTTAGGGTGGATAATTACTCTCAGAGGAAAAGAAGCTTCTGTCTTAATTTGTGCTTCTGGGACCCTGACTTCTCTTCATGGCAGGTCTGGTATTTCCTTCCTATCTTGTCATTGCTTTGATTCTTTTAAAATACATTGTATATATTCTATCTACATTTATATTTTATCACATTAAAATATTTTTTAGCTTAAATGACAGAGATTTATTGGCTCATCCTTCTGGAGTCTAGAAGTCAGAGGAGATTAAAGTGCCAGCAAGGTAGATTCCTTCTGAGGGTCCTGATGGAGAATTTGTTCCATGCCTCTCCCTAGCTTCTGGTGCTTTACTGGCAATATTGGGTGTTCTCTGGCTTATAGAAACAAACAAACAAAAAAGAGGTTTGTTTTTACACCAAAATAATTTCTCCAAATAACTTGACTCAGCATTTCAGAAAACAGGATGGGCTTTGGTAAGACAGTAAATGTCAGAGAACCTACACATTCTGGCCAAAGATACCATCTTTTATTGCTTGTCTTTCTGGCTTTACTCCCTCTGAAGTCAGCAGGATATTTTTTCCCCATTGGAAGTAGTAAATTCTGCAATCCAAGTGTTGCTTTTCCTGAGAATGTGTCATTCTTTCAATCATTTATTCAACAAACACATGTTGAAAATCTATTCTAAGCCAGGTCCTATGCTAGGTACTGGGATACATGGAGAATAAAAATATGGATCCTAATCTCAAGTAATTTGCAACCTAGGTTGGAGAATTGGTATTAATCTGACAACCACATCAGCAAATTTTCAATACTAAACATTGTTTAATACATGGAGTAGCCCTGTCATTAGAGCTATAATGGCCAAGTACAAAGTGCTGTATAAACATTTAACTGGGATATTTAACCCAGGGATGAGAGAAGTTTTCTCCAAGGTAAAGCTCTTGAGCTGAGATCCAAAGAATGAATTGGCATTAACTAGAGGGAGATGAATAGGATAAGATCAATAAGGCTGCATGGAAAACCTGTGCAAAGGCCCTGTGGTTGAAGGTGCTCTGCATGTTAGAATTAGAAGATGTTAAAGCCAGTGGGGCTGGAACACACAGAGTGAGAGGGAAAGTGGTTTATGATAATTCTGGAGATGTCAGAGGCCGGGTAGAGCAGACTTAGAAACCAATTAAGAATTCTCTCCTGTACTTGAACTTATAGAAATGGGAGATCATTAAACATTTTTAATTGGGTCAGTGCATGTGTGTGTGTGTGTGTGTGTGTGTGTGTAGACACTGCTCTTGCTCCTGCATTTAGATAAAGAATTAAATGCATGAACTATCTTGTAAAATGCTATGTGGAACAGGGCATTTGTGGTCAGTCGATGAGTATGTAGGTGATACTTCAAGAATATTTCTTTGGCCAGGTATGGTGGACCACACCCATAATCAAAGTGCTTTGGCAGGCCAAGGTAGGATTGCTTGAGGCCAGGAGGTCAAGACCAGCCTGAACAACAAAGCAAGACCTTATCTCAATTACAAAATGTATTTAAGAAGGACATTTCTCCATTATCACCTTTCAGGAACACATATCCTGAAAGTAGGATATGGCATTTCTAGTTTTATCACTTCTAACCTGCTTTTCCTTTGAGCATATATGGTTTCAGCAATATCTAGGCCTAAGAACATTCTGAAGGTCTCTGTTTTCTGGTGTGGTCCAATATACCTTGTTTCTTCCCTGAAACATCCTCTACCCCAACCACATTAGTTGGTGTTGTCTAATCTTCCTTTCTAACTATACAAGTATTACTGGAGAAGATTTGTGAAAGGTTTTTCTTTCTCAAAGTTACCCCTACAAACGCTAATCAAAGTAGAATGCAAGCAACTCTCTTCCCTAATGCCAGGGCATCTTTTCCATTTGATGGTCAACAGGGCCCCCTACTGGGAGAAACAGCTCAACTACATAAATACCAACACAAACAGCAAGTGTTCTATAACATTTGGTTCTTCAGGCAGCCAGTGTTTAATATAATTACGTGCTGTAGCTGAGACACCTACTCATTATTTTGTGTGATAACTCTGACATGTAGTTACAAAAGATTAGCTTTTCATTTGGCATATTTTCCAATTACTCAGTGTTGAAGAATCATTGTAACAATTAACAAAAATCACAAATGTATAGTCTTAAAATAGAATTGATGTCAAGAAATAATTTGGTTCAGTGCTATGTTTCAAGAAGACTAACATTTAAATTCTTGAGGATACTGAGCTTTCTGTTTTGTTCCTAGAATTTCCAAGGGAGGACACTCCACAGTGTCATCAGAAATGAATTCTTTGCTTCTAATAAACCAATAGGTTCTTATATTTGATAATAATATCTCCCTTAAAAAAACTCCTGTTAGAATGGTTCTAAATTTACAGAAAACTTACAAAGACAGTACAGAGAGTTCCTACATTTCCATCACTCAGTTTTTCCTGTTGCTAACACCTGACATTACCATGGTACATTTGTCCTAACTAAGGAATCAACATTGGTACATTACCATTAACTAAACTCCAGAGTTTACTCAGATTTCACCATCATTGTAACTTTTCCCCAATGTCCTTTTTCTGTTCCAGGATTTCACCGAGGATATCACATTACATTTAATTACCCTGTCTTATTGGGATTCTCTGGTCTCTGACAGTTTCTGTGACTTGTCTTGTTTGTGTGTGTGTGTGTGTGTGTGTAATTATTATTTTTAATGTCCAGAATGTGTAATACAAGGGCCAGAGCTTCCTCCTGGACTTAATTTTATAAATTCTCGATTGGTTGGTGAGGCCAATAGGGATACTTTTTCTTGTCTAATTTGGTTTCTGGGAAAGCTTCGTTCAAGTCCTCAATGGTCATCTGATCAAATGGAATTAAGTTCTTTATCTTCTCCATCTGTTTCTCATATTCTACAATCCTGGCCTTTGACAGAGACACCCACTCAGCACAAGATTTCACATCTTCTTTTTCTTTGGCATCCACCTGGGCAGTATATTTATCCTCTGGCATAGGAATCTTCAGGGCATTAAACTTCTTCTCAAAGTCATCCACCAAGCCGGCCTTGGCCACATTGGCCTTGTAGTAATCCCTGTCGATAGCTGGTGGATTCTCAGGTAAAGCAGCCAACCTGGAGGTGAGGGTCTCATTCCAGGACTTCAGGGAACTAGCAATGGCCTTTTGGTTCTGGGGTATGATCTCCACAAAAGCTACCCAGTCAATGGTTTTTAGAGCAAGTTTTCGCCCAACCATCTTGGGATCCTTCACCGACCCTGGCTGCCCACGGTCCACCACTGACTTGTCTTGTTTTTGATGACCTTAGTAGATTTTGAGGAATACTGGTCATGTATTTTGTAGAATGTTCCTCAGTGTGGAGTTGTCTGGTGTTTTCATCATGGTTCTTCCAGGATTACGGTATGGGTTTTGGGAGGAAAACCCCAGCAACATTCTTATCACATCATATCAAGGCTACATACTTATGTATGTATCATTGCTGATGGTAACTTTGACAATCTGGCTGAGATAGTGTTTATTACATATCTCTACTGCAAAGGTGCTTGGTCGTTGTTGTTGTGGGTTTTTTTTTGGATTCTTGCTCTGGGCTCAGGCTAGAGTGCAGTGGTGTGATCATGGCTTCCTGTATCCTCAAACTCTGGGGCTCAAGTGATCCTTCTGAGTAGCTGGGACTGCAGGTGCATGCCATCACACCAGCTATTTTATTTTATTATTATTTTTGTACAGACAGGGTCTTGCTATGTTGGTTAGGCTGGTCTCAAACTCCTGGCTGCAAGCAATCCTCCTGTCTGGGCCTCCCAAAGTGCAGGGATTACAGGCATGAGCCACCACACCAGACTTTTTTTTTTTTTTAATTTAAATTTAAATTTAAATATCTTTCCCCTTATTTTACAGAGATAAAGACAGAAACCTGTCAGCTTGTTTTTTCAGATGAGGGAGGATAACATATTATGGCGGTGAAGAGCAGCTTTTAGGAGACAGAAAACTTGGGCTAATGAGCAGTTTTGCCACTTACTGGCTGTGTGATTTGGGCAAGCTACTTCCTAAGCTTCATGATCAGAATTTGTAAAATGGGATACTAATAGTACTTTCTTCAAAGGGTTATGGTAAGGGCCAAATGATATGATGCGTGCAAAGCACTTGCCCAGTGCCTGCTGCGTAGTAAGCACACAAATGTCACTCTGATTACACGTGTTAATATGACAGCAGTGATGATAAGCACTATGCATTTATTTTAGTGGCACTGTTACTCTTCAGAGTCAGTAGCAGCAAGTCTTCAGCAGGCAATTTTTTCCATTAATATGCCAGTCTGGACTTGGTGTTTTGGGCTAAAAGGTTGAACCTCAAGCATCCATTCAGTTACTAGTTTAACGATGTTCCCTGAGCTCCTTCTAGGTCCTGAGGATACATGGTTAAACCAGCAAACACAGTGTGGCTGCAGCCCTGGGAGTCAGGTGGAGAGTGTCCAGATAGAGGTGAGTGGGAGATAGAGGTCAGGGTTGGTTCCTATGGGACCCTGTGGGTAAAGTATAAGGACAAACTTGATTATTTCTTCTCTAGTCTCAAGCCATCAAACATTTTATAGGTGAAGTTTAGTCTCCTCCAAGTTCATTACCATAAGATCAAAGTAGCCCAACCAAATAAACGATTTCACTTGTCCCTGCTTTCCTACTCTGATTTTAGTAGTTGTGCTATTGAGCCCTGAAGTGACCGGAATGGTGGTTTTCAAACTTTAGGGTGAGGCCAGGCATGGTGGCTCATGCCTATAAACCCAGCATTTTGGGAGGCTGAGGTGGGAGGATTGCTTGAGGCCAGGAGTTTGACACTAGCCTGTACAGTGAGACCCTGTTTCTAAAAAAAAAAATTAAATTAAAAATTAGTTGGGCATTGTGGTATGGGTCTATAGTCCCAGGTACTTGGGAGGCTAAGGCAGGAGGATCACCTGAGCCCAGGAGTTTGAGGCTGCAGTGATCTATAATCATGCCACTGCACTCCAGCATGGGTGAAAGACTGAGACGCTGTCTCTAAAAACAGTAACACCTTCAAGGTGTGTTAGAATCACCTGTAGGGTTCCCTAGAACATTTTCCCTATATCTTGTACCAATTTTTTCTCATATCACCCTCTTCCTCACTGTGACTTGTTTCCTTATGTATTTTGAGCTTTTGATGGTGAGTTTATATTCCTTCGAACTTGATTTGTGAGAATTCCTTTGAGACCTGGTTTAAAGAGTATTCCTCTAGTAAGGATGTATGTATTCATTTCTACTAAACACTGAGTGTGACTATCAGTTTGCAATAACTTTAAATTTGTACTTTGGGATTTTAGGTCATACGAGTACTTGGATTCTGATACATGGCCCATGAGAAGGCTTGTCTGTGGTTAAGGCATCTCGGGGTGTTGGGGGAGACTTTATCTTTTTCCCTTTTTAACTAGAACCAAGGCTAACACTGGTGAACACTTACATCAATTCCTTCTGGTATGCGTATATATTTTTTTCTAGTTTACCCACTAAGGGTGTCAACTGTTTTAGGTACTGGCTTCGTGCTGGAGTCTCTGATTCTGAGCCTGAGCTTTGTCTCTGAGCTGCTCCTGTAGGAGCAGCACACGCCCATCTTGTGGCCTGTTTTGTGTGGCCTTTCAGCTAAGAATGGCTTTTACATTTTTAAACTGTTGCTAAGAAACAACAACAATGAAGTAAGTGACAAATCGTATGTGGCCCACAAAGCCCAAAATATTATCTTTAAAATGGTATCTTTACAGAAAAATATTGTGAACCTCTAGATCATGAGAGCTAAACATAGGCACCCAGGGCAAACTCTACTTCTGATGGTCCTGTTCCCCTCTGAATAGACTAGTAGTTTCTTACCGTTTCTGGTGTCCAAGAATTTCTCTGACATTCCTATCAGCTTAGCTCTTTGTCTTAAAGGAGGTTTTAATATTTTATCCATTGTTTTTAGGAGTTCTCTACTTAGAAGGTTCCTCTGGACACTGAGCACCTCATAATATATGAAAAAGCATCCCCACCCTTTACTTCCTGTCGAGCAAGTCTCAGTGCCACAGCAGGGCCTCTAAGAAGGGAAGGCGTTCATATGCACTGGCCTGTGAGCCGGTGTTGGGAAGTATGATATAACTGAAATGGGAGAATTCCCTTGCACCCCTTCTCAAGACATGTGACAGGAGTGCGGCTCTGTTTGGTGAGTTCAAACCACTTTTATGTGAGGGGGATCATGCAGATGGTAGGTGCAGGAACCGGAGTGACTGCTTCGGGGCTCTGGCCCCATGGCAGTGTCTAGGGGTGGGTGTCTGCGACTCCCAAAGCCCAGGTGGGTGCATGTTACAGTGTGCTCTTTTAGTCTTGCCCTTCGTGGAGGGCTTAAGGGTTAACCAGGTCAGTGGGCCTTCTGCCTTTTTGCAAGGGCAGGGGGCCAGCATGACAGCTTTCTGTATCCTGAGCTCTTGTCCAGCCATCCCGAAAAACTGGGTCACACACGAACTTGAAGGATGAATGTGGGGGTTTTATTCAGTGGTGGAGATGGCTGTCAGTGGAATGGATGGGGAGCTGGACAGCAGATGGAAGGGGAAGATGATCTTTCCTTGGAGTTTGACTGTCTAGCTGCTGATTCTCTGATCATCTCCAGCCAAACTTCTCCTGATGTTCCTTCTCTTCTCTCCCAGCTTAGGGTTTGGGGTTTATATGGGTAGAGGACACGGGGCGTGGTAGGCCAGAAGGCAACTTTTGGGTGCAAAAACAGGAATGTCCGTCCTTATTTAGGGCCACAGGTATTCAGGCTTGAGGGTGGTACCTTTTGCCAGGGAAATCACCCTCTTCTATCCAGTATTTCCATAACTAATTATATTTTGAAGGGGTGAGTCTAGAAAATAACACACATTGGGATCTCAAAATAATGAGCCTCCTTGCATAGCTAAAATTAGCATTCAGTGGGGACTCACCTCGTGGGTAGTATGTGTGTGTGTGTGTGTGTGTGTTTGCAGGTGTCTCTGCTTATATACGATGGTTGCATCATTCTATTCTACTTCCAGACTACACTTGTTCCTGTTCAGGAAGTGTTTCCTGATTATACATAATCTTCCTATACATAAACTTTCAGTTTTCTTTCTGCTTCTTTTTTTTATTTATAGAGACAGGGTCTTGCTCTGTCACCCAGGGTACAGTGGTGTGATCATAGCTCATTGCAGCTTTGACATCCCTGGCTCACCTCAAGCCATCCTCCAGCCTCAGCCTCCTGAGTAGATGGGACTACAGGCACATGCCACCATGCCTGGATAATTTTTTAATGTTTTTCTAGCGACAGGGCTCTCACTTTGTTGCCCAGGCTGGTCTCAAACTGCTTGCCTCAGGCAACCCTCCTGCTTTGGCCTGCCGAAGTGTTGGGATTCCAGACACGAGCCACCATGCCCAGCAGCTTTTCTTGCTTTCCATTCCTGACGTTTTTGAGTGGTCAGGAGGTGCTTACCCGTTTATGAAAGCAGCATGGTGCTGCCCCAAGAACTCTGGCAGTGGAGCCAGGAAAACCCAAGTTCTAGTCCTGAGTCTATCCCTCATTCATGTCCTCCCTTTTCTCCTCCTCCTTTTTGTTTCGAACAAAGGAGATAAAAAAGAGGGAAAGAAAACGTGGTAAGAGGCAAATGGACTACCTTTAACTTTCCCTATCATAAAGGAAGCTCTGTGAGTCAGGTCCCGTGTGTGTTTGGGTCCTGGCATTATACCTCAATCTCAGGTAAAGATCTCCTGAAATTAGACTTAACTGGGAGTTTTGCTGGCATAAAAAACATCAGGTCCAGGCCCAGAGTGATGTAATTTTATTCTCAGGTCTAACTCTATTGTATTCTTATATTCTCAAATTCACTTCTCTGCTTTCACATTTATTTATAGACATGGATACCATTGCCAAAGCTCTGAATTATGTTTTTCTCCTTAGAGATTTGAGACCCTTGGCTCCCATTAGATCTATAATATCAATGACAGCTGTGTTGTGTATACAGCTCTCATAGCAACCAAGTGCAGTTGCCTGCCAAGGAAACCTGGCTCTGCTTTCCCCCTTGCCTATTTAGTAAATGTCCTTAAGAACAAAGAAGGTGGCCGGGCGCGGTGGCTCAAGCCTGTAATCCCAGCACTTTGGGAGGCCGAGGCGGGCGGATCACGAGGTCAGGAGATCGAAACCATCCTGGCTAACCCGGTGAAACCCCGTCTCTACTAAAAAATACAAAAAAAAACCTAGCTGGGCGTGGTGGCGGGCGCCTGTAGTCCCAGCTGCTCGGGAGGCTGAGGCAGGAGAATGGCGTAAACCCGGGAGGCGGAGCTTGCAGTGAGCTGAGATCCGGCCACTGCACTCCAGCCTGGGTGACAGAGCGAGACTTCGCCTCAAAAAAAAAAAGAAAAAAAAAAAAAAAAAAAAAAAAAAAAGAACAAAGAAGGTGGGAATGTTAGAGGGAGGCACAGAGGGAGTGATTAGTTTAGGGGTTATGACTAATCAGGCATGTTCCCTTTCGGGGAGGGTGGGGCATGTCTTCCACAACGGGAAGGTCCGAAGGGATTGGGGCATTTAATTTGTACCTCCCTGTATGCCAGCAGGTATAGGCTACCACTGGTTGGAGATTTAGGATGGCACCTTCTTTTGCTAGGGTGCTGTGACTGAAAGCCAACGAGGGGAGATGCAATCACAGTGAGCAGAGGGTCCCCCTGGTGTCTTTGGTGGCACGGTGGAAAGGTCGTTGTCCCTGATTTGTCTCACAGCCAAGAGCAAAGATTTATAGTGAGACTTGATGGAGGCTGTCTACTACCTGTGAGTGTGATGAAATAAGAGGTCAAGTTGCTTCTGTTGTTGGATCACTAAAAATGATGGAACTGGTGTTTTAAAATGTCTCATAAAGAGGAGACCTCTCTCTGTCACCTGAATTTCTTAACTGGCATTCACTCTTCTATAGATAGTAATTACCACAGAGCAAAAATAACTCATATTCTCCCCCCACCCTTTGTTTCCCAATTTGTTGCAATGCATTATTCAGGGAGATGAGTAGCACTACTAACACTGGCTTCTAAAGAATTATTAGACTTAGAAAAGAACTAGGCCAGGCACAGTGGCTCACACCTGTAATCCCAGCACTTTGGGAGGCCGAGGCGAGCAGATTACTGGAGGTCAGGAGTTCAAGACCAGCCTGGCTAACATGATGAAACCCCCTCTCTACTAAAATTCCAAAAAATAGCCGGGTGTGGTGGTGGGCGCCTGTAATTCCAACTCTTCCTCAGGAGGCTGAGTGCAGGAGTATTGCTTTTGAACCCAGGAGGCGGAGGTTGCAGTGAGCCGAGGTTGTGCCACTGCACTCCAGCCTGGGCAACAGAGCAAGACTCCATCTCAAAAAAAACAAAAACAAAACAAAACAACAACAAAACCAGAACTAAATATACTTCTGTGTCTTCTGAATGATAGTTTAGCTTACAGTCCTCTAAATGTAGGTATTAACAGAATAAGAGTTGAGCGGCAAAGCTGACCCAGCTGGCCCATTACAAAGCTCTGGGGAGCTTTCTTTTTCTTTTCTTTTCTTTTGCTTTTTTTTTTTTGCTACTTAATTTTATCAAAATCTAGGGTTGTAAACATTCCATTCTCAAAGGTATGATTATGCTGCATGATGTCTCAAAAGCCCACAGAGTGAAGTTTCTAGGTGGGATGGGGCCTCCGCCTTCAGGCACAGCATGATAGCAAGCCACGCTGACGCCCAGTGCTCCCTGGCATGCGTGTGACCCTGGGAAGTGCCCAATGATCTCTCCCCAGGTCATACCCACGCCAGGTGAAGCATGTCCCAGGCTAACACTGCCCACTGTGCATCACCTGACCTTCCCCTCGTCCACTAGGAGCAGGGACAAGAGAGGCAAGGGTCTCTGGAATATGCAAGATTTACAGGAAATGATGTCTAGCAGCTTGTTTTTTTTTTTTTTTTTTTTAAACTCTGAACACCAACATGTTCCACACAGTGGTCTCCAGTGTAGTGTGGAAAAACACAACCCTTGAAAAAAGGGGGTTTTATTGTCAATCAGCTTCAGGAAAAGCTGAATTACAGAGTTAAATCAGTGACCTTACTGAATGAAGCCTTCTCGAAAGTTTTTAATAGTGGCCAGGCAGAGTGGCTCAGTGGCCAGGCAGAGTGGCTCATGCCTGTAATCCCAGCACTTTGAAAGGCCAAGGTGAGAGGATCACTTGAGGCCAGGAATTAAAGACTAGCCTGGACAACAAAACGAGACCCTGTCTCTACCAAAAAAAAATAAAATAAAATAAAATAAAAAAATAAAAAAAGCTATTAATAGCTAATATGAATTGTATGAAGCCTTATGCCAACTTAATTGAACTTGGGGGCCTGCTGTAAATTCTAACATATCCCATCCCACAGAAACATTTTCTCATTTGGGGACCCCTGGTCTAGTGGAAAGATGATGGAAGTTGAAGTCGGAAGGGATGGTTTCCAGGTCCTGGGTAACAGCTTCATACCCACAGTGTCTGGGCAGATAAACATTGCAATAATGGAAGCATAAACAAAGTCTAAAGTGCCTTCTAATGTGGCATAGTCATGAATGTTCCCAACAATCCCCTTAGAATATCTTCCTGCCTACAAATTAAGCATAGACTGGCCCTGAGTAAAGCCTCCTGGGCACTAATGGTTTCCTTATCGACAGCAGCTCCAGGAGACCACGGCACTCAATACTGTTTGCATTTTCTTTTTGCTAGCAAATTCTGTGCAATTAACAGCTCCTGCCTGGCCATGTCCAATCCTGGCTGCTCCTCAAGAGGATGTGTCAGGAGTCTCAGCTGGGCCAGGCGTGGGGGGCTAGGCCACACCCAAAGGCCTTCCAGGTTCCAATAGCTGAGGCCAGTGAATAGAGGGCCCTTCTCCTGTCCTGCCTTCTTTTTCCACCTTCCCAGGCCAGCAGGCTCCATCTTTTAAATTTGCTTCATGTTCCCTTGCGAATCCCAAGGAATTTCTATTTAAAATCTTTTAGAAATATACTAGTAAATATAAAAAAGAAATCTGTCTGCCCCAGCCCATCTGGCGGGCCCCATGGTATAACTCTGCCTAGTATAAACCTGCCTGAGAGAGTCCATAAGCACAGTGCTCAGTTCTTGGCAGACAGCAACTCAAGCTCATTTCACAGCCATTCTTCTTCAGAATGGCTCACATCTCTTAATCAATTCCCTTAGAACAGCAGAGCTAAGAGAAGGTTGGTGCCTGCCACTTGACTTACCTGAGAAAAACAAGGAAGCTATTATTATCCTTGGTCTTTGGACATAATCATGATTTAACAATAAATATGATGTTTTGAAATCCATAGCACCACCTCTGCAACTCAGGGATAGGCAACAAACTCAGGGAATACAGATGACACAAACACAAGCATCTGGTTCCATTTTATTAAAAAACAAAACCAAAAGAAATTTTGCAGTGAAATTTCCTGGAATTCACAACCCTCATTTTAAAATCTTTATAGTTGCAACATATTTTTTTAGCCAGTACATAAGAACACGATTGCCATTATTTACACGATAGTCTTCTATATAACAAAAATAACCATGTTGTAATGATTGAATGTTTCCAACTATCATCCTTGATTGATCGCTAGCCCATTATGAGACAAACTGATTATGCTCTCCAAGTACATAGAGAATAGAATAAAGCAAAATAAAAGTCTGTGTCTCCTAATAGAAGACAAATTCCTTTAAAGACAGTTACTTTTTTTCTTCAATTTCTTTGTATTTCAAGAGAGATATAAAGTGCCTTGAAAGAAGTAGGGTATGTGCCTGAGGTGGGGAAGAAGGAAAGAAATTTATACAGAACAAATTAAAAAACTACACTGCCTTAACTAATCATCTAAATATGCACACAACTTTGTACAGAAGATTAGTTTTGGGTAAAAAGGCTACATAATCCATTAGTACTTATTTCGGCAATTAAGAATTACCTAAAGTCCTGCAAATGTCATCAGGAGTGACATTTTTTGTGATTTTGGGTCAGATGCTATATAAATCAAGGAAGCTCAGTCACACAGTCTGAATATGGAGAGGACAGACAATGCCAAGATGGCACCATCATCTACGACCTGCAGACTAGCCAGAAAAATCTCGTGGGGAAGATAAGTAGACTTCACCCCAACATCAATCATTTTACAACAAAAGCATTTTGTTGGAAGCATTTGTTTACAATAAAAGTAATTTGTGTTAGGATAGGAAAAAAAAAAAAGCCTTTGGAATTTCCTCTTGCTAGTAGGGTGAAGATTGATTTATGATGTCATGTCTGATTATAATTGTAAATTCATTATTTGCAGACTTTTTTCCAGTGGGAAATAATGTGCTGTACAAAGTGGTTAAAATAAGTTGTTTCTTTTTCACATTTTTACGAGTGGCAATTGCTGGTTATGGTCTGCAGTCTACAAAACTGGGTATCACATATGTACTGCTTGAGAGTTTCCCCTGGAAACCAGAATAATCATCCTCCTAGCTCATGAACATTTTAAAGAACAATACCCCCCCTTTTTTTTTTTTTCCAGAAAATGAATGGAATGTAACTTTTCACAAATACAAAATTACTTCATTTTCTAAATGTAAGGGACACCCCTCTATAAAAATAACAGTCCCTTCCCACTCCCACCCCTACATCTCTTTCTAATTATAAAATGGTAGAACCATCTCAGATTACTAATGTGAAAGCAGGAAGTAAATACATTATGTACATGTACAAAACACATCACTATTTCACACCATTTACATTCATATGAAAGAAGTCCTTTTATTGATCTTCCTTTGCAATTTCACAAGAATAAAGTTGAGATAACTTACAAAAACAAGCAGTCCCTTGCTTATAACCGCACAGACATTCTAGCCAGAGGCATCTTCTTTGCAGACACAGCAACATTATCTTTCAACATTTTGCAGAAGTAAGGGCTGCCGACAGTGAGAAGATCTGTGGGGTCTCCTTCAACTTTTTAGAGTTTGTGACATTCTTTCCTCATTTGATAAATGTAGACCAAATTCTCAACTACCGAAGAAATTGTGTGATGAAAGGCAAGTAACTGGTTGTTGAATTTGTGACCCAAGTCAAATTAATTTGCTGAAAGAATAACTGCGATTATTCCAGCAGAGGGCACTCTGCCCCTTGCAATAACATCCTACTGAACAGTAAGTACCATAGATGCCAACACAAATTCAGACCGAAAAGTCCATGTATGCGTTAGTTCTTCAATTGCTCTACTATACCCATTAGTACCGGCAACAGTTTGGTATCTTCTTCAAAAGAGCAGGATATACTATATTTAGCTAGCTCTTATACATGAAAATTCTTTGGCTATTTAAAATCTTCACATTCTTAAAAAGAACAATATTCCGAGTTCAGTAAAGCGCTAGATTTGTTGGAAAGTTTTGAAGGAAAAGGGGACTAAACACTAGACTTCAAAGATGGTGTGGTACTAAGGCCACAATTCATTTTTTAGATTTCAGGATTTAGTAAGGTCAATCAACAGTCTGCAAGAGAAAACCCTATAAGGTTTAATGGTTTCATTCAACCATGCAACCCACCTTCACTTTCATTTATGAGAACATTAGGAGAAAATTCAACTAGTCAATGGAAGAAACATGTGTTCATTTGGATGGTGATCAGTCTTTGGTTTATATAGCACACATGGTCCCCACATTTTCCCTGCTTCTCCAAGCCTGTCACTTCACTAAGGATAACAGACCACAGATACTCTGTCAAGCAATGACTTTGGGTAATTAAGCGACCTTCTCTAAGGATTTTTCTCCCTGTGTTCAGACATCGCAGACCTCTTAGTAGATGTGTATATTTTTGTTTTATCATTATCATCAGCAAATATTTATCAGGTGACCATAGAGCAAATGGCTCTACATTAAGTGCAAACTTCAGTAGTAGCACAGGATTAGAAGATCTTTGATCATTGAAATTCCTGAAAAAGTCACTTGATTATGAAGCACTCAAGGCAGGTGAAGAGAGATGTGACTAACCTCAGCAAGTTCTTGTAGAACAAGCAGGCTTGCAATCAAATTGCTCGATATTAAGGGGCCACGTCTAGCGTCTGGACTTGCTTCATTAGTTCTGGGATGCTAATTTAGTGTCAATAAAAGGTGTAGAGTGGAAGAGTGTGGCTATTGACCTGTGGCTCTTTAAAAATTAATGTTCCTATTACACAGGGTCTGGGATTGAGTGAGGACAAAAGGAGGGAAAAGGAAGAGCTAAGAGATGATGAGAAACTCATATCAGCATCTTAAAATTAATTTATTTTTCAGGCAATCCGGACCTTCTTTGCCATCATGAGTATTTTAACTCATGAGTATTTAATTCCTTCAACACACAAACTCCCAAAAACCCAGGTCAGCTCTAAACCTAGGGATGAGCATTTATTTGGGGACAGCATGCACATTTTGTTAAGCACAGCAGCTTTCCAGCCCTGCTTTGACCAGCTTCCTGATCAGAGATCCTGCCATCCTCTTTTCTAACTTCCTGTAGAATGACACTCCCATCCCATTTTAACTGCCAACATCAAATGTATTCATCCATACAATGGCATGGATGAGGGATCTTGGTGGCCAAGAGCACTACATGAAGAACCATGCATCCCCACCTTAGGAGGGGAGTCTCTTTGTGTCTCTTTGTCAGTCTTCAGGAATTAGTGGCCCTCAGATCACTTACGATGAGCAAGCTCTAGTGCTAAGATGTTAGGAAGAATGGGCGTTCCAACACGTATAGTATACAAGTTTTTCCAAGAAATTCCAAACCTGGGGGCTCAGGCGAATGAGGAGGGTCAAATGCTGAGGGTGGGAGAAAGCAGACCTATACAGCATTCTGGAATTGTTGCTTTGCCATTATTTGTCCAGAAAACATTTATGGCAAGGAAGCCTGAAAACATGGCAATGGTTGTTAAGATGGGTTGTGATACAACTGGTGATATGAGAAGTGAAAATGAAACTGAGTCTATTAGGGAGGACATTGGTTTATAGCAAACTGGTTTGCCTCATCAGAAGTGAATATGGATATTGCTACACAATAAAAAGAAGAAAAACACCAAACACAGTAACAATGGTAATCACGATAATGATAATAACTCTGTAGGTATAGAACCTCCAGGTTTTTTTTTTTTTTTTTTGTTCTGAAGGTTATGTCAGAGTTTCTTGCAAGAGAGAAAACAAATTAGAAAAAAAGGGGGAGAGAGAAGATGGGAAAATAATTGATGTTATGTGTATACAAAGTAAGATATAGGCAGAGAAAAACAGATACAGACAGAAAAGGAAAAGAAATCTAAGTGAGAGAAAATATAAAAGTGCTACTGGAAATTGCCTTAGTGGCCTTAGTACCAGAAAAGGCTGGGCTCTGGCTCCACAGAGGGAGTGACTCCATATCCTAGATTTTTTGAAAAAGTTTTGATTCAAGGATTTATTCTTAAATCAGGGTGATACATTCACTGGATAACTAAATGTCATTTGATTTTTTATGCTCTGCAAAAATATCCATCTAAACAAAATTCATAAATAAGAAAGATCACTGGCATTGATTTGGTTTTGAGAGTATGGTAGCCTCAGAGATGTCAGGGCAGTGACTGAAATGGCCACTGGGCATGGTGCTTTTTGAAACGACCAAACCTAGACCTATGAATTTCCAGGATATTTCACCAGGGTGAAGGAAATGTTAAAAACAAGAAAATAAAACAAAACAAAAAAACCAAATGAACATTTTTGGACAGAGCTTTGCCTCTATGGTTCTGATCATTACCATGTGATGTCAAAAATGGGTAGGTACCTTTGCCACTTTTAATTTTCCACTTTCTCCAGACTCTACCTCTCCAACCAGAGTTGACACTCCTGGGGATATCAAGCCCCAGAGATTAAGTCAATGTTCAAAAGCTATATTCATAGTCAGGGGTCAGCTCTTCCAAAGGGACTAGCCGCACAGGAGGTAGCAGTTCCTAAAGGTAACCCTAAATTATTTCGAGTGAATGCAAATGCTCCTTTTCTTCCCCATAGCATTGGGGTGGCAGGTGGATGCTGACTTGGAGTAAAATGCTGGCTGTTGCAGGTGGTCATAATTCACCAAGTAGAGGCCAGATGATCACAGGCCCCCAAAGATTCTTTTTCAATAAGGCCACATACAGTCTTGAATTTGGAGTCAATACGTAATTTCTCATTCTTTCCTCCCAAGTCCATGAGTTTTCACTAAGCTGTGGGACTGGGGGACACTGGGAAAGGACTTTCACCAACCATGAAGAAGAAGAAGGGGTTGAGGTAAAGTTGGGTGATTTCAGTCTGGGGTTCTCTTTGGCTCCTAAGTGCCACATATCAGTCCAAGGGTTTGCCATAGAAGTGAGGGGTATAATTTTGTTTCAGCACCAAATCAGCACGGTTTGTGTGACTTTTAAGTAACAACTGGTCAGAGAAGTAATAACAAATGGTCATGGACATCAGTGATATGGTTAGAAAGTTCAAGCAGAAATTTTAAAAAGGGTTGCCTGAATCTTTATTCACCACAAAGTAAATGAACCTCTGGGCCTCTCATTAGGCGACTTGGGTGGTGTCCAGTTCTCCTGGAGGTAATTAAGGTTTTAACCTTCTTTTCTTTTGTAAGGGTCAGGGGATCTTGTGAGAATACTGGAGGAACTCTAGACCTGCATTGTCCAATTGGCAGCCACTAGCCACATGTGACTATCCAAATTGAGAGGTGCTGTGAGTGTAAAAGACACAATGGATTTAGAAGACTTAGTATACAAAAACATGTAAAACACGTCATTAATTTACATTACTGACATGTTGAAACAATATTAGGTTAAAGTACATGATTCAAATGATCTTTACCTGTTTCTTCTTACACTTTAAAATGTGGCTAGTAGAAAATTTAAAATTATGTCTGTGACTTGCATTATGTTTCTGTTAGACAGTGCTAGTCTAGACTCTTGCTACAGAAAAATGCACATCTGCTAATACACACACAGTTTGCATTTGCTTCTACAGGGTACACACACTCTCTGACATCTGTAGACTACTGGGTCTCCAGGTTAGAGTCTCTTGTTTGGGGGAGCTAAAGAAGGCTATAAGGAAGGGCTGTTCCCCTGTTCCCCTTTCTTTTGAAAGGGAAACTTTCTGGTTAAGCTTTTTTTTTTTTTCTTCTTTTTTTAAAACTATCAAAGCTACAGGAAAATCCTCCAGAAGCAAACCTTTGGTAAGTCGTGAATGGCAAAGGCTCAGGGGGTTTTGGGGTCAGATCTGCAAGCCTCGAGTTGGCCTTTCAGACCCCTCATTGTCTATGAGGCATCCTGTAAGTGCAGCTGTGGCCAGGGCTTGCATATACAATCAATTCCTGATTCACCTAGTTCTTGGCAGGAAGAGAAAATACTCGTTAATCAGAGGACTAAACAATCCAAAGTGCATTCTCTCTGGGAATGGAATATAATTTATATTTCTGTTGCTGTTGATTTATCCTTGTAATTCCACTGGACTAAAGTTAATACCAGTAATACTAAAATTTGTTTTGGGCAAAGCCAACTGAAGGAGGAGTCGGTGGCGCAAGCCTATGCTGACTGTGAAAAATAAACACCTTCGAGATCAAGAATCCCACAGTAAGAGCTAGGATTTGAAGGTATCCAGAGATTGCAAACTCTGTGACTAACAGTAATTTTTAAACAAGGCAAAGCAAACCAACTCCTACTTGGATTTAAAACTTCAATCATTTAGATTTTCATTCTCAGCAACACAGTTGTGTCAAGTCTCAAAGGCTGTTATTATATGGTACATGTCAGGTAACTCTACCTCCCCAAGCTATGAAGCCTGATTGCCACAAATCATAGCTATCTGCAAAAATGGGTCCTGCCTGTGAAAGGCTCATCAGTGGTCCTACAGCTAGAGGAGCTTGGGGACTCATGCTATTCAACCCTTCACTTTATAGATGGAGAAGCCGAGGCTTAGTAAAGCACGTGGTTCATCTAGGATTCTCGATTCAGAGCTCTCTTCATTCCTCCCTGCCTCTTTTCCCACACACAGAGAGTGGATTTCATTACAGGAAGCGCTGGACTCCTACGGAGATGCGACCTTTCTGAGGGTAATAATCATTTGCCTTGCCTGTCTACTTATAAACCATCAAATAGGAAATTGGTAAAGGTGGTGAAAAAAGAGCAGCTAGTATTCTCCCTTGACCTGCACTCCATGTTTCAGCAGGCGGCAAGGATTTACAGCAGAACCAAACTCTTTTTGAATGAGTATTAGTCTAATGAGGTGGAAAAGCCCCCATCAATACATAAAAACAACTCAGTGAGAAAAGCTTTCTTTCCTAGTTAATCCAAGCCGTGGCCTGGTCTTTGCCAGCTGCGTAGAGATAAGGTGATCCGTCTGATTGTTCAGAGACGCTATCAGTGACCTTAGTCATCTCTGTATCTGGATAGTCTGAATGTATTACAAAATTGCCCACTGAAAAAATAGCACATTTCTGTCATAGTTACAAAAAATGAATAAAAACAGAAACAGTTTAAAAATACCGTTGGGTTTCAGTATTTACTTGATACTTCTTTTCCCTTCCGTCTTACTTTGTCTATTTCAATCAGGATAAACTTGATTTAGCAAATTCTCATGCTGCATACTTTTTGGTTCAAATGATACAGCAGATCACACCTCGTTCCTCACTAGGCATCTGGACACACTCAGGGAGCCCTGGGAAGCAATCTGCTAGGGATTCACCTAAATCCTTCCACATGGTCTGGTGAGATTCAACAGAAGTGTGTTGAAATTAAGGTAAAAGCTTGGTGCTACTGCAGCCCCCACCATGTTTGCCATTGGACTTAAAAATGATTGGCTTTTCTCTAAAGCCTCCATCTTTTACAGAACCCACTTACAGAGGTAAGAAAAAAACTGTTCTAGCCCAGGGGAAACCAATGCAGCCGGCATTTTGTTTTCAATGGGAAGAAAATGTGGTATCTGGTTTTAAAACCAGCCCTACAACCACCAAAGACTGGATGCCTTGGAGGGGACTTCTGAGTTTAGAATTTCAGCCAAAGACTGTAAGACCCAGAAGAATGGAACGGCTTCCCTAGAGCTCCCTTCTCACGTCACGTGGGCCCTTAATCAAGCCTGGCAAGTGGAAGCCAGTGTGATGTGGCTTAAAATAACCAGCAGTGGCCTCAGCCGATTTAGAGCTTAGTGTTGGGGTCTCTGGCAGCTGGGATTTTTAAAGGCCCACTTAGAAGAACTTAGATTCTTAATGAAAGCTGGCCTTAGTCCATTTCAGGGTACGGAGGCACTTCTCAAAGCCATGCACACTTCATGCTGAGAGGCCAAGACCCCATATCTCAGAGATGGAATACAAACTGATCATAGCAGGAACTGGTGCTTCTAAACAGAAATCTGTACAAAAGCTGCAGTGAATCAAAGGAAAAACAAAGGAACAGATGGAAAGTAAACTACAAATAATCTTTAAAAAATTGCCAAAGAAATCAAACAACATGCGAAAAACAAGAACAATAAGACATGGAAAGAATTGAAATGAAACTAAGAAATCCTAAAGGTGGCCTTTCAGTCTGTTTTAGGAGCTTCTGAAGTGTATGTCTACATGGACATGGGAGTGGAAATCAGCTTTTAAATTCCCAGCTGCCAAGGCCACAGACTGCCGTACAGATGGAGAAACTGCATCCTGATTGACAAGACTTTGGATATTGCTTTTCGTCAGCATTCTTGAACAGAGTGCCCTGGAGTTGCCAAGGTGATCTGGAGGTGTGTGTGTGCCTGGTCCAAGTCTTGGAGCACTCCTCCCTTCCTTTCCCTTGGGTCCTACTATCTCTTTTCTTCTGGATTTGTCATTTCAAGATTTCACCTCTTCACAGTCCTGGTCAGTGGAAAGTTCTATATCAGACAGTCCAACCTCCATTGCCATGATCAAGGAGATGTCGGAATCGCTGCTTACAGCTGGCTCCTGCTCACCTGGGAGGAGAAAGCAAAGTTCACAGTGAATACTGAGCTATGTCTTTGCATGCTGGTTATTTCAGTACAATTGCCTGTAATAATATTTCTTTAAAGGCCAAGAGAAGGTATTAGAAAAATTGGGTATTCCATAAAAACTCTAGTTAAAGCCTCATCTCACATGGGTCAAAAAGTTAAATGCAAACAAAAGAAACTAGAAGAATAAAATATATCATCTAAGGATATGTCTAAGTAGGAAAATATATATCTACTATAAGTAGGGCAAGAAATTCTATTTAGAAAAGTAATTGGGCAATTCACAGAAGAAAAGATTTTTACATATGCGTAAAATTTAAAAATGTTTAACACATGTAAAATAAAATCAAAAGGCATATCAAACTCAGGAATTTGCAAAAAATTTCACAAAGGTTTCTATTCTTAACATATAGGAAGTTTTTAAATCAATAAGAAAACCAGTTCTATAGAAAAATGGACAAAGGCTACCATTACACAATTCATGGAAGAGTGTAATATAAATGACCGATAAATATAAGGTAAAAATAAGATACCCTTTTTTGTCTATGTAATCTTCACTCTTTAAAAAAGATAATATTACAGTTAAGGGTACGTTGAGGTAGGTAGGTACATGATATATTGCATATAGAACTGTAGAATTTTCACCCAGTAATTGCATTTCCAGCATGTATTATAGAGAAGTAACTGGAGATGCAAAACTACTCAGTTAAGCATAATTTACAGTAGCAAAACATTGCAAGTAACTTAAAGTCCAACAACAGAGAATATCTGAATAAACCTATTACTTTTAAAGGGCAATCTTGTTATAACCATTAAAATGATGTTTTCAAATAATTTGTAGTTACATGAGAAAATGTTCACAGTATACTGTTAAGTGAGAACAGAAATATTTAAAGCTTTGTATGCAATGGGGTCAACAGAGAAAGTTAAATGGAAGCAAGGAAACCAAAAATGCTAACGAGAGTCATGTCTGGGGTTGGGATTTATATTCATTTTCTTTTAACTTTTTTTTTCCCAGTTCTCCCAAATACTCTTTAATGAACATATATCACTTACTCATTCAAGACCTATCTACTGTGTCCCTACTGCACACTAAGGATTATGCTAGAGGCTATGGATATAGTGGAGAGCAAGACAATCCCTATCCTCAAGGAGCTTAGTGTCTGGTGGGAAGGTTGACTGTTCACTAGGCAATTACAACACAATGAGATAAGCACCAGGATGGAAGATGTACCGGGTATTACAGAATCAGGTAAGAGGGCTATGTAACCATATACTGGGTGCAATGTCTGAGTCCTAAAGGATAATCTGTATTATAGTCAGGTGAATAAGAAGAAATAATCTTTTAAGCAATAGCATGTGCAGATGGCTGGAGGTGATGGGGAGCTGTGGGCAGGCAGATATCAGAGGGTTTTTAATTTGACTGGAATGCAGAGTCAAGCTAGGGAATATGGACAGAGGAGGCCAGAGAGCTGAGCTGCATAAAGGCAGCTTTCAACCCCAAAGGTCTTATACTTTCTCTTACTTTGCAGAAGAAATATGCAATTAAAAAAACCAACAAAAATGTCTAAGTACTAAAGAATAATAATGGTTATAATACTTTTGTTCTGATAATCACTAATGTAATTTTTTCATGTTGTGACACAGTTAAGAAAAATACCTGAGTTTCACGAAGGACAGTGAATTCCTAAGATGTTTTAAAGGAGACAAATAAGAGAACTAACAAAGAATTATGGCCTGAAGAATCAGTTTCAAAGAAATAGGGTATTTTACAGGGAAATATCCAACCTAAAGACTAAGCTCTTATATGTTTCCTAGATCCATAATTGCAGGAAGTTCATAGCAATGTAACAGATCAATGGTTAAATGAAAACCCTGGAAGCATCTCTATAAAGATACAAGTCTTTGGTATTTAAAAACAGTGGCATTCAACAAATAGTCAAGAAAACTAGTCATTTAGAAAAAAGTGAAACTGGATCTGTGCCTCACACTTCACTGCAAGTGTGATGTGTGTGTGTGTGCACTTCCTTTCCATTTATCTTCTCCAGAGGAATCTGGTGCCTTTGATCCCTGACCTTCGGGGAATTCTCAAGTGCAAATAGAGATGGTTTTCACTTTCCCCATAGCTGATTCATGCTTGTTTTCTCAGCAGGGTCGTGGCGTGCTGTTGTGCAGGGTGTGTACTGCACTACTCCAGAGCACAGCTTCACTCTGGAGTCCGAGTGAGCAGTGGCTCCTGAAGTGGGGCAGGACACAACCCACACAGACGGATGCAAGGGCTTGCTGTGTCTCCAGTCTACTAAGTCATGGACTGTTCATCTGTTTTTTGCAGTTGCCTAGATTTTGTTATTGTCTCTTCTTGCATTTTACCAGTCCATGTTGTGCTCTGCCTTAAAAAAAATCCCTTCACTGTGGTTTTTGTGGAATTTCAGGAGAGACTGGGAGTGGCTTCAAATGGCAGGTTCACTCTTTTTGCTCAGTGCTCTTCTTAAGCATCATTTTTACAATAAGAACTATATATATATATGTGTGTGTGTGTGTGTGTGTGTGTATACTTCACACTTACGAGAACTGGGAATCTATATTCCTTTATACTCTATTCTAGCCTCTGCTATTAGTAACTGCATGTGTTATTTTGTCAAAATTGTTTTTCTTCTTCAGGGCTGAAGTTTAATTGTCTAGAAAATGAGAATTTGGACTGGATGCATTAGAGTCCTTTCCAGTTGTTGTTTATGCATGTTTATGTGTTGATGCCAATCCAGTACAGGGCCTCCTACATAGTGGGTTCCTGATGAATAATTATTAGACAGAATGACCACTGAGAAACAAAGTTGCCTTTTTTACAATTCTTCAGATTGTTTTTATTTTTGCAATTTTTTTCTTAATAAAAAAGGCCTGCTATTGTATATTTAGTACAAGTATGAACGAATGGGAGAATTCCCACTTGGAGGTGTAATGAAAGCTGAAATCTTATTCCTGGAGATAAAAAATGAGAGCTGTACTTTATAGGGAATTTAATTTCCACTTCTTTTCTTGCAGTGGCCCATCAATCAACTCGGCTCACAGGAAGCCAAAATTTTCAGCTCACAATTAAACCAAAGAGCTCATGATGGAATGAATTTATGACTTTCATATGGGTCCAGCAAAAAAATAAAAAAGCAGCACAGATAAAGAGCTGAGTTAGTTACAGTTCTATAGAGACAGAACTCACTGCTACCTACAGTGGCAGCTTCTCACCTTCATTCTGGCTTTGCAGCCACCAGCCTCAGCAGATCTCATAGTTTTCTAAATGGGAGTGTGTGAACTGAAAGAAAAAGGGGCCACAGGGACTGATGTAACTATGAGCTGCTGAATTCATGGTGCTACTTTGGAAATTAAGACTGTACTATACAGTGCAAGGCAAAGGTGAATTCAAATAAATGAAAATAGAGAAATTTACAAAAATGGTTCAATTTTTATGATATAACATTGCACCAATATCATCTAATCATTTTCCATTAAAAAACTTGTTTTTAAAATAATCTGAGGATGTGAAATTATTCTAAGTATGTCCTATATTTTTAATGAAACTTGGTTTGTTCCATAATTTTTAACAGTGTTTATCGTTTAATCAAGGCAGATGTTTTACTTTCAGGCTACAATAATATGAGTGAAAACTTTGTCAGCAAAATATTTAGAAGGTTCTCTGTAGGTAGTGCTAATTGGGGACGATAAGTAGCTATTAATAACATAAATGTTGACTGAATTTGCCTCCTTCTCTGCAAAAACTAACAAAAATTAATGTAAAAGTAATATTAGCCCTCATTGGATACAACCACCCTTTGATGTAGGTATTTTTATTCCAGTTTAGAGATGAAAAATACTCTTAGTCCATTTGACATAGTAGGATCATATCTATTTGATATACTTTCTTCCTTTGGTTTTCACATATTGTAAAACATTGAGAGATTTAAACAGGAGGTAATCTGATTTGCCTAACCTTTTAAGAGGTCACTCTTGCTGTTACAAGAAAAATATTGGCAGGACAATGGGCAGAAGGAATCCAGTTAGGAAACTATTACAGCAGAACAGAGGAAACATGGTGGCTTGTTGTGGTGATAAGGGTGGAGATAAGGGGACAAATGAAAGAATGATTTTGAATGAAGGATCCACAGGAAATGATGGACTAGCCAAGGGTAGTAAAAGAGGAGAAAGTAGACAATAATTCCCATGTTTTTGAGCAATACAGATACCATTTATTGAGCCAGAGAAACTGGAGAAGAAGCAGGTGTTAGAACTACATCAAGAGTTCAGGTTTGCATATGCTGTATTTGAGATGCCCAAGGTTGATGTGGAGCAGGCAGCCAGATACTTGAGTCTGGAGTTTAGAGGAGAGGCCATGACTATCAATACATTTGCAAGTCTTCAGTACAGAGAAGGTATTTTAAACCACAGAAGAGATGAGGTTTTTTTGTTTTTTGTTTTGTTTTGTTTTGTTTTAGGAAGCGATTGTAGCATGAGAAGATAAGGTCAGGGACAGAACTTGGTGAAACCCAAACATCGAGAGCCAAAGACTCAAACTGGTGACTCTGGATGCTGTTTTGTTTGGGCTGGACAATGTTTTGTTTTGTTTCAAATGTGAATTAGTTACCAATATTTGGAAGTCTGGACATTTCACATACAAATTTGTGTTTGAAATTTGTCTTGGAAAATGGAAGATATGGTAATATGTGCCTGATTCCCAGATGGACACCACTGGTGGGAGCTGAGAAAGAGGTGTGCCACTAGCCCAGGGGACACAGGCTCCAGGTTATCACAGTCACCAAATGGGCTACATCAGTGGTTCATACAGATTGCCTCGCCTGTGCAGACATTTATTTGAGTTTGAAGTCTCACAGTTAGGAGGAGAGCAGAAGAACAGCAGAGGAAGGTAATCTCCCAAAAGAGTCTGAAAATGGCCAGAGAATGGTAACAGGGAAACTAGAAGAATATAGTGTCATTGATTCATTTCCTCATTTTCCTTCAAATATACTCCTTCGTCTTTTATAAATAAAATCCATACCCAAGGAAAAGAGAGACTGTAGCATTACTGGATCGACTGGGGTGGACTTAAAGACTGATCCCAAGTGATCTCATTCTCTGTCTTCAATCTTCTTATCATAGTGTTACAGAGAGTCTGCTTAGATGGAGCAGAAAATACTGTATTTTATTTTATTAATTTATTTTTGAGACAGGGTCTCTCTCTGTCACCCAAACTGAGTGCAGTGGCATGATCTTGGCTCAGTGCACCCTCTGCCTCACAGCTGAAGCCATCCTCCCACCTCAGTCTCCCAAGTAGCTGGGACCACATACCTGTGCCACTACGCCCCGCTAATTTTTGTATTTTTGGTAGAGACAGGGTTTCATTCTCGCCCAGGCTGGTGTTGAACTCCTGGGCCCAAGCAATCCTTCTGCCTTGCCCTGCCAAAGTGCTGGGATTACAGGCATGGGCCACCATGCCTGGCCTATTCTATTTTAAATGGCGCTTTGTGACCTACTTTGTTCTCAAAACTATTGCTTTAATATATTTCCACTTGAATTCTGAGTAAAATCCATCAGTAGTCTAAACTGTGGTTAACCAAATAATTCTCAGTGGTGGGGTTTATTAATTCCATTTAGTCCATAAATTATTAATATCTTTGGTTTGGTTTATCTCCTTCCTCTTAAATACATAAAATGTTACCTAAAGACTCACAAGTTTCCCTTTGTGAAACAGGCATTGCAGTTGTAGTTCTGCTATGATTTTGATATAATTTTCGGTAACAGTGGGCCCCATGACAGTTCAAATTCTTTCCAACCATGAGAAGACAAGACTCTGAGATCTGCCCTGTTCAGTGCTGGGCATATCCAGGGCCTTTATCAGTTCTCTGGCTTAAGCTCATTCCATTATCAATGTTCCCATGTCAGGATCCTGCTGCACTCCTTCATAAAGAGGAGGCACTTGGTAAATATTTCTAGAATTGAGATAAAATTATAGATGCTTTCTGGTCACACAGGGCCTAAGTATTTTATTTTAATAGCTAATAACAATATTAATGCTTACTGAGTACTTAGTCCCTGCCAAGAACTATGCTTTATTTTATTTTTTTGAGACTGGGTTTTGCTGTCTTGCCCAGGCTGGAGCTTAGTGGTGCAATCACAGCTCACTGGAGTTTTACTCTGCCACCCAGGCTGGAATGCAGTGGCACAGTCTCGGCTCACAGCAGCCTCTGCCTCCTGGGTTCAACCGACTGTTCTGTCTCAACCTCCTGAGTAGCTGGGACTACAGGCATCTGCCACCACACCTGTGCAGCCTCCACTTGAGCGATTCTCCTGCCTCAGCCTGTTGAGTAGCTGATTTTTTTTTTTTTTTTAAAGTAGAGATGAGGTCTCACTATGTTGACTGGGCTGGTCTTGAACTTCTGATCTCAAGCAATCCTCCCTCCTTGGCCTCCCAAAGTACTGGGATTACAGACATGAGCTACCATGCCCAGCCTATGCTAAGTGCTTTAAATAATTTAATATTCTTAATTAACTATGACATGGAAAGTATTACTATTTCCATTTTCGGTTAATAAAACCAAGGCTCAAAAAGGTTTAAAATTCCACAGCTTACATAACAGTAAGAGTTGGAAACAGAATTCAAATCCTGGTTTTATCTGACTCCAGAGTCTGTGAACTTGACCATAATTACTCTTTTTTTTTTTTTGGTGAGAGACAGGGTCTTTCTCTATCACCCAGGCTGGAGTGCAGTGGGGTGACCATAGTTCACTGCAACCTTGAACTCCTGGGCTCAAGGACGCTTCTCACTTCAGTCTTCCAAGTAGCTGGGGCTACCTGCTGGCATGCACCACCCATATCTGACTAGTTAAAATATGTTTTTTTTTCATAGAAATGGAGTCTCACTATGTTGCTCAGGCTGGCTTTGAATTCCTGGCTTCAAGCCATCCTCCAAAGCACTAGGATTACAGGGGTGAGCCACCATGCCTGGCCCATAATCTGTTCTTGAGTTGAGATTCTTAACCTGAGGATTAGTTATTTGTAGGGTGGGGCTGGGGGATTAGGCATTTAAAATTACATACACACTTTTATAGCTACATAGAGGCCTTTTCCCTGTAGTTTTCATCAGATTCTCAACTCACAAAAGGCTAAGAACCATTCACTGAAATGATTTTGCATCCCTGGTGAGTTGGATAACACATTACAGTAAGCAACAGAATGGCTTGGTTTTGTTTGTGTGTGTGTTTTTTTTAAATGCATATTTTGGTAACACTAGCTAAGTGTTCTATTAACTTGACATGATAGTTTTCACATGAAGTCACTGCTTTCCTACTTAATCGTTTCTTTATGGTGGTTATTCAAAGCTAAAGCAGAAAACCATCCTTCCCCGAAGGAGGTTTATTTACTCTACTGCCTGTCTTATGAAAGAAGGCGCAGACCAGTAGCAGGCTGGCATAAGTCCTCCTGTGTTAGGAATTAACAAACATTGCCCTCAGAATAAGTGCTCTCTGTTTTGAGAGAAAATAAGGTGGTGGTGAATATAATCCCCCAGGTGGCCTATTCTCCAGGAGGTCTGGTGTTTGTATGCTGGAAGCTGCTTTGCATTACACAAAAGCTTATTTTTCCTCATGTACTTGAAAAGTAAGGTTTCAAAGAAAAATGGCATCTTTCTGTCCACTGCTACTGATGCTTATCTTCTTGAAAATAGGGCATCATTTCCAATCAACCCTGTATTGAACAAGAGCACCATAGGGAAGGCACTTTCAACCACATTGGTTGAATTATAATGTTGCTGTCTTTTCATCTCAGAATGTGAAATTCCCTTCAAGCTGGGGCAGTGTCTATATAGCCTGTCATAATCTTAGTGGGAAAGTTAATTAGACTTTAAATGCAGCATGTTTGCAATCAGGAAATGTGTTCCTTTGAATTCTTTTGCTTAGCAAGAATTTCTAAGGAGATAAACTACTTCCCATTTGGTTTATGTTTTCCCATTAATGAGTGGCCTCTGATGTGAGAATGGCAAGGTCTCTGGACTGCTTTCCTCAGAGGGTATGCAATAGGATGGATACTAATATCTAGCATGGACTGGCTCCTTCCTACATGCCAGGCATTGTGCTATGTCATTAAACATATCACACATCACCCTCACAATAATATCGCTATGATGACTTCACATGTTATAGGTGAGGGAGAGCACATAGAAGATGGAAGAAATGGGATCTCAAGCCATGCCAGTGAAATTTGACAGTTGCACTATTCTGGAATGGCAGAGCTACTAGAGTTCTATATGGCGGCCATGTTGCTCTTACAGACAAGACTCAGCCACATTTGGAAACCCAGCAGGCTTATGATACAAATTCATCCATTTGGCCAAGTGACTTCTAGAATTGTTCAGATATAACTGGCACTTTTGCCTTTTCAATTCCTGCTTCATAATTGCAAATATATACATGTTGTGGTCAAATTAGGAAAATTATTTCTTACCTTTCAGATGGGGAAGTTTAAAACATTGTTTTTATTTGGATTTGGTGAAGAAGAATTCCCTGGAAGCCTGTATATTAAATTAGATCACATAGTTAGGATTTCACTTTGCTTTTATCTCTTTGCTGTTGGTTTTCTTTCCCTGTGACACTTCACCTAGCAGGGGAAAGATTTTCTCCAACTGCTCAAATTCCTTACTGATTTCCTTGGCAGTTCATTCATTGAGTCATTCCTTACTAAGTGCCAAAAGGAGGCAATGTGATTCTTACATTAGTTTTACATTTGTTTTTGCAGGGAAGGAGGCAAAATCTAGTGCACATTCGTGTTGTCAACAGTTTCTTTACAATGCCCAATTAGTACTACCTATAGAGAACTTTAAACATTAAGCATAATATCTGGTAGATGAAAGACTTTTGATGAGTGTAAATATGATTGGTATGAAAAAGGAGTGTAAAAGAGAAAGTTTCCAAATGGATTTAGAGAGATAGGCAGAGTTCATACATATTTATCCATTTCTGAAACTGTATAAAATTATCTGTAGACCCCATTTATTCATTCAACAATTCACTTCATCTTTATTCAACAGGTGTTTATTGAACATGTATTAGGTACACAGCACTGTTGAAGAGCAGTGTGGAGAAAAGAAAGATGACCTAAGTACAGGCTCTGACTTTAAGGTGAATTTGATCTACTAAAAGAGATCAGATTTGTATCTAAAGAAATTTAATACAAGGTGACATACGCTAAAAGAGAGGTGTAAATAAAATGTTAAGGAAACAAAGGTGAGGGGAAAATATCACCTCCAAGTGGGTAACCAAGAGGATTCATGAAACAGGTTACCTGTAGGCTGGCCGTGAGGATCTGATTAGTATTGGGAAGTATGGAGGTAAATGGAATTCCTTTCAGAAGGGCCAGCATGACTATAGCAATCATCAGAGCAAATTTCAGGGCATGTGGATGGTTTGACTTGCCTGTGGCTTAGTGTGTGAAGAATGAGGAAGGGTTCAAAGAGGTCACTGTGGCTCCGAAAGTGTTGGCTGTGATTTCAATCAAATCAGAGGGAGAAAGATTCTCTATATCCCCATCAACACTTACTATTTTCTGTTTATTTTAAAATTTTATTTATTTTTAATATTAGCCATCCTAACAGGTTAAGGTGATATCTCATTGTGTGTGTGTGGTTTTTTTTTTTTTTGTTTTGTTTTGTTGTTGTTGTTGTTGTTATTCTGCAATAGAATCTTGTTCTATCGCCCAGGCTGGAGTGCAGTGGCACCATCTTGGCTCACTGCAATCTTCACCTCCCAGGCTCAAGCATTTCTTGTGCCTCAGCCTCCCGAGTAGCTGGGATTACAGGTTATGTACCACCATGCCCAGCTAATTTTTGTATTTTTAGTAGAGACAGGGTTTTACCATATTAGTGAGTCTGTTCTCGAACTCTTGGTCTCAAGTTGATACACCTGCTTTGGCCTCCCAAAGTGCTGTGATTACAGGCGTAAGCCACCACACCTGGCCTCATTGTGGTTTTGATTCAGATTTCCCTGATGATCGGTGATGTTAAGTATCTTTTTTATGCTTGTTGGCCATTTGTACTTTTTCTTAGGAAAATTATCTATTCACATCCTTTGCTTATGTTTCAGTAGGGTTATTTATGCTGTAATTTGACTTGTAGGAGTTCTTTGTGTATCCTGGATATTAATACCTTATCAAATATATGGTTTGCAAATATTTTCTGTCATTATGTAGCTTGTCTTTTCACTCTGTTGACTGTTTACTGTGTAGAAGATTTTAGTTTAATGTAGTACAATTTGTCTATTTTTGTTTTTGTTGCCTGTGCATTTGGTCATTTCCAAGAAATCCTTACCAAATACAATGCCATGAAGCTTCCCCCTTCTGTTTTCCTCTAGGAGTTTTACAGTTTCAGGTCTTAGATTTAGGTCTTTAATTCATTTGAGTGATTTTTTTTTGTATGCTTATGCTATAAGATAAGGGACCAATTACTTTCTTTTTCATGTGGACCTCCAGTTTTCTCTACACCATTTTTTGACACTATCCTTCCACCACTAGGTAGTCTTGGCTCACTGTTGAGGATTATTTGACCATATACATGAGGATCTCTATTCTGTTTCATTGGTCTGTATGTCTGTCTTTATGACAGCACCATATTATTTTGATTACTGTCATTCTGTAATACGTTTTGAAATTAGGAAGTGTGAGGCCTTTAGTTTAGTTCTTCTTTCTCATGATTGTTTTGGCTATTTGGAGTAAATATGAGTTTCAGAATTGTTTTTCTGTTTTTGCAAAAAAAAAAAAAATGCCATTGGGATTTTGATAAAGATTCCACTGAATTTACAGATTGCTTTGGGTAATATGGACATTTTAACAACATTGTCTTCCAATCTGTGAACATGGGATATCTTTCCATTTATTTATGTCTTAACTTTTTTAAGCAATGTTTTACAGTTTTCAGTGTACAAGTCTTTCACCTTGTTAAGTTTATTCCTAAGTATTTCACTTTTTTGATGCTATCATAAATGGAACTGTTTTCTTAATTTCCTTTCATATTGTTACTGTACAGAAGTTCAACTAATCTTTTATGTTAATTTTGTACCCTGCACTTTGGGAGGCTGAGGTGGGAGGATCACTTGAGCTCAGGAGTTCAAGACCAGCCCGGGCAATATAGCAAGATCTTATCTCTACAGATGAAAAAAAAACTAGCCTGGCATGGCGGCACATACCTGTGGACCCAGCTACTAGGGAGGCTAAGGTGGGAGGATTACTTGAGCCCAGGTTGAGGCTCCAGTGAGCTGTGATTGTGCCATTGCACTCCATCCTGGGTGGCAGAGCAAAATTCTGTCTCAAAAAGAAAAAAAATATTGCACCTAGAAACTTTGACTTTGCTGAATTAGTTTATTAGTTTTAAGAGCTTTTGAAATCTGTAATCTTTAAAGTTTTCTACATATAAGATCATGTCATTTTGTGAACAGAGATAATTTTATTTCCTCCTTTCCAATTTGGATGCTTTATTTATTTATTTATTTATTTCTTTATTTCCTAATTGCTCTGACTAGGACTTCCAGTACTGTGTTTAATAGAAGTGGTAAGAATTAGCATTCCTGTCTTGTTTCTGATCTTGGAAGAAAAGCTTTCTGTTTTTCACCACCTAGTATGATGTTAGCTATAGACTTTTCATACTTGGCCTTTCTTATGTTGAGAGAATTCTTCTATTCCTACTTTGTTGAATATTTTTATTATGAAAGCATGTTGAATTTCTTCAAATGCATTTTCTGCATCAATTGAGATAATCATGTGATTTTCATTCTTTGTTCTCTTAATGTGGTGTATTACACTGACTGATTTTTTTTGTATATTGAACCATCCTTGCATTCCAGGGATAAATCCCACTTGGTCACGGTATATAATCTTTTAATGTACTGTTTAAATTGATTTCCTTATATTCTGTCAAACATTTTTACATCAATATTCATTGGTTATATTGGTCTATAATTTTCTTTTCTTGTAGTATCTTTGTCTAGATTTGGTATCACAGCAATACAGGCCTCATAAAATAGTTTAGAAGTGTCCCCTCCTCTCCAGTTTTTTTTTTTTTTTTTTGAGAAGAACTCTCATAAACTCTTTTTTAAATGTGTGGGATAATTCTCCAGTAAAGCCATCTGGTCCTGGGTGTGTGTGTGTGTTTTTTGTTTGTTTGTTTGTTTGTTTTTTTACAAAAGGTCTTTTTATTACTGGTTCAATTGCCTTACTAGTGATAGGTCTGTTGCAATTTCCTATTTCTTCATGATTCAGTCATAATAGATTGCATTTGTCTAGGAATTTATACATTTCTTCTAGGTTATTCATAGGTGTATATCTGTCCACAGTAATCTCTTATAATCTTTTTTATTTATTTGGCATTAGTTGTAATGTCTCCTCTTTAATGTCTAACTATTTATTCAAGTCTTCTCTTTATTTTAATTAGTCTAGCTAAGGATCTGTCAGTTTGGTTGATCCTTTCAAAACACAAATTCTAAGTTTTATTGCTCTATTCCATTGTCTTTCTATTCTCTATTTCATTCATATTTGCTCTAATCTTTATTATTCCCTTGAAATTCTGCTAATTTTGAATTTGCTTTGTTTTCTTTTCTGTAGTTCCTTGAGGTATAAAGTTTGGTTCTTTGAGATCTTCCTTTTTTAATGTAGACATTTATTGATACAAACTTTCCTTTGTTTATTTTATTTTATTTTATTTTATTTTTTTTAATTTTAAGACAAGGTCTAGCTCTACAGCCCAGGCTGGAATGCAGTGGCATAATCTTGGTTCACTGCAACCTTCACCTTCTGGGCTCAAGCCATCCTCCCATTTCAGCCTCTCGAGTAGCTGGGACTACAGGCATGCATTATCACATCTGGATAATTTTTATATTTTTTGTAGAGATGCGGTTTCACCATTTTGCCCAGGCTCGTCTCAAACTTGTGAGCTCAAGGGATCCATCCACCTCAGCCTCCCAATGTGCTGGGATTACAAGCATGAGCCACCACACCTGGCCCCTTTCTACTTCTTTTATTGCCTCCCATAAGTCTTGGTACATTACCTTTTCGTTTTCATTTGTCTCAAGAGGTTTTCCAATTTACCTTGTGATTTCTTCTTTGACCCACTGGTTATTCAAGAGTGTGTTGTTGGTTGGGCATTGGGGCTGATGCCTATAAACCCAGCACTTTGGGAGGCCAAGGTGAGAGGATTGCTTGAACCCAGGAGGTTGAGACCAGGCTGGGCAACATAATGAGACTATATCTCTAAATGAAAAACAAAACAAAGCAAAATAGCCAAGCATAGTGACAAGTACCTGCAGGCCCAGCTACTTAGGAGGTGGAGGTAGGAGGATATCATGAGCCCAGGACTTCCAGGCTGCAGTCTCATGTCACTGCACTCTAGGCTGAGTGACAAAGCAAGACTCCATCTCTTTAAAAAAAGAGGATGTTGTTTAATTTCTACATTTTGATGAGCTTTCCAGTTTGCTATTGATTTCTAGTTTCATTTCACTGTGCCTAGAAAAGATACTTGGTATGATTTCAATCTTCTTAAATTTTTTTTTTCTTTCTTTCTTTTTTTTTTTTTTTTTGAGATGAAGTCTTAATCTGTCACCCAGACTGGAGTGCAGTGGTGCAATCTTGGCTCACTGCAAGCTCTGCCTCCCAGGTTCACGCCATTCTCCTGCCTCAGCCTCCTGACTAGCAGGACTATAGGTGCCCGCCACTATGCCCGGCTAATTTTTTGTATTTTCAGTAGAGATGGGGTTTCACAGTACTAGCCAGGATAGTCTCAATCTCCTGACCTCGTGATCTGCCTGCCTCAGCCTCCCAAAGTGCTGGGATTACAGGCGTGAGCCACTCAATCTTCTTAAATTTCTTAAGACTTGCTTTGTGGCCTAACATATGATCTATCCTTGAGAATATTTCATGTGCACTTGAGAAAAATGTGTCTTCTGCTACTGTTGGATGGAGTGTCCTGTATATGTCTATTCGATCCAACTGATCTATAGTGTTGTTCTATTCTACTTATGCCTATTGTTCTCAGTTTGGTTTTCTATCTATTTTTGAAAATGGGGTATTGAAATCTCTTACTCTTATTGTGTTACTATTTTCCCTTTAAATTCTGTACATGTTTGCTTCATATATTTGGGTACTCTGTTAGGTAAATATATATTAATAATTGTTATATCTTCCTGAATAATTAACCTTTTATCATTATATAAAGACATTCTTTGTCTCTTGTGACAGTTGCTTGCTTAGTCTATTTTTTTCTGATACGAGCACCTCTGTTCTCTTTGGTTACCATTTGCATGGAATATCTTTTTTCATCTTTTCCCTTTAGCTCAGGTGTGTTCTTAAATCTAAAGTGAGTGCCTTGTAGATGGCATATAGTTGCCTCTTGTTTTTCATTTATTTAGTCTTTTGGTCTGAGAGTTTAATCTATTCACAGTTAAAATAATTACTGATAGGGAAGTACTTATTATTTTTATCATTTTCTATGTTGTAGTTATCTCTCTTCTTCCCTCTCTTGATGCTTTCTTGTTAGTTTTGTTGATTTTTTTTTTGTAGTGCTATACTTTGATTTGTTTCTCATTTATCTTTTGTGTGCTTTTTTGGGTATTTTCTTTGTGGTTACTATAGAGATGACATAAAACATGTTAGAGCTATAATAATCTATTTTAAGCAGATAATGTCACATACCAAAACTCTACTCTTATATATTCCCTTCTACACTAAGTTATTGATGTTATAAATTATATCTTTGGTATATTTTACATCCATTAACATAGTTTTTTTCACCTTTGTCTTTTAAATTCTATATCAGAATTAAAAGTGATTTATGCACCACCATTACAGTATTTATGCACAACCCTTTACAGTATTCTCTGTTTGTCTACAGATTTACTTTTGCCATTGAGTTTCATGTTGCCATATGCTTTCATGTTACTATATAATATTCTTTTATTTCAACTTAAAGAACTCATTTTAGTATTTCTTGTAAGGCAGGTCTAGTGATGACAAACTCTCTCAGCTTTTGTTAATCTGGGTAAGTCTTTATTCCCCTTCAGTTTTGAGGACAGTTTTTCAGTATATAGTATTTTTCATTGCCATTTTTTCCCCTTTTTCTCAGTACTTTAAATATATCATCTCACTCTTTTCTGGCCTATAAGGTTTCTGCTAAGAAATCTGCTGATAATCATATGTAAGCTCCATTGTGTGTGATGAGTTAATTTTTTCTTGCTGCTTTCAAGATTCTATCTCTGTCTTTGACTTTGGACAATTTGATTATAATGTGTCTCAGTGTAGGCCTCTTTAAGTTTATCATATTTAGAGCTCACTGAACTTCTTGAATGTAGATGTTCATATCCTTCCTTACATTTAGGAAGCTTTCAGCCATTACACCTCTGAAGAAGCTCTTTGACTTTTTCTCTCTCCCTTTTTCTTTCAGAACTCTCATGATGCACATATTTGTCCACCTGATGGTACAGCATAAGTCCCTTAGGCTTTCTTTACTGTACTTCACTTTTTTTCTTTTTGCTCTTATGACTTGATAATTTCAAGTGACTTGTCCTCAAGTTCACTGATTCTTTCTTCTGTTTAATCAAGTCTGCTGTTAATCTCCCTCAGTAAAATTTTCAATTCAGTTATTGTAGTCTGCAACTCATGAATTTGTTTCTTCTTCATAGTTTTTCTTTGTTGATATTCTCATTTATTCATACATCATTTTCCTAATTATATCCAGCTGTCTATCTGTGCTCTCCTTTAATTCACTGGGCATTTTTAAGATGATTCTTTGAATGAACTATTTATCTGATAATTCATATATCTCCATTTTTTAGGGATGATTTCTGGATATTTGTTACTTTGATTGGGCCATATTTTCTTGTTTCTTTTACTCCTTTTTATGCTGTGTTGGGACTTCAGTATTTGAACTATCTGCCACTTCTCCCAGTCTTTGCAGTCTGGTTTCATACAGGTACAGATAGTTCGCCAACTAGCCCAGCTAGAGATTCTGGAGGTCTCTCAAGCCTTTTCTGAGGATGTGTGCTTTCCGAGTTTTCGTACGTAATCTAATTGCAGAGGTTTGCCAGTTTTACTCAGAAGCTTCCCCAGTGTCTGCATCATTGAAGCCTTTCTGGTGCTACCTAGCAAGTTGTGGTACTGGAGCTCCCCCTTGTGTTTATCTTTGAGACACGTGCTCAACCAAGTCCTCTTGATCACCTTTTTTTTTTTTTTTTTTTTTTTTGGTCCCTGACCTGCTGCCTTGTTCCTCTCTGTGCTTAGACTTAGGCAAGACAGAAGCCAGTCCCTTAAGTAACACCCCCTCCAAAAGTCAGAATATTAGACATCCCACTTTACAATCACTTTTCTCTTTCTCTGCCTGAGAAGAACTGAGTTGGGAGTTTTCTCCAATGGTACCATGCTATACTAGAGGGGAGGGGCTCTGGTGAATGAGTGAGCTCCATGAATTTTCCTCCTGGGCTTCCAAGCACTTGGCTTTGTCCTTGCCCGGAGTGCAGGAACTTCTTAACTTGTTTCTGTTATTTCTCCCAAAGACAATTGGTCTGTATACATTTTTTAAGTCCATTGGTATCTCCATGGAGGAAGGAGGGTCTGGGGCTTTCTATTATGCCATCTTCCTGCTGTCACTTCCAAACCGTTTTTTCCAACATGGCTGTACTATTTTTCCATCTCTACAAGCAGTGTACAAGAGTTTTAGTTTCTCTACATTTTTGCCGACATCAATCTTTTTTTTTTTTTTTTTTTTTTTTTTGAGACAGAGTCTTGCTCTGTCGCCCAGACTGGAGTGCAGTGGTGTGACCTTGGCTCACTGCAACCTCTGTCTCCCAGGTTCAAGCAATTCTCATGCCTCAGCCTCCCAGCTAGCTGGGATTACAGGTGCATGCCATCCTGCCCAGTTAATTTTTGTATTTTTAGTAGAGATGGGATTGTGCCATGTTGGCCACGCTGGTCTAGAACTCCTGACCTCAAGGGATCCACCTGCCTCAGCCTTCCAAAGTGCTGGGATTACAGGCATGAGCCACAGCACCTGGCCTGAGCTTCTTTTTATATATGTTCTAAGAAGTATGTACATCTTTTTGGGAAGCTGAGGCAGGTGGATCACGAGGTCAGGAGATTGAGACCATCCTGGCTAACATGGTGAAACCCCGTCTCTACTGAAAATATAAAAAAAATTAGCCAGGTGTGGTGGCAGGCACCTGTAGTCCCAGCTACTTGGGAGGCTGAGGCAGGAGTATGGCGTGAACCCAGGAGGCGGAGCTTGCAATGAGCCGAGATTGCACCACTGTGCTCCAGCTTAGGCAACAGAGGGAGACTTCACCTCAAAAAAAAAAAAAAAAAAAAAAAAGTATGTACATCTATTTTGGAAAGTGAATGTTCAAGTCAATGTTAGCTTTTATTTATCTGCTTTTACTCCACATTTTTCCAGAATAGAGGAGTGTGCATATACGTGTGTATGTGGTTGTGTTCAGCTGAGTGGAGTGGGCAGTAGTGAAAAACAGGAAATAACTAAGAAAAGCTGAACTAGGCATCCCACCCCACAGTGCTCCACCAGAGACATAAGGCAGGTCACCCACATGCTTTGCCCATTTTTAAACTGGGTTGTTTGTCTTCTTACTGAGTTGTATGTTCTGAATGCAAATTCTTTGTATGTTCTGAATACAAATTCTTTGTTAGACACAGGTATTGCAAATATTTTCTCTCAGTTTGTGGCCTGACTTTTCATTTTCTTAAAGATGTCCTTAAAGGAACAAAAATTGTATTTATTTATTTATTTTTGTTTTGAGACAGTCTCACTCTGTTGACCATACTGGAGTGCAGTGGCACAATCTTGGCTTATTGCAGCCTTGACACCCTGGACTCCAGCAATCCCCCTACCTTAGACTCCCTGGTAGCTGGGACTACAGGTGCACACCACCACAGCTAGCTGATTTAAAAAGTTTTAAATTTTGATAAAGGCCAATGTATCAACTTTTTCAATGGTTCACTTTTTAGGTCCTATTTAAAAAATATTTGCTTATCCTAAAGTTGTAAACATTTACTCCTATGTTTTCTTCTAGACTTTTTATAGTTTTAGTTTTTACATTGAAATCTATGACCCATTTCAAGTTAATGTATGGTGCAAAGCAGGAGTTGTTCATTTTCCCCCAACATTTTTGTAATTAAGTTCTTGAATTAAATTCCCTTATTTTGAAATCCCTAGAGTGATTTCATTTTACTGACTGGTGTAACTCAATACAGGTAATGATATTAGAAAGATAGGTGGTATTCAGATTGCAGAAGGATTTGAATGCCAGGCTAAATTATCAGAGCACTATTTAACTTACATGTATGATATTATGTTGATACTTGACAAATACTTGCTTAGATAAAATGTTGAGAAATAAACAATCTCAGCTTCCTCATCAGTAAAGTACTGATAATAATACATTTTTTATAGCCTGTAATGAGATTTGATAAATACACACACATACACACATACACACAATGCTATGCAGTATGTGCACTATATGCTATGCCAGATAATATGCAGCTAATATTGGATTTAGTATATTTACTGGGAATCTGTTTTTTTCTTTCCCCACTAAGCTTTCTGAGCTCTTTCTTTGCCCATTAACATGCCGGTGACAAAGTACACCCTTCCTTTCCCTGGCTATAATCCCACTGTTTCTGTAATATTCTATTTCTTCAGTGTTGTTGGATGTAGGTCGACACATCAACATTTCATAAAGAGTTCATTCACCATGTGACAACCTTATCCCTACTGCTTGTACAACTATCACCCTGTTACAAGATAGCCCAACACAAGAGCCAGAAGAAACTAGAGAACAGGGCTCTGATGGAAACACAAAGTCTGATTTAAAGGTCAAGCTGCAGAACACAGCAAAGCAGGGAATCCTTTACTTTGCTCTGGGAGGGGTTGGGAAGAAGAAAACAGAAATAGAAACATACTCTCCTACACCTGCATTTTCAAAAAGAAAGAAGCATTTTAAATAGAGAATGTGCCTAAATATATATTCCTCAGGAAGAGCATAAACACATTATAAGGTAAACAGCTCAATGATAACTGGAGGCCAAACACTGACATGAGCACGCTTGGCTCTTATCATGCTGGCTTCATTTTACATCAACCTGTTTGACTTCCAGTCTATTTAGGGTTTTTATCATTTCTGACCATTCTATCTGTTTCTCCAGAAAGCACCTGAAGAAGCCTGATTAAAAACCTTAAGAATTGTAAGTAATTTGTTTAGAAGAATCTCTGGTTGCCTCGTCTTCCAATAAATATTGCATAATTCACCTTTGGTTGGTTTGAAAGCAGGTCATAACTGGTATGTTGGGGGATGGGCAGGAGGGGAGGGCTCAAAGTGGAGGCATGAATAAGCTCTCAAAAGGTGACAGACTCACTCTTAGCTACAGAAAAGAGGCTTGATGTTTTGACCCAGAGCCTGGGTTGATGTCCCAACAATAAATTTCTGAAATTCACCTAGACGGGTGTGTTTACATGCCTTCCCCGACAATCTAATGGGTTTTATCTAAAGCACATAGTAACAAGGGCAATGGTCCAGTCATGCATGTTGTGAGATCATAACCCTACCCATTCCTCTGGCTCACAGAACATAATTTTCAGCTCTTTCTGTTTAGAACAAAAAACAGAATTTGTAATCAATATTTGTTCTTACAACAAGAATTCCTTGCTATGAGTTTAGGGTGAAAATAAAGGAGATACAAATGAGGTAAGCTGCTCAACAAGGAAAGGATACATGAAAGGGCAAAGGGAATAAGGCGGACTGAGCTGAGCCCGACATTTGTCTTCCATTTTGCCCCTGGGGATGGAAACCACAGCTCATGTAGTCTTTTGTGCTTTCTTCTTGTTTCCTTACTAGGCTGATAAAGCTGAAAGAGACTTAGAGATTATTTAATCAATCATTCTCTCAACCAAATAAGATAATGAATATAAAGCATTTAGCCCTGTTTCTGGCTCAAAGAAATCCTTAATAAAAAGTAGGCTGTTGGTGATCATGATACAGCTGAAGCTGTTTAGTTGTTCATGGTTATATTAACCCATCCCATTCACTTCATACTAAGAAGGCAGGTAAGAAACCCAGCATCACAGACTGGTCCCTGAATGGGATAATACTTATTATGTCAGTGCTGAGATTAGGTCTTCTAACTCCTTAAACAGTTTTTTTTTTTTTTTTTTTTTTAAATAAAAAAATATAGACCAGGTCTTGCTATGTTGCCCAGGGTGGTCTCAAACTCCTGGGCTCAAGCAATCCTCCTGCCTCAGCCTCCTGAAGTGCTGGGATTACAGACATGAGCCACCATGCCTGGCTTAAATAATTCATTTAAACTATGTATTTTTCCTTCTGGAGCAGATTCTCAAACTTCTTTTGAAAAGAGTCACATTCCCTTTTGATAAAATTAAAAAGCTTATTCCTCCCTGTGAAGGTTTGACACCTCTATTCTCACACCTTTAGAAGTACTGTAATTTTTCCTGAATCCTTACCTATGAGGAAGATTTTGTTGAACTTTGGAGTTGGTATTTTAAAAATAATTTGCATTTTTTTGTTTCCCACTTATAAAACCAAGTCATTACTTTATGTGATGTTTTTCTATACACATTCCTCCTAACCCCAATCATTGATTCAAGCGTTTGCAATCCCTAAATGCTTCATCTGGGTTTGGTATCTCTTTAAAAATCTCACGCTACTCTGAAGCGGACTTTTTTTGTGTGGGGGGGAAAGAGATGTTTTAAAATGCTACAAAAGTACAGGAAATAATATAGTAAACCAAACTGCAGTGTCTCCATCACTAAGTGTCAATGCTTAATGATATTCAAGTCCCTGCTCAATGTCACTTTCTCAGATAAGCCCTCCTTGATTGCCTGCCCTAATTAGTAGTCCCTGGTCACTCTCTAACTCCTTACTTGGCCTCATGTTGATTTTATTTTTGATAATTGAGTCCTGACATTATCTTCTATATTTCTTATCTTGTTCAATAGGATGTAATCTCCATGAAGTCAGGAACTGCTTGCATTGCCCCAAGATTCCCCAGCATAGAAAGGAGGATCTGAATTATACTAGGCTCTGAATAAATTTTTATTGAATGAATGATGTTCCATTGAAGCTTGTCTTTTTAATTAACGCAAAACAAAAAACAAATAAAAAACCCCCATATTAGCTCCTTTTGTGCCTCACCACTAGTTTTATAACCCCAACATAGCAACCACCACTCTGATTTGATATGAATTCTTACAGTATCTTTCATGCAAATCAGTGTGTGTGTATGTGTGCAGGTAACAAAAAAAAAAATCAACGTACAAGTTAAGTAATATTTTGTGTTAGCATTTTTTATACGAAAGAAAGCTTGCTATTTGTGTTATCCTGCAATTTACTTATTTTTCCTTGTTTTCAGATTTAATTACATTATGTATTTAATTCTTGTTAACTGCTATAAAAAAAAAACTAGTCCATCTAAGAATATGCTACATTTTATTTGTCCTTTCCCCAATAGAGAGACCTTTAGGTTACTTACAATATTTTTTCGCTATTATAACAACTTTTCCCTGTACATGTGTTACGTGCTAATGTTTCTGTTCCCCAAAATTCATATGTTGAAAGCTTAAACCCCAATATAATGATATTAGAAAGTGGGGGTTTGGAGAGGTAATTAGGTTTAGATGTGGTTATGAAGTTGGGGTGCCCATGATAGGATTAGTGTTCTTATAAGAAAAAGACTGGAGTTCACTCTCTCATCTCACCACGGAGGACACAGAGAGACAGCAGCCATCTTCAAGCTAGAAGAGGTATCTCAGTAGAGGTCAACCATGCAGGCATCCTGATCTTGGACTTCCCAGCCTCCTGAACTGTGAGAAATAAATGTCTGTTCTTTAAGCCACCAGGTCTATGTTACTTGATGATAGCAGCCTGATAGACTAATAAGATGTATCTTTTAGCAAGTTCTCAAAAAAATGTTAGTTTCCTTTTCCCTTCCTTGTTTTCAGGTCTAAGAATACAAAATCACTTGCTTCTCCTAGGAAGGGACCTTTTGAGGAGTTTAATGCAGCTTCCAGATGCTACCACTTGTTTTGGCTTTCCAGAAAATAAATGTCAAATTAATAAGAGAAATGAAGAGGTGTAAAGTACCATTTTAAATCACTGATCTCACTAAAGGTTAACTATAATAATAGCTAGTCACCTGTCTGCACCTATTATTATATTCCATGCTCATGGCAGGTGGCAATGAAGGTGGGATGAGTGGGTGGGAATAGCACTGGTAGAAAATGATAGATTTGGCCAAGAATTGTTCTAACACACTTTTATTTTTATAACAGTGGTTATTATAATTTTATCACCATCATCACCATCCGTTATATTTGATTTAGTTTCCAGTGTTCTTGCCATATTTGAGTCCATTTTACAGCAGGCTACCTGACTTTCAGAAAGGCTACTGCTCTCTCAAAGTCTCAGAAAGAGCCAGTAGTAAGTGGCAGAACTAGGACTTGAACCTAGCTCTTCTGTTCTTGCTCCAGTAGGTTTCACAGTGCTCCATTAACTCATACAAGTCCACAGAGCACCCCAAGGACCACTGTGGGAGGAACTGGGAAGGCTGGACAGTGGTGGAAAATGATGATGGTGATGACAAAGTTGAAAATAATAACTGCAACAAGCCCAGCCGAGACGGTTCTTTCCAAACCCTTCCATTCCTTCCCCTCCATTAGCAGTTAGCATAGTTGTCCTTCAGTACCCACTATTCGTGGGGGATTGGTACTGGGACGCTGCCCCCCTATTAAAATCTGAGGATGCCCAAGTCCCTTATATAAAATGGTGTAGTATCTGTATATAATCTATGCACATCCTTTCATATACTTTACACCTGGGCCCCCGACTGGTACCGGTCCATGGTCTGTTAGGAACTGGGCTGCACAGCAGGAGGTGGGCGGAGGGTGAACGAGCATTACTGCCTGAACTCTGCCTCCTGTCAGATCAGCAGCGCATTTGATTCTCATAGGAGCAGGAACCCTACTGTGAACTGTGCATGTGAGGGATCTAGGCTGTGCATTCCTTGTGAGAATCTAACTAATGCCTGATGAGGTGGAACAATTTCATCCTGAAAGCACCACCGCCCCACCCCCCACCACCTCTCTCGTGGAAAAATTCTCTTCCAAGCAACTGGTCCCTGTTGCCAAAAACGTTGGGAACTGCTGCTTTAAATCATCTCTAGATTACTTATAGCACCTAATATAATGTACATGCTACCTAAATAGTTATTGTATTGTATATTTTATTTGTACTATTTTCTACTGTTGGATTGAGATTTTTTTTTTCCCTGAATATTTTTGATATGCAGTTGGATGGAGGGACACCTATATAGCAATGTACAAAGGCAGATGACTAATTAATAGTGTAATGAATCTGTTGAAGCTGTTGAACCCCCTCATTTACTTTACTAATTAGATCTATATTTCCTTTGCTAATCTGACCTTTGTTTCCTGAAAAGCTAAAACAAGCATCTGATGGCTAAAACTAATTCTGCCAAAGACCTCTGCTTACAGTGATGCAACAACAAGGGAGGGGAAGGGCCTGTACTTCACCAGCCTGCGCAGTTTAAGTTGATCTCTGTATTACATTTGAACTGTACACAAATATCGGGTTTGAAAAAGACTTTTGTTAAAAACTCAGAAGGAAAGGTGTGGCCAATTCAGCCTTCCATACAATGGCAATTTTGTATCCTGCTAACTCTGTCTCCAGAAAGTGGGTTAGGGAGTCTGGGCGACTTCTTGGCCTCCCAGGTTCCTTCTCCCTGGGGAGGGATGTAGCCAAAATGTACCCTAGAGTAAAAAGTCTGTGGAGGCTGGTGTAGTGTGGCTCATGCCTGTAATCCCAGCACTTTGGGAGGCCCAAGCAGGAGGATCGCTTGAGGCCAGGAGTTTGGGACCAGCCTGAGCAACACAGTGAGACCCCACCTCTAAAAAAAAATAAGCTAAAAAATTAGCTGAGTGTGGTGGTGTGTACCTGTAGTCCCAGCTACTCAGGAGGTTGAGGTAAGAGAATTGCTTGAGCCAAAAGATTGAGTCTGTAGTGAGCCATGATTGCACCACTGCAATCCAGCCTGGGAGATGGAGTGAGATCCATCTCTTAAAATAAAAAAAAAGATCTGAGGGTAGTCCTGCCACCGTGACCACCCCCCGGCCTTTCTCCAAAGAACACTTTTATTCACAATATTCCAGACATGTGATTAACAGCACTGTCTTATTTCATTATTTAAATATTCCGCCCATGGATGTTTTTTCTCCTAACTAGAGCAGACTGTAATTTCTCAGGGGTGAGGGGCTTATTTTGCAAGACTCCATCTCTAATGCTACGGAAATAAAAGAAATGCAAAAGTTATCACTTGAATGTACTGAATAAATAAATGGGGAAAACTGAAGACATCATGTTGATTTTTTGAAAGGATAAAACACTGGGGAAGAGGACTCATGCTCTTTTGATATCAATCCTATGTGGAGTACATCATGCTAAGGAATCGAGGCAAAACCATAGAGCAGGCGAAGAGAAACAAGACCTAGACTGAGCAGCAAGCTCAAGCAATTCATTGATTGTGGGCCAGGAATCTCATTCCTGCTGTTTCCAACTCCACCTTACAAGGTACCTTTTAAGATCATTTTCTGTTTCCTTGTTTCTCTTTTAGAACCTCCCTAAGAAAGGGGCCACCTGTGTGGAATTGTCCCTGAAGCGGGCAGTGGTGGGGGTGTGAATAAGCCAGTTGTTCTGGCAGTGGACTTGTGAAGCTTAAAAATGAAAAAGTGAGAAGAACTGAAAAGGTATCATTTAGATTTGGATTATCATGAGTGGCTGAACATGCACATAATAAACACACAATTAGGAAAATGCTTAAAATTTTAAAACTTAAAAACTAGTAATTTTCTAGTATTAGGAATGCAAAATCTAAGACAGAGGCCCTTCATCCTAATATTCTTCAATATATGTACAAAAGGCCAAATTCCCTAAACAAGTCCATAGGGAGTTCCTGGAATTTAACATGGGGGTTAAGGTTTTAGTATTTCCTCCACAAGCTGAAGAGTGATGATTCCTTTCTCTGTCTCTTTCTAAACTCAGGAAAGCTATGCAAATCCCTTATGTAGACAAAGCTTTCAGTAGATCTGGCAAATGAGATCTGTTCTTAAGAAAGAGCACTTGGCAAAGTAACTGCTATTTTGTACACATCTGTTTTACATCTGTTCAAACCTAAATTCCTTCAGAGGAGGGGCAATGTCATCCTAGCTCAAAATCGGCATTAATACATCTTATGCTAAATCACCAACATCTTTTGGTAAAATAGCTGTGTTTAATTAATGAAACAGACTTCCAGATTAACTTCTGATGAGGTCCTCTAGGTGTCTTCAGAGTGTTTTATAATGTCTTCTCTCCCTAGTTATTGTTAATATATTCTGTGATCTTTCCACAACAGAAAGTCATTTTAACATGTGGCCCATGAAGTTTCTGAAGTTTTACTTCTTTTTAAAGGATCATGCTGCTGCTTTCTGGGATGATTACTGATGTTTATAATGAGCCCCATCCCCCACTTTTTAAACTCCATAAATATTTAGGACAAATAACCCTAAATATTTGTCCATGATAGAGCTCCTGGGTCCCTTCCTTTAATTGGTGCCTGCTTTATGATTTTGCCAGTGCTTCCCAGTAGCACACAATCAATGCACATTTTGAACTTGTATTCTTAAAAAATCTGCAGCCACAAACGTGGCTCATGTCCTAAATAGTAGGTGCTGAATAGATCTTCAATGCTTTTATTTTTGTCCAGCCTGCAAATATTTTATATTATTTTGCCATGAAGAAAGCTGCCTGAGACTATGTCGACAGTTTCCTGTCATGTAGATGCCTTGTCAATAATGGTAAGTATGGTGCAGAGTGAACAAATCCATAAATCTCCAAGTCACATATTACTTGCTCATCTGGGGCTGAGCTGCCTGAGTCTCCATGGATACCGAGGGAGCATCTTCAATTCAGGGAACTCCCAGGGAGAGCAGACTTTTTCTCACCCCAGGAATCTGCAAGCCTGGCATAAAAAAGTGAGGGTCCTTGAGAACATTACCTTTGTAGATCCTTTTCATTAACCCACTAGAGACTAAATCCCAGGTCGCTTTTGGTTTCCTCCCACTCCCTTTAAGAGAAAAATCTCCTGGAGAGGGTCAGGGGGCACAGGTAGCATGAGAGCTGACTGGGATTTCTATTTGAATATTTTTCCCTCGAAACTTTGATGGGAATTCCTGCATCAGAAGTGATATATTTTTCTATTTTATGGTTGTGTTTTTAGAGAGAGGGTTTCTTTAAGGAGAAGATGAATATTTAGGCACTGAGACAGCCCTGGAAGTAGAAAATGGGCATATTATAAGCACAGCCAAGTATCAATGTAAGTCAAAGTCCCCACAATATGCCTTGGAAGCAAAAAACATATGTCTTTGTAGGAAAGTAGCCTATATACATTATAAGAGCAAAGCTATGGTTCCATATGTTCCATAACTGTAATTGTTCCTCAAGATAGGAAAATAAAAACAAAGAAAAATGGAGTCCCTACCATTCTTACCTCCTGCCAATTATCAGCTCCCAGAACACATTGTCTATACTTTTAACTTTGGTGGCAGATCATTCTGCTTAGCAGTTACCAACTCTTAGTTCTGTGCTGCAGATCTTAGCTGCAATGCACCCAAATAAACTATAAAATGTAACCTTGTTGCCTTATCCTTTTTCTTATAGTAGTTAATTTTATGACACCAAATAATTCTTCCCTCAGTAAAATTATGCATCTGAGAAAACCAGTGGTAATTCTTTCAAAACTTGTCTTTTGATCTGCTTGTTCAATGACTTATTTTAGTATCTAAGATTTTTAAAGAATTTTTTTTCTACAGGAAGCACTTCCTTTTTCTAGTAGATGATTCTAGAATTATGGCTTATGCTAAAACTGTAAGACAATGCCTGCACCACAGTGTGTAGGTCACACATCAGGTCGGGGGTGTTTCATGAGCAAAGGAGCCATTATTATAACAATCAAAAGGCAGCAGCCTTCTGCCCAGATAGCAATGTTGGCTGCTAGTATTAAACCTCCACCAAGATCACAAGTAAGGCATGACTAAGTAAAAACCTACTTGTATTTTCTATAAATGTATTTTGGGATTTGGACCAGTGCTGTAAGGATCCAGTGGTCATCTTTACTACATGTATCGATATATAGCATGGGTCTATTAAGAACGATCCTCCAAGGATCAAGCACATACAATCGCACTCAAGTGTTCAGTGGGGGAAATTCCCAAAGCAGAGTAAACAAGAAATAGGTAAAGTTAGTTTGACTGAAGAGAATGTTCTAACTCTAGTACCCCTGCATACAATTAATATCAGGGTGGATATAGAGAAAATGTCAAGGAGCTGTAGGGATAAGATACCAGTTATAATGTGTGCGTTGTCTTGGGTTCTGCTTTCCTTGCGCAGGCACTCTGGGGTTGCTGGGCAGACGTTTTGAAACTCTGGCTTTAGAACGAATTACTCAGGAAGCCTAATAGAAGTGACAATTCTCAGCCTACCCCTAGAAACTGTGATTGAGTAGATCCGGGGAGGGGCCTGTGGATCTGCACTCCAACTACAGCCCAGGTGGGTGTTCAGACCATAGCTAGAAACTGGTTTGAGAAACTAGAGAAAGAATCTGAACTTCGATGAGAGTGCAAGAATTTTCACTCCGGCTCTACCATTTACCCCATGTGTGACCTCTGACGTGGTTCCTAGACTGCTCTCTAATTCAGTTTCTTAGATATAAAAGAGTGATAATTGAAAAGGCTAAAATATGTAAAGCTCTCTGTAAGATTCTTGGCACAAAGTTTAATAGTGTGTGAGTCCCTTCACCTTCTCTTCTATACAGTTAACTTTTTTTTTGAATGCTTATTATGGACCAGGCACTTTTCTAAGGATTATTGCATTACATTTAATCCCATGAGGTAGGTATTCTCTAAATTACCTCCATTTTACAGATGAGGAGCTAGAATTAGAGAGGTTGAGCCATTTGTCCAAAGTTACACAGACAGCAGGTGGCAGGGCTGGGCCTTGACCTAGCTTTACTACCAAGAATGTACATTATTTTCAGGGACATAAATGAGGGATGGGGAATTTCAACACCTCTCTCTGCTGTCTAACAAAGACCTACACTTTACTTATAGTGCCTTTAGCATCTGATCGTGTTCCTTGATGCCCCACCAGATGAAGAGACTACTACCACTCAGTGTGGTTGGACACATACAATTTTATTTGGCCCCAAAGGTGTTGTTCTATCACAGGGCTTGGATGCTAGGAATATACTACTCCTAAAATTAGGAACTGCCTTACTTGTAGAGGCATATTTAAATTTTTCCAGATATTAGAGAGCCTTAGGTTCACTTAAGAAAAAAAATGATGCACACTTTTTTTTTTTTTTTTTTTTTTTTTGAGTTCTTTCTCTTATGAGGTAAGCTGCAACTACAGTTTCATTTCTAGGAGTAATCAGGAGACCCATGACCAGAAATTTCTATGATCCCTGCTGAGACATGGCTAGCTACTATGACATAAAGTTGATGGTACTGAGTAACATGTATGTATATGTGCAGGCATGCATTTATGCTAGATAAAAGCACAGATGTGCATGCGTGTCAAAGTACTGCTTTAGGTACAAATGACTGACACATATGCTATGCATATATGAACATATTGTAGGTTTATTTTCCTACATAGGTGCATGGGCACACTTGGTATACAGATGTGCACAGGCACACATGCTTCCACATATGCATGCATGTATGTGCTTGTGTATGCAAGTATTTATGTATCCAACTACACATATTTTATCTCAGTTTTTTAACAAGGAAGATACGCTTTTTAATCCATTGAGTTCCTGCTTAAACTTTGATTTCTAAATCCTATTTTCTAATTAACTCCTTATTTAAATAGCAGTGGCAGTATTATTATGGTATTATTTTTCTTTTAAAAATTCATTCCACTGTTCTTGTGCACAGCAGGAGTATTAAATGCAGCCAATACTTTATTGTGCTGACAGCCCTGATTAAGGCATACGTCTTAATTTAGAGAAATGAGTGATTTGTTTGACAAAAAAATTTTGATGGAACTCTAGTCTATAAATCTACTAATTGTTCCTCCCTGCTGCGAACATTAGATATCAGTGTGTTAACCATGTATGTTGTTGGCTCATAGGCACACATATTGTTTCCCTGTATGATTCTACTAATAGGGTGTTTATTTTTTTTTTTAAATGAGATCTAATAGGAACATTCAAAACATTGATCTTAGCACTGTGTGTGAAAGAAGTACTGCTGTCCTGAAACTGTCCATAAATTTGGGATTGCAAGGCTGCAGTGAACTGCAGAGGACTTGCTTTGCCTCAAAAAGGCTGAACCAAGTGTCACCATAAGGAAATGTGGCCCAGGATTGCTGCAGCTTCCAGCTTTTCCAAATTAAAAATTTAGGTTTCTATGTAAAACCTTGCCAAATTTAAATGTGGGCTCCTCACTGAACTTTATCAGAAGCATTCTGAAGACAAAACACATTTCATATGTAGGCAGGCAGAGTCACAGGTGGCACCAGTTTGATACCTCTGCCTAGAATAATCCTGGAAATTTCTAGACATCTAATTCTACATCGAACTCTATCCAGTTATTCTGAATGATAAGCCAAGGCTGGAGATTGGTGGTGGTGTGTGTGTGCATGTGTGTGCATGAGTGTATGCATGTGTATGTGTGTGCACAAGGAACCTGGCTTGACTCTTATCCTGGTGTCCTGGTGTGTGCTCCTTGGGAAGCCTATGGAGCGAGGAGGAAGAACTGTCTTCTAAGCATCCTTGCACGCTCCAAATTATCCAAACAAAATGAAGGGTGTCCTAACTGATAACCACAATTGTGTCCTGGAGAGATGTGGGGAGGAGAGTCTGGTTAAATCACTTGAGCTGCAATATATTTTCTTTTCTCCAGAAGTTTTCCCTGAAAAATTTTCCCCAAAGGCGGGGAGAAACTTGCAGTGAGGATCACCACAGAAGAAGCTGGTGAGTGAGTCAGATATTTCTATATTTTAAAAGGTATCTTAGTAGGTTTTCTCTCTCTCTCTCTCTCTGTCCCATTTGCTGCAAACTTGGAGATTAGGTTGGTGCAAAAGAAACTGCGGTTTCTGCCATGACCACAATTTATTTTGCACCAACCTAATAGCATGGATATTTCCAAAATTTTTCTTCCAAGTTGTCCCCTGAGGTTCAACTTATAAACACAAAAAGATCATGAAGACCTAGAAATCTGAAATTGCTGCTTTATTCATAGAGCAGTTGTCTACAGGTCATTATGCTCAAAACACTAAGGTTACTGGCAGGGCCACTGTCTGTTGAATATAACCAATACAGAGTCATGTGTAGAAAGGGCATAATTACAACTTTCTAGGAAGTGACACTAACGGGTTGCCGATTTACTGATGGGCTGACTAGTGATGATGCTGATAACCTCAGAGGTTTCTCTGGAAATAAGGTTTTAAGGACACTCATACTTTTATATGAGATCATGGTCATAAAGACTATAGCTAGTAACTCAGTAACACTCAAATGATCAATTAGAGAAAAAGAGAAATAACTACAAGCAAGCAAGCCATCCTGCTCAGGAACTAAAGTAGTCGTGGTAACTGAAGAAGAGCAAGGTGATGTCAGTTTTCATTCCCACAAGCAGATGGTTTAGGATACAATCTAGAGCTCTCAGGCCTCGACACTACATCTTGGAAACGGACAAAGATACCCTGCAGACATTTTTATATCTAGAAATTTCAATTTCATCAATATATACACCATGATGTGTCTGACCAATATCATTCTCATGAAGAGGTGGTGTGTGGGGTGGGGAGAGAAGTAACATTTATAATTTCTTAAGTGTCAGGCACCAAGCTAGGAACTTTATAAATATATTGATTCATTTAATCTTTACAACAAACCTACGAGGTAGGTTCTATTTTGACAATTTTCATGAAGAGGAAACTGAGGCCCAGAGATATTAAGTGAATTGGTGACAGCTAGTAAGTAAGTGGCCAGACCAAGATTTGAGTCCAGATCTGTCTGACTCCCAAGTCATGCAGTTTTGTGAAACCTACATTATTTCACAGTAGGGTCATCTTTATTTATCATGGGTTAATAGAAAATAGTAAGGGTCATGTAGATGGTATAAAACAAAAATGAAAAGCTGCATTTAAGTCTTCAGTGGTTTCTGGGCATTTGGTTTTATGACATTAGCAGGGCATTTGCAGAAATTTATGCACAGTTAGACGTTAGAATCTTTCTCCATGACATTTTCCTTTGCTGCTGTTTCCGCTATTTCATCTCTCTCTGATGCTTTTAATTCCATTTCTGCTGCATAGTACAGTATCAATAACGATAAATAATAAATCGTCAGTCCATTTCTACAAGGCATTAGTCTCCCTCTCCTCTTGTGATGGGGGACCAATTTAACACTGTGCTCCTCTTTCACACAGGGGTAGGGTCACACTATCATTCCGGAGAAACTGGCTATACAGAGAATTGTTTGCTAGTGCCTTGGTCCAGCCTGAATATCATTGGAAAATATATTTATTATTTTCATTAGCAGCCAAAATATAAATATACATTGCAATACATTCTCCTTTACCTTTCATTACTGTTGTTGGTTTCCCTTAAAATTCAACATATTCATTTACTCATCCAACTAATGTTTATTAAATCTAACTGTATGCCATAGACTGTGCTGGGTTTTAGAACATAAAGGTAAAAAGTCACACAGTCCAAGCCTTTGAGGATCTATACATTTAAGGGAGTAACTGGCGATTTTTCAAGAAATTGTATCAGAGATAGCTATTTGAAAGTAGATAATTGTAAAAGAAACACCAGATTCTGCTTGGAGGAGCAGAGAAAATATCTCAGAGAATACAGCAGATGAGATGTGCTTGAAGGATACATAGGATTTGGCAGGTGGAGAGAGAAGCATGGGAGGACAGTGTACCTGGAACCACAAGTGGCTTAAAATGCTTCTGTGTAAAGAACCAGATGGGAGTGGTGAAGAGTCAGGGAGAAAGATGCAGAGGCCAAATGCTTAATGATTTTGTTAGATTGGGCAGATGGAGATTGTAACCCATAGATAATAAAAATGTTTGGAGCAAAACACTGACAAAAACAGGTTTCTATAAATGACTACCCAGGAGGCAGGATGAGCACAGACTGGAGGATGGTAGGACCAGATACAGGGAGATAAGAGCTGATAAGGGCGTGAATTATAGTAGTGGCAGAGGGAAATGGCACATGGAGAGATATTTAAAAAGCAGAATGAACAGGGTTGGTGATTGTTTCACTAAGGAGGCCAATAGCATGGAAAAAATATAGGGTAGCTGCAAGTTATTAGTGTGAGCACTGGGAAGTAATTTTACTGTAAAAATGAAAGTCACTAACTTATAAAATGAACCTATATGCTAGTGTAACGCAAATATAGCATGTAAAAAGGCAACGCTCTTTACAATTTGGTACAATTTTCTGAAGCCAAGTATACCATGCAAAGGCATAATTTTCACTACAGTAAAAAGCACATTTTTGCAGGGGACGTTAAAGCAAAGTACGTGTTGAACTAGTGAATTCGTTATTTGATGGCATGTCAACAGATCTTTTTGTTTTTTCCTTATTTTTTAAATTTAATTTTCAGATCAAATTTAAATTTTCAATATTTATTTCTACACAACATTTTGGCTTAAATAACCTGCTATCATAACTATTATTGTTAAAATTTACACTAAAGTCTGTATAAGAACCAGGTGAATACTGCTTAACAGCATTTTGGGAGCAGAAGACCGTGATGTTTGGAGACAGGGTCCGTTGCATATAGGAATCCCAGAAGGAGACCAGGCTACAGCTGTGGACGGAGGCCAACTGTGCTGCTGTTCCAGCCTCCTCCACCCGCTGTCTTCTCAGCCATTCATCTGAAATGCAGATAGGCAGATGCTGGATCTCACAATGACCTTCACTAGTCTGAAGAATGTGGCGCGGGGAGAAAGCTGAGGGCACAGTTCCTTGCTAGGTTGGCTCAGTGGTGCCGGAAGGAGAAAGATGGCGAGAAGGGCTTGTAAGTGAGGATGCAAGACCTTGAACCTTTCTAGTGAGACTTGGAAAGGAGCTAAGACAGGCATTCTAACTTTAATCATGGCGCTAGGGGCCTGAAAAAGATCTTAGAAATCACCTAACAGAAATGCAGAAAGGGTAAGTGACTTGTTCAAGGTCACACAGCTAACTGGGGGCCAAACGAGGACTAAGACCCCAATTTTCCTGCCTCTGGCTAGTGGTGTTTCCGTGATATCAGTTTACCTCAAGTAGCTCCAATGATGTTCTAATAGTGACACTTACCTTTCTTCTGAACCACTGAATTTCACTTCTGAAATATTTTGACTTACAGAACCCTCAGACTCTGAATTTTCAAAGCCAGTTCTTATGTGAGCCAAGAGGCATTTTCAGCTGCTCCTGCTTTCTTAATCTCTGAATGATGGCACTTCCCCATGATTTGCTTTAGAATCGAAATGCAAACAGAAATGTTATCTTATTTACACGAGACCCTCCTCAGACACTGAAAAACTGCTGACCTGTCAGTTGTGTTTCCTGCCATCAGCTGCTGCTTCACTGCCGAGATCCATGCACAGTGTGTCATTGTCTGGTAAACTACAGGTCTGTCTCCCAAGCCCTTTGCCCGGCTCATGCTGGTAACAGCTGCTGAGCCATGTCAAAAGCAAGACACCATTGTGAGGAATTAATCCATTAGAGATGGTGCTATCAATGAGTAACTCAGGGCATATGAGACAATCTCCTAGCAATGAATGAATGGATTTAATCTGTTGGCTGAGTTACTTCAGTTCAGGAAGACAAGTTTCTTCTGGGTGAGTGGTTGTGTCAAACTCAGGCTGAATGCTCCAAGTGGCAATATATCTACGGTCTAAATTGATTGATTCTCTTACAGGCTGTTTGTGAATCTGCAGATCCTCAACCCTCCCTGTCAGAAGTAGCAGGCACACAAAACAGGAAAGGCCTGGCAGTCTCTCCTTCAGTGAGCTTTCTTGGATTGGCAAGTGTTTTCAATGGAGGAGAAATGTTATCGTGGAAAACCCTGTGGATCATGGATTGGATAGCTGCCATCTGCAAAGCTTGACGATGGAGGCATTTGTTTATTGCAGAGATCTTTGCCTTTTGGAACAGCTGTGTCTCTCGTGAAGCTGCCATGGAGCTGGTGAGCTAGAGGGCTCAGAAGTAAGGGGGTGATGTTGCTCCAGGGACCTGGCATGTTAAGAGTCATGGAAATGACTGTCTGGAGTAGTGTTACAATCTGCAAATGCTTTGTTTTATATAGAAGTAGTCACTGTGGCTTAACTATTTCCTGAAGGGGAGATGACAGTGGGGCCTACAATCTTAAATGGCTGGCTAATTCTCTTGCCTGCCACAATGGAATGTCCTCACAAATCAAAGCAATCATCTTTCCAGGGCTCATGTGAATCTTATAGGCACCAAGGGAGATCATTCTACTGGTTGGTTCCAGCTGGCATATTTATCCATAGTCAAGAACAGAGACTTCACCATTTCAGGCTTTAATGCAAATCAAAAAAGCAGACATGGCTACTCACTCTTGCAACTCCCTCATCAATACTGGAATGGTTGATTTAAATGTGTTTATTTCTGAGGGTACCAGTATATTCTGTAGTCACATAAAACCTGGACATTGCTGTTGTGCAAATGCAGCAACGTGTAGCTGCACATGTGAAACAGAAATGTGAAATTTGTGCCAACCCTCCCTTTATGTCTCAGTTGTCTTGATTTACAGAGGTTCCCTGAAAAAGTCCTGAACGCACATTCTTTCTCTTGTTTTGCTGTTTGGGCTGTGGTCAGAGCAGGTCTACAGGCATTTACAAGTTTTGAATAGAGATGTTCTAAATACTTCATCAGTTGGTCCCCCAATAAACTTGGAACTTAAAAAATATAAAGAATAAATGTCATTTCTGGCCTTATTTTAAGAGAATGCATCTTTGGGAGCAATGAATCCCATAGAGAAGTTTATATTGGGTTCCCCAAATTAGAGAAAGCAAATCCTTGCAGACTAAACACAAACCTCTGAATGAACTCTTTGGAAGTTTTTCCCATAATGAGTTGGAGTATGTGTCCCTGGAAAGCTCCTGGGTGTTTTGCAGTGGTAGGTGTCAGAGCTGGCATGAAAACCACTTTTCTCTGTGCTGTAGCTTCAGCTGTGCTTTAACAATTTTGTCTTGTAAGTGCATTTTGAAAAGTATTCACATATATATATATATATGTATGCGAATATATATACATATATATGTATTTTTTTTTCCCCAAAAAGGCTAACCCATTTTAGGGCCTGTAGTTTAGTAGAGATAGTGGCTAAGAATGTGCTCCTTAGTTGAAAACCATCAAGACGTTTAGGAGTTAATTCTCTTGCACTTTCATGGGACTCTTTCTGCCTCAGTTTCTACTGAAGCGACGTGAATAACAAAGAAGCAGGAGACAGACTCTCCCTCCCCTACCCATCACTCAGCTCTGTGCCCCATTGCCAGATGTGCAATGAAATGTATAAAGGGGAACCTGTTTGGTAATTCTTGACCCCATCACCCGTTTTGAGGCAATGAAAATGGAAAAGGAGGAAAAGAAGATGGGGTAATTGGTAAATAAATTGTCAATGAACAGAGCAATGTCATGCTGAACTCTGCTCCTCTAGTGAAAGGGGTGGAGAAGGGGCATGTTCCAATCCCAGGCCTGTGAGGGGTAGCTGCAAGGGAATCCTCAACAAGATTTTGAAATATGTTACCTGTAGGCTGGACTCAGCAAAAATGTCTCAAACTTTCGTGAACTCAGTCTCCTTCCTGCCTGCAACCTTGAGAGGAGGCCCAAGACCTTCGTGGGGTCAAAGGCTGGAGACTGCTGCTGTCTTGGAAGAGGACTGTCAGGGCAAGTGATGTATGAGTGTCCTAGAGGCAAATGGGGTTAATGTGGGCCCTACCCAAAAGGAGCTCCTGGAGAGGTGAGGAGACATTAGGAGACAGAGGCTGAAAATGGACTCCTGGGTGCGCAGGATGCTCATGAGTAAGCAAGAGAGACCCATCTGTCCCAAGTTGCAGGAAATATAAGGGATAGTGCCCAGCAGAAAGAAAAATTTTTTTTTGGGTCTGTGTTTGCAACTTAAAGGGACTCTTAGAATTTAAAGGTACTCTTAGAACTATCAGTTACCCAAGAGTAGGCAGAAAAATCTTGGGCCTGCTAGAATTTTCATCCAGGGGCAAGGAACTCTGACAACCACTCAATATATTTTAAGTGTCAATGTAGCAAAAATAAAGATGCATTTTGAATGGTCCCCCACATCTGCCTGAGCCTTGGGTCTACCAACTACCATGGCTCAAAAATATTCAAGAAAAAGAACAATAAACATAATACAACAACAACAAAATACAAATAAAAAGTCAATATGCTAGAACAACTATAATATTAGGTATTATAAGTATCAAGAGGTGATTTAAAAGTATGGAGGATATGCAAATATTATACCATTTTATATAAGGAACTTGAACATCCTCAGATTTTGGTATCTTTGGGGGAAAGGGGGTATCATGGAATGAATTCCCTGTGGGTATCAAGGGATGACTGTCTGTTCAACATGTTAGATACACTCCTCTTTCCCCAAGGATCAGAGTTAATGGGAAGTTAGCAAAGGAAAATTTCCCAGAGGAAATCCATATCATTTTTCATTTCAACTGGCTAAGTTTTAGCCTTTACATTAATTCATGTGTACTGCTTCCTTCTGAAAGTTTGAAGACCAGGTCTCCTGGCCAGATACATCATGCCAAGTGCTTTTCAGAATGTATGGGCAGATGTGCCATATCTTGATTCTGCCATTCCCACCCTCCATGGGCCAACAGTTGGTTCCCTCTAGTCTGAGATGGAAGAAGGTCCAAGTGGGTAACGATCTGCAGGCAGTGCTCGAGGACTTGTGTAATGACTCAGTAAGGGGAATAAAGAAATGAATGGCGATGTCAACAACCTCCTTGAAAAATCACAGGAAGGTTTCAGAGCCCCCCAAGATGTGGAGTGGCACTCAACGTTTTGAAGAAGGTATAATGAAGTCATCTTTTCTGTGTCTTTCTCTAGCTTCTCTCTTGAGTCTCCAAACATACAGGGCTGTCTGTTTCGCTGTGTTTTCCTTTGGTTCTAAGGAACTTTTTTCCCCTGTGGAAGCAAATCCAACAATCTGCAGCTTGAGCTTGAGAAGTTAAAGGCAAAGTGTGTTTTTGGCATGATCAGGCCTACAGATAAAGACTGGTGAGTGACGTGTGGGCATTCATACAAATGACCACTCACATGAAGGCGGAGGAGAAACGCTGTTCTAGGACTGCCATGTGAGGTTTTAAAAGATGAAATGTCAGAAACATGAAAAATATGTACTTAAAAACATCTTTCTTCCAATGTCAGACTTGCAACAAGTGTGAATTTCCTTGGCTCTGCAAATGTTTTTCATTTTTTTCCCCCCTGCGAGCTGAAGATGATCCTTTAATGCTAGATTTTCCCACTTGCACTCTGAAGGCAATCTGTTCTACATCTTTGCTCCATGAGTGCTGAAATGACTTTGACATGCATTTGATCTATTGCGCATGGGCCAGGAAAGAAAGAATAGAGGTTGGAATGAGAGTATAAGTAGAAAGTAAACAAATTTTTGATCTTTTAAGAGATTTAGAAAAACGGAAGAACTGAACAAATAAACTAAATGGGAAGTGAGTAGGCAACTGTGTTAATTTCCCCTACTCCCCGTTCTGTCTCTGAGCATAGCATCGCTAAGCCTGGGCTCTGGGGCCAGTGGCCCAGTGAGTTCCAGCCCCACCTGTCACTTATGACCTTGGATCAGTGACATTAATCTCTCTATGCCTCCATTTCTGCATCCGTAAGATGAAGATAAAAATACTATTTACCTCATAGGGTTGTGGTGAGCTAATATATGAAAAAGGCTTAAAAGGGTGCCTGGTACATAATAGGTACAACGTATTTCTTAGCTGCTGCTATTCCTTCCTTCCTAGTAATTTCCTGGGTCTGTGGAGATGTGAGGAGGGGAAAGAATAATTTGAAGAAAAGTCATGTCCAACCTCCACTGGGTTATTTATTTGCAATTTATAGCAATATTGTATATCCAACTACACTTAGGTCTATCTCCTCATGATTTTTGAATAGCATTAGAGTACAATAATGTTGATGAAAACTTAAATCTTTTGACTCATTTAGTTATGCACTTGTGTTTGTTTATTTATTAATTAAATCTTTATTTGAGTAAGTCACTAGGCAATTAAAAAAATCTGTACAGAGCAGAGGCTTTTTCTCCTAAGGAATTACAGCCACTTAGTTAATGGTATAAACCATTAACAAATAATCAGAATGTTCATATTTGTAAAATTCTGAGAAATCCTAATAAATAAAACTAACCAGAAATATATGGTTTAGGGAAAATATTTCGTGAGAAAATTTAGTTTCTATACTAAGAAACCGATAGCCATATTCATATATGCCATCAGTCTTCTGACTGTAGGTGTATTGTCACACCACTCTTATTTCTTTATGCCATCTTTACCAGTAGTTTTCTTCGAAATTGCCTGGCATTCTTTTCTTCTGTTATGAACAGAAGGTCTCTATTTCAAGCTTAGATTGAACACCTTTACCTCAAGTCATTCAACAAACATCTACAGAATGGTCGCTATGAACTAAACACTCTGACTCTATTTTATGCAAAAACAGTTTAGGGATCACAAATTACATGGATATAGATCATAATCTTCTATTTTTTGAAGTATTTTAACTCACAATATATTTACATATTTTTTATTTTGGATGTAATTTAACCCACATTAAATTAAAATGCTTTTTCATTTGTCATCTTGGCTTACTAAAATATATGAAGTATGTAGCCACTCTTCAAAATAAGGAATCTGACAGATGACATATCTTCTCTTGAAAATCAAATGGTCATTCTTTTGCAAGGATAATGATCCTTTAAAAATTTTTTTGTTCTCAAAAGCATGCTCATGCCTTATATGTTTTTCAACTGCTGGCAAAATTTTATCAGACCTTCCAATATATTTCACTAAGATCACTTATGGCCATATGTGTGATGGTAACCAAAGATGTCCAATAAATGGAAAAATTTTGAGACCACCTGATACACCAAAAAGAGAACTTACTATTTGACCTGAGTCAGACATTTAGTCCTCTGGGGCATAATTTTCTCATGACAAAAATTAGTAGTATCTTTTGGTAAGAATCAAATGACCTTTAACGTTCTCTTTCATTTAAAGTACTGGGATTCTAGATCTATGCACTCCAATATGGTAGCAACTAGCCATATGTGATTACTAAGCATTTCAAATGTAGCTAGATAAATTAGTTTTATAGTGTCTCAATAGTTTTAATTTTGAAGATAAATATAAGTTTATATTGTCTTAATAGTTTTAAATATTGTCTCAATAGTTTTAATATTGGAGAAAATATTTTGTCTCAATAAAAAATTAATTTCTTTACTGTTTATTTCTTGAGCCACTTTATTTAAAACATTCTGAAATGTGCTATAAGTGTAAATAAAATACACATCAGATTCTGAAGACTGAGTACCAAAAAATGAAAAATATTTTAGATATACAGGGTTAAGTAAAAATATATTAGTAAAATGAACTTCATTTATTTTTTAATGTTTTAGTGTGGCCATAGAAAAATTTAAATTACATGTATGACTTGCATTATATTAATATTGGGCTATACCTGTCTAAACCTTCAAAACAAAGGGATCAAAATCCATCTTTAACGGCTTTTAAATGCCTAATGGTCAACATTTCAATACTGGGATCTTTGTATCTGTAAAAGTCAAGTTTCTCAAGGTAAAGGTCCTATTTATCAAAAACTAGTAAACCTTGCATGTGCAGATATTTCTCACCAAACTCCTCTTCAAGTCACCTTCTGTCAAGGTCCTGTAAAAATGGTATGGTTACAATATTCAATGTTCAAATCCCATGGGATCATCTCAACTCTATAATAAAAGATGATCAGGACATAAACCAAAAGGTTAAGAGTGATTCTTTCCAAGTAGTAGAGCCCTCAGTGATTTTTTTTCATTCTTTTTTAGTCTTTTCTTTTTCTTTCAATTTTTCAACAATGAAGTTTTCTCATCAGAAAAATACATATCTTTACATTTTAGCATGCTTTCATAAATTTTATAAACATCCCAAATATGTAAAAAAAAGACCAACTTCAAAGAAAATATCCCCAAATGCTTCAATCTGCTTTTCTACATTTCCAAATTTCTACAGTGGATAGGTTACTTCTATCAAGAGAAAGAAATACACTTTGTTTAAAAATTGCAATATCCACTCACTCTTTTAACCTTAAACCTGAGCTAATTTGCATCTGATTTTCTTAGAACTCCTGAAGCTTTTATCTCTTATATTAGACTGAATAGTAGGTACTTTAGATGTTTACCTCAATCTTGATGCTAATATACATAATTTAATATTTTTATGAAAACTACCATCAAACAGAACAGCATTTAGTGACTGTCTATGTAGGAGATGGGGGAAAATACCCAGAAGGTATTTTAGTATGTGGGGCCACTGTGCACAGGGGTTTAGTGTCTCTTGCAAATATGGCCATCTAAAGGGATGCTATTCACATCCATGTCCTACAGCAACAAGGAAAACAGTCTCCTGAGTGTGGTCCAGACTAGTTCATACAGTCGCCCGCACACTCAGGGGGCTCCAATGCATGTGTGTACACACATGTGAGCATGAGCACGTGAGTGGGTGTGGTTGTGCCCTATCCCAGTCCTGCTGAGTTCCCCTTGCAGTTGCTCCCCTCACCTGCCCTCCAGTCTGAGAGGCTCCAGATCCATGACCCTATGTGCCTCAGGTACCATGGGAAGTGGACATGGAGAGTGTGCAGTGCTGTGATGTGTGAGCCCTAGTGTCAGTGTGTGGGCAGGCTGGAGCATGGGCACACACAGCCAGGTGGGCTGTCTGCCCTGCTGGCTCTAGGAAGGGCAGTTCTTCTAACAACTGGCAGTTATAACAGATGAACCTAGCAATGATGCACTCATTCAATATTTTTTTCTTCTTGAGGAAAGGTATTTTTATCCAATTCCTACAAGGCAACAGCCCTTCCAGCTATGTCACTTTAAGTATGGCAGAACTCACTGTTAGTAGTAAAGATGACTTCTCCCTCCTGGGGGGTGGGGTCTGTATCCTGGACCACCTGCAAGGCTCCCACAGTCCGGACAGCAGGGTCCAAAGTGACTGAGCTTTCATTCACTGTTGTGTCGCTTGCGCCTGTGATCTGGTTGGTGGGTGGACCTCCCAGAGAGCCCTCGAAGTCAGTGGGCAAGTCGTCCATGCAGTCGGCATTGGGCTGATGGGGTAGAAAAGGATCTGTTCTCAGTACATGCCATCCACTTAGAGATTAAATGTCTATAGCCTAAAGATTTTGTCTCCATGAAAAAAATTAATTGTTTATGTCTTGAGTCACTTTATTTAAAAACATTCTACGTATAGCTTCTATAAGATTAACATAAAAAGATCTTCCAAAGTTTCCTTTCTAAAGGTTCATTTTAGATTGAAAAGATTCCTTTTTAATTTTTAGGTTAAAAATTAAAGTTTTAATTCAAGATAAACAAAATCTCTACATTTAAATAATCACTTAGGGGGAGTATGTGAAATTTATTTACAATGAAGGCACTTCCTTCCATATAGTATTATTTACTCCACACCTAGAATGTAGCTGGTAGCCTGATCATTATCCCTTAAAACTCATGTGTTGTTTACAAATACACTAATGATATGAGAGTGGGAGGGAGAATAGAATCTGAATCATTATGGTTTGTTCATTAAAGATTCATACATACCCTCAAACATACACAAAGCACAGGGTAAGGCTACATTTAAGAAAAACATAAGCCTAAAGCCAGCTATAGAAAAATATCCCTATGTCCTTAATATGGTATTGATCATACATTTGTCAAATCCTCTAAATTAAATTCTTAGAATCATAAGACTAGGGTGAGACCCCCTTGTTCAATTGCCCATTGGTTACAGGACACTTTCCTCTTCAATATCATTGACAGCTTCCCTTGAAGAACATAGCAATGGGAGCTCTCCGCTTTGCAAGGCACTCTGTGTTGGCCAGAGCATTGTTGGACTCTCTTATTATTGGGCAAAATCTTACGCTTTGCAAGTTTTACTCTTTTGTCTCAGTTCTGCTGGTTTGAAGTAAAAATGAATATATTTCTATCTCTTCCACAAACAGCTTTTCAAATGACTTTCAGTTGTTCTGTCTCTACACAAACTCAAAGTTATGTTTAAAAGGTGGTGGTGGAGGAATATTGTCTTAAGCAGTATTAAGAATAGCTGTTAATTTCTTTTGCTCTGGTCTGAACTTCGGCTTTGTCTTGAAGGATGATAATTACATGGTTTTACACTCCCAAAGTAGGCAGAACATGATGGTCAGGATTAGGGGAGGAGAACCCTGGTTGACAATGATTGAATTAACATCATAATGACTGTTGTTTTTCAAGTTCACCAGAACAGAAAACCTACAACTCCTAGGGAACACAAAGCTAGAAATGCAAAGTGCTGGGCTCTTGTCCTGGTGTTCTGCTCTTAGCTGTGTAATGCCAGTCTCCTGAGCGCCACACCTGTGTCCTAACAGTCAGCTGGAGAGCTCTACCATTCCATCAATCCATCAAATTCAGCTCATTCATTTCTTTCCTGTATTCTTTCTTCTTTTTGCCCTTTCTAGCTGTATTGGAAGGGAGCCAATTCACTGAAACTCAATTTGTCAAAAGTTGATTCATAGAATAACCAATTCACTGAATTTACTAAATTTACTGATTGACATCGGACATGAGCAAGTGGGTTTATGAACATTCTCTCCCCATTACCAGTTTCCCTATCTACTTACATCTCTTCTCCAGTTTATTTCAGTCTGCACTCTCTCATCAGAGCATTCTTTAAAAACCAAACCAAACCAAACCAAACCAAACCAAACCAAACCAAACCAAACCAAAACAAACCAAACCAAAACAAAACAAAAACACCATGGGCTGGGCACGGTGGCTCATGCCTGTAATCCCAGCACTTTGGGAGGCTGAGGCGGGCAGATCACGAGGTCAGGAGATGGAGACCATCCTGACCAACATGGTGAAACCCTGTCTCTGCTAAAATATAAAAAATTAGCCGGGTGTGGTGGCGCGCACCTGTGGTCCCAGCTACTCAGGAGGCTGAGGCAGGGGAATCGCTTGAACCTGCGAGGTGTAGGTTGCAGTGAGCCGAGATCGCCCCACTGCACTCCAGCCTGGTGACAGAGCGAGCCTCTGTCTCAAACAAAACAAAACAAAACAAACAAACAAAAAACAAAACCACCACAGGTGTGTTTCTTCTCTTCTCCCAAGGAAGGAATTACATGCTCCCTGGCAGGACAGAGGCAGATGCTCTAGAGTCTGGCCCCAGCTTACTTTTCTGGCCTCACCTTCACCCTTTGGAGACATGGAGCACACCATACATTCCCTCCTCTCAACACTGTAGCTTATATTGTCCCTGTGCTCAGGATGACATTTGATCCAATCACCCTCTTTTTCCTATCCCAAGGTCTCAAGTTGGGTCCTGGTGAATTCCTAATCACCCTTTAATTCTCAGGTCCACTGTCCCCTTTTCTAAGGCATGTTCCCTCCCAGGAAGGCATCTTCGATCCTGGAAGCACTTTATAAGGTACTTCTCCCATGCTGTATGGCTATTAATGTGCTGATCTCACTCTGCTAGTCCCCAGACATTGTAAAGTGAAGCAACCACACTTTACTGACTTTAGACTCCAAGCCCCTACATAGTGCCACTGAAAATGACTAGGTGCTCAGTAAATGTTGACTTGGAAATTTGATCTGAATCTCAGATTTCTGCCCTGGAAACTTGGGCATGTTAATATCTGCCCTAAATCAATTAAGGGAGGATTTGAGAAAATACTTGAAAAACTTTAAAGTTCTATTCAAAGATATGCTGTACACAGGTGTTTACTAAACAAAACCAACTATGGGGGGGGGGGGTTGGTTTTCAGGAGGAAAAGATTTCACAGAGAGTCTACTGTGCAGTTTGTTTTTTGGACATAAATACTTAAATGCAATCATATGCAATAATAATGGACATATTTTTCAAAATGTTGATCTAGCTGTTGGTATGGTATTGCTCTTTGTATATTTTCTTAATTTTGATGCAGGTTTTTTTTTTTTTTTTTTGTTCTTCATTTTGTGGGATACTAGGAATCGTGCTATCTTTAACAGAGTGGGTAGAGGGCAAAAGAGCTAATTAGCACAGTGAAACTGTCAATGGTAGCAAGCACAAATAATTTGGCTTAGATATAATATTTAATAGACCAACTTTACAGAACCTCACAGATTATATCCACTCTACATGGTTCATCAAATGGAATAATACTTTAAAAAGAAACCAAATCTACATACCTTTAAGAGAAGTCACAATCATAAAATTTAAAACAAGATATCAAATGCTATCTGCAAGTGAAAACTGCACAGGTATTTAAATTCAAGTTAGCATGGGAAACCCCTCTAATAAAGCAACTGCTAAATAGAATCTTGTGAATACACCAGTTATACAGGATTTTGCATTCAATAAAAATCATCAGCCTATTCCTATCAGGATAATAGTGATAGAAGGTGGCTGCTGGCATATGAAAGTCCCAGGTTATATGGTACCTTAGAGAAGGATTCGCTGAAACTGTATTCTGTCATTCTACCAAGACAGACCTAGACCTGACTGGATAGAATGGAGGGAGAAGCACTGTAATGTAGATCAAAATGCTTCTGATAATAAAGGACTCCCCACTTTTTGCATTCAGTATTATATTTCCCTTGGCAAAATATGATAGAAAATGATACCTATTGTTATAGGAATTGCGTGATCAGTGAACTGTGCTCTCATTTTCATTGTAGATAAATCACTTACAAAATAACATCCTCAGTTTCTGACTTTCAATTTATTTGTCCTACACCATGGGTAGATACAAGGACACTCTGTTAAAACAACAAAAACAAAAACAAAAACCAAAAATAATATGCCACCTGTATTTGAATATGCTAGATCAGGACTACAACCAAGTTGTTTGTGAGTTGACACTATTCAAAGGAGAATCAGGATGAAATTCATAAATACGATTGTGTAACTGCCAGCCTTCAAGGCTCTGAAGGGCTGTAACTCCATAGACATTTATTGAGCACTTAGCATATGTAAGGAATGCAGAGATGAAGCATCAACAGACATCAGTTATCAGAGAGTGACAAGCTCTTTTCAATTTTCTTTGAAGAAGAAGAAATGGAACACATGGAACATAGGAAAATTATAGACAGTTTGTTTAAGCTGCATAAAAAGGGTTTCAGTTTGATATAGGAAGTCTTTTCTAATTGAGAAGGCTGTGAGCTTGTCCAGTGAAATGGAAGTCATCTTGTTGATATAAATAAGACATAGTGCTACCCAATGGTAGAAGGATGAAGGGGAACAAAATCCAAAATTCCTCCTAGATCCTGACTTTGTCATTCCCTAGGAGAAAAACAGAAAAAGGTTGGGAGGCACAGAACGTATCCATGGATGCCTTCGTGCTTTGTGAGCAGTAGCACAAAAATGCCTTATTCTTCAGGGAGGATGTTCTGTTTTGTGGGGGCAGGCTTGGATGTGTATAATTGTTCAGCTGGACTTTAAAAATCTTTACCAAATCCAAAAGATGCTATTGATGTTTATTTTTCTGACAGTTCATTGTACTAACTAAAATCCTATCCAAACTTGGTAGGCATCAAACCATGGCCAGAATGCCCAAATGCAAAAAGTTAAAATGTTATTAATCTTGGAAATAAGAGAAAAGGCCACCCAATAATTCTTCTAAAAATAATTAACAGCGATATTTGCAACTTATTTACAAGTAGCTTCTGCAGAAGTTATACTACCACTGAAAAAGTCTGGAGTCAAATACTCTTCAGTACAAAATTGAATGATGGATGCTTGTTAGGTTCCATTGTCCTTACCAGAGAGCAGTGGGATTGGCACTTAATATTTCTAAAAATACCCTGAACAATAGGAACACATCAAAGGATGCAACTGTCTCTGTTTCATTGTGAGAACTGTGAGGATTCTAAAGATTTTGGAGACCATAGACACACATACACACATTTCCCCCTCCCTTGAAAGACTCAGTTACAGACAGAAATGTGAAGAGTACAAAAACTGAGCTCAGCTTTCTAAGTCACCAGTATCTGGCAGAGCTGTTGGGTTTTTACTGATGTTTTGTATTCCCTGTAATTGATTTTCATCATGAATGCATTATGCATTTATAACTGGTCTGAAAATTTAATGCATTATCTTTAAAATCTAGCTTAAAGGTACAGTCATACAAGTTGATTTGTGTTCAGAGTATCAACCATGGAAGTCATACAGCAGGCATGGGGGCAGCTGGCACAGGGTAGAAAGTTCAGCCAATGCATGTCCTCATAATGCTTCAGGTGTGCCCTCTCCAGCAGAGCTACTCTGATATTCCTAAGATAATGAGTCCTTTGGCATTAAACCTTTGATAAGGGATCTGATCCTTCTTCAGTGACATCTTGAGACTATTAACATTCTCTTTATTCTCTGCCATTAGCAGTGAGGAGTGACGATAGGCAGGTGGCAGCAAAGTGGAGGGGCTGAGGGGGAGCTGGTATCGGCATTTCGTTTGTCTGACTTCTACACAGCACCGTATGGTTTCTCGCATCTCTCAGTGTAGTCCTTGGATTTGGTGGCCTGCCTTGCTTCCTGCCCTCATCACTGAGAGGGGAGAACGTATAGCAGCTGGTGTCTCACCACCCACCAGTTTGCAGGCTTCACCTGATACAGTCCTGGGAAAGTCTCCCTGGAGCATCAAGCCAGCTGGCTGATTCTCTTTGTACAGGGGAGAGACTAAACTTTAGAAAACATTTAGTCTCTGGGGGAGTTAACTGGGGGAACCCGTTAAATTAAGAACTAAATACTCGCATTAAGTAGCTCTGGCTCTGGTTTCCTGTTCACTCAAAGTCTCCACAGAGATCTGAGTTGAGCTGAGGCTCTGAGCCTGACTCAGCCTCTGTCCTCCCCTCGCATTGCTGGGAGGTGCTCTCTCCCTCTGAAACCCAGGTGATTGTGGGGCAAAGCATGGCTTACGGATCTCCCTGATGGCTGAACAGGGGTGATGATGATGCAAGAGGTGCTCAGTGTGCAACTGGTCTGGGGTGTGTCTGCTCCCATCCCCCCTGCCCTCCGTGCTGCAGCCCAGAAGAGAAGCCAGTGAGCTGCACAAGTGATACCTTGACTCACAGACAAATATAACAGACATGGTGAAAGGTTGGGATGTCCTCAGAGAAAAAGTGAGGGGAGAAATGCTTTCAGACACAGGAGTTCTCCTGGAGCCTTGTAAGATGATGGGACTGCTATGTGTGACTGAGGGGACACAGAACATCCAAGTACAGTGTTTTCTCCCTGCTTTGGGGGCAACGCAGAAAGACAGACATTATGATGCTGTAGGCTGTGCTGTGCTTACCGGGATCCCTAGGGCTTTAAGAATGTTCATCTTGCACATGGGACAGGTGCGATGATCTAGAAGCCAGGGGTCAACACAGGACTTGTGGAAAAGATGCCTGCAATGAGAACCATACATCTTAGAGCGGCGATAACTGAAGAGACTACCTAGTCCACCATGGCCCAGGGACTCGTCCAAGGCCACGCAATTGCTCAGTGGCAGAGTCAAGACTCAAACATCCATCCCTAACTTGTGGACCAAAGTGTTTCCTGTTATACCCTGTGGTGATATAGTCAAAGTCTGTCTGGATCCCAAGACTGTCCTATATAATTTGCAATGGAGGCTTCCAAGCTTCAGAAAATGTAGAGAATGCAGAAACAGAGATTTTTCTCTTTCTCAATAGGAAGAAGCTCTAATGAAAAAAATGCAAGTGGGGAAACTTGTACACACCTTGTAGGATGACTTGACTGATGCTACTTTAAAAAAATATGCAGAATTTCTTTTCCCACAGTCAGTAGACAACTGCAACGTAAAGGCTGATTTCCATTAATATTTGGGATCTAACACAAAAGGGCAAAAGAACTCCTGGAAGCATTCAGTAACACCAATGCCATTTTAAGTTGTTTTGGCTTCTGACTGTCAAATCAAAAGCCAGAGTAAAAGGCTCTGGGGTTTCACGTGGGTAGCCGTCATATCTGCGCAGTTCATTTACTCAACTACATGGTCATTCCCATGTGCCAGTCGTTACTAGCTTTTGTCTTTGTGGCAGAAGGGGGCATTTGGTGGCTATAGGAGGACTTCCTAACTGAACTTTCTCTGAACTTGGCTTGAAAGGGTCCACTCAGAGATGTCAGGAACTCCTTGAGTCAGAAGCTTTTCTTCTAACTCCCAAGACTCCAGACCACAGGCAGAAGTAGTCAGAATTTCCTGCCTGGGGTAAGAAGAGAAAGAACTATCTGTTTTAAGCATGAGGACTTCCTTAGGACATTCCATGCATGCCTGACTCCCTTTCTGTACCCCCTGCCTGTCACCCCTCTGCCATGGAGCACTGTTTTTGAATATTTCTACTCTGTTCTCTCACTTGCACCTCCTTTTGTTCTAACAGTTCTGAAAACCTCATTTGCTTTGTGTTGGGCTCAAATGCTTAAAAAGTACCTCCAAATTAGAAAAGAGTTCAGGGAAGTTCTACCTTTTAAACTGAAATTAGAAGAACTCAAATGCCAAAGATGAGATTGGCTGCATACAGGATATGATCAGACTGGGGATTAGAAGAAAGGACTGTAGCAACAAGGATGTGTTATTATGTTTCCAGATTATTGTTTAAGTTGCCCTGTAGATTTACTATGATATGGTTTGGGTCTGTGTCCCTGCCCAAATACCATGTCGAATTGTAATCTCCAGTGTTGGAGGTGGGGCCTGGTGGGAGGTGACTGGATCACGGGGACAGATTTCCCTCTTGGTGCTGTTATTGTGATAGTGATTTCTCAAGAAATCTGGTCGTTTAAAAGTGTGTTTAAACAGAAGTCCCCACCCCGCTTCCTTCTGCTCCAGCCTTGTGAAGTGCTGGCTCCCACTTTGCCTTCCGCCATGATTGAGGCCTCCCCAGAAGCCCAGCAGATGCCAGCATCATGCTTCCTATAGACTATGGAAACATGAGCCAATTAAACCTTTTTTTTTTTTTTTTTTTTTTTTTGGAGTTTTGCTCTGCCGGTCAGGCTGGAGTGCAGTGGTGTGATCTCAGCTCACTTCAACCTCTACCTCCCAGGTTCAAGTGATTCTTGTACCTCAGCCTCCCAAGCAGCTGGGATAACAGGTGCCTGCCACCATGCCTGGCTAGTTTTTGTATTTTCAGTAGAGATGGGGTTTTGCCATGTTGGCCAGGCTGATCCTGAACTCCTGACCTCAAGTGATCTGCCCACCTCAGCCTCTCAAAGTGCCGGAATTACAGGTATGAGCCACTGCGACTGGCCTAACTCTATTTTCTTTATAAATTACCCAGTCGCAGGTATTTCTTTAGAGCAGTGTGAGAACAGACTAATACATGGTACTTGGAAGCAGTATATTTCATTCACTCATCCATTCCCTCCTTTATCTGTGCATTCATGCAACAAGTAGTATATACTAATAACTGTGCTTAACACAGAGAATCAGCACAATGGTGATTTGGCTCTTTCCCTCAGGAAGCACAGCAGGAGAGGCAGGCATTAATAAAATAATATAGAATAAAGTACTTAGTGACAACAGTGTTAAGTATTACATTAGAAGAAAAGGGAGTCTGGCGAGGAGGGGCTTATAACTGGGAGATTTATCCTAGTTGGGGTGTTCAGGGAAGGGCTCCCCAACAAAATGACAAAGCTGAAACTGAAGGGCTACGTGGGTCATGGTTTACATAGAGGGGAAGGGGAGGTGGAAGAAGGGTGAATGGCTCATTCAAGAGCCCAGGGAGGGAGGGGGAGCAAGGAGAAGCGGGTGTCTGGCATCCAAGCTACATAAAGCCATTCCTTTCCTCGCACTTCCAAAAAGCAATTTTGACCTCCCTATGTTCAGGATCTATGCTCTGTATCTTTATTTCTCTTCCTACATATTTCCTGCTGGTTCTAATTCTCTGGAGACTCCTGACCAATACATCCTCCAATTAGAGTGGAGGATTTGCTCTCTATGAGAGCAAAATCCTTGTTTGCTTGATTCACTGTTGCATCTCCGGCATCCCCAGTTCCTGGCACACAGTTGATGCTCAAGTTCCTAATCTGAACTTGCTCACCAACTGGTGTTGCTCCTGGGAAAAAGTCAAACACTCTGGTCCTTTGATCATTCCCTGGAGGCAGGGCTCTGCTGTTTTCTGTACATGGGCTGAGTCAGAATGACAGCAGGGCCATTCATTAGCCATTTTAGCACTCAAATAAGATGATTAACATCCCCAAGTCTCAGTGGCCTGTCTGTAGGATAGAGAAGTATCTACTACAGCGGAAAAGCCTTCCCCAGAGTCTTTGATCCACAGACACTGGTCGTTGTTCTCAAACACCCTCAGTTATTTCTATGCACTGGTCATTCTTACACCTCCCCTGGATGCTTAGTTTTTATGTGTCAATTTGGTGAGGCTGTAGTATAGTCATTCAATTGACACAAGTCAAGATGTTGCTATGAAGACATTTTGTAGATGTGGTTAATATCTACAGTCAGTTGACCTTAAATAAAGGGGATTATCCTCAATAATCTGGATGGGCCTCATGCAATCATCTGAACTATCTTAAGAGCACAGCTGAGGTTTTGGCTGGGCGCAGTGGCTCATGCCTGTAATCCTAGCACTTTGGGAGGCCAAGGCAGGCAAATCACTCAAGTTCAGGAGTTCGAGACCAGCCTGGCCAATATGGTGAAACCCTGTTTCTACCAAAAATGCAAAAACTAGCTGGGCGTGGCAGTGTGTGCCGTAATTACAGCTACTTGGGATGCTGACGTGGGAGAACTGCTCGAACCTGGGAGGCGGAGGTTGCAGTGAGCCAAGATCACGCCACTGCACTCCTGCCTGGGTGACAGGGCAAGACTCCGCCTCAAAACCAACCCACCAAACAACCCACCAACTAACCAACTCTGAGGTTCCTCTGAGAAGAAATTGTGCTCAAGACTATAATCAGCTCCTGCCAAGAGTTTCTGGCTTATAGGCCTGTCCTGCAGACTTCAGGCTTGCCAGATCTTACAGTCACATAAGCCAATTCCTTGAAATCTCAACCTGTATCTATATCTCCATTTCCATATATCTCCTGCTGGTTCTGTTTCTCTGGAGAATCCTGACCAATATATCCCTCCAATTAGGACATAAGCTGTAGGAGAATAAAATTCTGGTTTGCTCAATTCGCTGTTGTATCTCCGGGACCTAGAATAGTTCCCAACACACAGCTGATGCTCAAGAAACATTTGCTGCATGAACAGATATTTATTTACCCAAGGACCTAGCACTCCTCCCTGCCTCCACATGGTCAAGTCTCATTCATGCACTCTTCCTGAATCTCTGTTATATTGGCGACTTTTCTTCTCTCAGCACGGCTCCCTGCTGCGTTGGCTCATCATCTTTTTCTCTGTATCACTTCAATGGCATCGAAACTGCTCTCCACGATGCCAGTCTTTTCTTGTTCTCTTCATCCTACTCATTGTTGCCAGATTTATCTTCCTAAAATATAGCACTGGTTACGTCACCCCCTTGTTCCATTCTATTCTGTGCTGAGAGCTGGGTACAAAGATGAATAAGACAAGGCCCTGCCCTTTAAGGCAGCACCACAGTCATTTAGCGATTCACTGTTAACGACAATGGAAAGGCCATAGAAAGGCTGCACTCCTGGATCTGCTGTTTTGTTTTTGTTTTTGGTCTGTCCTAGGCAGGCTACCTTAGCTATCTAAGATTCAGCTCCTCATCAGTGAAATTTTGTCTTACAGGTATGGGCTTCATGAATGAATGAGTCTCTGTGTGTGTGTGTTTGGGGTGTTGGGGGAGAGAGAAATGGGGGCAGGAGAGAGAATAAATAGTACCCATAAAGCTTAAAATGTAAGTCCTGGTACTCCTTAACTGTAAACTACCACAAATCTTATTAATAGCACTGTCATTTCATCTTATTTTTAAGCTATTATGTGATTACTATGATTTCTACTCTTTTGTGTAACCTTCCTAACATGGAAAGCAAATAACTACAAATTTTTAAAAAATCAGAGGGAGAACTAAGGGCAAAAAAGAAAAGCTGCTGAAATGCCACATAGGGCAGTCAGGCTTATTATTAATTCACATACATTTCTTTTTGGTACCATATTGATCATCAAATATGAAAACTTTATCCTTATAACTGGGATTGGAAAACAGTATTTTTCCTCCTAAGTGGAAAGAAAAGTAAAAGTCAACAGACTAAATAAGTAAACAAAAGGATAGGGAAAGGATCTGGAGTTTAGTGAAATGCACCAGTTAGTAAACATCTTCAAGGCAAAGTCCATCGCATCTTTTTTGCAGGATTCGCAGGATAGCAGTGAACCTTCCCATGGTTTAACAAGTGCTGAGTGAGAAAGGACATGTGGAAGACAAGATAATCCATCTCTTAACAATCCCGACAAATTGGAAATACAACAAAGAGTTGGCCAAAACTGTTTTCTTTCCTCATTCACCAAAGGGAAGCAAACATTTTAAAAACAGTTCTTTAAACACCCGACAAAAGAGGATGCAGACAACTGCATAATGATGCAGAGATGATGACGAATAATAAGTTTTCACACTTTTTGGTAGTAATGACAAACCAAGCTAAACTAATTTCCACATCTATTGATCCTTGTTTTCTGCTGTTCTTTCACCTATATGTGTGATTCCCTCCCCAATTTAATGACATTTTTTTTTCCCAGCAGGAGAGAGAAAAGCCTGTCCTGTCTTTTCCATCTCGTTCACTTTCGTAGGCACCGTTGGACCCTCACACCCTGCAAGTGAGATTAGGACCCTGTGGTTTTCCTTTGGCAACAATGCAAGCTGTCTCATTCTTCTTAGTGAAGTGGTTAATAAAAAATGTGAAGCACTCAGGTACCTGAGAATCCCATACTCCAGGCAACATGAATTATTTAAAAAAGATACCTAGTACTTCTATGCATACCTGAAATGTTTCTGCAGAAGCTCTGAATCTTATTTGCAAAGCTGTCAGTAAAGAGTGAATTTTTAATTAATGAACACTGACATTAATGCCAGTAATTAATGAATGCTGACAGTATCTACCAGTTATTGTATCCCTACTATGTACCAGACATGTTACATACATAATTAAATCACAAAAGCCCTATGAAGTAGAAATTATTATTTCTGTCTTATGGAAGAGAAGCCTGAAGCTCATTAAAGTAAATTATCCAAAGAGCTAGTCAGCTGCAGAGCTAGGATTCAAACTCCAACTGACAGTCAGTATTTTTACCCACTCTATACTCCTCACCCCATCCTCCAGCTGTCACAGGTAAGGGGGGTAGTTGGAGGTATTCAAACCTTTATTCTTTCCCAGTGTACTTCTTTGCTCCAGCTTAGCCTCTCTGAGCCTTAGTTTCTTCACTGATAAAATGAGGATAACAAGAGCACCTATCTGAGGCACCCAATACTGTCATCCAGTACATCAGCTCTCCATCTCTCCAGCACATGGGGAGATGACAAGCTCTCTTGGTGGTGGCTATGGCCATGTGACTCATTCTGGCAGATAAATTATAAAGAGAAATGACAGATTTCACTTCAGGTCATGGCATTTAATTGCTGACCTATCAATTAACAATGTTTGAGATAGTAACTGCTTTGTCAGCCTGACTGCCATGAGTAGATACCCTCTGCTGACACACAGTGGACACAAAGCATGTGTGAGAAACCCTTGCTGTGTTAAGCCACTGAGAGTTGGGTTTGTTGTTGTTACTGCATCAAAGCTTAGCCTATCCTGACTAGTAAAAACCTTATGGGGCTGTTGTAAGGGTTAAATGCTTGTTTGTAAAGTGCTTCGTTAGTAAGTGTTCAGGGGATAATAGTAATGTTAACTTTTTAAAATGATGTTGGTATAACATGCACAGTGACAGGTCATAAATACAAATAAAACTGCTACTGAATTCAGCAAAAGGAGAAGTTTGTGAAGAAATTAAAAGGCTATGGGATACGGTAAGGCCTTTTGTACAGCCTAAAGTGTGGGAAGAACTTTGAAGCGTTTACAGTGGAAGAAAGAAATTCAAAAAGAAGGGATTTACATGAATCAACATATAGAAGAAGCACAAGTTGAGTTTCCCTCATCTGAAAATCCAAACTCTGAAATGCTCTAAAATCTGGAAAATTTTGAGTGCCAAAATGGTGCTCAAAGGAAATGCTCACTGCAGCATTCTGGATTTTGGATTTCCAGATGAGGGGTGATTACTGGTAAGTATAATGCAAATATTCCACAATTTGAGATGTGAAACACTTCTGGTCCCAGGTGTTTTGGGTTAAAGGATACTCAACTTGTATCATGACATGTATGGGTTGAAATGTAGGCTATGTTAAGTGGATGAACAGAAAATGAAGTTCAAAAATATGATTCTAAATCAACATTCTGAAATAATCTAGATGGACTGCACAGGAAAGAGGTATGAATGGTGAAGAAAATAATCATGGACCTGAGTCATACTTTCCCTGTTCCTTGTGATGGTGAACTTTGCATCATTAAGCTATTTCCTTCTGTACTTTTCCATCTGTCTATGACTCCTATACAGGAAGTCCTTCTAATGGGGATGATCTAGTCACCACTTGCTATGTGGTATTGATTAAGTCAAGTAAGCAGACACCAGTCTCGTCCTACCATATACTCAATCTCACTCACCTAGTGCCACACTGTGGGGATAATTCTGCTAACGGGCTTGATCTCAAATGGTTGGACCAATTATTTAAAAACATTTTTATTTATTTATTTTTAAAATTTGTTTATTTATTTGGAGATAGAGTCTCACTGTATTACCCAGGCTAGACAGTGCAGTGGCGTGATCTTGGCTCACTGCCACCTCTGCCTCCCAGGTTCAAGTGTTTCTCCTGCATTAGCCTCCCAAGTAGCTAGGACTATAGGCACACACCACCATGCCTGGCTAATTTTTGTATTTTTGTAGAGACAGGGTTTTGCCATGTTGGCCAGTCTGGTCTGGAACTCCTGATCTCAGGTGACCCACCACCTTGGCTTCCCAAAGTGCTGGAATTACAGGCGTGAGCTACTGTGTCCAGCCTAAAAACATCATTTTTTAAAAAAGAAAACAAACAAATGGAAAAAAGAGTTGAACACAGAACCAGTACTAACCATATTCTGGCTGTAGTTAAAAACATAATAACTTTGTTTTGGCAAGCAAATATAGCAGTTCCATCTGATAGAGCAAAAAAGAAAACAAAATGCAATAAAGTAAATTGTTGCTCACTGCATAAGCACTGTCCTTCTGTGAGAAGGCTGTTTTCTTTCCAGGCTCACAGTAACAAGTTTGAAAGTAATATCCAGAGAACATACAGAGGAAGTAAAATGCTTAAAACTTGGCTAAATTTGATTTAGTTTCCTTGAGGTGCTTAGACATTTTGCTTAGAGTGAGAGGGGGTTTCTGAAGCAGATTTTTAGTCAAAACTATAACCCTGGAGGTATGAAAGTACAGCAGGGCATCCTCCCTGAGCAGGGATAAGTGTGGCTATGGTGTCAACTCCATAGCCAATGATACAGCACTGGCCCAGAAGTCAGAAAATCTGGCTTTACTTTGGGTCCTGGGACCAACTTCTTTGAATTAAGGTTTTCTTTCAGGAAAATAAAGGGGCAATAATTGATACCTGTCCTATCTACATTATAGGCTGGTCTGAGCTAAAATTAGACATTATATGCAAAAGTGCTTTGTGAAGAGTAGAGTGCTTTTCAAAGTTCAAGTGTTATAATAAAGAACCATTTATTCCACACAGCTCTGCATTGTTTTAGATTTATAGCATGAAAGAAAAACCAACAACCTAAAAAAAAAAACCTATATCAGATCCTCTTGCTACTAATGTCAATTTCTTTTTAAATTACAATGGAAGAAATGTTTACTTTGGGAATGCAAGCTGGGAGAATTGCAAGACCCTCATTTTATAGTGTGTCTTGCTCCTTGGGTTTCTGGCAGAGGGAGGCTCTGTGCTTAGAACTTGACTCTGGTCTAATTATATCATTTGGCTGGGGCAGCAAAGCTAGTTGGCATTCATCCTGTGTGTCTACTTGATTAATATAACTGGGGATCAGGACATTTGAAGTCAGAATGCCATATTTAACAAGGTTATTACAGTGCAAGACTTCTGTCCTAAGGCAGCATTTGCTGTGTTGAAAAACAACATCATTTACAGCACTGCCATCTCTTTCATGTTCCCTTCCTTTATTCCCTTAATTAAGTGATATCTTTTACACATGTAATGTTGTACACATAAAAATCTGAAGTAATCAAAGAAAAATGATAAGAAAACACTTAGCAAACTTCAAATTTAGAAATACTGTATAATTTTTACTAATGAGTAAAGTGAACTATTGTTTTTTAAATTCTAAAACATAGCTTCTTTGGTACTTAAGTTTTTTTCCATTACTTTAAATGAAGGTATAATGTACCATAAAATGCATAAACTTTAAGTGAGCTTGATGATTTAAGTGTGTGTATGTTCACATACATACTACCCAGATGAAGATACATGCCATCCTATCACCTCAGAAAGTCCTCCTGTGCCCCTTACCAGTCAGCACCCACTCTCTGCCATGTAACCATCATTTTAACGTCTGTCACCATATATTAATTTTTCCTGTTATTGAATTTCAAATGGAATCATAAAGTATGTATTCTTTTTTGTCTAGCTTTTTAAATTCAAAATAATGGTTTTCAGATGCATCTGTGCCTTGGTGTACATCAATAGCTTGGTTTTTTTATTGCTTAATAGTATTCCATTGTATGGGTGTACCCCAATTTGTTTGCAGATTGTTCCATTGTTAGACATCTGTACTGTTTTCATTTTTTTGGCTATTATGACTAAATGTGCTATGGCCACTCTTGTATCAGTCTTTCTGGTAATATATGCATTCATTTCTCTCGGGTATATATCCAAGAACAGAATTACTAGGTCACAAGGTAGGGTGTATTTAACTTTAGTGGAAACTGCCAAACGAATTTCCAAAGTTGTTGTGCCATTTTAAACTCCTCCTACACTGCCTAACTTTTAATTTGGCCAAGTATATAAAATTATGTTCTTGGAAAATGGGTTTAAAAAATAGTTTTCATAAACTATTTGAGTGAGATGCCATACACCAGCATAAATTTTCATATAAATTTGAAAACAGTAGTTAATTAATCACTTATCTTATTTCTTGATAGGGAAGGATTAAAACCAAGAAGGAAGAGATAAAAACACAAATTCATTAATTTTATAGCATAACTTTTAAATTGTTAATCAAAAATTATCATAAAAAAGAAACATAATAAAAAAAGATTCAGCAAAAACACTAAAACAAAATGTTAAAAATAGTATCATATTTTATCAATTCTAGGCTGTATCATTCTCCATTCCCATTTTAACCTATCTAAAATTAGGAAACATCTTCCAATCAACGACAATTTATATTAAATATGATATGATGTAAAAAGAACTGGTGTCAGTCGATAGTAATATATCAAAGAAATCAAAGACATGAGAATTAAAATTACCGTTATATTTGGCTGTCAGATGAGAAAGATGCTTTAAACATTTACTACTCCATGGTTCTGAGAGACTGCTAGCATAAACACCCTCACATACTGCTAGTGAGGTGTCAATCATTACCACCTTTCACGAAAGCGATTGGATAAAATTTTTCAAGATCCTTTAAAATTCCTTTCAATCTAGTAAGTTCACTTTTAGGAATAAATCTGAAGGAATAAATACAGAATAAATATATAAACAACTAACCTCATGATTTTATAATGAAGAAAAACTGGAAGCAATTTAAATGCTGAACAATGTTAAATAAACACTAAAAATGAACTATTATGCAACTACTAAAAATTTTTAAATTATTTATTTATTTATTTATTTATTTATTTATTTATTTATTTATTTTTGAGACAGAGTATTGCTTTGTTGTCCAGACTGGAGTGCAATGGTGCGATCTTGGCTCACTGCAACCTCCACCTCCCAGGTTCAAGCGATTCTCTTGCCTCAGCTTCCCGAGTAGTTGGGATTACAGGCACCTGGCACAATGCCCATCTAATTTTTGTATTTTTAGTAGAGACGGGGTTTCATCATGTTGGCCAGGCCTGTCTTGAACTCCTGACCTTAAGTGATCTGCCTGCCTTGGCCTCCGAAAGTGCTGGGATTACAGGCGTGAGCCACTGCACCCAGTCAAAAAATTTAAAATAATTTCTAAAGTTTTTAAACAAAGCTTTTTATTGTTGAATGAGAAAGTAGAAGAAAAACTATTAATTGCTTGACTCTACAATGTTTAAAAACATAAAAATACTAATATATGGGCTGCGCACGGTGGCTCAAGCCTGTAACCCCAGCACTTTGGGAGGCCGAGACGGGCGGATCACGAGGTCAGGAGATTGAGAGAGATCATCCTGGCTAACACGGTGAAACCCCATCTCTACTAAAAAATACAAAAAACTAGCTGGGTGAGGTGGCAGGCGCCTGTAGTCCCAGCTACTCAAGAGGCTGAGGCAGGAGAATGGCGTAAACCCGGGAGGCGGAGCTTGTAGTGAGCCGAGATCCGGTCACTGCACTCCAGCCTGGGTGACAGAGCGAGACTCTGTCTGGGGAAAAAAAAAAAAAAAAAAAAAAAAAAAAAAAAAAAAAAAAAAAAAATTTATATATATATATATATATATGTGTGTATTATAAAAATTAACTATGCCAATATTAATAATGATTATTTCTGGGTGGTCAGATTATTTTTGTTTACTTCTTTATACTTTTCTCTGTTTTTGACATTTTGCACAATTAACAGTGAAACCTTGAAAGTTATTTTAATAAAAACACATTTATAAACAGCTACAAATAGATTGACCAATTCATAATATGGGCATAAAAGAGTAAGTCAAATCCTATGAAAATCAGCGAATATCCATCGCTCTTTTAATAAAAAAAGGAACTTAGAAAAAATCTGTTCCTAATCAAGCCTATGTAACAGGCACGGCAGGGTAAAATCAGGACAGGCCATTTCTGCCTGGCTAGAAAGTGCACTTTTGTTTTTGACTTCACGAGTTATAGGACTCATAATCGGAATCCTCATCACAGTACAGCATTCTGTAAACATTTTTTTTTTTTTTACTCATAAAGAGCTTGGAATTTTCTGTCTACACATTCAATTCATTTGACTCATCTTAAAATCAGACTGATCCCTGGGTTTAAAAATGTTAAGGGGCTAGTGCCTTTTTTCAGTGATTTCAGTAAAACTTGATGGTAACGCTAAGTTTTCAAATATTAAAATGATGTTCACTTTTTTTTAACATAATTCTTCCTCATGTTATGCTATTTATTATGGTCATGTCATCCCTAGCAGGGAGAGTGAATGAGAGGCTGCCCCAGCCCCCGAAAGAGGGAATTTCACAAATGAATATCAGAGCCCAACTTTGATTTTGCCTTGGTTGTCTTGAAGGATCCAAGATGTGAATCCTAGATCTGAGTTTAGGGAGAAGCAAGGAGGCTATGAACTACCAGGGGCTTTCCATCCAATGAGGATAAGGAAGCGCTGTAGGACATAACAAACAGACAACCTTCTGAGACCTGTCAGACTCAAGACGCTGTTCATAAGACATTTTTGGTGTGGGCACTGTGCTGTCACCTACATTAGCTCAGTAAACCTCACTAAATCAATTTGAAGGAGGCAGGCAAGTCACTGTGAGCCTTAGAGTCTGTGCGTGTTTAGAAAGCCTTACCAATGGATTCCCCTACTGTTTCTCATGTGCTTTACACTAAATGTTTCCCAGTGTTGCTTCTCTGGCAGGGGAAAAATGCCCCTGTCCTTGGGGACAGGAGTTCACAGAATATACTTGAAGAGTCAACTAATAATGAGGTCCATGTTAAAAATATACATCAGTCCCATTAACTGAGACAGAAAAGCAGCTGTCTGTCTGGTTAGATGGACAGGGATGATTTATGATTGTTGTGTCTATTGTTGACACATGGTACAAAATAACAACTAATTCATTAAAACTAGTAGACCATATTTGGGTTTTGACTTTTCAACAGCCCTCAAAAAAGTCCTTTTCCAAGTCTCAAGGTCTATCCCTTTTAGGTTCTTCTGTCTGACTCACATACTCAAATGTCATTAGAAATCCCTTTGTAAGTTAGGGTATCTATGGTATCTATTGCCACTATTTATACATACAAACTTTATTTCTCCTTTCACTATTACTGCTCTGTGTCAGGAACCATTTATTCTGTTTTTCATTTTTGGTCTCGTATGAAACTGTTTAATACATTTCCACTTCATCTCTTTCAACACTAATGCTTTCAGTTATGTTCTGGTCTTTGGAAAAGTATAGCCTTACATTGCAAATTTTTTAAGAAGTAAACAGTATAATGTATTCTATGTCCCAAATTACAAAGGGGAGCTCTGGAACTGATACAGATACAGAAATTTAACCTTATTCCTAAAAGGAAAGAAGAGAAAGAGGAAGGGTAAAACAGTGTTTACAAAAAGAATCAGTTATTTATTTAGAATGGAGCTTTGCTTCTGAGACCGAGTTGTCAGAGTGCTTTGGGACTGGATAACTCTGAAGAAAGGCTTAAAAAGATAAGCCAAGGCTGATCCTCAAATGGAGTTTGTGTGTGTGTGTGTGTGTGTGTGTGTGTGTGTGTGTACGTGCATGCGTGTGTGTTTGAGTGATGAAATTTATTTCAGTGCTTGAAATCTGTTTTTCGTGTTATGGTTTTTGAGTGATAGTTTGCAAGCTGCTGTATTTTTTTTTTCTGTTTAGAATTCAAATGGACATGAGCATGTTTTAAATGCAAGCAAATATATATGTATCCATCAGCTGCCTACAAGAGAAACAGGCAGCCATTTTCAACTATTCCAAACATTGAGTCATCTGGTTTACCCCTGAATATCTCTTGAATATGTCTCCCTCTCTATGTCACAGCGCCAGCACTCCAATTCAGACTTCTAGCATTTCCTACCTGGACTTTGCAACAGTCTCCTCACTGGTCCCTCTGACTCCAGTCAGACCCCTCTTAACCATGCTGCATACTGCTGCCAGTGTGTTGTGTATAAAGCACAAACCAAACCCCTCACAGTGGGTCCTCCAGCACTTGGTTGTAATCCAGGCCCCTCAGCCCAGACATTTGGGCCCTGAAGGATCTGGGGTGCCTCCTCTCCAGCCCCATGGCCAACACAAGCATCACACTCTAACAATTTCAGGTCACCACAGTTACCTTTGCTTGGAATGTTCTTAGCTCTGTCTGGAAAGCTCCTTGTATACTACTTTATGGAATATAATTTGGCAATTTAAATTTATAACCTTAGAAACAAGGAACTAATCTAAAATGTAAACTAAGGTCTAGACACAGAGCTACTTATCACAGCCTTATTTATAATAGCAGAAGAAGTATGTGTGTGTGTGTATGTGTGTAACAATTTAGGTGTCCAAAAATAGGCAAATAAATTATGGCACATGGGATATTATATATTAATTAAAAATGATGCTGACAAACTTTTGGAAGACATGGAAAACACATGTTTATTCTAGAAAATGAAGCAGGAGATCAGCAAGACTTGTTTTCTGAGCCTTGGTCAAGACCCTCCTGATCAAACCAGGATGTAGACAAGAAACTGGCCAAAACCAGCTAGGACCAAGACGGCAACAAGGGCAACCTCTGGTTGACAGTCTATAAATGATGCCATGGCAATGATCTGGAAATGACCTTATCTAGTTCTGAGAACTCCCTGCTCATTTTCTAGAAAGTTCATGAATAACCTACCCCTTATTTAGCATCTGTTTAAAAGTGGGTATAAATATAGCTAGCTGGCAATCCATGAGTGCTACTCTGGGCCACTTTGCCTATGGGATAGCCCGGCTCTGTCTATGGAGCAGCCATTTTGCTGTACGCTGTGGCTCTAATAGAACTTGCTTTCTGCCACTGTCAGTTTGCTCTTGAATTCTTTCCTGAGTGAAGCCAAGAACCCTCCTGAGCTAAGCCCCAGTTTTGGGGTACACCAGATTCAAAAAACTTAAAGTGACTGGGAGATGCAAGTATCCAAAAATATATTGTAAAAGCAAATGAAGAAAAAAATTAATAAGAATAGAGACATAAAACAGAGTAAGAGATGGGGCTAAAAAACACCTTTTGGCTATTACGTAGGCCACAAATTTGCCTCTTAGATTTCTGTCAACAAACAGAAAAAATCTAGAACACAGTTGTATATCTACAATATAAAAACATTCCCCTTGCTTGAGAGAAATACAGTTATTCCACACATGAAATATTCTGGTGAGTCCCCACGAAGAAGTCAGAGTGCAAAATCCAAATGAGACACAATGGCAAGTTTGCTAAGATTGCTTCTTAATCACCAATAAAAACCATGGCAATTGCACTAGCCAACCCAAATCTCCTGTAGGGAGTTAATAGGAAATAGTGCATGTTTTTAGTTTTCTTGTGAATTTACCTTGTGTCAGGAGTACATTTTAGAAAAGCAGAAGGACCTAATTACATTCCAATTAATCTTCTTGAAGAATAATTTTTTAGTCACCCTTCTGTTATACTTAATGAGTCTGAAGTTGTACTTGCTGTAAAAGTACCTAAAGCCAGCTAATCTAGCTTGACAATTAAAAATAGACTTATCAGAATGCATAATTAAAAAGCAAGAGTAGAAGGAGGGAGACTGGTGAGAAGCCTACTGCAGAAAGTCAGGGAAGAAGCAATGGTGGGAATGATGTTAGCGATGGTCACAGAAACCAGAGCAGTACCATTGATAATGACAAGAATAATATCATCTGAGTATTGTAACAATAGCAATAATATAAATGTATAAAATTATCACTTTGTCAGGGTTTTCAGTGTATAAATACTAATTTCTATAATAATATAAATGTATAACATCACTTTGTCAGGGTTTTGAGTGTGTAAATACCAATTTCTATAATATAAATGTATAACATTATCACTTTGTCAGGGTTTTGAGTGTGTAAATACCAATTTCTAGTTAGCCAACTTTAATTGCATTCTTGAATCAAATTTAAGTTCCTTCATTGACATTTTCTTCTGTTAACAAAAGTAAAGCCCAAATTAAAAATAAAATGCGCACAAAATTCCAGACTAGGGGAATGAAGAATTGCTGTTTGGTGAACTCAGAGTTTCAAGTTGGAGGATGAGACATTCTAGAGATGGACAGTGGTGATGGTTTCACAGCAAGGCGAATGTACTTAATGTCACTGAATTGTATATTTAAATATGATTAAAAAGGTAAATTTTATGTTATATATATTTTACCAAAACAAAGCAAAACAAACAAACAAAAAAACCGAAAAACAAACACCACACATACACACAACCCCTACACAGTTCCAGGATTATCTGATCTAACAGGTAACCTTGCTCAGGCAAAACTAACTTCTGCTGTAAAGACAGGCCTGCAAAACCTGGGCCTGCAGAGCCACTGATGGAGCCCGCCTCAGGCGCTGCTCAGAGAAGTCAGCGCTGCTCTCTAATGCTGGCATCTGCTTCAATGTGCAGATGCTAAACAGCAGCAGTGCAACGCTTTTCCACAAGAACTATTTTAGGATAGGTGTTGTTAGGTATTTATTTGATTCCACCATCTCCCCCTGCTCCCAAATAAGACCTCATTTAAGTCCAGGTGGGATTGACAACACTGCTTCTTGGCGTATCCTCTGAGAAACACTATTTACAAAATGGAACTATATATAGTATGGGTTGAACATCCTTTATCCGGGATGCTTGGGGCCAGAAGTGTTTTGGATTTTTTTTCAGATTCCGGAATGTGTGCATTATCCCAAATCCAAATAGCCTAAATTCAAAACGCTCCAATGAGCATTTCCCTTGACCATCATGGTGCTCCAAAAGTTTCAGATATGGAGCATTTTGCATTTGGATTTTTGGACTATATATACTAAACTTGTAATTCGTTTATGAACAAGTTAAAAGTTGGGAAGCATCTACCAAAGATGATAACATGAGTTTTAGAGAATTTTGTTTGTAATCCAGCTCTGACAATAATAACCCAGCGGGACATGCTGCCCCTACACACCACATAATCAAACCAACTATTTAAAGATGAGAAGCTGCTTTTCTCTGTCTTCTGTAGTGGGGTGGGATGGTGACATACAAAGAATTCATCAAAGGATACTATAAAATAAGCTAAAGGGGGCCAGGACACCTCCCTGTTTTATCTCAGTAGAAAATTCTGATTGGGCCAGACAAAAAGACCCTGATCTTTGAAGAGTGAGTTTTATATAAGCACCAACATCCCAGGGTCTTTGGTCGGTATATGCACCTTAGGGTTTAGTCAGCTTCTGTCAATAGTATCAAAGGCCAAAGGAAAGTCAAAATGAGCCACAAATAATCTAAAAAAGACCCCCAATAATCTAATACCATTTCTAGCACATTCTTACAATGTATGTGAAAAGAACAGAATAGTAAATGATATTGACAATAGTATCTTAAAGTTGCAAAATAAGCATAAGAAACAAAAACAAGATGATATATAACAATGATAGCAGAAGTTACCTGCATGAAGGAGTCAGGCAGATATTTAAATATTTACCCATTTTACAAATTTTCTAGAATGAGGATGCAATGGACAATATAAACTGCTGTTAGAAAATATGAAAACAGTACTTTTTTTTTCTGTGGAATCTTTCTTAACTTCCTTGTGCCTGGTATTAATTCCTCCAAAATTTTAATACATTGTGTTGTTATTGTTACACATACCATTCTCTATCATGAATGCTTATTTAAATTCCTTTCTCTCCCACTAGCCTATTTCCTTTAGAGCATGCATCATGCCATTTGTCTTCTCATGGCTGGGGATTTCCACTGTTGCTGGCATACAGTTGCTACAAAATGTTTTTTGTTCCAAATGAAGCATTTAGGTACTAAAAGTGTATTACTAGACAGGGTTTACATTTTTCATCTGTTGTGGAGGAGAGTTTGCAAAAATCAAAGAAAAAAACAGTAGTAGAAACTAGTATCTTCCCTAATTGGTGATAATGCTATAGGGATAAATTAGAGATAGAAGAGAATTTCATAGGAATGTAGGGAAACAGTGTATCTGTTGCTTTGGTTTAGAACAATGGCAAATAAGGGCTTCTGGCCTGCCTAAGAAATTCATATTTTTTCTGAGACACTGTGTGTTTGAAATTGAGAAGCTCAACAGGCTGAAATGAGTAATCCCTGAAGAACCGTAGGGACACCATGAGATAAAAGCCATGAAAGAATCAGAGAGGCTAACTTACTCTCTGTGCAAGAGAAGATAATAAAATGAAACATCTTTTGTGGCTAGAAATCATAATCACAAATATTAACCTTAGATATAAAAACCACCCCTAAAATATAGTGTAATGCATATTTTGGCATACGTATGAGGTAGCAAAACCAAAGTGTCTCGAGTAATGTCTCAGTGGTGTATAGGATCAAATCTAAACCACAGAAGTTAGGCTTGTCTGAGGCTGAGCTGCTTTGTGGGCTGAGGGGGTCTGTCGCTTATGGTAGATGTACACATCCAGGCTCACTCCCGGGGGCCTCACCTTCACATGCTAGAGACGGACTGGATGAAGAAAGGATGAAGGGGAAGAAATGGTAGGTGTGTATGTGCATGACTTTAGTAATCGCTATGACAAATAAAGAGGGAAAGGCATTTATTAATAATTCATCATAATTTGTTCATGGGTCTCAGAAAGAGACAAGCAATAAAATGATTTTGAAAAAGTTGTGGCACAAGAGTATAATTTGGAAAGACATCCTAAATGAAAACAACAGTGAAGAGATGCACCAAGAATGTCAGGAGTTATGAGACCACAGAAAAAAGTGAGTGAAGGGAGATGATAAACTGGAACATTTTTTGAAACAGTTTTTATGCCAAGAAGATGCAAAGAAGTCTGTGGATGAATCAGCCTGGAAATAATGGGAAGCAGAGTCTATGAAGTTCATAGGAGCAAAGGCTTAATAATACCCCAGAGAAAATTATGTAGCAAAAAGCAAACGCCAGTGCATTTGTTTGATAATATCCATTAGTGCAAACTGTCTGGCAGAAAACAGCAACAAGCATAAAAATACCTTGATTTTAAAATCTACAAGGAAAAAATGTATGAGCTATTCAGAATAGATATGTGTGACTAGTATAAGATCAAACAGTAATTAACTGTAGCTGTATTTGAAAATGCTCAAATGCATTTTGTTATTTAAAGCAGGGTTCATAGTATGGAAATAATAGTAGATGGACAGTAAGGAACATGAAACAAAATCAAGGAATGAGATAAGAATCAAATAATCATTTAAACAAGGAGGAGCCTGAAGTCAAACTAAACTAGCAAAGAGCAAGGGCTAATGTATATTAAAATCCCTAAGGTTTTATTTTCTGTGGTAAATATTAAAATGCTATTTTTTGGTTAATATTTCCAAAAAATTACAATATAAAAGGAGATCTGGAATAATACATCATGAAAATCTAAACACTGTTAAAACAACGCAATCTGTCATAAATAAAAATTGAACTCAGCCAAAAATGTTCCCCAATAAGGACATGGAAAATTAAATTGTGGTACATCTATGACTTGGACATTATGCAATCTCTAGCAGTTATATATATATATGTAGTAACATGAAGTTTATTCATGAGAGAGCTTTAAGTGAATAAACTATTTTATACTGTATGAATTGTAGAGCTAAAGTAATGCTATGTATATAATTTTTAAAACAGATTTTCTTAATTTACATTTGTAAATATCTTTGGATTTTTCAGAAGAATGCATATATTTAACTTTAATTGGCTCTGAATTTTTTTTATTAGTAGTAAACGCATAGGGTTCTAAATAATCTTCAAGAAAAAAATAAAGGAAAGCATTTTATTTGCTTATATCTAAGAGGCTTTATTATTATTATTTTTAATTAATTAATTTTTTTGAGACAGAGTCTTGCTTTGTCGCCCAGGCTGGAGTGCAGTGGCATGATGTCCGCTCACAGCAAGCTCCACCGCCCTGGGTTCATGCCATTCTCCTGCCTCAGCCTCCCGAGTAGCTGGGACTACAGGTGCCCACCACCATGCCTGGCTAATTTTTTTGTATTTTTTTTTTAGTAGAGACAGGGTTTCACCGTGTTTGCCAGGATGGTCTTGATCTCCTGACCTAGTGATCTGCCTGCCTCGGCCTCCCAAAGTGCTGGGATTACAAGCGTGAGCCACTGCGCCCGGCCTAAGAGGCTTTATAAACCTTAATAAAATACTGCAGAGATAAAAGATGTTGCTCCAAGAGGCACTCTGTAGTTCACATACTGCATTTGTCTGCCTGTGGTTCTGGAAATCACTGAGTAAACACTAAGTGTATGTAGTAACTAGAAAGAACTTACATAGCGAATCCTCATATGAAGGAAACTACCAAATCTTCAGTTATCTCTGTTTATGATTTCGTCTCAGAGAAAGGTGTCTACAAACTAAGGGAAAGTGAATCGCAATTGAAGGCTTTGGCTGGGGCCACCAGGATGTACTTCCCTAACGCCTGTTTTCCTAATGATCAATTTGCTTATGCACATTTCAACCAAGGTCTGTTTCCCTTGGGAGTTTATGCATCAATTTTAGTATCCTGTCACTTCTTTTTTAGTCCACTCTTTGTCATTTTGGGATTATTAAGCCATTCCTGTAAAGTAATTTTTGTTTCTTTTGTAGTTCTAGTAAACAGTCCTTAAGTTTGCATTGCTTTATGAATATGTAAATTGTCTTATATCTTTGTGGTATATGTTTTCCTACTTTACTTTTAAAGTCTCTAAGAATTGTTTTTTTTTTTTTTTTTGAGACAAGGTCTTGGTGTCGCCTAGTGCACTGGTGTGATCACTGGAGTGTAGTGGCGTGATCATTGCTCAGTATAACCTTGAACTCCTGGGCTTAAGGGATCCTCCCACCTCACCCTCCTGAGTAGCCAGGATTACAGGCCAGTGCCACCATGTCCCGAGCACCACCATGTTCAGCTAATTTTTAATTTTTTTTTGTAGAGACAGAGTCTTGCTTTATTGCCCAGGCTGTTCTTGAAATTGTAGTTTCAAGCAATCCTCCTGTCTTGGCCTCTCAAAGCACTAGGATGACAGGTGTGAGCCACCATGCCTGGCCTAAAGTATCTAAGAATATTGAAAGCCAATCTTTCTAAATGAAGAATCTCCCACTAAGGCATAATTTCATTTTTATTATTGGGACATTTACACAGATGAAAAAAAAAGCACTAAAAAAGGTTGTCAGTGAAGGAGGATGGATTTTACGTGACTTTTAAAAGATTTGATTTAAGTATTTAAATTTATTTAATTTTAACAATTTAAAAAGAATTCAGACAACTTCTCGTGAATTTCAATTAGGGAGATGGAATAGGGTTATATGAGAATCACCTGGGGAGTTTCCCCAACTATCCATGCCTGGCATCCTCCCCTAGATGCAAGAATTTTGTGGGAATTTGAGTGTCACATTCTCTTTCCGTTAGTTTAAAAAAAAAGAAAGAAAAGAAAGGGCATGGTATCTGTCCTTGGCTTCCTACTTACTTCTGACCATATTCTAATTACCACACTGTTCATGATCATTCACAAACATTTTTTCAGAGTTTATTATTTTAATTAAAATAGTACTGGTAAAAGCCAGAATTGATTCTGAATATCAAAGATCTGTTGTTCAAGAAAACTTGTACTTGGTGGCCACATCATAAATTTCTGTATCATGAAGTTCCAGTTCATAGCAGTATACTTCCTTTGATGCAAAGGGGATAGGGGATCAGAAACACATTTCATGACACAGTGTTTTCAAGGACAAAGGTTATACAAAAACAAGAATGTCTGGGTTGCCTGCAATGGAAACATGGAAATGTTGAGGCAGACTGACCTGGCAGCACTATGCCCAGCAGGTCTGGGCCAGGGAGGCCACGCAGGCATGCTCCACACACACAACCCAATCAAAAGCAGGCAGCCTAGTGACTCACCGGCAGGGCAGGATCCGGACAACGTCATTGGGCTTGTACCCTTCAATACAAACTGCACAGTTGTCAAAATCGGACTCTGTTTCCTGCAACAGAGGAAGCACAGATGAGCCTATTTTCTTAGCTTCATCTCTTGTGTAAATATCCAAGCCAAAACCCAAGGAGAGCTTGCCTGGAGCAAAGCTTTCGGTAGTGCTGGTGCCAGTTTTTAACTCAAATTTACCATCATTTGGACTAGTTTCCATTCCTTCTAACCTCTACTTTTTGTTTCTAGGTTCTGCTTCATGTGCTTTTGTGAGGAAAACCATTTTCTAAAGTACATTACTAAAAATGCTATTAATTATAATTAGAGGCGACATATCTAAATTTTCAGGATGAGAAATAATACTTATGGTGAATCACCTGAATGATATTTAATCTATCCATTTTTCTGGAATCTAGTGTATAAAATGAATATTAACACAAAATGGTAGTTCCAATTTTTTTCAAGTATATAAACCTCTTTTGATGCCCCATAAGATAGTGCTTATGTAATAGTCCTTGTACTTTTATTACTCTCTGATTGAGGGGAAATAACATACTGACTAAAATGTACTTTAAATTTAGTAATGCCTTTAAATAAATTTTATCTTATAAGCCCAGTGGCGTTTTTATATACTTGAAAAATAATAGCACATAATTTGTGAGATAAATCAATTATTCAGAATAGAGACAATACCTGCTTATATGTGGAGTTGTAAATCCCTTACATTGCCCCAAGGAGCTCCAAACCCATGTATTGTAATCCATTGCTCTAACTTGGCCTAGGGAATAAGGAAGACCCTTAGAAGCCCATACACCTGGGCAGGACTGCTTTGTTTTTCCTCCTCAAGATATACTATTGCTTCTGGCTTTATGATACCATTCTACAGTGAAGGAGACTATTGAAATGAATTCGGGGCTCTGTGTTTTGGTTTTTAAAAAAATTTTATAGAGACAGGGTCTTGCTGCATTGTCCAGGCTGGTCTTGAACTCCTGGCCTCAAGTGGTCTTGAACTACCTTGGCCTCCCAAAGTGCTGGGATTATAGGCATGAGCCACACCACCTGTCAACCTTGGGATTCTGAATACTGGATTTCAGAGGGATTGAATATACTTCCTGCATTTATACTGTAGACTTGAGTGGAGAACATAGCTCAGCACAGAAAGCTGTCTTGCTTGCAAAGATTCATGAAAAAACTTTCTCAGGTCATAACATCAGGAACAACCATTTTGATTTTATCTTGTGGGACACTGGAATAAACTCATGAAATATTACTTGAATACTGAATATTGTTTCCTTTGCACTGACTGCTAGAAAGCCCCACCTTAATTTTGAGACCCATTTCTATTACACATTTTAGATAATCCATTTGTGTACTAATTTCATTCTGGCTTCATCTATTTTTTTATACACTTATCCGTTTTTTTTGTTTTGTTTTGTTTTGTTTTTTGAGACGGAGTCTCGCTCTGTCGCCCAGGCTGGAGTGCAGTGGCCGGATCTCAGCTCACTGCAAACTCTGCCTCCCAGGTTTACGCCATTCTCCTGCCTCAGCCTCCTGAGTAGCTGGGACTACAGGCGCCCACCACCACGCCCGCCTAGTTTTTTTTGTAGTTTTTAGTAGAGACGGGGTTTCATTGTGTTAGCCAGGATGGTCTCCATCTCCTGACCTCGTGATCCGCCCGTCTCGGCCTCCCAAAGTGCTGGGATTACAGGCTTGAGCCACCGCGCCCAGCCCTCATATTTTCTATACAACTATTTTATTATCATAGTATATGCATTTCATAAGAAACTTTAAACTATGTTTAATTAAGAAGAGTATAATAACATATACTGATAGGACAACTGTTAGCATATATTTCCCTTTGCCATCCTTTCCTCTCTTCCACCCTGGCTGTAAGAAAAGTTAGAAGCTTCCTTGAATAGCTCCTCATGAAAAAGAAAAGAGGCTGTTACCTTGTCACCCTTCTTGATAGTCCTGACCTGGAGTTTGCTGATGGCTTTCTTTGCTGCATCCCCCAGTCGGCGCTGAAAAACCAAAACATGCTTGTTAATAATAAAGATCTGTAATTCTTGACTTCATTTCTGATGTTGCTTAATACACCAGGGCAGTTAGCTCTGAAATCATGCACATGTGGCATGAAAGCAAACAATGATGACTAGAAAAGATGGGGTAGTGGCATTTGTGCAAGGGGGCTCTACCAGTTGAGGTCTATAAAAGAGTTTTGCCATAGAGAGAAGTTCTTCATGCCTAGTGTTAAGCAAGTGGCATGTGACAAAGACCCTGCCCTATAGTTCTACAGTGCAGGTTATATGTGCATATACTAGCCAAAAAAAAAAAAAAAAAAAAAAAAGGAGTTTAGTAATTTGTCACTCTAGTCACTCAATTTGTGACACAGAGATAGCCAATCTGGAGTAGCTGGAATACATTTCATCTCCTCTTTTTGACAATCAGGATTCATTGCTTGGATATTCCTTCCAATCTGCTCATATAGGCATAACATTGGTTTAACTTTGGTCTGTTCTATTCCATCACATTCTCACATGGCAATTTTACCTCCTTTATGCATGTTTAAGTGTGAGTGTGCATATAGAAAAATACATAAAACATAATGTCCAGTTTAGCAAATAATTATAAAGCAAACACCGGAGTAACCACAACGATCCATGTCAAGAAATAATATATCACTCTCTTCCCATTTTTGGCAGAGAAAATTACCATCTTAATGAGCCCTGCAATAATGCAATCAGAGGGTGATGAAGAAAACTGGGAGAAGGATAGGGTGGTGAGTAAATTAAACTTTAATCAGTCAAGAAAAAAAATTGTTCATGTGCATGTGAGTTTTCTACATGTTTTATCTTCTTCTTAGGTATATCTATTTCTGGTCTGCAATAGATGTGTATCTGTAGTAGTAAAACATTAGAAGGACTAAGATTAAGAGGGTTAACATTTAAACACAGACTAATCATTTGCTTTCACTAATTTTGTTCCTTTTGGAAAAAGCACTCAAGCTTCTTGCTTTTCTTTAAAATAGTGAACATATATTAGTGAACAGTTAATATATCCTAGGTGCCATGTTAAAGCTATATATGCATTATCACCTTTGATATTATAACAACTATGAGAAAAGCACTATTTAATAGAACTAACTGAGGCTTACAGAGCTTAAGTAAATTGTCCAATATCATAGAATTAGTGAAAGGTAAGTCAGAATCTGAATAAAATTAAGTTTGACTTTAAAATCAAAGCTCATCTATCACCCTCACCTTCATTTACAAAACCACCCGATCAACCAGTCAGCCAGTCAGCCAACCATCTAACATCTGACCAGCCAGTCAGCCATCCATCCAACATCTGGCTAGCCAGCTCATCAGTCAACCAACCATCTAGTCAATCCGAATCACTAAGTGTTTACCATGTGGCACTTCTCTAAATACACAGCAGTTAAAGTAATTAGCAGAAAAGATGTTTTCCTTGTCAATTCATTTTTCTCTTTGATAGTTTGTCCTTTATATCTAAAATAACATTGACATTTTTATCAGAAGGGTAAGTTTTGGCTGTTTCCTAAAAGGAAACCTATACCACTGAGATTTATGCAGAAGTCCATGAGTAGCTAGCAAACTAAGGCAGCAGGCAAAAATAGAAAGAGTCTTTAGTGATAAATACCAAGGAAAAGCAGGAGACTGAGAGGAAAAGAACTGAACTGAGGTGAACTAAACATGATGGAACTTTCCTCTCCTCTTCTTCTGGTTCTTAGGTATTCATCCTTTGACTTCAGCTCAAATCATTTATTCAGGGAGCCCTTCCTAGATGTATCCAACAGGATCCCTCTCATCTAGACCCTGATAGCACTATACCTCTGCACTGTCACCTTTGAAATTTGAAATGTGTTTTTATGATCAATTACTGTTAGATTGTCCTCAGATAAGCTCCCTGAGGGCAGGCCTGTGCTTATTTTTTGCTTCACATTGTCCCCTACATCCCCAGCATATATAAATAGAATAAAGCTGCCTTCAATAATAGGCAGTCAATCATTCAACATATATTTTTGATCTCTTATTCTGTGCCAAGTATAGCTTTGGGTTTAAAAAAATGGTAATGAAAACACATGCGTATGCACACACACACACACACACACACACACAGAGACACACTCCTATCAACTGTAGTTTAATTTATAGTCTAGTGAAAACTCTAAATAATGAGTTAATAAAATCTTAAGCCAATAGTGGTTTTTGGTTTTTTGTTTTGTTGTGTTTTTTTTTTTGCTTGGAAAACAACCTGAGAAATTTAGCCAGTTAACGGGAATATTTAGGGACAAACTGTAAGTGATACACGTTGTAAGGTAAGCAAACTTGTGGTCCTAGCTTGGCAAACCTAGCCAGTATCAACTGACAGCTGCTCTCAATTGAAGGACCCTGGGGCAAGGATTGAAAGGTATTGAGAAAGGGCTACTAGTTATTGGAAGTAAATGCCACAGACCTGTAGAATATTATATTTAGAATAAGAATCTGAATCCCAAAGAAACAAATACTGTTTTTCTTTTTCAGTAAAGAACTCAGATATTTTTGCTATTGTGTTTAACTGGCGTTACATAATATTGCACCGAATTCAATCACTTAAAAAAATTTTTTGAAGACTAAACAGAGTAATTAAGTAGAAAAATATATTTTCATACAATGGTCATAGATTATACTCAAAGGGAACTTTTTTTTTTTTTTTGAGATGGAGTCTCATACCGTCACCCGGACTGGAGTGCAGTGGTGCGATCTTGGCTCACTGCATCCTCTGCCTCCCAGGTTCAAGCGATTCCCCTTGCCTCAGCCTCCCAAGTAGCTGGGATTACAGGTGTCCGCCACCATGCCTGGCTGATATTTTTGTATTTTTAGTAGTGATGGGTTTCACTATGTTGGCCAGGCTGGTCTTGAACTCCTGACCTCATGATCTGCCTGCCTCAGCCTTCCAAAGTGCTGGGATTACAGGCATGAGCCACCGCGCCTGGCCAGGGAGTCAACATTTTTAAAAAGCAGGTGAACTAGAAATAATGTTTTCAAAATTCAATTTCATTTAAAATAATGTTTTAGCAAATGAAATATGCTCTTCTTAAATGTGGGCATGTAGGGGAAGTTCAAAGACTGCATTAAACTTTGGCTGTGTATTTAACTTTACAGTTGGCTACATCTGAATAAAAATAGATGGCTTTTGAAAATATTCCCTCAATCTCTTCTAGAGAAAAAACCCTTTCCATGCCCTTTTAAAATAATGCAGGCTGCCTTTATTTTTTAAAAATGGCATGTCCTTTGAGGAAATGTAAAGCAAGCTGACGTTAAGGTAACAGGGATTTTGGCTAACAGTAAAGTTAATGGCTAGGGAATTAGAAAGACGAATTCCATTACTGGCATTTGTATGACTGGGCCCTAGAGAGGTTAAAGAAGTTCAGCAGAGGATTAAGTCATTTAGGAGATGGGCTTCCCAAATTAGCAGAATTAATAGATTGAGGGAAAGGGAGTAAAAGAAAAAGTACAGTCATATGTGGCTTAATGACAGGGCTACACTTTGAGAAATCCATTGTTAGGCGACTTCGTCACTGTGTGAAATCATGGAAGATACACAATCCTAGATGATACTGCCGGCTATATACATAGGCTCTATGGTCTAGCCTATTGCTCCCAGGCTACAAACCTGTACAGCACGACTGAATACTGTAGGCAGCTGTAACACAATGGTAAGGATCTGTGTATCTAAACACAGAAAAGATACAGTAAAAACAGGATATTATAATCTTATTGAACTGCCGTCGTACGTGTGGTCCATTTTTGACCAAAGTGTAGTTATACAGTGCATGACTGTAATAAAGTCATCTTCAACTACAAGTCTATGAGGCCTTCCTCCTAGAAGCCCTGAGAAATCAAATGATTCACAAAGGTAGGAAGACATTATTTTCCTTAATCATTCTAAAAAAGGGTATAATGGTATTCTCTTCCATTCCCTTTCCGGTGACATTCCTTGAGTTAAGCCTCATTCTGTATGTTATCGATAAATGATATACATAATTTCTCCTCTGTTGAGGAGGAAAAACACAGCATTTTGGCAGTGGCAGATAAAGGATATGAAAGTCTTCCCTGGCAAGGGCAGAACAGATGGTCCAGATACCTGGGGAAGGAAAATCAGCTTCTGAGATGTATATGATGATATAGGATCATGTAATAAAATATATATATTTTTTTCTGTAAGAGTTCTGGATTAACAAAATTAGGGAAAAAGCACCACAAAGTTTTGAAAAAATGCAATTTCCATATGCATGTAAACAAGTATTATCAGTATATGCATACTTATTTCTTTGTAGGTGGCATGAAAATTACACACCTACAGAGAAGACCCCATTAAAAAAATTATACAAAGAAAAAAGTACCACTTTCAACATTTTAAAAAAAGTTTTCAATATTAAAAAAAATCTCACTTTCAATAATTTTCAAATGAGTTTTACTGGATTTCCAAAATGCAAATTAAAGAGATAAGTAAAAACATAAACATTTAATGAAATGGCCCAAGTAAGGCTACTGTTGCTTTTGTAATTGATCTCTTCTGTCTTTGGGTTTTTGATTGCACCCAGTTTGAAGAGGGAAGGAAAACTACAGGCCCTGCTCAAACTGAATCTTGTACCTAGCCTGAATAGAGAATCTAGGGATTGGAACCAGAAGTCTGTTACAAAACAGACTCTTCCCTTTGCCATTCTCAGAAATGCAGAGTAAAGTGATGCTAATGGAAGACTCAGGGACCACTTCAGGTGGACTGAGGAACCATCTCAGGTTTGAGTCAGCCTTTTGTTTCAGGTAGGGATTCCACTCTCTTCTCTAGGGTGCTCCTATGAATTCTTTCTAATCTAACCAGACCCAAATCATACTTATTATTATTATTATTAATATTATTATTACTTTTGAGACACAGTTGTGTTCTGTCACCCAGCCTGGAGTGCAATGGCGTGAATCTCGGCTCACTGCAGCCTCTGCTTCCTGAGTTCAAGTGATTCTCGTGCCTCAGCCTCCTGAGTAGCTGGGACTACAGGTGTGTGCCACTGCACCCAGGTAATTTTTGTATTTTCTGTAGAGACAGGGTTTCACCATGTTGGTCTTGAACTCCTGACCTCAAGTGATCTGCCTGCCTCGGCCTTCCAAAGTGCTGGGATTACTGGCGTGAGCCACCGGTGCCTGGCCAAAATCATGCTTCTTACTAAAGCTTGTTAGGTGTTAGGCCATTGTAATAATTAGATTTCTCCATCTATTTGATCTAAACAGGCGTGAATATATTTACCAAGGTTATTGGTTTCTTGACAGTAGTGAAGATAAACTGTTACGCAAAATAAATACAGAGCCATGTATTAAAAGAATAAAGTCCTACATAAATTCTAACAAGAATGGTAAACAGCAGACTCCAGTTCAACCCGAGACACATAAATTAGTAATCTAAATATTTAAGAAACTGAGAAAAATAAGAAACTTTCCTCTTCCTCTGTTCTGTGTTATAAATAGAAATGCAGTGAAAGTGATAATACAAATTTGGAACATAAGGATTCCAAAACATAGCATCAAAACTGAGTTTATTTTCTTCCTATCTCATTTGATTGGATAATTCTGTAGCATATTTTATTTTTTCCAACAGCTGTATTTTATGATCATGTTCATTGTCATCATCACCAAGTGGAAAGATAACTAAGTGTTCTTAAGTTCTAGGTGAAGGGAGGCCACTGCCAAAGTAAACAGAGTTGGTCCCAGTTGTGTAAAACCTACATGGTCATGAGTGACGCAAACATTTTCCTCATGCACTCTAATACATAATAATGATCCTTCCAGGACTGGTTGATATGATAGAAGTCATAGCACAGCCAGTCCAATAAATTTCCATGGTGTGGATCACCACTCCACAAATCTAGAAAAATAGATAAAATAATTTGACTATTTCGATAGCTATGATGACCTCACAGAGTGATGCCATAAATCTGTTTGTGAACACACAATGTGAGGTAGAAACATCAGGGTTTGTTGTGGTTGTTGTTGTTGTTGGAGGTGTTGTAGAGCAGAAAATAATGGTTTCAAAGTTAGAAGACCCAGCTCTTTATCCTATTTTTGTCACTAGTTAACTGTGTGACTTTGGCCAAGTCACTTAAACATTTGTGGCCTTCTGTCCCCTTACTAATAATATAAGGTATGTAAAGTAATGTCATCTCTAGCTTTACCAGCTCATGATTTTCATCCATGCACAAAAGAATAGGGAGGCAACATGCTTTGAGACCTGAATAATCCAAAAAAAGCAAATCAAGGGCTAATTACCTCACTGAAGACTGCATGGATACGACATGCGCTTTTGCCTTTCTGTTTCCCTGAGGGCTTTGTACTTTCTTCTAGAGCAGTTTCAGGGACAATTTTAGTCCTCACTCTTTAGGAGACAGAAGCATCTCTGCCTGGACTCTCCCTTGGTGGCTGAGACTTGGCAAACTCCTTTCCTTTCTGTTTTTCTTTGTGAAGTTCATGTTTATTTTAAATTTCATTACTTCTTTTATTCCAACACAGTTTAAGTATCAATATGCAAGGCGTGCAAAAGAAATCAAAGGCACACGGGCCATGTACATGTAAATAACAGGAAAAATTATTCTCAGGGAGAGAGAAATCTTTCAGGAAAACTTTGCTGAATGTCATTACCAGGCCTCAAATAAAAATAAAGCAAATCAAAACAGATCTGGTTTCCTTGGATTAGCCTCAAAGGCAATACTGTTTATTAAAACCAAAAAAGATCCCTGCTTAGTTTATCTGATCTGTCCACATTTGAATAAGCTACCATTTATTAGGAGTTGTGTGTTTTTCAAGTCACAGATCCAGTCCTTGTGTCTGAGATGAGATGTCCTAGCAGATAGTGAGACAATATTCCAACATCACAGAAGACAGGGATACCCACCATGGCCATGGCAGGAACACCGCTTGCTGTTTGCCTTGCCATCCTGCAGGGTTTTCATAAGTAGGGTAAGAATCAGTGAATGGCAGCAGAAGCAGCACCTCTAGGGAATGAGGGGATCCTTGGCCTTCTGGTGGGGAGAGGATAACTGTCCATAGTGCACACTGGTATTCAGGATCAGGAGTCTGTCATGAATCTGGCCTCCCAACTCAAAGGTCAAGAAGAGGTCACAAGATCGTAGGTCATTAGATGGGCAGAATGGAGATGAATCCTTAGCATTCTCTGGGAAGCCCCTTAAGGTGAGGAGTCTTAAACTAGACACAGCCAACTTTCTGTATGGCAGGTTCGACCAATAATGGATTAAACACATTTGGGGGAGAAAAACAAAAAAAGATAACAATACAACAAAATAATACAAATAAAAAACACAGCATAACCACTATTTACATAGTGTTTACATTAGGTACTAGAAGTAATTAGGTAATATAAGTAAGAGATAATTTAAAGTATATGGGAGGATGTGTTATATGCAAATAATATGCCATTTCATATAAGGGACTGTGGATTTTGGTATCCATGGGTAGGAGGGGGGTCCTGGACCAATTCCTCATGGATGCTGAGGGATAACTTTATTAGGAAGGACTTAACATGACAGCCTTGCTTCTAAAGCTGGAAAGGGCCAGCGCTCAGTATCGAATGATCAGGAGTTGCTCATTTTACAGCTATGACTGAGGCAAAGACTGGCAACCTGCCCCATGGGTTAGGTCTCTGCACCTCAATGCCATTGAGGTGGCTTCATCTGGTGGAAAACACGTTGACTTGCAATCATCAATCTGGCTGCATGCCCTTGAAAAGAAAATCACTTTACATTTCTCTCTCCCAAATTCTTTCTATTGACTGTTCCTTTAACTTCTAAAAACTATAATTCTAGGATCAGGCAATCAGCATTCTCAAATACTTGAGTGAAATTACAGCCAGGTGTCTTCTGCCTCCCAGTTCCCATGACTGTGGTTTCCTCTCTGCAATCCTCTGGCACATGGGCTCTCAGGGCTGACCTGAGAGGTGTCCAGGCTACACGGTGTAGAAGTCCACACACTGGTGGCATCGATGGGCTATTTTCTTAAAGTACTCATCCAGGGGCATGATCAGGGCTGGTGAGGAGAGAGAGGTCTGTCATGGTATTTAAAAGTCATCATGACATGTGTTAAATGGCCAGTAAAATATTTTTTCTAATCATTATTGGGCCTTTCCTTCTTTGACAAGTGGGTTGTGGTTTGCAACTTCTCTTTCCATGCCATCAGGGCTTCTACCTGCTCATTTAACAGGTAGAGAGTCTGATATAAAAGGTTTCCTTCACCTGAGAACCATTCCCTCAGCTTCCTCTCCCAACCTGGCCTGCTTTGTTCTGCCTTGCTCGACCACTGTTTCCATTTTATGATAAATCTGGCTCCGAACTCCACATGGTCCTATGCACTTAATACCCTGGGTTGTCCTCTTGCCTTATAACCTTGGCCTGCCCAAGACTCTGATTCTACTTTGCACCAAAACTATTGTTAGATATAAACCCTACTCACTTTTATGTGGTCCCAGCTCCTAAAACCCCAACCTTGACCCCCATCTAGCTGCCTGGGAGTGTGACATTTATGTCAGATTATGTTAAAGAGTATTGTGGGTTTGGTTAGAGATAAGATTCCACTGGGCTGGAATATGACATCAGGAAATTAGCTCCCTAAATGTGCTGTGTGTGCTCTGAGTAGAGCTGCATCCTAATCCACATGCTCTTAAGTGTCACAGTGCTTGAATGGGAATGAGGAGTCCATTCACCTCCCTGAGCTCTGTGCAGAGACAGCTTGAAACAATCAGTCACTGGACTCAGGCACATATAGGCCATCTGACAGACCAAGGTCTCCAAAGGAAAATGGTCTCAAGAAAAGATGATGGGGCTACCAGGAGAAACAAGCATCGCGAGTGAAGAGGATGGCTGTGGAACAGTTAACCTTGAGCAGGGAAGCAATTGAGAGGCTGTCCTTGGCCTCTGCAAATCAGCCTCCTTGTTTCACCTCCCTCAGAGTGTCATTGTGCACTGGGAAGGCAAGGTGTAAGGCAAGGAGAGAAAAATTTCAGACAGTGGTAAGAATTGGGAAGAAAGGAAACTAACATAAAATGATGATTGTGGGAGAGAGGCTGGGGTAGAGGTGAGGCTGTATTAGAGTATCTCAGGCTCAGGCTCCAGAGCTCTTCTGCAATACCCTCTCCCCAGGTGAGCTCATCCTGTCCTGACAATTTAAATGTCATCCGTATTCTAATGACCCCCACATTAGTACCCCCATCCCTGTCTTCTTTCCTGAGCTCCAGACTTACCTGGCATCTCTGCTTCAATATCCAAAAGGCTTCTAAATTTAGCATTGTCAAATCCAAATTCTTGATACTCTAGCCCTTTGGATCTCTACTTTTTCCATCTTTCCTGTTCCAGTAAACACCATGAGAGTTGACTTAAATGTGTCTTTGATTCTTTTCTTGATTCCTTTCTTTCTCTCACACATATGGTAACCATAGAACTTATCATCCAAACTAGAACAATTCTGAGAGTAAATTGGGGAGCTATTAATAATTAGGCTGTGTGATACTGTGATATATAATAAGGACTATCTATATTTTGGTCTTCATCCCAGCTCCCAGCTAGAACTCCTAAAATCCTTGTAATTTCCTAAGTGATGAGAGTGATAAAGGTGAAAGGGCAGTTTTTGTAATTCATAAGAAATCCTTTTCAACCACACCCGAGTTTATGTTAATGAGGTAACCTTGGAAAGCTCCTAAGAAAAAGGTCTGGATGCTTGGGGAACCAATCTTGTGATTAGAGGGTTGGAATTTTCAGATTCCCTCACTCCTACCCCTGCCCTCTAAGGAGGGAAGAGGGGCTGAAGGCTGAGTTGATCACCAGTGGCCAATAATTTAATCAGTCACGCCTACATGATGAAACCTCAATAAAAACCCCAAAGGATAGGGTTCAGAGAGCTTTTCCCTGACTCTGGGGTAAAGATGGAAGATTCCATTTGGTTTCAAATTGTGTCAATAGAGCTAAAAAGGTCATATGTAGACTAAACTATATGTGAGGTATGTAAGAATTGAGCTATTTACTATTTGTATGGTGGTGAGGGGAAGGTGGGGAATATATTTTCCAAGCATTGTTTTATCCAATAAACGTGACCCCTTTACCAACCCTCTAATAATAGGTCATGAATATTTTCTCATTCAATCCTCACATCAAGTCTATGGGGCTGGCCTTACATGTGGGGAAGCCTGGGCATAGACAGATGAAGTAACTTGTGCAAAGTCACACCACTAGGAATTATTAGAGCAAAGATTTGAATTGAGACCCATCTGACTACAAAGTTGGTATCTTTAGCTATTGCCCTATACCAGATTTAACTTGGTTAAATCTTTAAGAAACATGGTACACCAGCCAAATCTTCCTCTCCACTTTTAGTTGTAGCCCTTATTCTCTTAAAGACCTTGCTGGGAGGCTTCTACTGTGAAGAACTTTGGCAAATATTACTTCATGGGAAACTGCATTGAAATGATCTTCTCCAGGTAGATGTGACATGAAAGTGGCCATGATTATGTAAGATGCTGGTGGCTTTCTTTTAATTGTGATCTGCACAAAGCCAAGCAGAGACTGAGGTGCTCATCTGGCTAATTCAAGGTCAGTCTCTCTTTCATATACCGGAATGGTTGGATACTTCGACAATGTAAAATAAACGCCTTTGATGTTCCATTTCAGGCTGTGAGCCTTCATCTAACCTGAAAGTCACTCCTTCTGAAGGCCAATAATGCTTTAATAAAAATAAATGGTTTAAGTTAACCTGATGCTTATTACAGCTACGGCCTGCACAGCTATAACTTTCTGTTGAATGGAGTGGAATACTGACCATTAAAGGAGAAATATTTTTCTAAGGGAAATTAAATGTTATTCCACCCATCAAAGGGCTAAAATATAGTGTCCATTTGATCAGGAAGGAGTGTTAACTTTTAACATGATCACAATTCACTGAGTGACCCTATGGTAGCATCCTACAATTCAAGGAACGTTAATAAAATGGGAGGATAATAAAAATTTAAACCCCATGAACCACTTTCATACCATTACCTTTCAATTTGTTTTTCATATACCTCACAGTATGCATGTGTCTGGATACACATGCAAGCTAGATCTACCTGCACACAGTAACATAATGATTGAAGTCATTACTCAACTAATTCAAGCTTAATATTTCACCCATATCTTTACTGCCTAATAATTACTCAAATTATCTACAGGACCAAAAATACAGGGATGCCATTTCTAATATCATTGTCTGATTAACATCTCTCTCTCTCTCTCTCTCTCTACACACACACACACACACACACACGCGTATATATGAATACATATGAAGAACACATATAGTTTACATTTTTATTGTGTTTAGATAATGATTATACTGTTTTCTAAGAAGAGTTTGCAAACTTTTCTCCATTTTCTTCATTCTACAGCTGTGGTTTCCAACATAGTAGTCACTAGCCATGTGTGGCTATTTAAATTTAAGTTAATTGTAACAAAATAAAATTTAAAATTCTGTTCCTCAGTTACTAGTCACATTTCATGTGGCCACCATATGGCAGTGCATATGTGCATATATAGGACATATATACACACACACAAATAATGAAAATGACATATATGATATATATGTTTTATGTATATAACACATACACACACACATATATAAGTTTCTCATATATAACTCTATATGAACTAACTGAAGCATGTTAGTTCTACATCTCATTTTCATTGCCTTGTGTTTGGGATTCCATCCATTTAAATTCCAGAATATTTAATGAAAGTGGCAAAATTGAATTTGTAAGCAGTCATCAAAGAATCTATATGATAGTAATAAAGGATACCATTCATTGAGTGCTGATTGAATGATCAGTGCCAGGCTCAGTGGCTTTAAAAGTAATACATATTAATTCATTTAATCCTCACTGTGACCATAATAGAAAGGTATATTCCATTTAGTTTGGAAAAACAATGAATAAAGAAATTAAGTTTCCCATTTTATGTAAGCAGTGGAACTTCATTACTATGTAGCCATAAAAATCATGTTTTTGAAAATTATTTAATGATAGAGGGATATACTCACTATTCAATAAAAGGCAGAACATAAAACATATATGGATATGTTTGTGTCTCCTGCATATCTAGATATACATGTAATGAAAATGCACTCACTATATATAGAGAGAATTAAAAATACCTGAAAGGTAATATACTCACATGTTAACAATTTTGTGGGGTAGTGGATAACTTGTCTTTTCCATGGTTTTTCTATGATTGTTAAATTTATTGAAATAAGCATGTATCATTTTGAGACTCAGATAAAAGCAATAAAAATGTTTTCAAAAATTGTCCCAGAAGCTACAGAAAATTTAAGCAGAGAATTTGCGATGAAATTAATAGAAAAAGAAGAGTTGTCTCCTAAAACATTCACGAACTTAGACCTCAGTAACTTACAGAAAATTTCTACCAATACTTTAAGAATCAGCTAATTCCAGTGCTATTTAAAATGCTTGAGTGCAGTGTTACCAAAAAGAATTTCTGCAATGATAAAAAGGTCCCATACAGGCACTGCCATATGGTGGCCACATGAAATGTGGCTAGTAACTAAGGAACAGAATTTTAAAGTTTATTTCATTACAATTAATTTAAATTTAAATAGCCACACATGGCTAGTGACTACCATGTTGGACACCACAGTTCTAGATTACAGAAAATGGAGAAAAGTTTGTAAATTCTTCTTAGAAGACAGTATAATCATTAAACATAATAAAAATGTAAACTATGAACAGATTTCATATATGAATATAAAGGCAAAAAATAATATAATAAACACTAGCAAATATAATCTCAAAAACATTAGAGGAATAGTATATAGTAGAAATTCAGGATTGTTCATAATGGAAATCCATTAATATCATCCATTTATTTGAATAGATCTAAACAGAAAACTTAGACTATGGCCATTGGAAAGGCATTTGCTAAAATCAAACATCCATTCTTGATTACAAAATTCTTAGTAAGATAGAACTAAGTTGATACGTCTGACATTATATATTTTATAACATGATAAACTATATATCTCAACCGAGAAGACTACATGGGAAAATAAGAAAATGAAGAAATGACAAAAACAATCCCATTAAATTGAGGAAGTTCCCATTAAATACACAATGAAAAGAAATATGTTCACTGTAACCACGATTACTTTAGATTATTCTGGAGATTCCAATCAATGAAATTAGATAACAGAAAAAACAGGATGTCTAGCATTTGAAAGCGGTAAGTTATCCCTGATTGTGGGCATTATTAATATAGTTCTGCAACACTAATACAAATAATCACAAATACTACAAAGTAGTGGTTAAGGGCATGGACTGTGGAGTCCTGCTGCTAGTTCAATTGCTGGCTCTATTAGTAACCAGCTATGTGACCTTGGGCAAATTACTTAAACTCTCTGTGCTTACTTCCAAAGCCGTAAAATGAGGACAATAAACTTATTTATTATGGGGCTACTATCTATTAAGGCGAAAGTAGGTAAATAGAGCAAGAGAGCTCTTAGGACATGCCTGCCGCATATAATAAATGCTATACATTATTATAATTAGGGTTACAACAATGAGGCTATTAATAATATACAAAATATACAACAATCCAAAGTTTCCAATATGAAAAAATGAATTTAAATTATAATAGTAACATAATGATTAAATACCTAGAACTAAACTGAAGAAAACTGTACAAGATTAGTAAATACTGAAAAATGCTACTGGGAATAAAAAGAAGAGTTGAAGAAGGGGAAAACATATTATATTTGAATAGGAAGATTCAACATCATAAAGTTACAAATTTCCGCTAAATTATCCTATAAGTTTAAAAACTCATATAATGATTCTAAATTCATACAAAAATAAACATGAAAAGAATAAAAATAGAGCAATAAAGAAAACAGCATGAACAGCCGTGAGACATTATAACTCTAGAGTACTAATACAAGATGGTGCTGCAGTATGAATAGAGACCTAGATTCATGGTACACTTTAGAGAGCACGGAAATAGAAGCAAGTACATATGGGTATTTAATATATGTTAAATGGGGATACTGCATATGAGAGGGGGAAAGATTAATTATTCAATAAATGCCAGTTACAAAAATAATAGGCCATCTGAAAAAAATAATGTCGGCTCTCTACTTCATTCTTTACACTGAAATAAGTTCTCTACAGACTAAAGATTTAATGACAAAAAGAAATTTAAAAAGTAGAGGCTGAAAACATGAATGCTTTTCAGTAGTCTTGGTCTATAGAAAATCTTACTATGGAAATACTAAAACCACTATGAGATCACACCTCACACCTGTTAGGATTGCTATCATCCAAAAAACAAGAGCTAACAACTGTTGGTGAGGGTATGGAGAAAAAGGAATCCTAGTACACTGCTGGTGGGAATGTAGGTGGGTGCAGCCATTAGGGAAAACAGTATGGAGGTTCCTAAAGAAATAAAAAACAGAACTACCATTTAAGATTCACCAATTCAGGCTGGGCGCGGTGGCTCAAGCCTGTAATCCCAGCACTTTGGGAGGCCGAGATGGGTGGATCACGAGGTCAGGAGATCGAGACCATCCTGGCTAATACGGTGAAACCCCGTCTCTACTAAAAAATACAAAAAAAAACTAGCCGGGCGAGGTGGCGGGCGCCTGTAGTCCCAGCTACTTGGGAGGCTGAGGCAGGAGAATGGCGTAAACCTGGGAGGCAGAGTTTGCAGCGAGCTGAGATCTGGCCACTGCACTCTACCCTGGGCGACAGAGCGAGACTCCGTCTCAAAAAAAAAAAAAAAAAAAAAAAAGATTCACCAATCCCTCTTCTGGGTATATACCCGAGGGAGATAAAATCACCACCTTGGAGAGATATCTGCACTCCCATGTTAATTGTGGCATTACTCATGATAGCCAAGATAGGGAAGCATCCTAAGTGTCCATGTGTCCACTGAAGGATGAACAGATAAAGAAAATATACATACATACACATATACAATGGATTATTAGTGTTTACCCTCAACAAGGGACATCCTGACATTTGCCACAACATGGATGGGCCTGGAGGACATCATGTTAAGTAAAATAAGCCAGACACAGAAAGAAAAATACTGAATGATCTCACCTATATATGGAATCTAATTTTTAAGAAAGGTCAAATGTCCAGAGATAGAGAATAAACCTTTGGTTACTGGGTGCGGGGAGTAGAGAGAAAATGGGGAAATGTAGGTCAAAGGATACAAAGTAGCGGAATGTATGATGAGCAAGTCTAGAGATCTAATGTACAATGACTACAGCTAAAAAATTGTATTAGAAATTTCTATTAAATAAGTAGATTTTACCTGCTCTTGTCCTCAAAAAACTACGTGAGACAATAGATATGTCAATTTGCTTTACTATATTAACCATTTTACTGTCTGTATGACTCCCCAAACATCATGTGGTAAACTTCAACTATACACAATAAAATTTATTTTTTTTAAAAAGATTAATACACCAGGAGTAGTGGCTCACACCTGTAATCCCAGCACTTTGGGAGGCTGAGGTGGGAAGATCACTTGAGGTCAGGAGTTTGAGACTAGCCTGGCCAACATAGTGAAAACCCACCTCTACTAAAAAAAACAAAAATTAGCCAGGTGTGGTGACGTACACCTGTAATCCTAACTACTTGGGAGGCCAAAGCACGAGAATCTCTTGAACCCAGGAGGCGAAGGTTGCAATGAGCCAAGATCGTGCCACTGGACTCCAGCCTGGGTGACAGAGTGAGACTCCATCTCAAGACAAAAAGATAATAAATGTAGCTCTGTAAAAACCAAAAATTTCTGCATGGCAAGAAGCACCACAGATAAAATAAAAGGCAATGACAAGCTGAGGGATGGGGAGGTGAATACTATCCTACAAAAAAGGGTTAATTTCCTTGACTAATAAAGAGTTTATACACATTAATAAGAAAATGACAACTCAATTGAAAAGAAGTCAAATAATAAAAGTAGACATTTCACCAAAAATATTCACTTTTTCTATTGTACTTGAAAAGATGTTCAATGTTACTTGTAATAAGAAAAATGTGGTACCATTTTTAACCTACCAAATCACTAACAACAAAAAAAGCTATAACATTCTTTTGGTAAGGATATGGGGAAGCAGTAATTTTCATATACAGTTGGTTAAAGTGTAAATTGGTTCAACGTTTTTTGGCAGACCATGTGGCAGTATCTATCATAGTCTAAAATGTATATGCCATTGCCCTAGCAACTAAACTTCCAGGATTTTACCTTGTAGATACACTTACAAATGTACGAAGTGTCATGTGTACATGTTTTCTTAAGAAGAGAAAACATGTCCATTAATAGGTGCTGGTTAAACAGATGTGACACATACAATGGAATGCTATGCAGTCATTAGAAATGAGAAGGAAGCTTGGCTTATGTATAGATGTGAATTAATCTGCAAGATGAAGTGAGAGAGAAGGGGTGCTATCATTTGTTGTTGTTGTTTTTTTTAAATATATGGGCATGTGTGTTTATAAGTGCATAGAAAACTCCTGGAAGATATTCCAGGGAGAGGAACTGGGTAGCTGAGAGACACACATGGGAAGGCAATTACTTTTCATTACACGCCATGTGATACTTTTTTGCATTTTGTACCATGGGTATACACGATATGTTTAATTGCTATTTAAAATAGGTTTTAGTTTTTATCTCTTTTTTTTCCTTCGGTTCACAAGGAGGAAATCTTGGCTCTTTCCAAATTATCTTCACACTATTAGCACTTCCTTTTGTTCCCTTCATTATGTGCATAAATAAATGTCAAAAACATAAGCAATGGGAATGTGGGACAAATCACCTCCATTTTACACAAAAATACAGTAAAACATCAAAATAGGTGTATTTGGATAATATCTGAAAAATGATACAGCAAATGTTAACAGTGTATATCTTGAGTGGGGGTGTTTTGGTTTTGGCTTGGTATTTTCTGTCATGTTCAAAGTTGTTTATACAAGAATATATAACATTTTTGTAACGATTTTTAAAAGTTTTTTAACTTTTTGCTACTCACCTGGTTCCTATCCCTGGCATTTGCATATCGAAACCTCTGGATATAATAAAAGACGAGCCATGCGAGGGAAATGATCATCAGGACAATGAAGGAGATGGAGACAAACACAACCGACGTGCGGCTCACATATTTCTGCAAGTTCCGGGTTCCGATGGTGATGTACATGGTCACGGTGATGTTTCTTTCCAGCAGGCTTACAATCTCCTTCCCTTTTGGCTCAGGAATCATTATGGCCACGATGTCTTCTACACCTGTGGTGAGAGGGGCGGGAAGGGGCAATAAAGGTTAGGACATAAGATGCGGGGGATCCCAGTGAGATGTGTGGGCACAGTCACATGAAACCAAATAAGGATAGTACTTTTGAGAATTCTGTGCTGAGCTAAGAAGATCTAATAGTTAGAAACCAAGTCAAATTTTCTCTGTCTTCAGTTACCTAGCTTTCTTCAGCTGCTGTTTTATATGTGAAAAAAGAACCTAAAATGAATTCATGATTTTAGTACCAGTGAAGTCATAATCATGCTATGCCCTTTTCAACTCTCCAAAGCATTGACCCCAGGTCTGGTAAAGAAAGGTGGACCCTTCCCAACCAGCCCAGTTCTATTTTGCATTCCACAGATTCCCTGAGGATGGGAAGGGGACTTTGCATTTCATGACAAAAGGGTAAAATGTCCTGCATTATGCCACCTGAGATGAGAGCTCTCTTTTCCCCACACTATGAATATTCAACTATAGATCTCTCTATAATATTTCTGAGGTAATTTTCTCCTATAATGAGTACCCAAGCAACCAAAAGAGAATATTTCTTAAGGAGCTCTAATATGATTTGCCAACATGAAATTATGGTCCCAGAACTACTTTCTGCTTATTTTACCTAATTCAATGGAAACAGCATGTTTCCACTGAACCGTGTACCAAGCAAAGAGAAGTGTGGTACAATGTTTCCATTGAACCACAAGCCACATACCAAGCAAAGAGAAGATGGAAGCAGTACAGATAATTCCAGGATTGTTTCACTTCCACTCAGATACTCCCACCATGGCTGCCTCAGTTATTAGACAGCTTGGAGCAAAAGCGCCATTTTTTTCTTGGGCCACTTTTATATATATGGGTCATTGTCCTTACACATCATGACACTGTGTGAAGTGAAGCCTCTTGGTGAGGAGTTCTGGGGTCCCTACAACAGGTTCTTCAGTATTATCATACTGAACTGGGTTCATTTGAATCTCGTATGATATTATCATATTAATTTCATTAGGGTATGTTCTCAGGAATCACCCCAATTCAAATCTAGGGAGGAAGATGCAAGATGATTAGGGCACAGAGGTCTCACATCCACATGGAAATATCCCATTACCTGGAGTGACTACAAATTAAAGGGAGGAAATTTGCAACAGGCATGTTGTAGATTAAGGGCAAAATTAAACTCCACTACAGCTGCTTAACACTGGCTGTATTCACATGTTGAGGTCAGTTAGATGGAACTACCAGGTTACATTTGCTCAGGCTGTTGCAAGTTTCTTAGAATGTTACTTAGGGCTTTCCTTTGACCTTGATCTCCGTGCAGGTTTTCAATCTTAAATTCCTTGATGGTGTTTCACTTAGGCTGAACAAATACTTTAAAACTACATATTAAAGTGTCTGTGCATGCTATATCAATTATATATTTAAAAAATTTCTAAAACTTTTACAAATCCAATTGTAAAATCATAAAGCCACAGCGTGGGTTTGGCTGTTATTTCTGGGAATAACTGAAACTGGTGGCTCGATTTTCAACTCTGAAGAATTTACTGGCAATTTCGACGCACCTTTTCTTTTCATTTTTACTTCGGTTAATGGCTGCATGTGGTCTGAGGCTGTGTGGGGGATTAAGGCTGCTGACTGGTTTTGTCTAAAGAAGCATGATCTTTGTATATTGAACTAATCTGGCCTAGTGAGGCTCATCCTGGTGCTGCAGCTATTTAGAGTCACTGAAGTAATGGTAGAATAATAATCTCTCGTTTCATTTATTCCCTTATTTATATTATTTTGGCATGTTTACTTAAAGCTCTAGAAGTACATTTTTTTTTTTTTCGGGATGGGATCTTGGGGTTATTTATGAGGCTTTGGATGTTCAGAAATGTGCAAGTTTTACTTTTTTTTTTTTTTTTTTTTTTGAGACAGAGTCTTGCTGTCACCCAGGCTGGAGTGCAGAGGCATGATCTTGGCTTACTGCAACCTCTGCCTCCCAGATTGAAGTAATTCTTAGAGGACTCAGCCTCCCAAGTAGCTGGAACCACAGGCGTACGCCATCATGCCTGGTTAATTTTTGTATTTTTAGTAGAGACAGAGTTTCGCCATATTGGCCAGGCTGATCTTGAACTTCTGACCTCAAGTGATCTGCCTGCCTTGGCTTCCCCAGGTGCTGGGATAACAGGCCTGAGCCACCACGCCCAGACTTACATTTTTTAGTAGTCAGACTTCACTAATATATTCCTTTATGGCTTCCAGTTTTGATACTCTTTAGAAAACTCTTTTCCACCCAAGATTAAAGAAATACTCATCTAAAATACCTTCTCAAAACCTTATTATAGCTTTACTGTTTACATTTAAGTCTTGAACAATCTGCGATTCAGTAACAATATTTATTGAATTCTTACCATGTGATAAGTAGAAAGAAGGAAGATTAGGATGCAATTTTTTCCTTTAAATTGTCAGATATATGTGGGTCAATTTTGCACTTTTTTGCTCTTGCTGTGAGGTTGACCTATGTTTTGCTGAACCTGTACCAGGCTGTTTTAGTTGTATAGCTTTTAACATATTTACTATCTGGTACCCTAACTCTTCCTTCACTATTTCCCTCCCTACAATATTCCTATTAATTACTTATACTTAGGAAACTAGAGTCTAACAGAGTTGGCTTCTGGACGTGGACAGCTTGTTTTAAACCCCAGTTCAGTACTTTAAAAATAGGCAACCAAATTTTCAATCTCCAAAAAGCTTTAAACTACTCATCATCCATTTTCAGGGACTTCAGAAAACATTTTCTCTTCCTGTAGGGTAAAGTATAATTAACTATTTTAAAGCATTTATTTTAAACTTCAGTGCTTAGTTACACTGCTTGTGTTGTCTGTGCCACTGTTGTGCCCTCATGACATATAACATCTACTCAGAAAGACAAACAGTACAAATGGCAGTGAGGAGGGCATGTTCATCCGAACTTCAACCTTATTCATTTGCAGTATTCATAATACATTTCTAGAGTTCATCTTGGTAAAAACACATGAGATTTTGGGAGATTACTCTGGTGTGCTTTAGTCTATTGTGCATGGTAAAAAGTGATACCAGGGATATGTATTTATCCTAATAGAAACAGTCACTAAGAATTTAGGTATCTAGGGTGTCCAAAAAAGATACAAAGCGAAGTGGATTTGGATGAATTATCTTACTCTGATCAATGCACAAAATCCAGGGCAAAATGCTCCTCCAGGATCTATATTGTTCAACTAAGGCATGTGCACTGATACGAGTATCAAATTCCCTGATCTTTGCTTCATTTTGGAATCTGCAGCTACGGTGTAATGGAGAAGCCAGCAGGTTCTCCCAAGTATACTAGGATATGCTTTGCTTCTATGGGTGTGTGTGAGGCAGGGAAGAAGAAAAATGGGTGGCACTAGGGGGAGTGGTGCAAGCCCAGCACAGTGATCTCAGAGTTCAATGCTGCCTTAAGTAGCTACTACGCATCTATGACATTCCAAGGCCCAGGGAAAAGAAGTTAACAAATAGCATATCTGGTATGGGAAAACCCACAAAGAGGTCCTGCTATTCGGGCAATTCTATTTATTGTAACACAGAGTGCCTCTTTTTGCAAAATTATATCAGCCTACTATCTATTTTCCTCCCAAAGGCACTTTATACTTGTGAGTGGTGAGAGGTTGCTATTATGTAATTATTGTGTGCTCTGGAAAAGCTCTACAGTCAGGGAGAAAATGTGTGACCAGGACACGTATGACCTGGCTGCCAGACGACAGCAGAGAAGCATCCTGTATTTTTAGTGCTTCCTTTTCCCATGAGAGTGCTCCATTGCCAGGATCTAATTTGGTATATGCAGATCAAAAATGAATCAAAACAGAAGTTCACAAAGTCAAATGTTTAATAACTAGGAAAGCCTTTACTTGTAAATTCAAACCAGGTTGTTTAGACATTGTATTAATAAAATATCTAGAATACCAGTGCAGTGCTAGACATTTCACAAAGCCTGCAATCCCATTCTTCCCTGGGACCCTGGAGATTGACAGCATCTCTCCCTGGGTTCATTTGATCAAAACTTCTTTTTCAACCTCTTGTATTCTTTTTGCTCCATTAATCTTTACTTCAATCTCAGTCTCACTGTTGGCCCTCTAGAAATTAGGTGGCAAAAAAACACAAAACCTTATATTGTCCCATTTGTAGATATTTTCTATTTGCACACTTAATATCTACTTTTTCAAAACTAGAGTCCTCTCTTGTTGATCATTTATTCTCAAAAGGAATGTGTATGAAATTATTTTAAAAACCGCAAAATACCATATAAATGTAAAGGGTAATTACTACTTTTTGCATCACCAAGTATATTTTTAATAAACACAGATGCAAAAATCCTAAATACAGTACTCACAAACAGAATCCAACAATACAGTAAAAAAAATCTTCATGACCAAATGGGATTTATTCCAGGAATGTGAAGATGATTTAATATTAGAAAAGATATTAGTACATTTTAGTACATTAACAAATTAAAGGAATAAGGCATACAATTATATTACATAGCTAGTTGTCCTCCAACATTTGGCCTTTCTTCCTTCTACAGTATGAATGTTTTAGCTAGGCACAGGCTGTACAGTGAAAAGACTCCCCTGCAGCTGGGTGTGGTATGTGATTAGTATTTGGTCATCGAGGTTTGAGTACAGATGATACTTGCCACTCCAGGAACTTATCTACAAAAGAACTGAGTATGTGCTCTCCAGGTCCCTTCTCTCCCTTCCTTTTGACTTCAGATGGAGAGACATGAGCAGCCAGCTTCATGGAGAAGGAACCCATCTGTTGAGGACTGAACACATTCCTGATTCTTTTTACGAGTAACAAAAGGAAATTTCTTTAATGTGATAATAAGGATCATTGAGAAATATTCCATTAAATGGGGGAAAAGCACTAGAGGTTTTTCAGCTAAAATCGTGAATAAGACAGGATGAGCTAACATTGTAAGAAGTTATACTTGGTACAAAGAGACAAAGAAATTGGACTGCTAAGTTTTGGAAAGAAGAGCACACACTATCATTATTTGGGGTATCACATGACCATGTATAAAAGACAAGATAATTACGTTACTAAAATTAATCCATTCAGGACTCTTCTCAGAAGTTACAGAGGGGAATCCATATTGACAAATGCAGACTATACCTCCCTACCATCTCTATTGCCTGATACAAACAAGAAAAGTAAGTGATGAGAATAAATATATACAATTAATGTTGTCAATCATACATCAATAAAGCTAGGAAAATGAAAAAACTGGAAAGAAATAAATTATTCAACAGCAGTAAAATAAGTAAGTAATCTGTGGTTTACTTACTTTCACTAAGAATTGGTAATTCACAACGTCTTGACAATGTCACAATGTCTATTTATGAGCAAACTCAGTTATATTTGTAATACATGTACATTTTTAAACTGAGGTATTTCATTTTATCTTTAATTCTGAAACATTTTTCCTCACATTTTATTACAGTATTTCCTCCTAAATTTTTTCTCTCCTGTGATTCCTATTATCCTGTTGGGGTAGCACTTCCTCTTCTTCCTCCATATTTCTTATACCCTTCCCAATTAAAAAAAACTGTATTTTGAAATAATTATGGACTAATAACAAGTGGTATAAACATGCTAGGCACGGTGGCTCATGCCTGTAATCCCAGCATTTTGGGAGGCCGAGGTGGGCAGATCACCTGCGGTCAGGAGTTCAAGACCAGCCTGACCAACATGGTGAAATTTCGTCTCTACTAAAAATACAAAAATTAGCCAGGGATGGTGGCGCGTGCCTGTAATCCCAGTTACTTGGGAGGCTGAGGCAGGAGAATTGCTTGAACCCGGGAGATGGAGGTTGCAGTGAGCCAAGATTGCACCACTGCACTCTAGCCTGGGTGACAAAGTGAGACTCTGTTTCAAAAAAAAAAAACCAAAAAACAAAAAACAAAAAGAAGAAAACAGTACACGGAGGTCCTATGAACCAATGTCCCAGCTTCTTCTGATGGTGTCATCTTATATAATTATAGTACATTATCAAAACAGGAAATTGGCACAATATAATTAACTAAATTATGGAATTTATTTGGATTTCACCAGTTTTTGCATGTACAAAATTTTTAAATGTCTTTGTGTTTAATTCTATGAAATTTTATCACATATATAGAGTCATATAACCACTAACACAATTAAGACACTGACATATTCCACCATCAAGAATAAATTCCCTCACTCTCCACTTTCCCTTCCCTAAGCCTTCTATATTCTCCATATTAATTTTGTCAGTTCTAGAATGTTACATAAATGGAATCATAAAGTATGTGATCCTCTAGATTTGCTTTTTCTCGTTCAGCATAATGTCCTTATTATACAAACAAGCACGTATCAGTAATTCATTCCTTTTGATTTCTGAGTATAATTCCATGGTAGAGACTGTGGTACAACATAGTTTAATTATTCACCAACTGATGGACATATGGATTATTGATGGTTTTTGGATATTATTAATAAAGCTGCTATGAACATTAGTATACAAGTTTTTGGATGAATATAAATGTTCATATCTCTGGGATGAATGCAAAGGAGTATAACTGCTGCTTGTATGGTAGTTGAACATTTGGTGTTCTAAGAAACTGACAAACTGTTTTCCAGAGTGGCTGTACCATTTTACATTCCCACCAGCAATGAATGATTCAGTTTCTTAGCATCCTGGTAGGACTTGGTATTATCACTATTTTATTTTAGCCATCCTGGGAGATGTCAGTGGTATGGCATTGTGTCTTTACAATATCTCTTTATTCATTCTGAGTGACTTATAATTTTTCAAGCTGATCTTCCAGCTCATAAATTTGTCTTTAGTTGTACTCATTTATATTTTATCCCATATTTTGGTGCTCTTTGTTTAAACTACAGGTGACCCTTGATCAACATGGGCTTGAACTGCATGGGTCCACTAATACAAGAATTTTTTTCAATGAATATAATTGGTCCTTTGATCTGCAACCAAATGTGGATAAAAAATGCAGCATTTGAGGCTGGGTGTGGGGGCTCACACCTGTAATCTCAGCACTTTGGGAGGCCAAGGCAGGAGGACTGCTTCAGTTCAGGAGTTTGAGACCAGCCTGGACGACATGCTGAAACCCTGCCTCGACAAAAAATACAAAAATTAGCTGGGTGTGGTGGCATGCTCCTGTGGTTCCAGCTAGTTGGGAGGCTGAGGTGGCAGGATGATTTGAGCCTGGTAGGTCGAGCCCGCAATGAGCCATGATTGTGCCACTGTGCTCCAGGCTAAGTGACAGAGCAAGACCTTGTCTCAGAAAAACAAAAAGATAAAATACAGTATTTGCAGGATTTGAAACCCAGCTGTAAGAAAAGCAACTTTTTGGGGATTCTGCAGAGCTGACCATGGGACTTAAGTTTGTGCAGATTTTGAGTTTGTGCAGGTATCTGCAGGTGGTCCTGGAACCAATCCCCAGGGAAGATTGACGGAAGACTGTATTGTATTTTTCACACTAAATATTTCCCATTGTGTGTGTATGTGTTTTATAAAACAACTTCTAGTTCCTGCTGCATAGGATCTTCCCTTAACATTTGTGGGCCATTTTTAAACCAGTCTTTCTCAGGTGGTATCTACTCATCTTGTACTATCTTTAATAACGGTGGGATTCCTCAGTTGTCTTGATAACTTGCTAATGAGCTCATGTTCCCCCGACAGAACCAGTTTCTCTGCCTGGTCCTATTTTCTGGGGAAAACCGAGGTGGAGGTCTTAGTCGTGTTCCTCCAGAAGATCTAGAAGAGAGTTTAGTATGTTTAGACAGCCCCAAGCACCAAGAAACAACCAATGAAGCTTCCCATGATGGCAGGCTCTCTGCAGTATTACTGGCTTCTCACCCTCCTCTCACATGACCCCATGTACCTTTTGCCGGAGGCACTGCTGAAGTTCCGGTCTTCTATGCCATGAGTTCTCACTCAGATCCTCATTCGATCATCGAATCCAACATAATTTCTTTTTTCAAACTCTTTCTATGTGACTCAAATTTAAGCCTCTGATTAACAAATTCCCTAACAGCCCTGGTCTTAGAATAATCCCTTCAGTTCTTTGATCCTTAACTTTCTTGCTTTGATTGGTTTGGCTTTCCTATGAAGACACTGGTTTCTTTGCATTACAGTGAAGGAAAGAATTTTTTAAATTAAATTTATTTTTATTAAGCCACATCCATTCCACATACCTCAGCACCAGAAGACGGTTTGCTGAGTGTGCTCTATCTTGTACCTCCAGATCATTACTTCTAGCCCCATCACATTCTGCTTCAAAAGCCACTCATCTTTTGAGATTCTTTCCACTTGGACTTACAACCTTTTCCCCTCTCTCCTTGCCACCATCTTTCCCTCATTTAGCTCCTACCTCACAATACTCATCCTCCTCAAATCAGAATCTCAGTGTTTGCGAGGACGACCTAGCCAGTACTCAAGCCTGTCCATTGCTTGCTCCTCTCCTCCCTGTTGACCACTGCCTCCATTGCTCCCTAGACACACATTCCTACTGTTGTATCCTGGACCTTGTCACCACTGGAAAGTGCACCACCTCTGGAATGCTGACTTCAAAGATGTCATTTTCCAGTGCCACTTCCTCTTCTTCCAGATCTCTTTGCTCAGTCATGCCCACCCCATTACTTCCCTCTACCTTCTATCCATCAGCCCTCTCCTGGCCTCCCTTCTCTCCTTACCAGCCCACATTCCAAGATCCATCATTATAAACTCTTCTTAAAATACCCTTAGCTCTCCTGTACTTCTATTTCTCCATGGAACCTGCCCTACAAAATTTTCTTTTTCTATGCTTCCACCTCTTCATGTGAACATTGCTAAGAGGAAAATCTCACAAGTCACCTTTTTTTCACTTAAAATTTATGATCACTATCCCCAGATGAACACCTGCTATCGCCCTGTTTTCCTGTATTTTGGACTCACTCCTGCTTTGTCCAAATGATGACCTCATACCTTTATGTCCGGAACCTCCCACACCCTCTCCCACCCACATTCTAAATCAGTGATGTTACCACAGAAGTCATTGAGAAAAAATACCCACAAGAGGCAAATATCCTGTCCTATTATTAAATGAGATAATTCACAATGAATTACTCAGCACAGGGCTTTCCATATAGAACCCACTAAATAGATGTTAACTTTTATTACTACCATTACTGTTGCCTTACCGCTGCCAAATACACAAATCAGTCTGCATCTGTGCCTCCTTCTCTTGTTACAATTCAGTCCAATTTCCCTCCACTATAATGACGTAATCCAATCAGTATGATTCCCTCACCTGTCACAGATACTACTGTTCAGGTAGGGGCAGGGCACGTAAGAATTTTATCTGAGTTATAACGAAGCAAACGCCTTCTTTTGGTCTTAAACAGGAGCATCTGTGGTTGTGAGAGTCATTTTCAATCCATGAGGGCAAAAGACTAAGAATAGAGCTGGCAGTGAAGAAGGAGAGTCATAAATAACCTGATGACATGACTTGAGCCTTGATCAAGCCATATCTGAAGTCAGTCTACCTTTGGGTTTTGCAGTTATTTTGCTAAAAGTGGTTTGGTTTGAATTTTCTGCCCTTTACGTCCATATTGTATAACCAGGTAGTGACATACACAAAAGTGAATCCAGGTCTTCTGAATTCCCAACCAGAGTCACTGAACCTCTCATTATACTCCCATGCAATTCCTTAGGTGGTCTATAATTTAATTTTACCTCAATCAACTTATTTGAATTCATATTCGAATTCACCATTAGTGTTTTCATACATTTCAGAAAAGAATATCCATATTATGCTAAATTATTGCTATCTGCCTTGCACATACAATTCCAAAGTCATCCTAGACCATGAATAAGCAGTCATTCCATATGGCTCCAAAGTATGTTCTATCAGCTTTTCTACCCTAGGGAGAAGTTAGTACTATCCTGAAATATGTATCTTTCCTGAAACTCATGGTATTACCATACTTGTTGAAGATGGGAAGTGTGTGGTCTGGAAGACAGTCTTAGTCTGAACAATAAAAATAGTTCCCAAGGGATAAAAACTTAAATTCACAGGACGAATTTAGGAGTTTGAAAATTTATCATTCAGGAACAAAATTAATAACCTGTAGAGCCAATCAATTGACTTGATTTCTCCAGAAGACCTCCAAGCTCAAAATATATAAGGCTCATCTAAGTTGCTGAATAAACACTGGTTAATCTGTGCTCCCCCAATACTCTGCTGGCAACTTGAAATATGTCAAATGCTGATGTTTCTGAAGTGCACTGTAATTTCACAACAGATCCTCTCAGTGTAGATTTGTCATTACAGTTACAGCTAACTGTTATGGCATTTAAAAACATATTTAAAGCAGATGCTAACAAGAGCCATCTCATTGATGTCAATTCCTCAGCTATACTTGAGGTGATCAATGACTCGTACTTTTTTGAAAGTTCATAAACATTCCTATTCTACAACTGTATAGAATTATTTATGAATTTGTGGTATGAATATAGAATAAGAATTATTGAATGTTGACTTATTACATTATTGAGTGATGAATAGAGAATTATTTATGAATTTGTGATAACTGTATGGGGAGTGATGAATATAGAATAAGGCATTGTATTTAGAAACTCACCTGTAGGATTTTCTTAGAAAATATTCAGTAAATCAGTCTTAAAAAATAACTTACTGCTAGTTCTGTGAGCATTTCAAATGGTTAAAAATAATATGATAGAGTCCAGGCTGAAATGAAACAAATCATAGAATACTAAATTGATTTTACAATAATTCCATTTTCATTAAAGTTAGTTTCTATTGGAGCAAATAATAATGCTTAAATAACTTTCTGCTTATATATAAAACATTTTAAATTCTAATTTTTGCTTGGACAAAAAACAATGTATAGTCATTCTTTGGTGTATGCAAGGAATTGCTTCCAGGACCTCCACATATACCAAAATCTGCCCATACTCAGTAGGCTCACAGTTGGCCCTGAGGAACCTGTGTATACAAAAAGTAGGCTCTCTGTATATGCAGGCTTCACATCCCAGGAATACTGTATTTTCTTTTTTTTTTTTTTTTTTTTTTTTTTTTTAGCACAAACACATTTCTTTATTAACCAAGGGATGATCCTAATTAATCCAACACACTTTGAAATAGCTACATGTAAAATGTTTGTGATAAAGATAATTGAACACAGTAATGAAAAAAAAAAAAAAGAAACAGTATGGAGATTTGCTCATTGAACTGAGCTTGGTCATTCTCTTAGTTAATTCCTGTCCAAAGTGATGATGGAAAGATGGGAAATTAGTGGTGGACTGTGTCATGAACAATGTCACCTGTACTCGGATCTATGAAAAAGTAGAATAAAAATACTGTATTTTCAACCTGTATTTGATTGGAAAAGATCTGCATATAAACAGACCAAACCTTTGTTGTTCAAGGTTCAACTATACATGTAAGTCTTATTAAGGAGCAGACTAGTGGAATCACAGTATAGGAGACTGTGAGAGACCAAAATGTCCCAGCATTTCAATCTTGATAATAATATCATAAATGAAATTAAACAGCAGAATCATTTACCATAACTTCTAACTGGGTGACTCTGGAAGATTTATTAAACCTTGAAGCTTCAGGTTCATTATTTTCACAACTCTCGTATTATGTACCAAAACGAAAGGGCCGAGTAAGGATTAAATGAAAGAATGCACACAAAGAACCTAGAACACAGATTACATTCAGTAAATATTAAGAGTTATTATTATCATCGACATTTATCAAGTAAATACTTAAAGCATTCTAGATAATATGAAATGCGCATTTAGACCAAAAGAAGTAGAGTGGGAAGGAGCACACTAACCTTGGTTTCCACTGGGGTCCAGGGACAGGGATGAGTTTATGGACAACTGAGAGCACTGGATATTGTAGGGACCTCTGAAAATAGCTGGGGACCATGAAGCCCAAGCTGGGCAAGTTGCCATTTCTGCAACATTAAAAGGTAAACTTTCCACCTGTTTTGGTCAATGAAAGGAAACTCGAAGGCAGATGAATGCAAAATCAATCTTCAAAGTAAAAAATGAATAATTGTGTTAGCAATTAATGGTTCAATTCATATTACTCTCTTAAGGTAGTGAAAAATAAAAATTGTGTAATTTTTAGTCTGAAAGTCACTTAATAAAAGAAAACACGCAATTATGTTTTATTTTGCTTTGAACTACTGGGAAAAATCACAATTAATCCCCTTTAGGCTATTTCCTTGTTTTGCTTTTTTTTTTTTTTTTTTTTGATGGAGTCCCACCTCTGTCACCCAGGCTGGAGTGCAGTGGCATGATCTTGGGTCGCTGCAACTTCTGCCTCCTGGGTTCAAGCGATTCTCCTGCCTTAGCCTTCCAGGGAGCTGGGACTACAGGCTTGCACCACCATGCCCAGCTAATTTTTGTATTTTTAGTGAAGACGGGGTTTCACTATGTTGGCCAGTGGTCTTGAACTCCTGACCTCAGATGATCTGACTGCCTTGGCCTCCCAAAGTGTTGGGATTATAGGTATGAGCCACCATGCCCGACCCCCTTTAGGCTATTTTTAACAATACATGGCAAGAACCTAGAATTACAATTAAAAAGCAATCACAGTATCATGGATCTAATGAACTTCTAGATATTTATGATATATTATACTGTACCATTGGAATAGGAAGATATAGATGGAGCACCTTGATATGGTTTGGCTGTGTCCCCTGACAAGCTCATCTTGAATTGTAGTTCCCATAATCTCCACATGTAGTGGGAGGAGCTGGGTGGGAGGTAGTTGAATTATGCGGGCAGTTTCCCCCGTACTATTCCTGTGATAGCAAGTTCTTATGGGATCTGATGTTTTTAAAGGGGCTTCCCCCTTCGATCAGCTCTCATTCTTCTCCTTCTCCTTCCTGCTGCCATGTGAAGAATGTGTTTGCTTCCCCTTCTGCATGATTGTAAGTTTCCTGAGGCCTCCCCAGTGCTATGGAACTGTCACTGAGTCAATTAAACATCTTTCCTTTATAAATTACCAGTCTCAGGCAGTTCTTTATAGAGCATAACAGACTAATACACACCTTTTCTCAACAATTTTTGGTTATTTGTCTGGCAGAAGTTATCTGGAAATTCCCAGTTTAACATATAATTTTTCATTACTTTTACTTGCTTAATAATTTCTATGTGTAAGTATTCAACAACTTATCTTCAGCAGTCTTTGAAAGTTGAAGTGAGAGATTCCTTTATTAAAAGCTAACATTGGAAAATCCCTGTTTTTGAGGCCAATTAAAGTTTACTATTTTGGTTTCTAGAAGCTGGAAATCCCCATATAGTTTTCCCTATGGTAAGATGACGTGTACTATAAATTCAACAAACATTAAGGTCAAGTTAAAAGACCAACTACAGGTTGAGTATCCTTATTTGACATGATTGGGACCAGAAGTGTCTCAGATTTTGGAATTTTTCAGATTTTGAAATATTTGCATATACATAATGAGACATCTTGGTGACAGAACCCAAGTATAAACTCAAAATTCATTTATGTTTCATATACACTTTATGCAAATAGTCTGAAGTTAATTTTACATAATACTTTTAGTAACTTTTTGCATGAAATAAAGTTTGTGTACACTGAACTATCAGAAAGCAAAGGTGTCACTCTCTATGCCACCCACTTGGACAATCTGTGGTTGTCTGGCACCGCCATCATTCCTGACTTAGAATTTATATGCTACCAAAAAGCAATATTTTTTAATACTTATTCACACATAGGTACTTAACAGTAAAAAACATGACATACCATTGAAACAGAGAAAAAATAATGTGTTTGGGGTAACTAAGCAGCACAGTAGCATCACCAGGTGCTTGTATCAGCTGTTAAATAGCAGCAACAAACAACAGCAGGATTTTGGTCTCCACCTGTGATGTCATGTTTTGTTTAAAAGGTTATAGTACATTGTATTTTATTTTTTAAGGTGACACAGAACATCACAAGTAGTTGAGGAATCAGGAAGTAGGTCCTCTAAGGTTGAGGAAGCATTCTGCTGGAAGGCAATGTTCCCTCCAGAGTCATCAGCCTCATTAACAATGTTTTTTGTCTTAGAATGCTCTCACTGATTTTCATAAACAAACATGATTTCATCTTGTTATGAATGCATGCTGCTCTAGTCCTTACTCCTTCAATAAGCCCATCACATGTTTTTCACTATGTTATCTATAGGCACTTTTTCTGTAGTGTTAACATCATCTTCACCATAACTATTATTACAATCACCGTGATTCAGAACCATTTTGGATATTTCACCATTGGTCAATGAATATACGGTAGGATCCTCATCAACGGTAAAAGCTTCTTTGATATCCACTTCTTCCAACTTACTGACGGACTCTGAAGACATTTTTTTTGCATATGCAAGGAGGTCAGACATCATCTTTTTCTCACTTGACATATGAAATTCTTCAAAATCACCACGTTATTCATCATCATCACTGAACAGAGTTTTAGGCCAGAGGTTGAGCCAGGCATGCGCAAATGTATTTTTAGTTACTGTGTTCCAAGCATTGGTAATTTCATATATGGCATCCTTCATCCTCTTGAAAACCTTCCATACCCATGCCTCTGTTCACTGCTGCTAGTCTGCTGTTCAAGAAAGTGTTTTTATATTTATTCTTCCTTGATCTAGCACTGGTCATGGCTGAATTAATGAAGTATGTGGCACAAACATCCTTTTTTTTTTTTTTTTTTTTTTTTGTTGGCGAGAAATTTTTCAGCTGGAGAATGAGCAGAACAATTGTTAGGGACTAACAAAACCTTGCAGGTCTTCATCCAGTCCAGCTTCTCTGTAGTGAGCATGGGTCACTGGAACAATTAGTGAAACTAGTCAGAAAAGATGTCCCTGGTGATGCACGCCATTTTATTAAAACAACAATGAACTGATAAGTAATTAACACCTTGAAATACTCTTTGAAACATCAAGGACACAAGCCTTTGCCTATCACAATAAGTTTACAACTATGCATGCCTGCTGCATTAGCACATCTCAGCAGTGATTCTGTCCTTAGCATACTTAATTTCTGTACAGGCTATCTCATCAGCTGTAGTCAGTGTGTTTCTGGGGCAATAAGCTTAAAACTGGGATGTTTCATCAGCATTAAGAGTTGTCCTGGCATCGAATTTTCATCAGTGATGATCTTGTAAAACTTATTAATGAATTTCTCTGCTGCTTTGTGATCAGCAGAAACTTTATGACCACAAATCTTCAAAAAAATTAATGCTATTTCTTAAGTTTCTGCAATCATCCTGTTGAATATTCACAGTTCCCTTTTGTGAACAAAGATGGATCTTTGTTTCATGATGAGCACACCATTAAGAGGCCAATGTTCACTGTGAATCTGACAGATCCACTCAGTACGTACTCAAGCTCTTCATTTTTAGCTTTATGCAGTGTTTTTCTATTTTTCATTAACTTTTGCTCATCACTTTCAATACAGAACTTTAACAATTTATCCTTCTGTTTCTTCAGGTCACATGGGGTAGTCATTCTAACACTATACTCTTCTGTGGGACATTTCATACTTACACTGCTGTCCAGTGTCTCCAACAGCTTGGCTTTCTGACTATAGATAAGCATAAATTCATCCTCTTTTTCTTATCATTGTTACCCACAGAGGTAACTGCAGGTCTTTTTTGACATTTTCAACAATATATTTATACCATAGAGCAAAGAACAAGCAAAAATAACACAGTGTGTAATGCATGTAGGTCTTGGCCTCATGTAGGGCACTGCAGGGAATCTGCCATTGGTGAATCTGGCCTGCACCTGTGCCATTTTATTACTCTTCCTGGGCATGCTTGTGGGGGGAATCTAGGCATGTGTGGAAAGAGACTGAAGCTAAAGGGGGTAAGAAAGTCTTCTTTCCTTTGGAGATGGTGAATAACTTTGTGTGTTGTATAACTGCATTTTTTTTTTTTTTTTTTTTTTTGAGACAGATTCTTACTCTGCTGACCAGGCTGAAGTGCAGTGGTGCAATTTTGGATCACTGCCGCCTCCGCCTTCCAGGTTCAAGTGATTCTTGTGTCTCAGCCTCTCGAGTAGCTGGGACTACAGGCACATGCCACCATGCCCAGCTAATTTTTTGTATTTTTAGTAGAGGCAGGGTTTCTCCACGTTGACTAGGCTGGTCTTGAGCTCCTTGACTCAAGTGATCTGCCCACTTTGGCCTTCCAAAGTGTTGAGATTACAGGTGTGAGCCCCGTGTCCAGCTGTGTGACTGTATTTTGACTGTGACCTGTCACATGAGGTCAGATGTAGAATTTTCCACTTGCAGTATTATGTCCGTGCTCAAAAATTTTTAATTTTGAATCATTTTGCATTCTGAATTTTCAGATTAGGCACACTCAATCTGTAATAACATCTTGAGATGTGAAATAGCAAAAACGGGATAGAACTTGATGACATACCTTGGCAGAAAAAAAATGGGCCTCTTAAGGATCAGAGCTCAAACTCCAAATAAGTGGAAAACGCTATATATCCTTTGACTTGATACATAAATTCTTGGGATGAGTTCTGATAAACATTGGTATGAAAACGTTTTTAGACTAATATGTAAGTGAACAGAGTCTATAAATTTTCTTGGCCTTTATTCTCTCTATCAGTTTTCTTAGGGCAGTTAGAACTGGATACATTTTAGGAAGATCTCAAGTACAGGATGGGAAGATGAGTTCGGCAACTGAGTCCGTATTCTGAAAAAGCTTCAAAGGTCTGAAACATACCTTCCTGTCCTTTGATACAGTCTACACTGTGAATCAAAAAGTGTCTAAAACAGATGCTGTCCATTACACTCGCCTCTCCCATACATTTTAGTGCACATTGTCTTGATTTTCAATTGCCAGCACCTGGATTTCTTTGCTTAAGTGACTTTCTTGACCACTATCACTCTTACTTTGTGTGGGCCAAGGGAGAGGAGGAATTGCCACCACCTAGGAGCAGCCATGAACTAATGACTAAAAAAGTGGGTGTATAAATACCTCAGCTTCCTCCCTCACTATGCTCGTGAAACTCTGCTGCACATTTTCTGCACTGTTTCCCAGAGCTTCCCAGTGGCATTAAGCTTCATTACTTCCTTGGTAACATATGATTTATTGGCTCCTTTCCTTCCCTGCTTCATTTCTCCACTCCCAAACAAGTGTTTCCTGGAATCAACTCTCAAATAAATGGCTTGGCCCTGAATTCTGTCTCAGTCCTGCTTATAAGTAAACCCAAACCAAGACTGTGCCAAAAATTACTTCTTTTTTCTTTCTTCATAGTTCTCTAATGTCCTAAATACTAGCTATAATGGTTCATGCTTTAGTGACACTACACTGTCTCCTAAATGTCACTCTTTAATAATTTGTTTACAAAGAGAAAGAAAACAGCAAATGCAAAAACATGAATTACATGAATTTTGCCCCTCCCATTTTTAACTTAAAAAGGAGAATCATTCAGCATAAGTAGTTCTAGAATCTTTTCTTTAATACCTTCTCATGCCCAATTAACACAAAAATAGTTGCAGTTACATATAGCTACTGAAAACCACCAAACTGCCTATTTGAAGGGAGAGTCAAGGATCCTTCTCTTCCACCTCTGACATCATGAGAGAATGATATTTTTTGGATATTGAAGAGAGAGCATTCACTGAGAGATTACTAAACTCATCAGATATTTTGTAAAGCTTTCTGTCTAATGTAGCCACTAGCCACATGGAAACAAATTACGTATGAAAATTTAGTCTTCAACCCTGAGCTTTATGAAATCTAAATATAGATCAAGTATTACTAATGAAAATTTAGTAACCAAATTGAGATGTGCTGAAGTGTAAAATATATACTGGAATTTGAAGACCTAGTATAAAAATCTAAATAATTGTTACTAATGAGATATTTATAAACATGTATTTTTATATTGATTAAATTTTGAAATAACATTTTGGATATATGGGTTATATAAGATATTTTAATTTTAATTTTGCTTGATTCTATTTCCTTTTTTAAAAATGTGGCCACTAGAAAATTTAAAATTAAATGTGTGGCTCACATTGTATTTCTATTGGACAGAACTGTTCAGTCAGTTTATTGACAGATTTTATTTGCTAGCCTAGGGGGCACAATCACCGGCATATAAAAAGATTAAGGCAAGGAAATAACACCCTCTCCACTAAAGGATTTGACATTTTAAGTGGAGTGTCACGGGTTCAGTAAAAATACTGCAGCCAAGCTTAAAGCAAAATTAAAAAGTAAAGTCATATAAAACTTTCTCAGGGAGTGTGGCTGTTCTCTTCTATAAATAGATTACTTATATTAAATTACGGAAAGTGATTTAGAAACAACGTTACCCTCTTTAAAAGCCCACAAAACTTGCTCTGCCTGAACAAGGAAGAAAATGCTCTGCCCACGTCCGCTTTCTAGAACCTGAACGGAAGACAGAATAAGGCAATATTAGGTACTACAAGGGGGTTACACAATCTACTCTGATATCATTTACTCCTTCATTTTACATAAAAATGAGTCTCAGCCTGGCTAGATGGCTTATTTAAGGATAGAAATGATTTTGTTCTTTCTGAAAGAAAAGAAAGGCAATTCTCAAAAATATAATTTATATTCCCACTAGTAAAACAAACTTTCCATCATTGCAAAACTCACATGTTTGAACCAGCAGCTCTCAGATGCATCCACCATCAACTCTTCTTGATAGCTCCCTGTATATTCCTTCCATATTTTTAAGTAATATATTTATAGTAATATTTCTTGGCTTATCAATTTTAGACATTTTCTACTGCTATCCTATCATGGTAGATGAGGTCTTAACTCACACTCACCCCTACCATTCCTCCTTATTTCCTAATCCTTCACTGGATGAATAGACACATCAATAGTCCTTCTATGCAAATACTGTTCACTGTAAAGCCAGGTAGTATATTACAATTAGTCCTAGACAGAGTAATCAGGCAAGAGAAAGAAATAAAAGGCATCCAAAAAGGAAAATAATCAAGTTATCTTTTTTCAGTAATGTTATGATTATATACCTAGAAAACCCTAAAGACTCTGCCAAAAGGCTCTTAGACCTGATAAATGACTTCAGTAAAGTTTCAGAATACAAAATCAATGTACAAAAATCAGCAGCATTTCTATACACCAATACTGTTCAAGTTGAGAGCCAAATCAAGAGTGCAATCCCATTTACAATAGCCACATAGATAAAAATATCTAAGGATACATCTGATAAAGGAGGTGAAAGAGTTCTACAAGGAGAACTACAAAACATTGCTGAAAGAAATCAGAGATGACACAAATAAAAAAATATTCCATGTTCATGAATTGGAAGAATTAATATCATTAAAATAACCATACTGCCCAAAGCAACTTACAGATTCAATACTATTCCTATCAAACTACCAACATCATTTTTCACAGAATTAGAAAAAACTATTGTAAAATTTCTACGGAACCAAAAAAGAGCCCAAATAGTCAAAGCAATCCTAAGCAAAAACAACAAAGCTGGAGTCATCAGATTACACGACTTCAAGCTATACTACAAGGTTACAGTAACCAAACAGTATGGTACTGGTACAAAAACAGACACACAGACCAACAGAATAAAACAGAGAACTCAGAAATAATGATGCACACCTATTGCCATCTATCTTTGACAAAGTTGACAAAAATAAGCAATGAGGAAACAACTCTTTATTCAATAAATGGTGCTGGGATAGTCAGTTAAGCCCTATGCAGAAGACTGAAATTGTACCCTTCCCATTCACCACACACAAAAATTAACTCAAGATAGATTAAAGATTTAAACGTAGGATCTGAAACTATAAGAATAAGAAGAAAATGTAAGAAATGCCATTCTGGACATTGGCCTTGAGAAAGAATTGATGACTAAGTCTTCAAAAGCAATTGCAACAAAAACATTGAGAAGTGGGACATAGTTAAACTAAACAGCTTTGGTACAGAAAAAGAAACTGTCAACAGAGTAAACAGATAACCTACAGAATGGGAGAAAATATTCACAAACTGTACATCCAATAAAGGCCTAATATCCAGAATCTACAAGGAACTTAAACAATTGAACAAGCAAAAAAGAATCCTATTAAAAATGGACAAAAGACATGAACAGACACTTCTCAAAAGAAGACATACAAGCAGCCAACAAACATGAAAACATGCTCATCATCACTGATCATTAGAGAAATGCAAATCAAAACCACAATGAGATACTATCTCACATCAGTCACAATGGCTGTGATTAAAAAGTAAAAAAATAACAGATTCTGGTGAGGTTGCAGAGAAAAGGCAATGCTAATACACTGCTGGTGGGAGTGTAAATTGGTTCAGCCACTGTAGAAAGCAGTTTGGAGACTTCTCAAAGACCTAAAAACAGAACTACCATGCAACCCAGCAATCCAATTACTGGGTATACACCCAAAAGAAAATAAATCATTCTACCATAAAAACACATGGATGTATATGTTCATCTCAGTACTGTTTATAATAACAAAGACATGGAATCAGCCTAGGCAACCATCAACAGCAGATTGAATAAAGAAAATGTGGTACATCTTCACCATGGCATGCTAAGCCATTGAAAAGAATGAAATCACGTCCTTTGCAGCAATCCAGATGCAGTTGGAAGTCATCATCCTAAGTGAATTAGCACAGGAACAGAAAACCAAATATCACATGCTCTCACTTATAAGGGGGAGCTAAGCTAAACATGGGATACATATGAACATAAAGGTAGCAACAATAGACACTGGGGACTACTAGAGGTGGGAGAGGGAGACGGACGCAAGAGTTGAAAAACTGCCTATTGGGTACTATGCTCACTCCCTGGGTGATGGGATCATTCATACCTCAAACCTCAGGGTCATGAAATATATCCATGTAACAAGGCTGCATATGTACCCACTGAATCTAAAATGAAAGTTAAATTTATAATAATTTTAAAATTAAAAAATAAATGAACAGGTTTTGTGTTTTAGTATCTTTAAGATCGCTTTTTTTCCTCCGCTTTTTGAGAAGGGGGCTCTGCATTTTTATTTTGCACTAAGACCTGCAAATTATGTAGATGATCCTGGTTCTAGCTGTGCAGAGAGACTGACAGAGATGGTATAAGACATGTGAAAATTTTTAAGTAGAGGAAGAATAACTGTGGGCATTGACAGTGTGGCTCATGGACTGATCTCTAAAGTATCTGTTTACTCACGAAATGTTAAGAGACAGCAATTGAGAACATTTAGAAAGATTACAGCAATTTGACAGAGTAATTTTATGTCTGTTGAATCTAGCTTGTTTTTAATTGTTATTGAAAAATAAAAATATTTGAGCTTGTTAAAAAAAAAAAACAATTATGAACTTTGTATTTGTTTTCCCTGGAGTTAATAATAGCATTACTTTTTCATTTGCCTAGTTTTCCATATTTTCATTGTTACTTTTTCCCAGATGCTACTATATCTCTGCCATATGCCTATCAAACAGTTATTCTGTATTCCTCAAACACATTTGTTCCATTTGTCTTTTTGACTGGGACACTTCCCTCCTGCTACCCACTGTTATCCAACTCCAATATAGACTGACTGCCTTGAAGCCAGCGATGCGGCTATCATGCAGGAGCTCATCTTACATGGTAATCTAGAGATGAAAAGATTTTACTCTTCAGGTCAACTTTAAACTGTCTTTCTTATTTGCATTTTGTAGACATATATTTAATAACAACAAGACAGTACTACCACCCCACAACCAAGCCTTCCACATACTTAAAATTAATATTATAGAAAAAGATTGTCCTTATTTGAAGCACGTTGGTTGCCCCTCCAGCAAATGCTACCACACACTGTAGCAGTTTAGCTTCATTGTAGTTAAAACCTGGTTGCTTCCAAAGTGACTCTAAGGTCTGTGGTACACAGAAGCTGGTGTCAGTGATGCTTCCAGGGTTCTCTGTGCTTAACTCCTAACTATCTGGCATGTGTCTGTTGGAAAATAGGATTAAGAGACTTTTACAACATGGCAGAATCTAAAAGCAGGGCTTTATTATTGTGATAGTGGTAATGATTTTCTGGCCTCTGCTCATCCAAAAAAAAAGTACCAATGTTAAGCCGACCACCGAAGAGATGTCAGATGCAGACAGTGGTGTGACGAGCTGCCACAGACCAGAGTACTACTTCTGGGAGCTGGCCAAAGAGCACTCCCCAAGTTCAACCTCCATAGTTGCACAAAGAGAAAACTGAGGCCTAGAGACTCACCCAAGACAAAAAGAGAGTGGGTGGCAGCCTATAAGTAGGTCTTTAAAACATTCAGAAAGATAGAAATAACTGATTGCTAACAGATACAGGATGACCTTACAAACTGATGTCATTCTGCACAAACTAAGCTTCCAGGAAGAGGCAAAATCATTTAAATATCCATATCAATAATTCTAATCCTTGGGCATTTATCCAGTAATATTATAACAACTAAATGTGTAAACTGAAGCACCAAATCACTATCCTTCCACCTTGTTATTTTTTTAACCACATAAAATACAAATCTTAAGGACTTATTAATTATTTACAGTCTGGTTCTGAAGATGATAGTACTTGCAGCAAATGCTGACAGGCTGGTTCGACCCAGCTAATCACAGTAGTTACTGAATAGATAAATTAAAAGCACTTTAAATTCTTGTTCGGAGAGACACTTGTTTTAGACATATGCTGAAAGCATGGACTTATCTGCATAGAAAGACTGGCCAATAACCAAAACTAAAAAAAAAAAAAATGGTTCTTTCTTTCCTTTGGGCCTGTTTTTGCATCTATTTGAAAGTTCCAAATTATATTTAGGTTATTCAAGACAACCCTGCTAATGCGCTGTAATTTTATATTTATAGTCATTGGTTTACACATGCCCACAGACTGCATTCTGCAACATCCAGGAGTGAAAGGCCTCTTCTGACTCCTGTGGCTCTTTTTCCGTAAGTGCCTGTACAACCAGTGCAGAGTATTCACTGTCTGGTCCTAATGGTTTCCCTTTGCTTATTGGAGAAATTATCATTATTTTCTCTTTTGTAAGCGACTCTGAAGTAAAATAAAATGATAGCTTTCTTTACATTAACAACTTTCTCTTTTTAATTTTAATTTTTATTTTAAGTTCTGGGGTACATGTGCAGGACCTGCAGATTTGTTACCTAAGTAAACGTGTACCATGGTGGTTTACTGCACCCATCACCTAGGTATTAAGCCCAGCATACATTAGCTGTTTTTCCTAATGCTCTCCCTCCCACACCCCACCTACTCACAGGTCCTAGTGTGTGTTGTTCCCCCCCCCCGTCTTCTCATTGTTCAGCTCCGGCTAATAAGTGAGAATATGCGGTGTTTGGTTTTCTGTTCCTGCATTAGTTTGCTGAGGATAATGGCTTCCAGCTCCATCCATGTCCCCGAAAAGAACATGATCTCATTCCTTTGGTGTATATGTACAACATTTTCTTTATCCAGTCTATCATTGATGGGCATTTTGGTTAATTCCATGTCTTCGCTATTGTCAATAGTGCTGCAATGAACATACATGTGCATGTATCTTTTAATAGAATGATTTATATTTCTTTGGGTATATACCCAGTAATGAGATTGGTGGATCAAATGGTATTTCTGGTTCTAGATCTCTGAAGAATCACCACACCATCTTTCACAATGGCTGAAGTAATTCCCACCAATAGTGTAAAAGTGTTCCTATTTCTCTGCAACCTCACCAGCATCTGTTGTTTCTCGACTGTTTAATAATAATTGCTATTCTGACTGGTATGAGATGGTATCTCATTGTGGTTTTGATTTGCGTTTCTCTAGTGCTCAGTGATGTTGAGCTTTTTTATTTTTTTTGTATGTTTGTTGACCATATGTATGTCTTCTTTTGAGAAGTATCTGTTCATTTCCTTTGCCCACTTTTTAATTTTTTTTTTTTTTTTTGGTGTGTGTAAATTTGTTTAAGCTCCTTGTAGATTCTGGATATTAGATCTTTGTCAGATGGACAGATTACAAAAATTTTTCCCAATCTGTAGGTTCCCTGTTCACTCTGATGATAGTTTCTTTTGCTGTGCAGAAGCTCCTTAGTTTAGTTAGATTTGATTTGTCAATTTTTGCTTTTGGTGATTTTGTCATGAAATCTTTGCCTGTGCCTATATCCTGAATGGTGGTACTGGATTTTATTCTAGGGTTTTTATAGATTTGGGTTTTAGATTTAAGTCTTTAATCTATCTTGAGTTAATTTTTGTTTGGAAGATCATTTGCAAATATTAATTTCTGGAGCCTCAGAACCATGCTAACAGATTACAACCATAAAACTTCATTTCCTCACTGGAAATATACAACTCTGAATGTCAAGACTTCAATCTTAAATAAGATTCTAATTAAGGCAAAAGACAGTTACATATTTGGGTTGCTGAGCAACTGATAGAGCATCTTTCTAAATATGAAGTATATTCTATATGAAATTTTACAACAATAATTTATATGTGAATAATATTAACTAAAGGATAAATTTAGAGAGCAGAGAAAAGCCTGGCTGATTTTTCCCAGTGTAATGATACAAGAATTATATAAAATGTGAAAAGACTGGAATCATGTTAATACTCTTATCTTCAGATAGTTCAAATCTTAACAAGGTCACTCAATAATTAAAATTCTTAAAACAATATAAAATGTCTTCTGAAAAGACATACAATCTAGTAAATCTGGTTTATTTCTAAAAGGATGAGACTTTACTGATAATATCTGAAAAATTCAAGTTCTTACATTCCTTATCAAAAAAGAACGTGAAGTAACATACTAACCTGAGTTGTCTTTACATAAAACTTTAGTATACTTGGGTTTACTTTTATATACCTTGTCCTCAGCCTTCAGAATTTCCATCTGAGTACACAGGAATTTCAAGACAAACTTGTTAGGGATAATGAGATGAAGAGTTAATTGAGGAGCCAGGTGTAGTAGCTCATGCCTGGAATGCTCCCAGAACTTTGGGAGGCTGAGATAGAAGGATCACTCAAGTCCAGAAGTTGGAGGCTGCTGTGAGCCATGATTGTGCCACAGTACTCAAACCTGGGTGAAAGTGTGAGATCCCATCTCTAAAAAATAACAATAATAATAAAAAACAAAAATTAGGCCAGGCGCGGTGGCTCAAGCCTGTAATCCCAGCACTTTGGGAGGCCGAGACGGGCGGATCACGAGGTCAGGAGATCGAGACCATCCTGGCGAACACGGTGAAACCCCGTCTCTATTAAAAAATACAGAAAACTAGCCGGGCGAGGCGGCGGGCGCCTGTAGTCCCAGCTACTCGGGAGGCTGAGGCAGGAGAATGGCGTAAACCCGGGAGGCGGAGCTTGCAGTGAGCTGCGATCCGGCCACTGCACTCCAGCCTGGGCGACAGAGCGAGACTCCGTCTCAAAAAAAAAAAAAAAAAAAAAAAAAACAAAAATTAAAAAAAGAGTTAACCAGGGAATGGGGAAACAAAAGGAATAAAGCAGAATGTTGAGCAGTACTGCTTTCTTTCTGGGGCAGGCTTGGGAGACATAAGGGAGGTGGCCTCACAGTCAGCTGGGCCTTGCCTCCACTGCTGTTAGTGGGAGAGAGGAGAGGTGCTATGGACTGAGCAAAAGCAGCGGAGGCAGCGTCATAGTGTCCTCTACCTTTAACCCTGAGTGAAACTTTCCTGGATATGACAAGGCTTTCTAACCCTGGTCCTCCCTGATAGGTAAGGGGCACTCAGAAATACCGTACTTATTTCAAAGAATGGGCTGGGCATAGTCATGAGCCATTCTCCTCCCCCTTTCATCCTAGGGACAACTGCGAAGTTGGTTATCCTGGATGGAGAGGATATCTGCTGCTTCCTGGGGAAAAGAGTTGGGATTTGGTGGCATGTCAAGGGCTGGTGCAGAAGAGGCCAACTGAGGTCTAACAGCAATGACAGGACAGCCTCTTCCTTGTGCTCAGGAGCCAAGGGAGGCACACTAGAGCAGAGCAGCAGGTGACCAAGGGCAGTGGTATCACTTCTCTTCCCCAGGATCCATGGGGAGAGGACAGGAAAACAATGCTTTTGGGAGTGATGCATCTTCCCTTGGGGTGTCAGGATTCATCCTGGTGGATGCGTTGGTTTCCTATTGCTGCTATGAGAGATTACTACAACTCAGGCCTTAAAACAGCACAAAATTATCTTACAATTTCAGAGATCAGAAGTGTGAAATAGATTTGCTGGGCTAAAATCAAGGTGTTGGCATGGCTGTGTTCCTTTGAGAATTCTAAAGGAGAACCTATGTCCTTGGCTTTTCCAGCTTCTAGAAATAGTCTACATTTCTTGGCTTGTAGCAACCTCATTCAGACTCTGCTTCCTTCATCATCTCTTTTACTCTGTGTGACCCTCATGCCTCCCTTTTACAAGGATCCTTATAATTACACTGGATGACCCAGAATAATCTCCTCATCTCAAGATCTCAACTTAATCACATCTGTGAAGTCCCTTTTGACATGTAAGGTAACGTATCCACAGGTTCTGGACATTTTTGGCAGCATTTATTCTGCTTCCCATAGTGAAAGCAGCAGTGAGAGACATTTCTGAACCAGGCCTCCAGGGGCATGCAACTACGGCCAGGTCTTTCCTCATTGTAGTGAAGGCTCCTGGCATGCCCAGCTGTTTATGTGGCCTTGTTTATACAGCCTGGAGAACGAAGATAGTTTATCATTTCCCTAAAGTCTTCATGCTGCTTGAATAGATTGTCTTCAGCTAGGAACTGATTTCGATAAATGTTAAAGCCATGATTTCTCAAAGATGACAAGGAGAGGTATCTCCTTTTTCCCCTCACTCTACCTCCATCTCCCCACCTCCAAACAAGAAAAGAAAATCTCAGTGCACTGGTAGGCTTTCAGTGATGAGAGAGATCTTGGGGAGAGAATTCTAAGTAAGGTGGTGACACCCACTCATTGGAAAACACTGCCCAGGAAGGATGGGGGACCTGGTACATTGTGGCATGAAACAAAGTTGCATTTGTGGGTGTTGTTGACATAACAGTGATAATTTGCCTCCTAAGACCTAAACATAGCCTCCACCAACATCTGAGAATGTACAGCTTTCCAAATAATTACCCACTTCAACTCAGCTCCCTCTAGACCTTCACAGGCTACCCAGACACATGCATGCTTCCAGTCCCTCCAAGAGAACTGCTTGTGGAAAGAATAAAAACAAGAGCAGCAGATTAACCATGTTTGGAGTGGAAATCCAAGGTCATGCCTGCTTCAAAACAGCTCAGTCAAATCCTGCAAGATTTTAAAGAGGGTAAAGTGTAGAAAGCTGCAGCCAGATCTCTCCACATTAAAAGTTACCAGTTTGTCTTGAAGGCAAAGGCCCAGAGGATGTGACAGAAGGGGTGCTCAAAGATCCAGCCCATCTGTGTGCCTGTCTGACCATGAGCACAGGTTGAAGGCGAGAGTTAAATGATCAGGAGGGTTATTTATGATAAATATTGATTGTGAGGTTGCTGTGCGTGTGTGCGCGTGTGTGTGCGCGCGCGCGCACACACACACACAGACACACATACACCATTGCCTATTTAAGCAGCCCTAACAAACCAAAGCCAGGGGCTAATATTGAACAGTGACCTTATTGTGGTGGCTCTCCACACAACAAAAACCACATTTAAAAGACATCAAGACCAAAAGTAAGATCTGAAGAGTGAGGAAATCTAGGCTACAACAAAATGAAAAAAGGTTTTACATATTCGCTGAACACGGGCAGCACTGAAGGATGAAATGATTCGCTTGGGGCTAGGCTCACTAGAGTAAAGGGCAAGAAGCACTTTCCACCCACGTTGCTACCCCTCTGGTGCTCCCTGGACCATGTGGATAGAAGTTTATGTTCAATCGATAAGTCCGTTTTTAAAATTTTTATGGGTACACAGTATAATAGGTATCTGTATTTATGGGGTACATGAGGTATTCTGATACAAGCATACAATGCTTAATAATGATCACATCAGGGTAAACGGGGTATTTATAACTTCAGCATTTAACATTTCTATGTGTTACAAACATTATACTATTTTATTAATTTTTAAATGTATGATAAATTATCATTGACTATAATAATCCTGTTGTGCTATCAATTACTAGAACTTATTCATTCTATCTAATTATATTTTTTGTACCCATTAACCATCCCCACTCCAACCCTACTACTCTTCCTAGCCTCTGGTAACCATCATTCTACTCTCTATGATGAAGGGCAGGTGAACCCCAAATTTGGAGCTCAGTCCCGGAATGCTCTTGGCTTTGCTCAGGAAAAAATTCAAGGGCAAGCCAGTGGTGTTAGCAGCTTCTGTTGAAATGGCAATGTATAGCAGCAGCAGAGGTACGGCTCAGTGCAGAGCAGGGCTACCCCACAGGCAGTGTGCCCAGAGTAGCAGCTCAGAGGCAGTGCTGCAGTCATATTTATAACCACTTTTAGTTATATATAAACTAAGGGGTAGATTATGCAGAAATTTCTAGGAAATGGGTGGTAACTTCTGGGTCATCAGGTCATTGCCATGGAAAGCGCCAATAAATTCTAGGTGTGGCCATTCTAGGGAATGGTAAACTGACACGGCACCATGGTGGACATGTCTTATGGAAAGCTGCTTCTGCGCCATCCCTGTTTTAGCTAATCCTCAATTTGGTCTGGTGTCTGAACCCTGCCTCTGGAGTTGTGTCCCGCCTCCTATCTCATCTCCATGAGTTCAATTGTTTTTATTTTTAGCTTCCACAAATGAGTGAGAACGCGTGAAGTTTGTCTTTCTGTGCCCCACTTATTTCACTTAATATAATGCTCTCCACTTCCATCCATGTTGTTGCAAATGACAGGATATCATCATTTGTTTTTACGGCTGAATAGTACTCCATTGTATGTATGTACCACATCTTCTTTATCCATTTATTACGTTGCTTTTAAATCCTAGCTACCGTAAACAGTGCTGCAAGAAACACGGGATTCAGACATCTCTTTCATATGCTGATTTCCTTTCTTTCGGGTATATACCTAGCAATGGGACTGCTGGATCATATGGGAGTTCAAGTTTTAGCTTTTGAGGAACTGCCATACAGTTCTCCATAGTGGCTATACTAACTACATTTCCAGCAACAGTGTATGAGGCTGCCCTTTTCCCCCATCCTCATCAGTATTTGCTATTGCTTGTCTTTTGGATAGAAAACAGTTTAACTGGGGTGAGATGATATTTCATAGTAGTTTTGGTTTGCATTCCTCTGACAATTCTCTGACAAGAAATGATGTTGAGTATTTTATCACATGCCTGTTTGCCATTTGTATGTCTTAAGAAATGTCTACTCAGATTTTTTAGCCCTTTTTTTTTTTGAGACGGAGTCTCGCTCTGTCGCCCAGGCTGGACTGTAGTGGCGCGATCTCGGCTCACTGCAAGCTCCGCCTCCTGGGTTCACGCCATTCTCCCGCCTCAGCCTCGTGAGTAGCTGGGACTACAGGCGCCCGCTGCCACACCCGGCTAATTTTTTTTTGTATTTTTAGTAGAGATGGGTTTTCACCGTGTTAGTCAGCATGGTCTCGATCTCCTGACCTTGTGATCTGCCCGCCTCGGCCTCCCAAAGTGCTGGGATTACAGGCATGAGCCACTGTGCCCGGCCTTTAGCCCATTTTTAATTGAATTATTAATTTTTTTCCTACTTAGCTTTTTGAGCTCCTTGTACATTGTTTATTAATCCCTTCTACAAGTCTTTACTGAATGTCAGCACTACTAAATGTTAAGAGGTGGCATGATAGAGAAGAAAGAAAACTTGATTTGGAATAGTTAACACTGGGTTAAAGTCTTGGCTTTCCCACTTCATAGCTGTGTGACTTGGGCATTTAACCTGCAGCTTCTTCACCTCTGTGCTAGAAACATAATTGCTTTGGCTACTTCAAAGGGTTGACGAGAGAATAAAATATAGATGTAAGTGTGCTTTCTTATCCTGTTAAACATTACGAAAATTGTATGTTACCATTAGAGAAGCAAGATAAAAAATTTTGGTTTCTAGCTTATGATCTAGTTATGGAAAAAATCTGTACAAGAAATATTCAAAGAGCAAAACTATTTAGCAAGGTGTTGGAGAGTCCTGTAGTCTAGGTTTCCTAATGCCATGTGGCAAATGTTCATTGTGTGGTACAGACCAAGTATAAAAGTGAGAAAAGCAGTCATCAGGAAAAACTTCACAGGAGAGAAGAATGTGAGCTGGAAGTAATGAGGCAGAAAGGAACCAGGAGAACATTCCAGAATGTGAGAGATTCATGAGCCAATACATAGAGACAGTGTGAAGTAAATCTGTGGTTTCTCTGCTTTCAGAAAACTCTCTCATATTTCAGACCCACTGAAAAATTCTCTCCTACAAACGACAACAGGGAACAATATAGTAATTTTTTTTTTCCAGTAGAAAAAGGTACATACCTCTTGACACAGCAATTCCACTTTTAGGAACTTAGACTACAGATGGATGTGAGTGTGTGTATATACACATATGTGAAATAATTTATACAGATGATTACTGCAGTCCAGTTTGTATATGTGAGAAAACTATAATTTATAATTGAGAAATAATAATTTAAGATGCCATCAATAGGTGATTGGCTAGGAAATTGTGTTATACACACAATCAAATATTTTACAGATTTTATAAAACATAAAATATATAAAGGTATTGGCCAGGCATGGTGGCTCATGCCTGTAATTCCAGCACTTTGGGAGGCGGAGGTGGGTGGATCATGAGGTCAGGAGTTCAAGACCAGCCTGGCTAACATGGTGAAACCCCACCTCTACTAAAAATACAAAAAATTAGCTGGGCGTGGTGGCACATGCCTGTGCCATTCATCCCAAAGAAGGAATCAACTCTGCTGATGAGCAGATCCAATACTTGAAAGACAAAACTCTACGAATATTCTTGGTTTTGACCCTTAATCTCAGCTACTTGGGAGGCTGAGGCAGGAGAATCGCTTGAGCCCAGAAGGTGGAGGTTGCAGTGAGCCAAGATCGCGCCATTGCACTCCAGCCTGGGCAACAGTGCGAGACTCTGTATCAAACTATGTGTGTGTGTATATATATACACATATATGTGTATATGTATATAAATATATTAGCTACATATGCACAGATAGGAGATAATTATCTGAATTTATTAAGTAAAAAAAGCAAAGTCTAGAAGTATGCTATATTTATGTAAAAAGAAAAGAAAAGAGTCCATACAGAGTGCTTGTCAACGCATAGACAACAGTACAAAAGTAGTCACTAGTCACAGATTAGGATAGAGGAATGAGAAGGAGACATACTTTTCACTGTATATACTTTTGAATTCCATATCATACTCAAGTATTACCTATCCAAAAATTACTTTAAATGTATTAACTGGTGACCCAATGCTTTCACAGACTCCAGATAAATTTGCACACTGACTTCAATTTAGGAAGCCCCAATAAATAATGTTCTCTGAATATCCTTTAACTGAAATTGCTTCAGGTAGGTAATGCAAAATACAGCTGCCCAGCATACAGTTCAGTCCAGTTGCCTGCAGATTTTACTGAGTGGCTGGGTCCTGTTATTGACCATATTGTGTTCCCCAAAAGTTCATTTATTGAAAGCCAAACACTCAATGTCACCGTACATGAAGACAGGGCCTCTAAGGAGGCAATCAAGATTAAATAAGGTCATAAGGGTGAGGCCCTAATCCAAAAGGACTGGTGGCCTTCTAAGAAGAGGAAGATACATCAGGAGTGCCACACACAGAGGCAAGGCCACGTGAGGCCACAGTGGGAAAGTGGTCATCTACAAGCGAGGAACAGGAAGCCAACTCTGCTGGAAACTTGATCTTGGATCTCCAGCCTCTAAAGCTGTGAGAAAATAAGTGTCTGTTGTTTAGGCTACCCAGACTGTGGCATTTTGTCATGGCAGCCTGAGAAGATTAATACCTTTACCATCAAGGACTCTGGTGGAGAAGCACAGTCCTCCAGCCAGAGATAAGCTGAGCTCAAGTGGGAGCTATGCTGCTTGGCCTGCAGAGGAGTACCGCTGTAACACAAGAACATGCCACTAATTCAAACTACAGAGTGGGTATAAGGAGTCCAGGGTCCTAGTTCCTGCAAAGCCATTCCTGACTGTGTGACCTGAACCATCACGTGAACTCTGCAGGATCTGTCTCAAATCCTTTCAGCTTCCTTACTTCCTTCCAGCTCATTGGTTCCAGGATTTATATCATGCAAACAGCAAAATATGCCACTACCAAGAGTCAAGTTAGCTTCCAAAAATAGTGCAGCTTCATATTTGGGAAAGAAAAATAGCAGCCTGTAACCTAGGAGTTCCCAATCAGTGAGACTAAATCTACTTTAGCTGTCAAAGCCTCACAAAGCAGGCTGCTGCCGCTGCTGCTGCTGACACAGAATCTTCCTCACACTCTGAGTTTTGCTGGGATTCTCATGGTAGGGAAGGTGGAACATGGTCTCCTCTGAGAATTTATTACTCCGAAAATCCACCTTTTAGAAACCCTGGCACTCCACAAAAGCAGTGAAGACGTATCCCATCTCACAAACAGACAAAACTATGACAATTCCTGTTGTCATTAAAGGGAGAGAGGTGATGTTAAGCCAAAAAACTAAAACACTCATTTCTCAAGTGTCACTCATCCCAAAGAAGAAATCAACTCTGCTGATGGGCAGATCCAACACTTGAAAGAGAAAGCCCTATGAATATTCTTGTTTTTGACCCTTAGTATCACATCATAATGAAATAGCAATATGTAGAAGCCTAGCTGAAGCACTGATGCATTTCTTTTTCAGTCAAAGGTTTGAAGTCTTATCATCAAGGGTTTACATGATGTAGCAACATTAGGAACAGATATCCTACAGTTTAGGCATGCAATTATTTCTTTAATGACAATGAAGTTAGGGCTGTTTGTTACAAAAAGTTGGGGCACATGGTTTCAAAAGAAAATATGAGCCAGAATTGTAGGTGACTATTTCAGATAACTGAACTTGTACTTTAGAAGAACGCATTTCCAGGCTAGGTGTGGTGGCTCACGTCTGTAATCACTTTGCATTTTGGGAGGCCAAGGCGGGTGGATGACCTGAGGTCAGGAGTTCGAGACCAGCCTGGCCAATTTGGTGAAACCCCATCTCCACTAAAAATACAAAAATCAGCCGGTTGTGGTGGCATATACCTGTAATCCCAGCTACTCAGGAGGCTGAGGCAGGAGCATCTCTTGAAACTGGGAGGCAGAGGTTGCAGTGAGCCGAGATTGTACCACTGCACTCCAGCCTGGGTAACAGAGTGAGACTTGGTTAAAAAAAAAAAAAAAAAAAAAAAAAGGAAGAAGAAAGAAGAAAGAAGAAGAAGAAAACATTTCCATCATATTTGTTTCTAGCAAAGCTAAAGAAAGAACTTTATCAGTTCAAGAGCTACAATAGACTTGAAAATCAGTTTTGGAAAGCAGGCCACCCTCTGAATTCAAGGAATCAGTATAGAGAAGACAGTTTTGAATGCACAGCAAAATCTTATATGCAGAAGTATTTTAAAAACAAGATGGCAATGTATCTAGGCACAAATTTCATAAATATATTCTAGATTCTCTGGGTCGGTATGCATAAGGAGAATTCCTCAGTAAAGTTTTTAATCTTGGAATCTACAACTCTGAATGGAAGAGTGGTTTCCCCCTGAGTCATTATTACATACTGTAGGTATACAAAGAAATATTAGTTTTCCAACAAGAATATTCAGTTTTGAGCAACACCCAATTGCCATGCTGGTAGCAGGCTAATAACGCCTTTGGAATATTAAAAGTAAATGCAATGACATTTTATGTCGAAATCAAGGAATGTTGAGAAGTATATAAACTTCAAGATGAACATAACTGCCTACATTGATTTAGAACTTTTGACTTTGTTCTTGGCACATACTTAGGTCAAAGCAGAGGTAATGGGATTTGTTATAAATGTGTCTCCTCACATGCCAAATATGTTGCTGTCTAAAATGTTGTATTTCAATGTGGATTTTGTTGGGAGGGAGGGCACATAAATGTTAACTGCCTTGACAGGCATCCTCATTTGGAAGGTTTTTCAACTTGCTAACATCACAAATGGTACCAAATATAAATAAGTATGACAGTATAAAGCCTTTTCTGCTGAGTTTTATAAGTCCTATGTCAAAATAATTACTAATAGAATGGCTCATTTAGAGCTAATTTATCTGTGGTCTTTGAAAACTGCTACAGAGAAAAAGAATTACACAAATCAGCTTAATTTTACTTATAATCAAATAATGTTGAATAGATGTGGTCTCGAGATGCACAGATTCAACACATTAAGATACAAGTCAGATATTTCCCACATGTGTACTTGATCAGGTTTATAGAAAACTTTCAAAAGATTATCTTCTCATTTATGCTTACTGTTGTAAAAATGCAATAAATCTTTAAATATCTAACTGGAAATGTAGTACCTCATAATAAATTGAATTTTGTGTTATTCCATCAAAACCTCTCTTTCTCCCTCTTTTCTCTGGATATTGTTTTATGTGTACCTCTCTCCTTCATCATTGTCAATCTGCTTAAATTTCCCCATTTTCCCTACTCTTGTACTCTCCCTCCCTCTTCATTTGTCTTCTCTACCCCTTTCTCTCCTGTTTGTTCAGCTTTAGTCGTTACTGAATAAAGATTTGTGTTTTCTATTTTTAATTATAAAAGAAGATGAAATAAATTAAGGATTAAAAATAAAACCAAATTGAATGATAGGTGATCTTGGTCTTCTTTTTACAACCTTTCATTAATTCTTTTTCTGCTCTTGACAGAATATACTTTCCTGCCTCTGGTTTAAAACCATGTCCAAAACCATGTGCTTACATCTAATACAAACCATGCTATTTGCATTAGATGTAAGCACAAAGAGTAAGTACGTTTAATGGAGGAAATAAATGGAAAAGGAGCTATAGGGATTACATATTATAGAGTATTTTCTTTTTTTTGGGAAAGCCTCTTTAAAAATCAGGATGTTTTAAAAGCATAGTTCAAAATTTAAAAAATGATATCAATTTAAATCTATTCAGATTTTAAGTAACTTGTATATGCTTATTAGTAAAAATTATTTTAAGTAGTTTACAAGAAAAGCTCATATACTTTTTCTTTAAATTCGCTCACTTTAGCTTTTACTTTTATATTAGTAAATAACATTTGTGGGGTGATGGGTTTGATGTGATTAATATGCACGTATATATGTATATCTATGTATGTATATTTATAATATTGGTCCACATATCACCTGAAATCATTTCATGGTATGAGTTCCGAATTTAGGTTAGGGAAATAAAATATCTCAGTTCTGCTTAGAGAAACCAAATAATTTCATTACAGATTATTATATAGTCAAAGCAGCATTAATTAAAGAGTTACAATTTTGAGTATTAGAAATAATTTTTACCAGGGTTTTCCTAGATTTTTTTTATTTGCAAAGTAGTATGTTACACAGCCTTTATTGTACTTGATTAAGCTCACACCAGGACAGGTTATCTGGCTCCTACCAGAGTTCTATCAACAGCCTCTCATTCTAAGAACAGATCTATGATGTCAGCCCTTAATCCATCTGCCTCCCCCACCTTCTTCCTCTCCTCACTATCTTAAGCTTTGCCACACTGAACGATTAAAAGCTTGGGTCAAAATGATGTGGTTATATAAACACTCACTATTTCTGTCTTATGGAAATACTTCCCCTGTGAGTTGCTCAATATGCTTCTCAGCTAAGAGAATACACCTCCTTTCTGGTCTTGCCTTAAAAATCATACCATCTGGCCTAATACCACTGACGAATTGCTAAACCTTTTAAGAAGGACTGTTGCATGCACCAAGAGACATGACTATGACTATGATTTGAATAGGGCCTGCAGCTTATAACCAAGCCGGATATAATGCAGAAGTGACAAACTGCAGGGGGAAGCCTGGGCAAAATGACCTGTGTTCTTGTTCTAGGTTCAGCTCTGCCAACCTGGGTAGCACACATTCCTTCGCTGAGCCATTGTTTTCCCAATAATGAAGTCAGCTTTAATTATCTCTAAGGTCTCTTCCAGTTCCATGACTTTTAAGCTTTTCAAGGAGAGCTCTCTATATTCCAAAAGTTAAGAACATTACCTGAAGTATTCACCACTGTACAGCTAGTGCCTGTAGCACTGCCTGACACATAGCAAATGCTTAAAATACATTTGCTGAAAGAATTAACAAACAGGTAGGCTTGCCACCACTACTGTAAAGTGATTGTAATTAATTTACAGACTCAGCTTCTCTTTCTGCCTGATAAAGATATTTCTTGAGTCAACAAAAAACTACTTATTACTTATTGGGTCAAGTAAGAGAGGTAAAAATAATGAATAAAGACTGAATTTTGAGACGAAAGGGCCATGGGAATATTTTTAGGGAACAAATACATGATACAAAACAGTACTACAATGGGTGCTTGCTTTGCTTTCAGGATTAATTTACATTGTAGAAAAGTACATGTACTCTCTTAGGATACACAGGAGACCGACCTAGGCAGTGCTTCTCTACCCCAACACATACTGATATTGGACTGAACTACAACCCTTGCACACAACTTCAGACTGTTTGCCAAAGTCCATTGAGTGGACTGATGGCATCAAGAATGAGAAAATAAGAGAAAGAAGACAAATGGCTTCTACTTTCTTGCTCTCTTACGTTTCCCACTGCCTTTCTCCACTTTGGTAACATTTCCCACATTCCAATCCTCAACATTCACTCAATCCCTAGCACATACACAGACACACACGCACACATACACACAGACACGCACACACGCACACGCACACACACGTGCTCACCACACACACACACGCGCGCACACACACACGTGCTCATACTCTATTCTCCCCCCACAATCCCTGAAATCCAAGGGAATGGGAGGAAGGTCATAGATGTATGTGCTGATCATGTGGGAGAAAGAGACGAGCTGCAAAACTGATTTTTTTTTTTCTCTACCAGAAAGGAGAATCCCGGTGAAGACCAAAGATGATGGAAGCTAAGAATTTTATCCCCATTTTTGTCCAGCACTCTACATTCTCTTCTCCTGACAGATTTCCTCCCTCTCATCTTCCTTGAGTGAGTCTTTGACTTGGACCATCCGAATAGTATCAGCAGCGAAGATTTCAGAATGGCTTGCAGTTAGGAGAAGACCACCTGCATCAGGAGAGGAAGGACAATTCTTCAAGTGAGTGGAAGGATTGGGGTTAGGAAGTTGTATACTGGAAACCAAGTCAGATTCTGAATTCAGTCTACTAAAAAAATTATACCTGCTACAGAGGTTCTATACTGGTTTCAGTTCACTCATTCAAGAGCATTCAATGAACTTCTATTGAGCATTTACACGGTGCCATGCTAGGCTCTGTGGCTACAACGGCAAACAAACAAACAAAAAAATACATGATCCCTACTTTCATGGGGGCTTAAACTTTAGTGGGAAGAACAAATGTTAGTAAAAAAACTCTCCACCAATAAATGTACAATTACAAACCGAGACAACTAACAAGAAGGAAAGCAATGAGATTCCCTGGCAATGTTCTACAAAGGAGCTTGCTGTAAGGTTAGGAGTCAAGAAAGGCTCTGGGGAGAAATTGACACTAAATCTGAGCTCAGAAGAATGAGTAGGAGATTTCTCAGCAGAGATAGGGGGTGGGAAGCAGAAGAGAAATGAAGAGGCAGGAAATTATAACCTCTTGAACTCTAAAGTCTATAATTTTCCACATTATCTTATTTAGACGTTGCTAACAGAATTATGTCTGAAAATGTTCTAGAAATATAGTTGTTGGTGAGAACACTCCCTTAAGAGGCTATAGACCCAGGTGAGTATGGAGACAGGATTCTGACCAATGACCCTTGTGTCATCAATTCTATATCTTATAATAATCCTTTACATATTTTGTAACTAAAAAATCATCCCCACTAGGTTATTTTTATAAGAAGTTGTCTTTGAGACATATGGACTTCAAGGTTAGTGCCATCATAATTTAACCATTAATCCTGGTTGTCACTAGAAATTGCCTTCAACTAGGAAGTTAACAGTTAACAAATATCTACTCTCTACTCATCTCCGTCCAGGCCAGAAAGAATTGACAGATCAGTAACTACAATGGATTATTTCCTTTTTTATTAAAAAAAGAGAAGTTCAATTAAGAGATTTCTTGTTTCAACAAACAGCATGGGCAAAGACTCCATGCCAAGAAACAGCATGGCATGTTCAGAGAGTGTTAGGGAGAAGTGGGGAGATTAGGAGGTAAAACGACAGGGCTTGGCAGGAGACAGGATATGAGGGATAAGGAATGAGGGAGGGGTTGGTGTCAAGTATGACCCCATGACTTCTGACTTGCCCACTGGGACAGACGGGAGAGGAGCCGTTCTTCAAGTTGGGGAGCAGAGAAGAAATCCGCATTTGGAGTAGAAGATATATTTTGGATATGCTAAGTCTGGGGTGACTTTGAGAAATCTAAGTAGAGATACTGAGTGGATGAATCTGTAGAGAAGTTCAGGAGGGGAGATGCAAATTCGAAGCGATCACTTGATGCATGGATGTGGATGAGGTTGAACAGGCAAATGGAATAAAGAGAAAAGAGAAGATGGCTTAAGATCAAGTATTGAGGAATTCCATATTCAGTGCTAAGCAGAGGAGAAGGAGCCTACAGATGAGTCAGAAAAGATACACCCAAGAGACAGGTGGAAAGACCAGGATGCTACAGTTAGGCCTGCTGAGAGAGAAAGCATTGTTTTCAGGGACTAGAATTGTAGGATAAGTAGGCTTCCTTAAGGTGGTATGAGAGTCTACACACTACCAAGTACTTAGAATATTTTTCCTGAATTGCAGTTAAAACCTATGAGAAATGTGGCTACAACAAAGTAAGTGTTAACCAACCCATCTTTCAAACAGATTTTTGGAATACAGTCTATTTGTAATTTGAGTATATCATGTACTATGACAGAGGAACACGTTTTACTTTAGTTAGACATGAAATATTTTGAAAGAATGGAACTATTTTATTTTCTAATACCACTTTAATCTTGGAATGTGCTATAATTTGAATTTCTATTTTTAAAAACTAGAATGAAGAGTAGGAAGGAAATTTTTAATATATATACACATATATACATATACATATGTACACTTTATATACACACACACACACACATTTCTCCATTTCTTGTGCATTTTTCTTTTGTCTTTGACCACTTTAGCTGTCAGTTCTGTAATCTCCTATAAACTAATTGAACTCTTCCTTCTGTGTGACAGCAGTAAGAATTGATCAACAAGATCCCTGGGAAAGTGACATCTGGCAACAAGGAACAATGGAAGGGAATACAGCTAATGCCATAGACAAATGTCAAGTTCCTTTAAATTTAATCCTCTCAGTAAGACATAGTTGAACTGGACACAGCTGATTAAGCAATAGATGCTTGTTTTGTTTGACATTAGGAAATCTGAGGTTGTGGCACTGCCAAAATCCTTATCTATTTCAAAGGGACAAGGAGGTACACTGATAAAGAAGGGCCTCTGAATTTCCAGCTGTGACGTTCATTCATACCTAACAGTCTGCTTAAATAGCATGCTCTCCCTAAATATTAAGAACTGTTTTGGATGTTAACAGATCTCTTTTTATCTAATTGCAGTTCTCTTAAATCCATATATTTAAAAGTTTCAGAATTGTATTTGAGAGTATCAAACATGGTGAACAAACCAAATTTAGATATTTCCTTCTTTAAAGCAAAATGTATATATAGTTGCATTTATACTGAATTGATAAAATAGTGTTGGTCTACAATATAGATATCTGTAAGAAAACTACACATCTGGAAAAGTTAATCCCTAATGAGAAAAAAAGTTATCTGTACTAGGCTAGCTCCTAAAAGGCATTTCAAAAATTTGTCTTTGCTTGTTTTGCATTTTATTACTTTTTGGTTTTCAATATAAAATATTGATTTCCAAAGGTTAGAAAGGAATTGAGACACTAATAAATCCCTCTTCTTTTTGTAGTCTAAAAGATTCATAGCCACACACCAGAAATACAGAAAGAACTTGAAGGCAGCCTACTCTCTTCCTTATTTCAATATAACAGAGATTTATTGAACATTCAAGTTTATCCATATGTAGTGGTGGTGAGGGTCTTCTGTAAGGAATCTCTGAAAATACTCCTCCTTGAAAGTGAAAGGCCACCAGGCAAGGATATGGGAAACCTAATTCTGTCTTAATTATGCCCTGTTAGATATATAACTTTGGCCTAATTAGTAAGTATTTCTGAAACTCATCTTCTTTCTATCACAGGGTGAATGAACTATGTAGATAACCTTTAAAATTTCTGCCAGATCTATAATTATATTTTATATTTCAGTTGATTTTGACAACCTTAGGGAATCCCAATAATCCTGGGCACTTGAAAGGCAATCTGATTTATTCTTCATGTACTTAAATTATTTTACTTTAGAAAATAAAATTTGACAAAGTAAAATTTCCCAACTATTTCATCAAAGTAAAGATCTAAACGTTTTGACCAAAGGCAGATTAAAAAATTGATATGGTTCCCACTTCTTGATGTAGTAGGATTAACAGAAATGAAGTGCTCTTCATTATAATCTGCCCATTTTATACTCTCCTAGGTTTTCATGGAGTGAATGTCCCACAGGTGCATCTGGTTGATCACAGAGAGATACATAACCACTATCTCCATTCCTACAACCAAACAGTAGGCACCCCTGCATGAAGGGTTCTCCGAATTTTTGTGAGCATAAGTACATTTTCATTTGCCGAAGTGAAGCCAGTGAAGGCTCTGTGTTAAGTGGAAATCCTGGGCAACGAAGACTGTGAATAAGAATGGGGAGATGATGATGCAGCTCTAGTCCTCCATACAAATCTCAGCAGTGCTCAGCAACCCTGGCTGGATTGGAGATGTACTGGAAGATCCTTATCCATTAGGTTGGCTCTCCTACTACAAAATAAACATATTCTGTAGCTATCTGCTTTGGAGTCTCAGATTCTGGATTAGTTCACAAAGAAGTAAATTTCAGTGTATACTTGAAAATTCTATTAGCATTATTTCAAATGTTTTTTGCTAATTTTTATCATTTTTCATAAGTGCCTAAGTCATTTGTTAATTTTATATTGGGTTGGCTTACTAATTTGTATTAATTCTTTAATGTGTATATGTCTTTTATTGGACATATGTATTGCAATCTCTACTCCTAATGTGTGGTTGTCTTTTCACTCTCTTAATGGAGTTGTTGAATGAGCATTTTCAATTTAATTAAGTCCAATTTATTAATCTTTTCATGGGTTGTGTTTTTTATTTCCTATTCAGGAAATCTTTGTTTATCCTAAGGTTACAAAAAATTCACCTAGGCTTTCTTCTAAAAGTTTGATTGTTTTAGCTTTCACATTTAGATTTATAATCTTAGTTTTTTATATGGCATGAGGTAGGGTTCAAAGAGCCTTTTGTTCCACATGAATATATAACACACTTAGCACAATTCATTTAAAATTCCATTCTTTCTCGTCTGTATTGGAGTGAAGACAGTTCAAATTAAGTGACCCTGTATGTTCTGCTCTGATTCTGGGTTCTTTGCCATGTTGTTGTTCCCTCTGTCTACCCTTGCACCAATATCACACTGTCTTCATTACTGTGACTTTAGTTTAAGTGTTCATATCTGGTGGTATAAGTTCTTCTTCCTTCTCCTTCTTCTTCAGCATTATCCAGGGTATCCTAAGCCCTTTGCATTTTTACATAAATTTAACATTAGATTATCAATTTATACACACATTTATATATGCGTGATGTGCTTGGGTTTTCACTGGGATTTTATTATGTCAACATTTCAATTTTGAAAGAATTACCATAATTAATTGGTAGAGAAATGAAATCTATACAGTATGTACATGCCCACCAAAAATGGCTGGAATTTATAAAAGAATGTAACAGTCAACATCAAATGTTATCAAGAACGTGAAGCAACTGGAATTCTCTTACATGGCTATGAAACAAATTGATCTAAACGCTTTGAAAAAATATTTGACGAGACTTGTTAAGACCAACATACGCTTATACTTCACCTAGTGGTTTCACTTCAATCTACCATGTTATTCCATGTCCAGCAACACTGGAGAAAGAAAGACATTCTTTGCATAAGATATTTTCTTATGCTTAAGATATTTTCTTATGCATACTCTCTTATGCATAGAATAAAGCACAAGTTCTAGAGTCAGACTGCTTCCGTTCATATGCTCACATTCCAGCTCTACCTTATTGTCCGTGTGATGCTAGGCAAACTATTTAACCTCCCTATGTCTCATGTGGACAAAATGATTAGTGTGTGTTGTTTCCATATTGTTTATTATTTTCATCTGCAAACTCGGACAACAGGGTGGATGATATTTACCTATCTCATAAGGTTTCTGTGCTAGGAGGACTAAGATAACCCACGTAAGAACAGAGACTGGCAATCAGTAAGGACTCAAGAAATGTTAGTTATTATTATTTTCTACCCATTGCCACCCTACTTATCTTTCAAAGTCTACTTAATTCAAATTGCACCTATTCCATGTCATTTTATTCCCAAATAAAGGGGATGAAAATCTTAATTCTGACAAACATCTAGTTTCTTTCCCTCTCTCCCTACCACCAACTTTATATTAATCTTCTATTTTCATCCTTATTATATTTGACTTTGATTTTGGGTTAATCTCTTGGTCTTTGCCTGCCCCTCTGGACTGCAGGCATCCCAAAATTAGGTATCTCTGCTCCTCTGCCTGTTCCTGTAGATCTTTGCCCAGTGCTCTGCACTTAAGGGCTCAATAGACGTTGGTTGCATTGTATTGAATTGAATCAGGGAGGGATCCTGTAGATCTTTGCCCGGTGCTCTGCACTTAAGGGCTCAATAGACGTTGGTTGCATTGTATTGAATTGAATCAGGGAGGGAGACTGCTAGATGCCTGTGAGAAATGTTACTTGATGTGTTTGCTTTCCAAGAAGCTTGTCATCTGAACTACTCTTAAGTGCTTAAACTCAATAGACAGTTTCTTAGTGATCCAATAGAAAGACAATGAGCAACTGCGCTAAGATTCAGGAAAGTGGCTTCAATACTGGCATGAAAATACTTGGGCTGACTGGAACAAGTGATTAGCAGTAAAACCTGCCTTTATTATGAAAATTTGAAGCAGATGGAGAGTTTCCAAATATGATTTTAAAAGCTGTAGTTGCCTTATGGGATATTAAGATCCTTACATTTTTAACATAGGAGAATTGGATTTTTATATGTTGGGCTCAGTTTTGAGTTTGTGGCTAGAAACCCTCTCAGGTTTTTAATCTTTGAGTTTTGATTTACTCAGGTTGAAACTAAAGACCAACTGACGTCAAAGATTTTATTCATTTTGCAGTGGGCCTGCATCTCTCAGGCCATCCACTTTGCAGGCCTCCAGGCAATAGTACAAATGGGGGCCTCATACCATATGTGTTTCTATATTTATCGGTATACATTAAGGTAACAAACTGCTAAATATTTTCTATGTTCTTCCCTTCATAAAGACCTAGTAGCCAGGTTCCTTGTTGTTCCGCCAGCTTGTAATGGCATGGGGCTTCTCTTCTCTTTCCAGCCCTGATCTTGAGGGACCTCGTGAGCATGTGTGGACAGCCCAGACCATACATCAAAGTTCTATCCACACCTGCTACTAACAGCACCCTTTGAGCTTAGAGAAGTGCACAGAGACAGTATGGCCCACCCTCGAGAAGATGGACCCAGGGAGGAGGTTTCCTGGGCCCTGACATTGGGAAGTCTGGGGTCTGGAGGATAAGAAGTCTGTGGGTTCTGCATGGGCTCCTCTCTTGTCTCATAGAAATGGGTGTAGCTTGAAGAAGACCAGAATAAGGTTCTCTAAAGCACAGGGTCCCTCTTGCCTGAGTCTAAGAGTAGTATTGATACTACTTTTCTTATAATACATATAACAACAGAATACTTTTATCTCGAGGTATTGTATTTAAAAGCACTGATTTGTATGACCCATTGGCATTCCTATTTAATGATATTATTAAGCAAAATTTTGGTATTACTCTCTTCTCAACAATGAAAAAACTTGAAGTATTGACTATAATACTGATATATAAATAGTTACTGGAAAGCAAGCAATTTTACTTTTTTACCCACCATAATTCTGAAAGCCATGTTCTTGTTGTCATTTTTATCTCATTCAGACTAATTCAAAAGAAAAAACACCTGTGGATTTTCATTAAAGTCATGCCATAATGGGCCACTATGGTCAACTGGAGGATGAGTGGTCACTGATGAAGCTTCACCTGAAACTCCCTTCCCTAACAATTGAGTTGAATGTCTACCCCTCACTTCAGATTCTGCTCCTCAATAGTTCTAACTTTACCTTAGAAACACAGCCGTCAGAATATCAGATTTATTTACTTACTTATTTTGAGAAAAACAAAGCTATAGCACCCTATATACCTCCTGTCCACACAACATGTCTAAATAACTCAAAAATAAACATTAAGGGCAAGTATATTTGATTTCCAGTTTAGGTGTCATTTTATCATTGTGTGAGATGGACTTGGGTCACACTTCAAAGCTCCTAAGTTTGTAAAGATTAAATGAAACCATTTATGTAAAAAAACTTGGCACAGTACTAAGACAATCAATAAATTCATTATCTTCTCCTTTCCCCTCTATTCCTCTCCACTGCATTCAACTCCAAATTTCTAAGTCAACACAAAAAGTAGATTAATAGTCATAAATTAGAATATAAGTGACTTTCATTCACTCAGTGATTATAAAATTTTGTATTTACGATATATAAACTCAAACTTCAGATTCACATGCACAAAAATCTCCTTAGAGTGAAAAGTATTTTGGGAGCTTATCAAGGGATGTACTGGGTAATGCTGAAGAACAAAGAACACTCTTGATATTAAATTGAGCTCCAAGATTTCATATTCTAAGTTTATAGCTGCATTCTGGTTAACCTCATTCTTTTTTGGAGTACAGCTACTCTTTTTAGAAATTACTTTTTCACTAATCACTGCCAATCATATTGAAATTATTGTGAAATAAAGAACCTTTTCTTTCAAAAAGCCACAATTCACATCATAACATAGGGGCCTACAAAGAGCTTATGAAAGCTCCCGAGGCAGCTGCTTCTCTTGGAGAACTGCCGGAAAGCAGCCTGCAAACACAGACAGATTCCTGCCCATGCCGGGCAGGCGGAGGTGGAGGCTGCTGGTCCTGACCGGGCTGGGCCACAATAAGAAGCTGGCTGTGAAGTTGCAAGAATTCAATTTTTTGTCCCTACATGTAACTCTGGTAAGGACTGGATAAATAAATGGGCTTCCCCCACTTTGTACTATTATAATATGGTATGCATGTGTGTGTGTTTATCAATTCAGCAAAATGTAAAATTTCATTTGAAAAATGGAGAATACATAAACACATACATATATATTAAATATCATTATAGACTAGACGGGGTGGCTCATGCCTGTAATTGCTTTGGGAAGGATTTCGGAGCCCTTTGGGAGGCCAAAGCAGGCGGATCACAAGGTCAAGAGATTGAGACCATCCTGGCCAACATGGTGAAGCCCCGTCCCTACTAAAAATACAAAAATTAGCTGGGCATGGTGGCACGCGCCTGTAGCTACTCAGGAAGCTGAGGCAGGAGAATCACTTGAACCTGGGAGGTGGAGCTTGCAGTGAGCTGAGATTGTGGTATTGCACTCCAGCCTGGTGACAGAGTAAGACTCCGTCTCAAAAAGAAAAACAAAAAGAAAGAAAGAAAAAAAAATTCATCCCCTAGTGAATCTTGTGCTCCCTATTCCCACCTCCAATTGCCAATATGCTGCCCAGAGAGAGCAGGTGTAAGAAAGGGAAGTAATATTAATTGAGTGCCTGTGAAGTGGCAGACCTGGGCTAGCTGTATTCATGCTCCTTATCTCATGCAATTTTCATCAGTCCTAGAAAACCAAATGCAACCATTGGCCCTTCTCTGAATCTTGACTAAAACAAATCATCTGTAAAAAGACATCTTGAAGACAAATGGGGAAAATGGAGTATGAGTTGTCCAGAAGACATGAAGTGTTGAAGGATACTAAAGAATGTTTTTTACAAAAAGTTGTTAAATGTGATTATGTCATGGTGGTTGTATCTTTTGGAAATTGTCCTTTCCAGCCAGAGATCCATATTGATATATTGACAGGTGAGATTATGTGATGGCTGGGATGGACAGTAAAATACTCCACTACTGTTCTACCCCACAAAAGTAAGTGGTGGATACATGATACAATAATGGTATTTTGATAATTTCTCAAACTGTATTATGAGGATAAGAGGTATTATTCTTTCTATATATGTTGTATGATTGAAAGCCCTCAAAATAGAAAGTTTTTTTTTTTTGTTATACTTTAAGTTCTAGGGTACATGTGCACAACGTGCAGGATTATTACACATGTATGCATGCGCCATGTTGGTGTGCTGCACCCATTAACTCGTCATTTACATTAGGGTTATCTCCTAGTGCTATCCCTCCCCCCTCCCACTCCCCCATGACAGGCCCTGGAGTGTGATGTTTCCCTTTCTGTGTCCAAGTGTTCTCATTGTTCAAGTCCCACCTATGAGTGAAAACATGTGGTCTTTGGTTTTTTGTCCTTGGGATAGTTTGCTGAGAATGATGGTTTCCAGCTGCATCCATGTCCCTACAAAGGACATGAACTCATCCTTTTTTATGGCTGCATAGTATTCCATGGTGTATATGTGCCACATTTTCTTAATCCAGTCTGTCACTGATGGACATTTGGGTTGGTTCCAAGTCTTTGCTATTGCGAATAGTGCCGCAATAAACATATGTGTGTATGTGTCTTTATAGCAGCATGGTTTATAATCCTTTGGGTATATACCCAGTAATGGGATGACTGGGTCAAATGGTATTTCTAGTCCCAGATCCTTGAGGAATCGCCACACTGTATTACACAATGGTTGAACTAGTTTACAGTCCCACCAACAGTGTAAAAGTGTCCCTATTTCTCCACATCCTCTCCAGCACCTGTTGTTTCCTGACTTTTTAACGATCGCCATTCTAACTGGTGTGAGATGGTATCTCATTGTAGCTTTGATTTGCATTTCCCTGATGGCCAGTGATGATGAGCATTTTTTCATGTGTCTGTTGGCTGCATAAATGTCTTCTTTTAAGAAATGTCTGTTCATATCTTTTGCCCACTTTTTGATGGGGTTTTTTTCTTGTAAATTTGTTTGAGTTATTTGTCGATTCTGGATATTAGCCCTTTGTTAGATGAGTAGATTGCAAAAATTTTCTCCCATTCTGTAGGTTGAGTGTTCACTCTGATGGTAGTTTCTTTTGCTGTGCAGAAGCTCTTTAGTTTAATTAGATCCCATTTGTCAATTTTGGCTTTTGTTGCCATTGCTTTTGGTGTTTTAGACATGAAGTCCTTGCCCATGCCTATGTCCTGAATGGTATTGCCTAGGTTTTCTTCTAGGGTTTTTATGGTTTTAGGTCTAACATTTAAGTCTTTAATCCATCTTGAATTAATTTTTGTATAAGGTGTAAGGAAGGGATCCAGATTCAGCTTTCTACATATGGCTAGCCAGTTTTCCCAGGACCATTTATTAAATAGGGAATCCTTTCCCCATTTCTTGCTTTTCTCAGGTTTGTCAAAGATCAGATGGTTGTAGATGTGTGGTATTATTTCTGAGGACTCTGTTCTGTTCCATTGGTCTATATCTCTGTTTTGGTACCAGTACCATGCTGTTTTGGTTACTACAGCCTTATAGTATAGTTTGAAGTCAGGTAGCATGAAGCCTCCAGCTTTGTTCTTTTGGCTTAGGATTGTCTTGGCAATGCAGGCCCTTTTTTGGTTCCATATGAACTTTAAAGTAGTTTTTTCCAACTCTGTGAAGAAAGTCATTGGTAGCTTGATGGGGATGGCATTGAATCTATAAATCACCTTGGGCAGTATGGCCATTTTCACGATATCGATTCTTCCTATCCATGCGCATGGAATGTTCTTCCATTTGTTTGTGTCCTCTTATTTTGTTGAGCAGTAGTTTGTAGTTTTCCTTGAAGAGGTCCTTCACATCCCTTGTAAGTTGGATTCCTAGATATTTTATTTTCTTTGAAGCAATTGTGAATGGGAGTTCACTCATAATTTGGCTCTCTGTTTGTCTGTTATTGGTGTATAAGAATGCTTGTGATTTTTGCACATTGATTTTGTATCCTGAGATTTTGCTGAAGTTTCTTATCAACTTAAGGAGATTTTGGGCTGAGACAATGGGGTTTTCTAAATATACAATCATGTCATCTGCAAACAGGGACAATTTGACTTCCTCTTTTCTTAATTGAATACCCTTTATTTCTTTCTCCTACCTGACTGCCCTGGCCAGAACTTCCAACACTATGTTGAATAGGAGTGGTGAGAGACAGCATCCCTGTCTTGTGCCAGTTTTCAGAGGGAATGCTTTCAGTTTTTGCCCATTCAGTATGATATTGGCTGTGGGTTTGTCATAAATAGCTCTTATTATTTTGAGATACACCCCATCAATACCTAATTTATTGAGAGGTTTTTAGTATGAAGGGCTGTTGAATTTTGTCAAAGGCCTTTTCTGCATCTATTGAGATAATCATGTGGTTTTTGTCTTTGATTCTGTTCATATGATGGATTACATTTATTGATTTGCATATGTTGAACCAGCCTTGCATCCCAGGGATGAAGCCCACTTAATCATGGTGGATAAGCTTTTTGATGTGCTGCTGGATTCGGTTTGCCAGTATTTTATTGAGGATTTTTGCATCAATGTTCATCGGGGATATTGGTCTAAAATTCTCTTTTTTTTGTTGTGTCTCTGTCAGGCTTTGGTATCAGGATGATTGTGGCCTCATAAAATGAGTTAGGGAGGATTCCCTCTTTTACTCTTGATTGGAATAGTTTCAGAAGGAACAGTACCAGCTCCTCCTTGTACCTCTGGTAGAATTTGGTTCTGAATCCACCTGGTCCTGGACTTTTTTTTTGGTTGGTAGGCTATTAATTATTGCCTCAATTTCAGAGTCTGTTATCGCTCTATTCAGGGATTCAACTTCTTCCTGGTCTAGTCTTTTAGGGAGGGTGTATGTCTCCAGGAATTTATCCATTTCTTCTAGATTTTCTAGTTTATTTGCGTAGAGGTGTTTATAGTATTCTCTGGTGGTAGTTTGTATTTCTGTGGGATCGGTGGTGATATCCCCTTTATCATTTTTTATTGCGTCTATTTGATTCTTCTCTCTTTTCTTCTTTATTAGTCTTGCTAGTGGTCTATCCGTTTTGTTGATCTTTTCAAAAAACGAGCTCCTGGATTCATTGAGTTTTTTGAATCGTTTTTTTGTGTTTCTATCTCCTTCAGCTCAGCTCTGATCTTAGTTATTTCTGGCCTCCTGCTAGCTTTTGAATGTGTTTTCTCTTGCTTCTCTAGTTCTTTTAATTGTGATGTTAGGGTGTCAATTTTAGATCTTTCCTGCTTTCTCTTGTGGGCATTTAGTGCTATAAATTTCCCTCTACACACTGCTTTAAATGTGTCCCAGAGATTCTGGTATGTTGTGTCTTTGTTCTCATTGGTTTCAAAGAACATCTTTATTTCTGCCTTCATTTCATTATGTACCCAGAAGTCATTCAGGAGCAGGTTGTTCAGTTTCCACGTAGTTGAGCTGTTTTGAGTGAGTTTCTTAATCCTGTGTTCTAGTTTGATTGCACTGTGGTCTGAGAGACAGTTTGTTATAATTTCTGTTCTTTTACATTTGCTGAGGAGTGCTTTACTTCTAACTATGTGGTCAATTTTGGAATAAGTGAGATGTGGTGCTGAGAAGAATGTATATTCTGTTGCTTTGGGGTGGAGAGTTCTGTAGATGTCTATGAGGTCTGCTTGGTGCAGAGCTGAGTTCAATTCCTGGATATCCTTGTTAACTTTCTGTCTCGTTGATCTGTCTAATGTTGACAGTGGGGTGTTAAAATCTCCCATTATTATTGTGTGGGAGTCTAAGTCTCTTTGTAGGTCTCTAAGGACTTGCTTTATGAATCTGGGTGCTCCTGTATTGGGTGCGTATATGTTTAGGATAGTTAACTCTTCTTGTTGAATTTTTTAAAAGAGGGAATCTCAGTTACAAATGAGGAAACTGAGGTATCTATAGGCTAAGTAACTTGCCCAAGGTCACAGATCCAGTGTTGAAAGTTCTCCTGAATTCGCGCCAAACTGCATTCCAAAGAGTGGCTCTTCTAAGTCTTCTACACTGTCCTCTTTACATGAAATGTCTCTGTATCTTCAAATATTTGCTTTTTATTCACTCCTGTCCCTGAGGAAGTTTTTCTTTCTTCGCAATGCAACCTCTCCTCAATCCTCAGTCTAGAGAAAAGCATGCTGAATTATTTAAAAAATTACCATTAATATTGATTTTGATTGACAAATTACAGTAATATACACTTATAGGATACAACGTGAAGTTCTGATAGATGTAGACAACGTGGCATGATTAAATCAAGCTAATTAACATATCCATTAACTTGCTTACTTTTTTTGTGGTGAAACATTTGAAACTTACTGTTATTTTAAAATATATAATACATTATTATTGACTATAGTCACCGTGCTGTGCAATACATCTCAAAACCCATTCCTTATGTCTAACTAAATCTTTGTACCCTTTGATCAGCAACTCCCCATTCTCTCCCTTCCCTGAGCCCCCAGCCCAGCCACTGGCAACCACTGTTTAATTCTCTCTTCCTATGAGTTCAACTTTACTAGATTTCACATATAAGTAAGATCATATGGTATCTGTCTTTCTGTTCCTGGCTTATTTCACTTAGCATCATGTTCTCTGGATTAATCTACGTTGTTGCAAGTAACAGGATTCCCCCTCCCCCTTTAATGCTGAATAGTATTCCATTATGTACATATATGCAATATTTTCTTTATCCATTCAACAGTTGATTACACTTAGATTGTTTCCATATCTTGGCTAATTATGAATAATGCTGTGATGAACATAGGAGTGCAGATATTCCTTCCACATATTTATTTCCATTCCTCTGGATATATACCTCTAAATGGGGTTACTGAGTCACATAGTGGTTATAGTTTTAGTTTTTTTGAGGACCCTCAATACTGCTTTCCAAAATGGCTCTAGTAATTTACATTCCCAGCAGTAATGTATAAAAGTTCTTTTTCTCCAGATTCTCTCCAATATATGTTATCTTTCATCTTTTTGATAAAAGCAATTTTAACAGGTGTGAGGTAATACCTCATTGCAGTTTTAATTTGCATTTTCCTAATGATTATTGAAACCAAGCATTTTTCGTATACCAATTGGCCACATTTGCATCTCTTCTTTTGAGAAATGTCTATTCAGGTCCTTTGCCCATTTTAAAGTCAGGTTGTTACTTTGCTACTGAGTTGAATTCCTTGTCTTCTGGATATTAGCCCCTTATCAGATGTACAGTTTGCAAATATTTTCTCACATTCTGTAGGTTGTTCCTTCACTTTTTTAGTTGTTTCCTTTGCTGTCCAGAAGCCTTCCAGTTTGATGCCATCCCACTGGTCTACTTTTGCCTTTGTTGCCTGTACTTTCAGGATCATATCCAAAAATCATTGCCTAGACTAATGTCATGAGCTTTCCCCCTATGTTTTTTTCCTAGTATTTTACAGTTTCAGGTTTTAAGTTCTTAATCTGTTTTTAGCTGATTTTTTGACATGGCATAAGATAAGCATCGATTTTCATTCTTCTGCATGTGGATATCTGGTATTCTCAACACCATTTATTGAAGTGATTGTCCTTTCCCTATTTTGTGTTCTTCTTACCTTTGTCAAAAATCAGGTGACTATAAATGTGTGGGTTTATTTCTTGGTTTTCTATCTTCTCCTATTGATTGATGTGCCTGCTTTTATGCTAGTATCATGCTGTTTGATTACAACTGCTTCATAATGTTTTGAAATCAGGGGGCATGATGCTTCCAGACTTTTTCATTTTGCTCAAGACTGTTTTGGTTATTTGGTATCTTTTGTGTCTCCATATGAATTTAAGGATTTTTTTTTCATTCTTGTGAAAAATGACATTGGAATTTTAAGAGGGACTACATTGAATCTGTAGATTGCTTTGGGTGGTATGGATACCTGTACAACATTTATTCTTCCAATCTGTGAACATGGGATATCTTTCCATTTATTTGTGCTTTCTTCAATTTATTTCATCAGTGTTTTATAGTTTTCAAAAAACAGGTATTTTATCTTCTTGGTTAAATTTATACCTATGTATTTTTTTTTGCTATTGTAAATGGGATTATTTTCTTAATTTCTTTTTCAGATCGTTTGCTGTTAGTATGTAGAAATGATGCTGATTTTTGGGTGCTGATTTTGTGTCCTGTAATTTTGCTGAATTCATTTATCAGTCCTAACAATTTTTCATGGAGTCTTTAGGGTTTTCTGTATATAAGATCCCGTCATCAGCAAATAGAGACAATTTTCCTTCTTCTTTTCCCATTAGGATGCATTTTACTTCTTTCTCTTATCTAATTGCTCTGGCTAGTATATTAGAAGGATGGCATGGTCAAATAATTGTTTCTCTTACTGTTCGATTGTGGTTTTTCTTGGTTGTTGTGCAGTCCAATGAAGTATCTCAGCCTCACTCCAGAGTTCTGGGATATATGGGATAGTATTTTTTGCCTGTGGATCATTGCTACATTTTGGGGGATGAGGGTGTGTGAAGCCAGGGAACCCCTATTCTGCCATATTGCTGATGTCACTCTCCACTTCCTGAATTCTAAATTCCACTCTCCTTTCTTCCAATATTATGTTACCTCTCCACTGTTTTCTTCTTTCTGTTTTCAGTCTCTCCCCACTGTTAAACCACCATCTAATGACCTTCTTAACCCTTTAGTCCATTTCTTTCTACTGCATCCTTCCCTGACAACATCAGTTGTTTACTCAGCCCTTAACATTGTGTCTCCTGCTCTCACCATTGAAAACAACAGATTTCTCAAAGGTGAAAATGAGGTAGGAGGAAGACAGGACTGGACTCTGGACCAGATTGAAGACTGACCGAAACTGGGAAGAGGCATGGAAAGCACCTCTCCATAAGACACACCCACCGGCACCAAGACAGTTTACCATTGCCATGGCAACACCTGGAAGCGACAGTCCATTTTCTGGCAAATTGTGAATCACCCATCTTTTAATTAGCATGTCATTAAAAGCAGGTATAAATATGGCTGCAGACCTGCCCCTAAGCTGCTGCTGTCAGCACACTGCCTATATGGAGTAGTCCTGCTCTGCGGGAGCAGTCAGAGCTGTAACATCGTCACCACTTCAATAAAGCTGTTTTCTGCTACAACTGGCTCACTCTTGAATTCCTTCCTGAGTGAAGCCAAGAACCTGCCCTGCGTCAAAAACATAACCTAATTTCCAAATCATCTGGACATTTCTCAATTTCCATCCTGCTTAATACCTCTGTAGTTGACTGACAATCTACTTCTGCCTGAAACTCTCTTTGCCTTTGCTTTTCCTGTCCCTGGCTGCCTTGGTTCTGCTCTCCTCTCTAACTGCTCCCCTAAATCTCCTCTTCCACCCATTAATTACATTAAGGGGTCTGTCCAGATTCTTCTTTTGGCCCAGTTCTGCTCCTCTGGAAATCCTCTCCACTGTCAATGCCTCAACAGTTGCCTTGAAATGAATCCTCCATTTCTATCCCAAATCCAACCTTTCCCTGGAGGTCACAAAATCTCACAATTGAAGGAAATCATAGAAATCACTTAGTTAATCCCTTTACTCCACGTGTGAATCCTCTCTACTCTGTAAAACATGTGAACATGAGCTACCCTACTTGGTAAACTATAAGGTACCAGAAGAAAGTCAACTCGGTTATGATCTAGTTCTGTATTTCCAATTGCTTTCTCGACATCTCTACCCAACTGTTATCCAAGCCCCTAAGCCTTAAAATACCCCACGTGGAATTTATCAACTTTCTCAAAAACCAGCTTCTTTTCCTAAACCCCTACTTCTGTGAAAGGTACCACTATTATTTTAGTCACAGGCTTAAGATTTGAGATCACCTTAGACATCTTTTAAATTAATATAATTTATTTTTTTAGAGAAGTTTTAGGTTCACAGCAAAACTGAGAAGGAAAGACAGAGTTCCCACATACTCCCCCTTACACACTCTTCCCATTTTCACACACACAGCCTCCTCCATCATCAACATCTGATATCAATGTGGTACATTTGCTACAATCAATGAGCCTACACTGGCACATCATTATCAACCAAAGTCCATAGTTTACATTTGGGTTCACTTCTGGTAAACATTGTATAGGCTTTGATAAATGTATAATAACATACATCTACCATTTATCACACAGAAGAGTTTCAGTGTCCTAAGATCCTTTGCCCTCCATTTATTCATCCTTTCTTCCCCCTAAACACTTGCAACCACTGATCTTTTTACTCTCTCCATAGTTTGCCTTTTCTAGAATGTTATATAGTTGGAATCATATTGCATGTAATCTTTTCAGATTGCTTTCTTTCACTTAGCAATATGCATTTAAGGTCCCTCCATGCCTTTTTGTGGCTTGATAGCTTATTTCTCGTTAGTGCTGAAAAGTATTCCTTTGGTTATATATACCACAGTTCATTTATCCTTTCACCTACAGAAGGACATCATGGGTGCCTCCAAGTTTTGGCAATTATTAATGAAGCTGCTGTAAACATCTGTGTGAAGGTTTTAGACTCTTAAGTCCTCTATAAATCTCACATCCCATAATAAAAATGTGTATACTAGTTAGGGGCTTAAAAGACTTAAAATATACTATCAATTGATACATGTATTATAATTTCCTAACTATTAATAGAAAGAAGGCTCAAAGATAAGAAGGGCTCATCCAAGGCCACATAGCATAGAGGTGGAAGAGCAATGACTCAAGTTCTTTAAACATCTCTCTTGTCCCTCTAGGATGTCAAGTCCTAATATTTTGTGTTTTGAATTCACCCTTTCTTGTCCACTGCCACCAGTGTGGTTCAGATAGGAATTCTTGTTCTTTGCATGAACTCTCACAACACTCTCTTAATCAGATACACTTCTCCTGGTCTACAAGAACCTCCCTTAACTTGACGACCTCAACTGCACTATACAGTGTGTCTAAATAGATAATACCATCCCATCCCTGCTTGTGAAACCCGCACTGTTTCTTTTTTCCTTCCTGAAATAAGCCCAAATACCTCACTCTGGCACTTGAAGCCATTCAGCCTGGACAGTTTTATTTCCCTCTAGTCCCTGTAAATGTGTTTATATCATAGTCACAGTAATACCCCTAGCCTTATAGGCCTTGCCTGTGACTCTAAGTCTTCTGCCATACAGGCCCTCTCCTGTCACCTTCACTGACTGATTTCAGCACAGGGCTTCCATCCAGATCCAGCAGGCCCAGAAGATGAGAGTGCTCAGAAAGGGTCCCCACCTGTCCATTGCTTGCCAGTGTAGTCACAAAAGGATTTGGGGGAATTTAAAAAATGCCACAAATCACTTTCCTAGCATTCTGCAGTTATGATCATACGTAAACTAAAAATAAAAAGCAGGGAGGTAAATTGCCACTAAAACTACAGGACCTTATTTTTTGATTCAAAGAAATGAGGGAAGAGCAGTAAATCCACTGAAATATTACAGAGGTTTTTTCTTAGGGTTGTCCTAATTATAAACATTGCTGGGGTTTATTTTCCTCCTATTTATCTGTAGAGTTACAGAAAAATTCTTTGAAGGCAATCTTACTGCAAAGAAACATATATATATATATATATATAACTTTACACAAAAGAATGTTAAAAGAAATGCACGGCAATGAATAAAATGAGCTCAGAATTTCCTGAAACATAATTACTTGCTCTGTATAGACTACATTAACATTTTAATCTTGTTTATGAAAAGACACATACTCTTGAATCGTAGAATGTAAATAAAATTAAGCTCTAGAATAAAAAGATCCAAGTCAAATATAAAATACCTTATAATCATCAAGAAAATAATTTTAGGTATTTGTGTCTGATACCTTTCTAATTCTATGGAATTGATTTAAAACTATTTTTTTCCAGGTATGACAAAAATATTTTTTAAAGCATCACTGTCATTCTTTGTAAGAGTCCTTGACTAAAAGACTATATTTAATTCTTATTAGATGGGGAAAATAAACAATCAGAACTAGAAAATCCCAGAACCAGACATAGTGTTTGAAATGACTTCTTAATTGAGCTGTTTTCAGGATTAGAAGTATGTGCTAAACTTTCATTATTATCATCACCTCTCCCACCCTCCACCACCAAATTCTCAGCATATGTTTAAGAACTAAACTGAGATTTAAATATCTGCCATCTGGAAATGCATATGAAAACCTTTCCACATTTCCAAGTCTGGTAAGAGCAAATATCTCTTTTATGTGTCTTTAATGCTAACCAATTCAAATGGTTTTCAGAATAACAGGTATTTACGTTACAGATGTTTCCAGGAGCAAGGTCATTTTTTTGGTCCTCTGATGGACCTCTCAAATTGATGGAGAAGACAACTTTAAACACATAAACATTATAGTTTAGCATTTTTGGTGAGGATCTAATTCAGCTTATAAAACAAAATTACCCAGTACACTCCTGGAATCCTTCATGAAGTACAATACAAATGACTGGTTTGTGTCTACTGTACTGCTTGCTTGAAAAATTGGATCACCTCTATTAACTCTTAGATAGTGTTTCTCTACAGTCTCATTTATTCAGCTTGCTCATCCACACAGCACTCTCTTTTCAGTTCTTTAGCCAAGGGAGTTTTTTTTTGGGGGGGGGGGTTGATTTTTTTTTTCATTTTACTTTGTTTTATTGGTCAACTTCAAGAAAAATACATACATTTTGTAGGTTTCTCTAACTGTTTTAGTTTGACTGCTCCATTGTCTATGATGTACTTTCACTGAATGTTTGGTCAGCGGAAATATTAAAAGATATTTTTCTCTTATTCCTCTTCCCCAATGAGAGTTTCATTTGGATAATTTACACACATGCACACACACGAATGTGATGCAACTCCACATTCTAAGCTAAGGTAAAGGTGGTATAACCTGCACAAGAGCACCAGGCTGAGGGGCAAATGGGTGCTAGAATCTAACTTGGTTAGAATATCTGCTAACCAAGCTTTGTGTACACAGAGCTGCTTCTGTCCAAGGAATTCTTTGAATTCTCTCAGAGGCACCTTCCTAAGTGTTCTGGCTGTAGAAAACACTGTTCTTTTGTTTGTCCTGTGTATTGTCCCTTTCCTATTGCCTAGAGGACCTAAAAAAAGGCTATGGGATCTTCATCCAGATCTTTCTAAAAAGTCAGGAAAACATGGCAAACCCTATAAACTATGGCCAACCATACAATTCCTACCTCCTCAGCTCAGTCTGCTAATTACAGTCAGGCTGATGCTAGACCATGTGCCATTTCATGATGTGTTTATTTCAGAACCTCTTCATGACTTAAGTTGTTTCATTTGGTTAGATTGTTGAGTAAAATCCGTAGAGGGTTGAGGATGAGATCCTGGCTAACTAGACCCATTGCATTGGACGTGAAAATAAATAAACACTGTGGTTAGGCTGTGTGAAGGAGAACCAGAGCTGTTAAAAACAACAAAGTGGTAAAAACAGATTTTATTCAGGACTACTGCAATAGAGGAAAGAAGACCTCAGAATAGAACTGGGCTCAATTCCAAACACACATGGGAATGTAAGAATTTATAGCCAAGGAGCTAACTGGAGGTCAGCGGATGGAAAATTACTAAGAGAAAACATCAGGGGTAAGGTGGGATTCTGGATAAACCCACCTAACAGGATCCTTGCTAAAAGCAGACCAGGGTGATCAGATAGCACCCGGGGATAGTAGAGGCTGAGGAACCCAATCAGATATCAAGCAGGGGATTCTGGCTAAGCCAATGTAACAGGATTCTTGGTAAAACTTGGACAATGCAGAGATGATCATAGAAATCAAAAAATCTAGGCTCAGTGCAAAAGAGCTCAGGGGTAGAGTTGAGTTTGGTCAAGGTGAGAATCTTTGTCAGTTGTACCAAACAGAAAAAAACACTCATCCCTGTAGTCTGGCTTTGTTCTCCAGCAAAGTATTGCTATCTGCTCACAAACACTTATTGAATGGCATCAGAAATCTAAGGGGTCAGAAGATAACAGAGGAAAAGGGGCATAATCACTCAATGTGCCCCTCCACTTAGCTGTTCAGACATTTTGTTCCCCTGGCTAACAATGAAGGTATATGGGTAATCTTGTGCCTGCAAACTGGAACACTAAACATATGGATTCAATCAGGAGGACATCTGACAAAAGTTACAGATAATTCCACTTCAAAGTTAGCTGTGCTTTCCATTTCCAAATGCTTTAATTATTTGGTATGTATGCCTGTCTCCCCAACACAGGCCCTTGGGGAAACATATGTGTCCCATTGTTACAGGTAGAAGCCCAACATGTGGGAATCAGGCCATCGGTCATGCCCCATGCCAAAGCCTCTCTGTCCCTGATTCCTCAATACTCCACACATGTGAGAAATGGTGAATCGAATAAACTTTTGTGGCAGTGTGCAGAAATCAAAAGGGAAAACATGAGCGTTTAGCTAATCCACACAGCTTGCTTGCCCCTGCAACCAATGTACACAGGAGAATCAGCATTGCAACTCATGGTCTGTGCCTCATCTGAGCAGATGCTGGGACAGCAGTTGCTGCAGCAGCAGCAATTGGAGGCCCAGCAAATGTGCAAAGACATTGGTGCCAATTTAAGAGAATAAGGGGTGACAGGAAAGAAAGGACTCTTTACACAAGCAAAAATGGGTCTCTGGAGACAGTGAGCTGGTATACAAAGTGAACCAAGTCTTATAATCTCTTTGCATTTTTTTTTTTTCCTGCAGGCTGGTGGAATAACAGCTCTTTGGAAGCCTCAGATCTGTCAGCTTATGTTCCTCTTTCATGATTTTTTATCCCCCCTCTAACCCCGCCTCACTTAGAAAAGGAACATATGGACTTTGTTGAGAGGCTGTTGTGGAATGTATAGAGTGACAAAGGCAAAATATGCAAAAGAACCCTTGAAAATGTCACATTATTGGCTTAATGGCTTTGTACAGATGGGAGTAAGGTGATGCCTTTGAAAACTTTTTATTTGGTTGGCTGATATTGCCAGTTACAGCTCATTTCTCAACCCAAAGGCAAAATACCATTCAGTGACCAAGCAAGTTAAAAACTCCAGTATAAAACAAATACTTTGAACATATGGCATTTTCCTCATTCTAACACCTTCTTTTTCATTCTGTATATCTAAATGACGAATGAATGAAAGCTGATTTAGGAAAGTAGATTGGCTAAAATGTTGGAGAAAAACTACCATCAAGTTGAGAAATACTTTTATGACGTTTTTGAAATTTCTTTTTTTTTAAGTGCATACATGTCATGTCCAAACTTTTCTATATCACCAAACAAAGTGTCACAAAAATTTTCTGGAAAAGCATTATTGAAGATGTTGCTTTACTCAAGTAATTGTCAAAAGCATTCAGCCAAACTCATTTCCCCCAACTACTTTCCATCCAAATTTGCCACACTGCAGTGAGCTAAATTATATTTTTTCACCTTATACCCCCATAAGTGTATGAATCTGATCCTTAGTAGACACAGAATTGGAAGTGTTTGTAGATCTTGTGAAATTCATAATTATACACCAAGTTTAGGAATAATGAGAGACAATTTGAGTGTACTAAGTGCCTTCCTTTATTAGCTTGTTTAACCAGTATTTGTTGTGCATCTATAATGCACTCTAGCACTGGCCAATACAAATACGTGTGTGACAAATAAAATTTAAAATTTTCTAGTAGCCATATAAAAAAGAAACTGGTGAAATTATTATTATTATTATTATTATTATGTTTTGAGTGATAGAGTCTTGCTCTGTCACCCAGGCTGGAGTGCAGTTGCATGATCTCGGCTCAGCGCAACCTCTGCCTCCTGGGTTCAAGCAATTCTCCTGGCTTGGCTTCCCAAGTAGCTAGGACTACAGGTATGTGCCACCACACCCAACTAATTTTCGTATTTTTCTTTTAGTAGTTATGGGTTTCACTATATGTTGGCCAGGCTGGTCTTGAACTCCTGACTTCAAGTGATCCGTCCACCTCAGACTCCCAAAGTGCTGGGATTACAGGCTGAGTCTCCACACCCGGCTGAAATTAATTTTTTTATATCTTATTTTACCTAATATATGCAAAATATTATATCAATAGATCATAAAAACTACTGATAGTTTACATTCTCTTTTTAAACTAAGTCTTCAAAATTTAGCTTGTATTTTATACTTTCAATGCATCATCCACATTTCAAGTGCTCAACAGCTAGATACAGCTAGTGCCTACCATGTTGGACAGCATATCTCTGGACAAACTGAACAATAACAAACTTCACGGTGCTTTCTTACCTTCTTTATTTGTTTACTCTCCTCTCTCTGCCAAAATGTTCTTATCCTTCATCCATACATTCATTCACTCATTTAAAATGTATTAAACCTCAGTTTATAGCAATATGGCAAGATAATTAACTTGTAATACTCTTCTAATGAAACTCTAAGAAATTATTGCTAAAATAAAACAAATATTCTTTGAAATGCATTGTTAGGATTATAGGAACATAAACAAAATTTCCAGAGCCAAGCTCAAGAGGAAACTAAAAACTGAATGGGGCTTGAGGTGCTATTACCTGAGCTGCCACTGGGTTGGTCCTAGGCAACTGAGGAGCTTGGTTTTCGCATTATAAGAAATACAGCTTGTCAGATACTCAAGATTTAAGCTGGAGTTCAGATTTGTCTCTAGCAATGGTACTACAGAATGGTGTTACCACAGTGAAATACTGAATCAGGAAAAAATTCTCCTTCTATCACGAAAGACAAGGACAAGGGTGATTGTCTTAGCTGAAGAAGGCTGTCTTAATTTTAAAATTCCTATCTATGGGTCTCTCCCCACTGAGGCTTGGGTTCCAATTTGCACTAACATGTCAGACATTTAATTAAACACATAAGCACACATGTGTTCTAGTAACTCCCAGAAAGCAGAAGCAAGCACAAACATCTCAGCGGGGATACACCTTCATCCCAGGGAACATAAAATTATCACTGGTTAAACACAAAACATGAACTCATAACACAAAATTAAAAACAAAATGAGAAAACAATGTATTCTGAGCAAGAATAAGCTATCAACCTAAATAATCAAAAGGGTCAGAATCCAAAAGATAGTTTATTCAAGTGAAAAGTGTGAGGGTGGCAATTCAGTGAGCAGAGCTACAGCAAAAAATGGTGATTAGTGCTCCCAGTATGGGATAAAATAAGGATCATTTCTACAGGTAAAACGGAGGTGCTGAACATAAGTACATTTTCCATACAAAGGCTAACAAAAAGAAATAAGATTTGATTAGCTACTATTAATTATACTCTAAGGAGGGTGTTTAACATTCTATTCTAAAGAGGTAACAGTCACAAGAATCTCTTATCTCCACGTCTTTTACTCTAGGTCTGAATCAAGAATAGGGAGTCCGGTTAATGTATAACATCTCAATGCAAAAGTCAAAAGAAAAAAGTCATGCACCAGAGAAGAAAAATAGTTGTATTATGTGAATCAAGTTTCAGGGATTAACTTTTTCTTTGGCATAATAAATTTGGAAGGTACTGAAATTTTCTTTTTATGTAGTTGATAAAGTAAATAAATAGTAGGATTAAACTCTTCAAGAATCTCTGATTACAGAAGTATCATAGAGCCTATAAAATAAGCACACCTAAAATATTAAAAGTCCTAAAAGGAAATGTCAAAAACACAAGAAAAGAACAAATACCAGGCAGATGAAAACAAATAACCAAATTGTACCTGAAATGATGAATACAATCATTCAATCAGTTACTCAATTAAATAACCTCAATAACTAGACTAAATTGTTGCCTAAATCAAATTTGAAGAGAAGATTAGTGAGCTGGAGGTAAGTGGTGTGTAATCCCATAACCAGATGAACTATCATTTAAGAATTATGTTGAAATAAGAGCATTTTCAGTCAAAGATCTGCAGCATTTTCTATTATAAGACCCTTGCTTTAAAAAGTACTAAAAGGTATTTAGAAAGAAAAAAGGTGAATGTGGAAAAAAAATGAAAAATGAGAAGGAATGGGGAAGAAATTGGTAAATTTGAGTTTACATAGAAATAATTATTTAAAACAGGTATAATATTAACACTTATTAACATGATGTTAAATAATTAACATCAATTATTTAAAACAGGTATAATAATAACACTTACTTAGAAGATACATAAAAAGTAGAACAAGAAAAAATAGTATAGGAGAAAGAGGACTAGAGTTAAAGCATTCTAAATTTTTTCTAAGAATAGGATGTTTATTAGCACTATACTTAAGGGTCAGATATGTAAGTTAAAATTTTAAGGGTCAAATGAAACATTGAAAAAACTTTTTATCTTTAAAGCATGAAGATAGGAGACAGGGATACTACAGACTGAATGTTTGTGTCCTCTAAACATTTTTATGTTGAAACCTTAATTTCCAATGTGATGATATTTGGAGGTAGGGCCTTTCAACAATGATTAGGTCATGAGAGTGGAGCCCTCATGAACTGGATTAGGGTCCTCATAAGAAAAGAGAGACCTTGCTTCCTCTCTGTCTGCCATATGAGTACACAAAAAGAAAGCTGTGCCTGCAAGCCAGGAAGAGGGACCTCACCAAGAACTAAATTGCCTGACATCTTGATCTTAGACTCTCCAGACTTCAGAACTGCAAGAAATAAATTGTTATTCAAGCCACCCAGTCTACGGTGCTTTTATGTGTCTATGTAAACAAGAGGACAAAGTAAACCCAAGGATAACATTACATGTCAGGTACTGTAGAAGACACAGGAATCCCCAGAATGAATAGATCAAGGAGAAATATTTATGATACAATGAGAAAAGACACATTGAGAAGAGAAAAATGAGTACATATTGGAGAGAATGATTTATTCTGCATAGAACTTTCAGGCAAGGATTAACAACAAATCTTACAGCAGTGCTGCTGAATAGAAATACAACGTGAGGCACAAGTTAAGTGTCTGATAGTTTCTTAAGGCTAGTGGCGATCACACTGGATCACATGGGGGCTCCCAACCTGATGTTCTGCATATTGGTGTGGCCAAGGAATTTAGGTGGGGTGTGCAAAGCATTTTTTCTGCTTTCAGTTGAGTGAGGTAAATACTAGGATGAACAAACTTAAGCATCTAAGCTGCAGAGCTTCTTCGACCGTTCAACACACATAAACTCCCAAGGGGTAATACGGTATGTAGTACAATGTTTCACAAACGTATTTGCTCATTTAATACTTTTTGTCAACAGCATACCTGTTAATGCCTTCCTGAAAAACAGGTAGTAGAACATCAGTTTGAGAAACTCTGGTTTCAGTCATAGGGAAAAATCAAAGGAAATGGCAAGATGTAAAGTTGAAAACACAGGCAAATGTCAGACCAGAGGCTTGTCTGTTAGGCTAAGAAGTTGGGATCTTTCAATAGTAAGCAACATAGTAAGTAAGCTATGAAGATACCTGAGCAGGGGGAGTGAGGAGTAATGCCTCTTGGCTTCAGATGTGGCCACATGAAGCTATGGGGTGCTATGGCTGCCACTCGCTAAACCAGACTGAAAAGGAGTTCCTTACAGTGACTTTTCTAGGGACCTGGTCAATGCTTTCTCCTAGTGAAATACAGGCACAGCCAACTTAGCTCTTGTCGACTGACCATGCAATCACTCCTTTTCAGCAGGTCTGCCAACCGCAAGGAGAGGAGTCACAGACAACTGAAGAAGGAAAAAGGTCCCCAAAATGCAATGAATCCTGGTCATGGAGAAGTGTCTCTGATTCTGGAACCTTCCTGCTTCAAAAGGAATAGAGTATGTTCATAAGTCATGATACATTACAAAATTTCCTGGAAGGCATGATTTAGGATATAGGTTCCAAGTGTTACATAAACAATGACTTTTATCTGAAAAAAATATATTTTGTTTTTTGAATAGGTTACATATTCACATTGTTCAAATTATCCACAGACACACAAATCTACACAGTGAAAAGCCTCAGTCCTGTTCTTGTTCTTCCTCTGCCAAGCTCCTATCACCTCTGTAGCAGGTACTTGTAGCTGGTGTCTAAACCTGCTTACTCCTCCTCTTGGCACACAGACATTTCTCAACCTCTCTTGCAATTATATCTAGCCATGTGACTAAATCCTGGTCAGGGAAATATGTGCCACTTGCCAGTCTGGTCTATAAAAATATCTCATGTTGCATCTTCCCTCTCTTTTCCTGTCTTCCAGCTGAGTGTTTATACCTAGAGCAACCTCAGAAGCTATAGAATGGAAGAGAAGGCCTATATAAGACTTAGCCCCTCAATGACTGGATGGCGCAGAATAGCCCTGTATTGTATGAATATAATCTAATTTATTAAGCCAGTCTCTTATTCAAGGACATTTGGATTCAACATTGATTTTCAATCTTCCCTGCACTAGTGTTCCTAAAGATCATTAGTTAGCTAATGAGCCTGGAATATATATATTTTTTTTTTCTTGTAATCCTGCTTGATCAAGATGTATATCTAGTGCAGAGAAAATCTGACAGGAACTTAAAGCTAGGATATAGCAGATGATGGATTTCAGGGCTGAGAATACTCTGCTACTAATGGAAATTCTGTTGAAATTTGCATACTACATACACAGTGTTGGGACGAGCTGGAACTAAACAACCCCTCTATGGAATTAATCATATTACTGCGTAGAGTATTAGACAACTGCTCCATTCAAATGTTACTGACGTCATGTGCAAAATGGTTGATGGGTTCACATTTGGCATTCATTAAGAAGTAGTGGCTAAA